>NC_140581.1:255369101-256063441 GCF_964204655.1 Triturus cristatus | reverse complement strand
CTTCCACTTCCTGCTCGTGAAAGGGAGAAGTGCTGCAGCAGTCCAGCTCCAAGTAAATGGTGGGTAGTGCTTTCGCCCCTCACCATTTTTTATTGAAGGCAGCTGCCACTGTTCGAGGAGGACCTGGTAGTTTGGGCTAGACTGCTCTTTCAGACCAGAGTCAAGACTGATTTACCGACAGCTGGGTCCAAATTGAGTAAAAATAGACTGGGATGAGGCCCCGAATAATTAAGATTAATTCAGGAATTCCACCAATTGCTTTTTTGTATGCTTCCATGCACATGAGTATTTATCGTTGCTAAAATACCATATACAGATTAAATAACAATTTAATTGCAATAGAGAAATTAGGTATGTCTTTGCCAAAAAGACAGACACAGAGCATTGAAAAAGAAGTTTTACATTGATGTTCATATCCAAGTTTACAGGTGGTACGCTATGTATGTGGTACACTGGGAACGGTGTCAGTGGAAGGTGAACGGAGCAGCACCCTGTGCAAAGCAATGTATTGGATATTTGAGCTGAGAAACTAATTCTCTTCCGCCACTTGTACATAGCCGACGTTTTAGTCCAGTAGAGTTAATCTATGGGCCATCATCAGGACCAGAATATGTTTGGGGCGGCTGAGTAATGTACATTAGAGGACAAAAACTTTTATTGCATATTTTTGAAGCGGGAGTAATTTTCAAATTAGTTTCACAAAAGGAGTCCAATGGGTAAGATCCGAACTACCTGTGCTCGGTTGGCAGTGAGCCAAAAAGAAGATGAGGCAGCGTGCAATCCTAGGGGCAGGAATAAGCTGTATCAATGAAAAGAATGAAGGGTCAAAATGACCTCATCTCTGTTGAAAGCTGTTTTACCTAGTGAGTGCTATAATCTGGTAGGTAAAAATGTTATTAACATTGGGTTCATCCATTCTCCATAATGCAGTCATCAAAAAAGATTATCAAGCCTAACTTGATCTGATATGTTTTATTAGAACATTTTAGACACACAAAGTAGGAGATGGCATTAAACGTGCAGAAATATTTCACCCCATCCACAGAAGTTTAAATGTACAAATGTTAAGAAGCATCTCCAGGTGCCTATATTTGTTCGCATCATCATTACAGAGACCAACATTCCATGGAGTGTTGCACTACTGAAGAACACCTGGCCTATTGCTGGCCTTGATTCAAGAAATAATCCTGCACAGTGGTGGTATGAGATCTTATTGACACAGAAAAAAATCTGAGGGCAGTAAAAGGATCACTTACGCAGTTTTCCCCTCGCCGTCCAGTTTGGTGGCACCCACACCTTTCTTCCCCAGCAAGGAAGCCACTCTCTCCGAGTCGCCATTTTCCACTGCTTGCAGGAGACGCTCGTCATTTTTGTTCCACTCGTTGGTCTACGGGGAAAAAACACAAGAAGGTGAACTTTGTAAGCGGTGTGTCCAACAGATTTGCTAAATTACCCTATTGTCTAAAATCTATCCATGCCGCTTACTGTGCATAAATCAACCAGAAAAACTAGAACACGGATGTCAGCGCGAGCATTAGTGGTGGTGGTGGTGGTGGTGGTTGTGGTCACAATGCCCTTTACTTCTTCACTGGAGCTCGGACTCCTTCATCCTTATTATGTCTGTTACCACTCTGCCTAGACAACCATTCCACCAGGAGGCCACCAGGTGGAATGTCTCCGTGACTTTCCACAACTTTATTATGTATGTCTAGCAAGACAATGCTACATAGGCTATGCATTGTGCAGCTTGTATTCAATGTAGATCCTCTTCACGGATAACATCATACAGAAATCATAATACACTTAACAGAACAATGCAAGCAAATCATTTAAGACTAAAGAATGTATGGAATTCAGGTTCACCTTCCCAGACTGCTGAAGAAACAGAGGTTTTTCTGTTAACATTATTAAACACATTCTGCAAGGTTACCACTTGGTTAAAGCACCTTGGCAGTGTGTAGGAATGGACTTCTTATCAGAGGAGAAGTTAAACAGTAACTCAGGTGCCTACAGATCAGCATGTCTGACATACCAACACGAACATTGCACTGCATGTTTGGAATCCATTACCTTGCAATTTACTTCAGATAATGAGTTAACACACAGGGACTAGACTGGCACAGAACACAGCATCACAAACACATACTACTGATGCTCGTAAAGTTGATGGCTCAAAGTCGTGACTTCTGTTGGTTGGAAATGCGTTTATACCATATGTATTGATAAGAGCGTGAAGCTGCTCTAAAATTGTAGGGGTGCATTATAATCATGGATAGTCAGCACCCGCATATATTCTTGTGTTGTATTAATGTGTGATTATTAGAAACGTGGTGTAATAATGACGTGATGTTAACGATAGAAATGTATTGTGCCATGCAAAGAGAAATAAAATTATTTTCATAACTCAAAGTGTAATTTTTAGTATGCTGCAATTGCTTAATGAAAAGTTTGTGTAGTGAGATGCATTCGTTTAAAGGTGCACCCAGATGAAGATTGAATGAAGAAATAATGTGAAGTGTTTAACATGTATTAATTGTAGATGCTGTAGTGTAAGGCATTATTAACTCGAGTGTATAATTTGATATGTAAAGCCCTAAATGAAATGTTCACGTTGGAATATGAAAGGCCTATTCATTTATTCTTACATTGGCCAAACTGTGTAGGCCTGAAAATGTACTTTTCCCTGGTGCGCTCCCGCATTTAGAAGTAGTCAGCGAATTTCATGTGTATGCAAGGATATTCTATTCTCACGTTTCAGCTCCAGGTGGAAAAAGCTGTCTTTGTTAGTTAGAACTAACACTTTTTGTTTTAGGAGTTATGCATGGAGGAGAGATGCAACATTGTAAGGAATTTCGATAATTGGGAGCCGGTGTTCTTTCTCGTTGAGGAGGCCTGGGAATCAAGGTCGGCTGAAACCCCACGGAGAAGACGGTGGAAAACTACCTAGGAGAAGTGTCCATTAGTAAGGTGATCTGTGATATGAACTCTAGTGATGTGCAGTGCAGTGGTCATTGACCGCATTAGACTTAGCCAGGAAATAGTCAATTTTTTCAAGACTATTGTTTTTTTTAAGTATGACACCTGGACAATCCTCAATAAACATATTTTTTGCCCAGGTAGCCATTTTTAACTCACACTTACACCAGAGCACTGCACATCACTAGAGTTCATATAGTTTGAACACACACCTCGGCAGGAGCCCTTTTCAGGAGTATCAGGTCAGGTACCCAGCAGGGCCCGGTGGCTCAGAACTGTGGCCCTAGATCCTGACTTCCTAGAGTCTCAGATGACGAAGCTCCGCCAGTAAGGGTGGGCTGATGGACTCTTAACTCCTGCCAGGTGATGAGCAAATTATCTGAAGAGGTTTCTTAGTATTTTTTCCACAGCGTTCAGTGACTGTCTGTTCTCTATGAACGGACTGAGCATCTCCTGTTAGTTGTTAAGTACTGATTGGGGATTGGAGGTGTGTCAGTCCATAATTAACTCCCCTGTGACCCCTATGTACATTGTGTTTTTGGCTTCTTAGGAAGCCTTCACAAGCTGACACCTTTTATTGCCTTTGCCTGGGAGATGTTAAGTAGGGATGTCACCTTAGAGACAGTGTAGGGACAGTCGAATGATTTCTTTTCCTTTTAGAGACTAATGAAGTCTGCCTTAAGTGTCGGAGCAGTTCTTGCCAGTGTCCTATTTTTAGAATTGTTTACTCTCATCATGATCCACCGGAGTAGATTATTCCGCAAATTCGGTTTTGTATTAGTTCTTATGTATTTCTACAACTTCTTCTTGAGGTGCTTTTATATATCCAGTTGTTTTTGGCTTCGTAATAAATCCCCTAAACTGAAGTTGGAGTCTGTGGTCATGGAGTTCTGACACGATTAGATAATGAAATTGAAGTGCATTATTTTTCCCCTTTACACTTCTCAGCAGGTAAAAAGAGACATCGACCTGAGGTTCCATGGTAAATTTCTGTAGTGGAACCCAGCCTTATCAGTATAGTGTGTGATGTTCACTCACTCTTCAAAGAAGTGGCGCTTGATAGCATTTTTGCAAAAATGTACCCTTGTCCCCAGATAAACATTTCCAGCGTTGTTGTCTCCTTTCCACCCAAAAAGAGTTGCCCTCAGCATAAACCAACTAAAACAAGCAGTGGCAAAGCCAACAGGTCTGCCATTTGACTGTCAAGTCTTGCTTTGTAATGGGTTTTGCAAAAATCTATAATTGGGAAAACGACTGAATCTCATCAATGAGAAAAGAAGAAAAAAAACAACGGCTAAAAGCAAATATCTTTTTGGTCTCAAAAAGCACCCATTGCCGTAGTACTACCTGTAACTTAAGAAAACGACTACTTGGGTGGGATGTGCTCCTAATGAAAAGTCAAAGTGCTGTCACTAGTGAAGTTAGCCAATGGCTGACATGGGCTGACCACCACCCCATGCTGTATACTGTAGTGGGCAGAATAATAATGTCAATGGGAAAACAAAGAGGAATTGAAGAAAGGGGCTAGCTGAAAGCTTCTATAAGGAATTATATTATACATTTGATTTTAGTAAAACCAAAATATCCTGGCAGTTGTCAGACTTAAACACCTCTTGAATCTTGTTCTAATACCTGTACCCTAATTTATACCCTCCAGAACGCCTACTTCACAAACCAATTCATAAAATGTTTATTGAACTCAAAATCAATTTCCAAAATACACCTTTTCAACCAATACTCAACAAACAAGACCTCTCACAAGGACAGTTACCTCAACACAAACACTCGCCCACACCGTTGATGGAGCAAGGTTTTGCTGGATCACCGTCGCAGGCATATATTAATTGTGCGTTATTTTTAAAATCCCGTTATCGGCCCACCAACATGAAATCCGCAGTTTGTCTCATGACAATCCTGGTGGCTTAACTGCAAACACAGCCCAATCTCAGTCTCTAAAACAATCTTAGCTGGCCTAGGGCGAGGGAACTATTCCATGCTGGCCGAACACAGATGTAGCAAAGAGGAAGGGGTCTGGCCTTCATTTATAAATCACTCATCAAACTGACTTTAATGGAAACTTCAAAATATTTTTTTTTTAAATCCATGTGAAGGGGGCGTGGCTTGCAAAGCCAAGATGGTGGACACACTCGAATGAGGCTCTGCATAATAGCTCAATTATCCGCCTTTTAGCCTCACCCCAGCTGCCAATCCAGCATCGATACTGTTCCCACCGCACCCCCGACCTGACGACCTCCTGGGGGCACTACATGTCTGCATCAGTGGCCATTGGAGGAGCCACTGAGGCCCAGCGTTGCTGATGCTGGCCTGCTGCTGCGGTGGGTTCCAGAGGCCTGGATCGACCTATACTTTGCACCTCCACGGTGAGACCGCACTCGTTGCTGACAAAGAACCCAGCAGTGGAGCCCTGAGGCGAGACGAACAGGACGCTATGCCCTGTACTGCTCACGTTGGCAAGGCAATAGCTGCCCAACCTGCCGGGGACTCCGCATGGCCTGGACATTTGCTTGTACGGGAAAGGCACTTTATGAACATGAAAACTTCTTTGACCCCTACGGGCACGCTCACATGGAGTCCTGGCAGGGGCAGCAGATTCAAGGGGAATGATACAAGCTGACGGGATGGGCACCCTTGTCTGGCTCCTGCGGTTGTTGTGGTGCACCGCCCGCATCATTGGCTCGTTGGCTTTACCCCTAGAGTCCAAAATAGACAAGGTTGAGACTGATCTGACCATCGCAAGGTGGCAGACACAGTCCACACAAAGGAATAATCCCTCTCTGATCTCCAGCTGAAGAATCAACTAATAGAAACAGACCTACAAGATCTCACAACTCTACTCCAGACCCTGGAGGCAAGAGCTGAATACGCTGATGGGCGATCCAAGCAGAACAATGTCAGGATCATCAGCTTCCTGGAGGGAGTTGAAGGGCGGGATGCAGTTGCATATTTTGAAAAGTGGCTTTGAGAACTACTTCCAGCAACAGCAGTCACAATTCTTTTCCATCGAGTGGGCTCACAGATGGCCTGCCCGGAAACCTATCCCGGGCTCCAAACCCATACGATTACTACATTACTGTGACCGGGACTAGATCCCAAGAGAAACTCGGAATTTTCCTGACATTGTGGTTTACAACACACGCGTCATGTTTCTTCCCGATTACACAGTGATGGTGCAACGTCAGAGGAACTTCTGTATAGCTGTCAAACATCGCCTTTGTGAATTAGATTTGTGCTACTCGTTGTTATTTCCTGCATGCCTGCATGTAATGGCATATGCAAAAGTGAGGTTCTTGGGACCGGCTGGAATCATCTGGTTTAGCAACCACCTCTTCATCTGAGGCTAAGTACTTCACACACCGTACTACAGATAGTTTGCACCGAGCTGTCCTTCGTCGTCGGCCGCGCCACTCTCCTCGATCAGTGGCAGTCCGAAACCTGGAACAAATCATCACTGAAAGATGCCGTGCAATACAAGTGGCCACCCAGATTTGCAACTGCGCACCTGGGCCTGACCTGGACGATGATTCTATGCCTGTTTCGAGTGATTAAGGTTCCTCCACCACCTGGCCATTCAGAACTGATCCGGAGGTCCTCCCTGAGGGGACACTGCAGACGTCGGATGACATCATCTGACCATTGAAGCCAAGAATCGCAGCACCCAACCTATTGACTGTCTTATTGTTCACTTGCCTTTTATTCTCGTCACACTGATTTGGTAGGCTGTGGGGAGACCCAACTCCTGTGTGTCTAGAACAGGTAGGGGGGGGGCGCCTCCGACAGTCTGTAGCTATCTGGTGTGTATGACCGTTCCTTTCAAACTGGGGATTCTGGCTCGAGTAACTGAATCAGTACGATTCCCCCCTTACTTATTTAGCTTTTTGTTCTTGACACACGTTGGTCTATGATTTGGCCGGACACAAGTTGTCGATCTGCCCTGATGGTATTTTTTGTTCTGTGTTGTTTCTTTTAACTGCTGTTCTATTTTGTTGTCCAGACCTCATACCAATTAAGTGCATGCATGGGTAACTGTGTGGGTGGAAATTTCTGGACTTCTGGTGCTACAACTTTAGATGCCCATAATTTATAAGTGGCACATTCCTCGCAAATGGCTACACCCAAGAGCCATTGTGGAAATAAGTATATAGAGGGATGGAGGATTGTGCCCTCTTGGTATGTCAAAAAGAATCTGGAAAAATTGTCAAACGTCTTCTTTTGTTATTCGTGCTTGTTTTTTTTCGTGAGAATGAGAAACAGACTATTGAAAGATAGCCTGCTTAATCTCCACATGGGCCCCTCGCGGCGGGATGCCTGGCTTTCACCTTGCGGATGCCCTGCTGGGTTATCTCACAGGGGAATATCAGGACGGGTTCCCTAAGCAAGCGCTTAGAGACCGCTTGGTGATTTGCGCTATATAAAATTCCTGCACATAGCCGACGCGTGTTTCGCCCTGGTGGTCTATTGACCGTGAGCTTTTTCAAGGCAAAGCTTTGTTGTATGTGGAAGTAATCTTCGTGTTTCTCAGGAAAGACGTTGTTGGGTGTCTGCGGTCCTGGAACAAACAATTATGTGCATGCAGAGATGCTTGCATTCCCTATGGGCTTGCCTGTAGTCTCCACAGCAATGGCCTTCACACATACTGTCCTCCACCAACAGGAATGTGCAAGGTATACATACCCCTTTACGCTGCTATGCAATTCATTCGTACCTCAAATGAAAACTATACCGGCCCACTGACTAAGGCTGGTTGGTGGAACCAAATTATTAACAGTATTACTTCGCCTCCAATGGGTGGCTTGATGGATGGCTGGCTTGCAACTCACGGATACTGCTACACATGCACCTGCTTAGGGGATACCTACTATCCTCCAATTATTTCACCTGTGCTCTAAGCCATCCTTACCATATCCTAAGTTGATGCAGGTGGCATACCGATGTTTCTGCAGCTGCCTCTTCCTCACTAGATCGACCACACCATACGTCCCAGCGATGGCACTGATTGGGACGGCCAGGGGGCAGACCACTACAGCGAATGAACCACCAGGTATGAAGTGGGACTTCACACCCTAGGCGACCTCTATTGAGCTGGAACTCTTATTCCCTATGAGGCCTTAATGGCAGACAAAGTACTCCCCCAGACCATTTCCTTCTGCAAAGTGCCTTGATAAGGGCACTGGGCAGTAAATGGGGAGACATGTCCCATGAACCCCAAACACACCTTCCCATGTAAAATCTTCATGTGATGGGTGCAGGCCACCATTTGACCCACAGGCCAGCCCACTCTTTGCGTCTTCACACTTGGGCACCACTTACATCACTATGCTTTACCTGGGAAACAGATTTATCGTGTTCATTTACGGACAGCGAATGAGCTGCACTGTTAACGAGCCCAACACATTTCCGACGGAATGCCAGATTTTGGATTATACAATTCTACATTGTTCATAGAACTTATCTAACCACAGCCAAGATTAAACTTCATTTTAATAGAACAGACGCCGCTAGCCCTAGCTGCCATCAATTTGAGGCTGATTTTCTTCACATGGTGCCACTCCTTAAAACACTACTGGCGCAAGATCATACATCACCTCTCCACATGCATGGTGAGATTTACCTTGCACATATAGGAGGCATATCCGACTAGCCTATTACACAAAGAAAAACAAGCATTTTCAATGCAATAGGTCTCGCATTTATGAGAGTTTAAGCTATTGGCATTGTAAATGACAATGCCTTTTATTTATGTTTTAAAAACGAAAACAAAAACTAAAAGACATTGTCATTTGCAATGTCAATAGCTCAAACTTGCGTAAATCCAAGACCTATCGCATTGCAAATGCTTGTATTGTCTAGTGCTTTTTGTTTACCACAATGCCCCCTACGGGGTCGGTTGCACCACCGTAGGCACACGTGTCCGCTCCCTTTGCTCACTATAACCTATGGGGGAGGGCGCGCACCCAACATCAGAGGCACGGCCACATATGCTACCCCCACTGCCCCGTGGAACATTCTGCACAGCACCCCCGACAACAGGCGGAATACCCCTAATCCAATGAAGCACGAAGCGTCCAACCAACGCCTGCCTGTCAATGCCCAACTAGCTCCCTCACCGACTCCAAAAACACCCCTCCAGGCACGTGTCCCGCCCAGGTCCATGCGCGACGACCCGATCCACCCTGGAGCCCTCCTGCTGTTGCATTATAAAACAGGACAGCAAGTCCCACAACCTAAAGAAAAAAAACGAACCAAAGCAGTACATCAGGCGGGAGCTATGCTTCCGAGATCGGAGCTATAGACGGACACCCACGCAGGGCTGAAGTCCTCCAAGGCCCTCCCACAACAGGTTTGCATAGCACGACTTGTTTGTCCCTTTTCTGTGGTTGGTGTGGCTTCATTGTGAATATGCGCAGCCGCTATAGTTAAAGCGGCCTGCGCTTTAATTAAAATTCATACATTACTAAAAGCGTGCGGCACACTGCGATGTTGTGGAACATCATTTAAAACCAGCTGAAGCAGCGCATCTCGTGCTTCCAGTAGGAGAAAGTAATTAAAGAAACTAGTGCTTCCAGCCTATATAACACGTACCTTGCAACAACAAAGTAAAAGGTCCAGTCCTTGTGTGCGGTAACAAACGGAGACAAGGCATTTCCGAGGAGGGACTAACAGGCCTTCTTACGAATCAGAAGCCAGCATTTATGAAGGGCAATGACATAAGCCAATGACAAATATGGGCGGAGTGTGAGAGACGCTTCAAGAGCATACCCTAATGCAGCATGCCTCGCAGAGCGAGCAGCACTTGCGCGCTGCCTTTAGGCTCGATCTAATAATACAAAGCAACCTCCCACTTTTTGGATATGGGATTGCTAGTAGCTAAACGCCTCATCACCCGTAAGTGGAAATCACACGAGCCTCTGACATGGGAGGCCCGGTCGCACTCCATCACAAACAGGGGCTCAAGCTGAGAGTGTGGCGCTTCATAGAGAAGTCAATCTAGGGCTCTGTAAATACACTATCCCAGCTAACTGGGACACAATCCTTACCAACCCCCACACCTCCCTACAAAATAATGACACTATTCATAATGATGCCTCCAGATCAGCTCCACTTGGAATGGGGACCTCGCATGCCATTTAGGGTTTGATTATCTCAATATGTCCTGATGTGCCATAATGTGCTATGATGTGTCGCTTTTGAAGCTATATGCGTCGGGGATGTGGGAATGGTCTCAGTTGTATTGTTTTTTATTACTTGTTCCTTATAAAATGACTGTTTACTGATTGGTAAATATACCCTTGTACTCTGACGTGATAACACAAATATATCGGACAACCGCGTTGATGTCAATAATCGGGACGATTGATATATGGGGCTACGCGACCATAGACAGGTTCCCATAACACTCTATGAGACAAAGTCTTGAACATTGGTTTTATCACCGACACATGTTAATACCATCTCCCTTAACATACGTAAGAGAATGTAACATATTTTGCCTTATAATCTGTGAGAAATTCAATAAAATCAATAAACAGATAAAAAATAAATAAAAAAATCCATGTAAAATGAATAAATAAATTGCATACAGTTCTGCTACACATTGCCAGGCAACAAACCTCTATTTTCTACATCTTTTATCAATGTTGTTTCTACTGCCAAGGTGAAAGCACAATTTTATTGCTCAGCCATATCTATCCATCAGCAAATTCCATCACAGAACGGTCTGTATCCTGCATCAGTAAGCTCAAAGTTCTGGATGTAAACCAAATAAAAAGCCTTGGAACTTCCAGTCTCTTGCAATCACAAATCTGGGGAGTCTGAGAAACACATGCTTTGCAACTACAAAACCAACGGATGCGTTATCCATATTACCAGTTGGAAAAGACTTTCCAAAACACCAGTTGGCTTTTGTAATCCATTCTCGAGTAATAGCTACTTCAATTAACTATAATTGATAAATATCGTTTTTTTGTTTAAAATGGTATGTTGCAACTGGCATTGTCACCCAATTAAAACATCACTTTAATCTTGGTTTTCTTCAGTGAATTTCTACTGCTTTTTGAATACCTAATTAGAACTGTCACCTTAACATTTGTTCTTTTCTGGGTATTTAGATCTATATATGTCTATGCATGTATGTGCTTATGTTTTCCTATTTCTTTGGGAAACGAGTCTGATGAAACAGTTGAAGCTGAATCTAGAACAGACCTTACATGGCCCACACAGTGAGGAGGTGGGTGAGGTCTTCTATAGGTTGAGATCTGTGCATGCATTTGCAATACTTGCTAGATACCATTTGCCACAACATGCGAAAATCCAAAGTGTGGACTGTTTTCTCCTTAACTCTTAATTTGAGACTGCACCATTATCAAGGTGTGTCTTTTTTAACCGGGTTTTCAAAAATGGAAAGCGCACACCGATGTATTCATATTTTGGAAAACAAAATACACAACTTCCTGTTGCAACTAAACAATGCGTGCTATTTGTTTTTGAGTTTAATTGGCTCAATCGAAGGGTTCCAATGCCGGCGGATTGACTCCAGATGAGGGGCGCTGCGTTGGCCATTTCATGCATAGCTCTGGCAGAGGGGGAGGCCGCGGAAAGCGATACTCTGCGTCCAGACTCTGGGAGCCGCCGCTTACAGTAGGGCGGGCTGCGGGGCCAAAGCAGCATTCTTCGACGTGCCTGAAGTGAACACCAAGAGCCGGGGCCATATTTGGGAATAAACTGAGGGGTTGGGTAACACATGCTTTCTATTCAGGGCCCGAGTTACAATAAATGCAAGGCCTAGTACTGATGTGTCCCTAGAATAGATGGGGGACTTACTTAAATGGGCCATCAAGAGAAAATAATAGTTACTCAGATTTACGTCACTAACACCCACCAACAAAAACATTCTAGACCTCGGTTTTGTTTGATGATGTCCAGTGGTGGCTGCTGCTGAACAGAAGTGGTGGGGCAGCGGGGATAGAGAGAGGGGGGGACAGAAAACAAAAATAGAAATGATGACTTACCTGCCGGCTGCCGCCTCTCATTCATCCTCTTCTGTTTCTCACAGCAGCACACAGCCTCCCAGACTCCCCTAAGCCAATCTCGACACTGAGGTCATGCTAGCTATAGTATTATCAGCATGACAGCAGCGTTGTGTTTGGTCTGAGCGGCCTGATTTGCTGCTCAGACAGTGCCGGGAACTGTTCTCCACTGGGCTGTGCAACACAGCTAGGTGGAGAAATGCTAAGTGCGCATGACAGTTCGGTCGTGCTAATATGGCCGGCCCAAACATCATGCGCAATTATGGTGCCCACTACTCCTCCTTCCTGCTGACTGCTGCTGTCCGTCAGTATAGCACAGCCCTGTCCTGGCTCCGTACTGAAAAAAATAATAATAACATTGTGTTTTGCTATTCTCATTTTTTTGTTGTTTTTGCACTGCTCAGAGAGCAGAGGGGCGATTCCGCTACGTGTTAACGGAGGAGCCACCGCTGAATATCTACTTGTGTTTGAGATGCATAGTGACATCATCCACGGGATGGCCAATTTCATACACTACACCACAACACCTTGCTTGACAGTATTTTACCTCTGGCGCTCTTTTCCATACTAGTGAGCCGGATATATAAATGTTTTAAGGTAGATTCATATTCGGTACCTAGTAACAGCAATTGTAGTCTCTTATTGGAAACTGGGCTATAAAATATTACCCAAATACTCAGGATAACGAGGATTTTCACTATTTATTGTGGGGCTGTCGTACGTTTTTGTGGGGTTTGTGGTATAAAGGCTTGCAGGGCCCTCCTCACCATGTGGCGAAGCACCTTATTTCACACCTGCAGCACCCCGGCTATTCATTAAGGATATTGGATAAAGCACTCCCTGCTATTCACAAACTAAAACTCACACATTCACCTCATTCTATATAAGATTTATAATATTTACACATCTTAAGATCCATGAACTGAATGAGAACAGGGTACAGGTTTAGCTAATAACAAAACACATGATCACTTGGGTCAGTCCCTGTGGGTTTTCCCTTCCAGCTGTTACCCTTCTACCAACCTCTGGAAAAGGAGGCTACTGTCCTTTACACACTATTGCATAAGAAGGGAGTGCAGCAAGGCTAGCCATGTCTGTGCTTTTCAAATTAGAATATAAAGCGATGCATTGAAATCTAACTCCAAAGTGAAGAGACCGGCGCAGGGGCGTAACACAGGCCCCCGCAGCCCCCGCGGTGCGGGGGGCCCCAAGCTCCAGGGGGACCCCTTGGCACTGCACTCTGGCCAGAGAGCTCCTGATTGAGCCTGGAGGGGCCCCTCTTCGTACCGTGCAGGGAGGCCCCCTCAATTTTCGTTACGCCAGTGCCGGCGCCAACTAAACCCACCTCTCCCTGGTAACTAAAAGCTGGAATACCAAGGTCACTTGAAGTCGTGTTACCTTATTCTTTATTAATCCATTCATCTTTTACTGTCCTGATGTGAAGGGGGGGCTTAGTAAACCAGGCCCCCTTCACCCTGTGATGGCCCTGCGTAGCAACATTACTGTCGAGATTTATTATACAAATAAGGATAAAATGAAGGGATCTAACTGGGAAAGGACTCATGTTAATAAAAAGGTGCTCTGGTCAATCAATCAATCAATCAATATACTTATAAAGCGCAATACTCACCCGTTAGGGTCTCAAGGCGCTGGGGAGAGGGGATGCTACTGGTCGAAAAGCCATGTTTTGAGGCGTTTCCTGAAAGTTAGGAGGTCCTGGGTCTGGCGTAGCTGGAGTGGTAGAGAGTTCCAGGTTTTGGCGACGAGGTGTGAGAAGAATCTTCCTCCGGCAGTGGTGCGGCGGATGCGGGGGATGGTGGCGAGAGCATGGTTGGCGGAGCGGAGATGGCGTGTGGGAGCGTGGAAGGAAAGTCGGTCGTTGAGTTAGGCTGGACCGGTGTTGAAGAGAGCCTTGTGTGCGTGGGTTAGGAGCTTGAAGGTGATCCTTTTCGGTACAGGTAGCCAGTGTAGATCTCTGAGGTGGGGGGAGATGTGGTTGCGGCGTGGGACGTCAAGGATGAGGCGGGCGGATGCGTTCTGGATACGTTGTAGCTTGGTTTGTAGCTTGGCCGTTGTTCCTGCATATAGCGCGTTGCCGTAATCCAATCTGCTGCTGACCAGGGCGTGGGTGACGGTTTTCCTGGTCTCGACGGGGATCCACTTGAAGATCTTGCGGAGCATGCGGAGAATGTTGTAGCAGGAGGAGGAGATTGCGTTGACCTGCTGAGTCATGCTGAGGGTGGAGTCCAAGATGAAGCCCAGGTTGCCAGCGTGGGTGGTGGGTGAGGGGTGAGGGTGCGGTGCCTATGGAGTTGGGCCACCAGGAGTCGTTCCATGCTGAGGGGTTGGAGCCGAAGATGACGAGCTCTGTTTTATCGGTGTTTAGCTTGAGGCGGCTTGATTCCATCCAGTTAGAGATGGCATGTAGTCCGTTGTGTAGGTTGTTTTTGGCAGTAGTGGGATCTTTCGTGAGGGAGAGGATCAGCTGGGTGTCGTCTGCGTATGATACTATGTTGATGTGGTGTGTCCAAGCGATGTTGGCGAGAGGAGCCATGTAGACATTGAAGAGCATTGGGCTGAGGGAGGATCCTTGAGGGACGCCACAGGTGATCTTGGAGGCCTCAGACAGGAATGGCGGAAGGCGGACTCTCTGGGTTCTGCCGGTGAGAAATGATGAGATCCAGTTGAGAGCCTTGGCGTGGATTTCGGCGTTGTGGAGTCGTGTGCGGAGGGTGTGATGGCATACCGTGTCAAATGTGGCAGAGAGGTCCAGCAGGATGAGTGCTGTGGTTTCTCTTTTGTCGACCATGATCCTTATGTCGTCTGTGGCAGCGATGAGTGCGGTCTTGGTGCTGTGATTTTTCCGGAATCCGGATTGGGAGGTGTCGAGCGCCCTGCTGTCTTCTAGGAAGCGGGAGAGCTGGGTGTTGACGACTTTTTCGATGACCTTGGCCGAGAAGGGGAGGAGGGAGATCGGCCGGTAGTTCTTCGGGTCGTCTGGGTCCGCCTTGGGCTTGACTTCTGCGTGTTTTCAGATTTCCGGGAAGGTGGCTGACTCGAAGGAGCTGTTGATGGTGTTGCAGAGGTGGGGAGCGATGATGTTGCTAACTTTATTGAAAATGTGGTGAGGGCAGGGGTCCGATGGGGATCCGGAGTGGATGGAGGCCATGGTGTGAGTGACGTCTTCTTTGTTGGCTAGGGTCCAGGTGTGGAGGAGGTTGGTGTTGCTTCGGGCGTCAGGTTCGTGGGTGTCTGCGGTCTGTTTGGGGCTGAAGCTGTTGTGAATTTCTTCTATCTTGCGGCGGAAGTGGGTGGCGAGGGAGTTGCAGAGCTCTTGTGACGGAGGGGGTTCGTTGGAGCAGGTCCTGGGGTTTGAGAGTTCTTTGACGATGCCGAAGAGTTCTTTACTGTTGTGGGCGTTGTTGTCTAGGCGGTTTTTGAAGTGGGTTCTTTTGGCGGTGCGGATCAGTTGGTGATGCTTGCGGATGGACTCTGAGTGCGATGTGGTTGGGTTCAGTGGGATCCATACGCCAGGCCTTCTCTCTTTTGCGGTGTTCTCGTTTGGAGTTCTGTAGATCAGGGGTGAACCAGCTGGCCTTGGCGCTGTGCAGGGTGTTTGAGGACTTTTTGAGTGGCGCGAGGGTGTTGGCGCAGTCTTCTAACCAGCGATGCAGGTCGGTGGCGGCTGTGTCGGGGTCCGAGGTTCCTGGCGGTGGGGTCTGGGCGAGGGTGGAGATCAGTTGTTCTGTTGAGACTTTGCTCTAGTTGCGTCAGGGGGGTTGTGTGCGGTGGTGGTGAGTAGGTGGTTTCTGGTAGGAGAAGTGGATGCAGTGATGGTCTGTCCAGTCGAGTTCGGTGGTGTGGCTGAAGGAGACGTGGCTGTTGGCAGCGAAGATGGGGTCGAGTGTGTGGCCTGCAGTGTGAGTGGGCAAAGTGACGAGTTGTTTGAAGCCGAGGTTAGCGAGATTGTCCAGCAGGTGGTTGGTGTTGACGTCGTTGTTGTTTTCTAGGTGGAAGTTTAGATCGCCGAGGAGGATGTAATCCACTGAGGCGAGGGCTTGGGCGCTGACTATGTCGGCGATGGTGTCGCAGAATTGTGCTCGGGCGCCTGGGGGTCTGTAGATCAGTGTTCCTTTGAGGGTGGTGTTGGCGTCGACGTAGATGTTGAAGTGGAGGTGTTCGGCGGAGTTGAGGGTGTCGTGGGTGATGGTCGAGATTTTGATGGTGCTTTTGTGGTCTATGGAGATTCCTCCTCGCCCTGCATTTAAATTGCCTCGGATGGTGTAATTACTGTGGGAGTCATAGACTAATCAAGGATACAGGTAGAATTGAAATAAATTAAGGGAATCAGCAATTACTGGGAAAAACCAATAGAAGCTGAGAAATCATTAGAGCAAATGGAGTTTTAGGAGATTGAGAACACAGAATGTGATTTGAGGCTTGGGCAGCTGTTGTGCAGATCATACTTGCAGAACAGACAGCTTTATTATATACATAGACGTCATTTAGTGGTCGCCAGGGGTCACAACTGCAACCCCTGACTTGCCCCTTGCTACCCCAGGCACTGCTTTTGCGACCCCTGACCTCGGAGGTGGCAAATCTAAGCCTGGAACACAGGGGGAGCTCTTCCTAATGGAAGCTGGTTGAAGCTCCACTTGCCTGGTTTCTGTCAATTTTTTTATTATACAAACAGTGAATAATTTCACTATTAGTGTAATACGAAATGGAGTACATTAGCTGGAATATGAACCTATCTAAAAGAAAAGGCAAGTAAAAAGAATTTGTTAAATGTATGTTGTATGCATGCTTGCGGGTGAGTGTGTGTTTATGTGCGCAAGTGTGAGTGGACGTGTAAGTATGTGTCAGAATGTGCGTGTGAGTCAAAGTAAAGGTCAAATGGCGTGCAATGTCACTTCCACTGAAATTCTGGTGAATTGATATCCACGATTTTATATAGAACTTTTGATTAAGGCTGGATACATAATAAGTGAGAAAAGGGAGTGGGAAGGGCTTCTGATATAGGAAGGGTTCAGGAGAAAAATGTAAAATACAGCTTGCAATATGGAGAAGAAGAATTGGATGAGACACAACAGAGCAAAAGAGACAGAGAAATAGAGAAAAGGCAAGTTGTCCACACTTTACTGAAGACAAGTTTGGAAATGTTTAACAGAGTCCAACCATTTCTCGTTGACTTAGTAAGGTAGCATCACTGTAACTCCACATCAGATCTCACTTAACACACACAGTATTCTGGTCATGAAACATAGGTATCTTTGAAACATAAGTATTGTGGTCCAGGGCCAGGGATCACATTACAATCGTGGACTGAAAGTGGTCTCATTGAATCTCAGTCTCCTGGTAGAGGCTTTATTTTCCTTGCTATAATTAGGCTATTTGTCTGAGACACAATATATACTTCCAGAAGCTTCGAGTCCACAACCACAATCCCATCATAATCTCCATAGTCAATGGTATTCACAACTCTCTGGAACCTAAACAAAACCTTTGAAGCACACTGCATACTTCGAGAATAGTATTTACAAAATTGACCTTTGAATGTTGGCATGTGGTGATGGCCATCAGCTTGAATGGGCACACCCAAGGCATGGTTTCAGTGTTAATCCCCCATACCGTCAGACACACTTCTTATATTTTTGATGGTAGTTAAGAGTTAGGTCCTCGTGCTAGATTGGTTATAACCACTATATTCACAGAGATATAAATAAGAAGGACTAGTGGGCAGAATACCAGTCACTCATTCTAGTAAACTGGATTAGAGCTGCTGCAGACGGAGAGGTGAGGCTACGTGTTGAGTGTACTAGCAGGACAACATATAGCAGTACTTGGATAATTTAAACCAGCAGTTCGAAAGAGGGCACAGTAGAGATCACAAAGGTATAACCCTGGAGGCTCATCTAACAAGTCTGTGGCTGGGAAAGCGATTGTGTTGGCATCTTCTGGGAACATGCAGTCAGCTGGGCTATATATAGAGACCTGCCTGTCATGTTTGCAGTGGACGAGTTGCATTAGAAGTGGCTGAGGATCTAGAAGTAGAAATGACAAGACGCGATTACGAACATTCATGAATTCAAGTAATCCTACACACAGATACTTCCTCACACTTACCTGGCATGCGAGAAGTATTTAAGAAAATATAAGAAAAATATGGGTCATCTAGTACTTCAGCCGAACCATACCAATGCCTTTCTGCCTCTTTGAAGAGACCACTCAGTGTAGCCAGTCTGAGGATCAAGGCACTACTGATTGGACTTCTCCCAGGAAAAAACAAAATCCATTTGGTCTAAGATTGAACAGGCACACTCTGTGGCACAATGAGTTTGTAAGGCAACATGTTAAAAACTTTACAAAATCAATACATGAATTAAAAAAATGTTTTAAATACATTCCAATAACCTTTGGTTTAATGAGGTCTGAAGAAACAAAGATACTGAGTTTCAACGGGACATATTGATAAAAACAAGCAACTTCTAACCATTGGCCCAACAATTACACCAACCGTTTCTCAATCACAAAAGTATATATCCGTTTTCAAAACTCATTCAATCTTGTAAAAAAAAAAAAAGCCCATTGTGCTCTGGAGCCAGTTCAGTGACACAGCCCTTCCCCTTGGCAAGCGGAACTGGAACCTACGCCCTTCGCCACTCATACTAGAAAAATATTAGGAAGGATGCACGAGCGAGGGCGCTCTGGACCAAATCTCAGCAATTGTAAATTGATGCATCAATAAATAAAAGTAAGTACAAATCAATGTTGCTCAGATGCATCCTTACCGCACTACACCCTAGTCATACATCGAACACACTGGGACCACACCCTAGCCATACATCGAACACACTGGGACATTGCTGCTTTTCCGGCTTCGCTGCAGTAGGCACTAATCGCCGGAACCCCAAAGAATAAAACCCATAAGCTTTAGAGATTTCAAAATAAAGCACCTAGACGTTACCTGAACCTAACTAGATTATTCTACATTACCACTTCCTTGAAAGAGGTGCCCAGCTCCAAGAAGCCCAGGAAAACAAATTTCAAGCACATTATACTCTGCTTGAAGTTTTTGGAGGTTATGTCCCAAGGTACGTTAAAACATGAAAGTGCATCACACTATAACCCAGCAACAGGTTTAGGTAACACAACACGAATCACACAGACTAAGACTAATTGGGAAACTAAAGGGGAGAATCAGTGCGGCTACTCAAACTTCTTGAGCCTACACCCGAGCAACAAGCAATGTCTTCCAACCATCAAACATGCCCTGTAGGCACATTTCTTCAAAGAGGCATTTACCTCACACTAAGACTACACAGTCACCTCACCCTCATCAGGGAGGCTGTGCCTCGTAAGCAAGAGTACTTAGGGACACCCCTCTAAAGCCACCAGCCGGTGTTTGATACAAGAGTCTCCACAGCCAATGACCTGAGGCTTCCACCCTGTGCAGCAGGAGGCATCGGAGGGGCCAAGCCCATCAAATACGCATACTTGAAGGAATGGCACCATCATGTGTGGCTTAATGTGACTCAACATGGGAAACCACAGCTGTACACGGAAAGGAATGACACACTGAAAGCTCCAAGGGTTGGCACAAGTGTCCTCTTAATCAGTGCCTATCTCTTCCACTCTACAGAACAGTGGACCCCACGAGGGATACCACACCAAACTCTTTCACGCGCTACGGAGGTGACATATCGGCACTATACAAATTAATTAAATTGAAACAATTAAGGTAATATAATAGGCGATTTTTTTTTAGCATTTAAATGGTACTTGAATAGAGCTATAGATTTGTACGTCAGTAGAAAAATGAGTCCAGATTTCTTGAATGGAAATCATCCTTTAATAGCAATTCTCAAAATAGTTTAACTGTGTTATTTATAAAAAATAATCCAAGGTTAGTGGTTGACTGCGATTTTAATAGAAAAAACAGATGAAAGCAAACTGGCTCATTAATCATTGGAACATTATCCAGTCACAGAAAGAAAATCAAGGGCCTCACTGAATACGGAGTCTGAACAATTATTTAAAGAATTTTGTCTGGGTAAATTCCTTGTGGACACAGCATGTGCACTTCCAAGTATTTGGTCTGGATGCTTAGATAGTTTTGACTTGTTTTAACTAACATGGGAGGGGCTTTCACATATGAAACGTAATCGCAGGAATTTAAAGGCAGGGATATTTTCATGCACATAGCTGGCTTTAAGGTAGTGCGCCTGGTGCAGCCGAACAGGGCGCTGATCTGGGGCGGGGCGCTTACCTTAGGGGTGGGAGGACGCTGTGTTTAGCAGTAACCCAGGATTTAAAAGCACATGCTACAGAGTTGATCATGTGCTCAGCTTTCAGGCACCATTAAAAATGTTAGGAAAACTCGTGATTAACGTTCCTGCAAGACAGAGTGAGATCAGAGTTTTGTCTAGTGGCAGTTTTGACTCTCCATAGAGTAGTGCAGGGGGCTGCTGTAAAGAAAGGGTACCATGCAGATCACTGATCTTTATTTTATGTGAATAGCTGAGTGGATTACTGGTTTAGTCACAGAGATCCTTTTGTTACTGCAGTTCATATGATACAAACCTGATATAGGACAGGATGTGGCGCAGTGACCAGAGCTACCAATTCGGGAGCTGGGGATCCAGGTTAGAGTCTCGGCATCAGCGTAATATCCTTCGATTCTGGGCAAATCACTCCATCTCCCAGTGACCATGGACAGCGCCTGGATACCCTCGCTGGTGATAAGCCGCGCTATATAAATCTACAAACTTAACTTGACAGTGACTGTTAAGAACTGTCATCAAAGAACTGCATGCAAACTGCATAAGCTAGGATAGAACATTATATTGTTTTCCCCCAGTCTTTTATGGTCTATTCATAAAGTTGTTTGTGTGGGTAGATATACATTCTTATAAGTAAAGCTAGCCTTTACCACCAGTGCTTTGAAACAAATGAAATGTATGTGAGAGAAGGGCTATGAAAAGATGAGGGGCTCATTTACCCAGTGGCAGTGAAGGAATCCGGGGAGGTTGTCATCGGGGAGGCGCCAAAAATTGTCGCACCGGGCACAACCAGCGCTAAAGCCGGCCCTGTTCAAGCACGAAAGATCTTCATATTGTTTGCAAGGATAAAAAAAGTGCATCCTTTTGAGCCAGATTGCTACATTTTACCCACTGACATCTATAGGCCCAGGTTTTGAAGCAGGTAGTAGTTCTACGTCACGCGTCTTATTTCTTTGGGATTAGCTAGATGACAGTAGGAACCCATAACACCATGAGAATTGGGAAACTCTACCGTGTGTGTATGCATTCTCATCTGGGGATAAACTTAGCTCGATCAAAATGCCACTGCTCCTTGAAATTCTACACTGGAACATTATATATATCAATTCATATACAGAAGATTTAATCCTATTCCAGAACACAACACAGCATTTGAGAACTCTATGTATCATCATGTATCTGTATTGTCAATCCAGTTATTTTACTCATTATCACATTTACAAAAGTTAAAATCATATGTTGTATACACCCCGCCCCCCACACAGACAAACATTTTCTTTTAGGGTAGGCACTACAAATTGCTACAGAGTGGGATTTTAAAAGTACACAAAGACAAAATCAAGATGTTTGCCTGTTTTGGAATGTGGGCTGGATGGGAAGGCAGGGTACAGGAATGCCAAGCCGGGCATCTGCAACGTGTTCTTGATGGAGATAGGGTGGATGGCACAGGGAAACAGCACAGGGTTCTAGAACTCCTACATTGGTGGTTACAATACGAACTCCTCATGTGGGGCAGATGGATTCTGAGGGAACAGGGGGGGCAGACGTAGGTATTTGCTGGGTCACTAGGCCCATTAACCACAGCATTTGCTCTGATAGAAGAGGGAGCACAGGGCATTCTTCAGGTGCAGCCTTCCCAGGGCCGGGAATGCTCTGTGGAGTTGGTGGTTGACATGGCAGATTTATCCTGTGCACAAGCACTAGCTAGTGACAGGAGAAATTCTACCATCCAATCCTAACTATTTTCTTGCAGTTACCCACCTTAATTTTAAAGCACTTTCTCCTAGCCTGATTGTAAAATTACCCAGGAGCTCCTGTTTCAATACGATTTAGCCCTTCTTCCACCCCGAAGGCCTGGCTTTGGCTCCTTGGCCACTTCTCTATCTAGATGAGCTCTCCTTCCACCTGCCTGGGTCCAAACTGGTTCTCGCCCCCACTGTGACTGGAGCCCGACTGTCTGGGAGGGTCCTGGGAATTAACTGGAGAACCATTCCCCGGCATCTCCAAGTTAAAAGAGGCAGTACTAAGTTTGTCCTTTTATCTACAACCTGTGCCTGTCCACTTCCAGACAGCTAATCCCTGCTAAGGTGTTAGCAGTTAGCACACATCTACTCGGCCTCAGTTTAGAATCAGGCTATTTATTGTCCTCCGAGGTAGAGTCATTAAGTCTCCAAGCCAAAGATGTATATTTCAGCTTTTGACAGGTTGAGTTGTAAAGCTTATTTTAGGCCAGTTTTGGCTAAGGCAGTACCACACAGATTTGTATAACATTACTTTTCCACTCAAGTTATTGAAAACCCGATTTCACCATTATAATCGGATTTTGAAAATTAAGTAAGAAATCATTTTAAAGTATTTTTTGAACATTTAACCAGGCAGAGATGGCAAACAACATTTTTAATCCCATCTAGGTCTCTTTAGAGAAAAATCTAGCAAAGCCTACATAGACAACTAGGTCTTGGGTTTTATTTCACTCTAGGAGTACACTTACCAGAATATCTAATGTACCCTTTGCTTTATACTTATCTGCATCCTGCTCTGTGGGCTTAAGAGGCACTCTTAAAAAGTGACTTGTGGTATATAAAAATAGGCTTGTCCCACGAGGCAGAGACACTATTTTCTGTAATGTGCTGCTGCAGTGCATTTAAACTGCAGCCCAGCAAGAGCACAGCTTTTGTGATATAAGTGGGTGGTGCAAATACACACGACATATAACTTCTACATCATATATGCATTTTCTGCATCATCTTAAATGGTCTTGCACGACCAATAGATCAATTAGGTGAATCCAAATTCACCAATACAATAGTAGGGCCAGAGTGCACACACTGTGGGACTAAATATCAGTATTAAAGCAGAGTACTAATACCCGCA
Source organism: Triturus cristatus (assembly GCF_964204655.1). NCBI lineage: Eukaryota > Metazoa > Chordata > Amphibia > Caudata > Salamandridae > Triturus > Triturus cristatus. The sequence continues at coordinate 256,040,265 of NC_140581.1, read as the reverse complement.
TAAATAGGGTCTAGAATAAGGTAAGAAAAAAAACCTGGAGTGGCTATGCTTAAAAAAAATACAATTCTACAGGCACCAATCCCTTTTCTGCTGCTTCTTGCATTTCTCCTCGTTATGGCAGATGACTGGGCATATGTTTCCCTCCACCCGCCAGCAGACATGCAATGGTGTCCTGCCTGATCTTGCGGAAAAAGGTCTTTGCGCCACCATTCCTGTGCTACTTGTAGCAACATCCACGCTCACGGATAGTGTCACCTGCACCTCCCCTGCACAACTGCATAACTCTCGGCCTGCACTATTTGTCTTCATAGGCTCGGTTTCCCTCTGCCTCTCCTTTTCTCACTGCCCATGCCCTCCCTTTTTTGTCCTACTTTCTCCCCAATACTGCCTGCTCCTTTTCCCACATGCCTCCCTGCAAAAGCAATTCTTTGGCCCCGTGCCTTCCATGCCCCCTACACCGTTTCCCAGAACCTCCCAAGTATGTCACATGTCCCTTGTGTCTACCATTTCCACAGCCTGCCACTACCACAACCAGCCACTCTAGTGTTCTGTACACTTCCTAAGCTACTCCCACACCAACTTTACCTCTGCCTATGCTCAACTGCATGTGTGCGGCTGCGTCTCTCAGCACATCCTTCTTACTCTGTACCTCCTTACTTATGCATCCAGTGTACTTCTCTGCTTATGTACACCTTCCATGCTCCCAGTTAGCCCCTTCTATGTTTCTTAGCTTGGCCTCGCTGTGTTTTCCTGCCCATGACATTTCTGTGCCCCTCTACCTATGCTACTCATGTCCCTCCCTATGCATGCTTCTCCCGTGTCTCTCAATCTAAGCCATACTAGGCCTTTAAACCCATCCCTTGCTCACTTTGCCACTGGATTCAAGCTAGCCTGGCTGATGAGGGGTGTTACCCCGAAACTGGTCCAAGGATGCTTGTTCTCGGCCCAGGTAAGACTTGGCTCGGGAGTTCGGGCTGGACTGTTCCTAGGAGTCACAGGGTCAAGACTGATTTGCACATAGCTGGGTCTGAACTGGGGTGGCGAAGTGTGCTAAAGAACGATGATGCATTCAACCCAGATCTGTGACTGGGGGTGAGTGTCTGAAAAGTTTCAGCACTCCGTCCATCAACCCTTGTGTTTGCTTTATTAAAAAAGCAGTCACAGACATGGTGGTCTGCTGACCCCAGCAGGCCACCATGCCTGGGAGTGCTAGCCATTCCTAATGGGGTCACAAATAGAACCTGCCTCATGAATATTAATGAGGCATGCAATTAGCGACCTCATTAGGAATCGCTAACAGTGTCTGAGACACTGTTGTAAATTGCATTTTGCGAGTAGCAAATTGCGAGTCGCAAAGCGATGCAATTTGCGACTCACAAAATGTAAGGGTGGTACATCTGGCCCTTTGACCTTTTCTGTGAACTGGTAGTGTGTATGAGGTGCCTGCTATGAGAAAGGAGGAAGCTTGCACTGATGGTCTAAAGACTGAGGCACTACGTTGAGAGTTTAAGTCTCAACTTATTTGACATATTTAGCGTGGAGAAGGAATATCATTACCCAGTGTCAGTTACTGCAAATAGAGATGTCTTGTATATCGCAAAGTACTTAGTAAAAGCTTTATAGATCTCACACTTGCTAGGGTATGCTAAAAGCAAACCATACGTCTTCAGTGAGCAACCAGCCAGATGCAACTGACAAATACCTTGAATTTCGAGCTGGTAAAAATACTACAAATCTGCATAAGTGATACAATATTCACTGTTTTCCAAAACAAAGACATAATAATGGAGAAAGTCATGGATTGAAGAAAAATTTCAGAAACTGGTTCAAAACCATTCATAAAGCAGAAACATTCACACCAATTATTTTTGAAGCAGAGAAAATGCTGTCTTGTCCCACCCAATCCACAACGCGCAAACATTCGCCTGGAACTATTGTCTTTCCTCCATAGGAGTTGGTGGTATCTGGAATGCATCTCTGTAGCGGGATGGCTAGCCTATAGCTTTCTTAGAGCGTTTCCATATCTTACCCATGAAAAATCCATGACCAGATATCAAGTTAAAGAAAAGAAAAGTTAAACAAATATTCAATCGAGGGGTCTCATGAAAGAAACCCCAATGTGAATTCCGGATTTAGCTTGAGATGCTTAAATTATTGAAATCTTCAAAACCACTGTTTGTTAGAGACACTTGCCTCAAAGGTTAGTTGATAATTGTAAGATGGCTCAGGAGCGACTACGAGGAAGCCATGGTTCTGGAGCACAGAGGGAGTAAAGTCATAATTAACCATCACACAATCTGGGGCAACCGATAGAGTAAGTTGTAACTAGTAAAGACACTCCAGAAACAGAAGCTGACAACCCACCCAACAACATCCATCAGAAGAGACAGTCAAAGCCAAGGGTCTTGACTCTTGACAAAGCATACAAGCTCAAGTTATATCTATTTACTTCATAAAGGGATTCCATTTTTACAGCACATCAAAAACAATGTATACATGGAAAAAGCATTGGTATGTAGCAGTCCAACAAATTACAAAGATAACCATGTTCAGGTTCTATTTTAGCGACTCCATTACCCTAAACCGTCTGGCTTGCTCCTAATGTCAACTTATGGGAAGTGGAGAAATGTGGTACTGGGCCTGGAAACTGCCTCATTGCCAATGTTAAGAAAAATATCATTATTGACTTTAGCACTCAACTACTGTCCTTCACACAATGCAGTGGCCATCTGGTCCTTCCTGACACACCTCTCAGTTCCTAGGCAGTGGGTGTTTCCACAAATAAAAAATGCGAGTGGCATGTGATATTTCAGTATGACAAATTAATAAAACACGCGTTCTAAAAAACACAGGACCATCTCCTAGCAAAAAGTAAAGGTGCAAAAACAAAACATTGCAAATAAAAATAAAAAGGATAGGCGTATCCAAGTGTAAAAACTAAGGTGTTTTTAAGGCAATAGTGGAAATGCCAAACAAATGTGGGTTTGTCTTTTCAGTGGTGTTCTGTTCCTTTAAAAGTCCCTTCCTCACAGTCTTAAAAGTGAACAACAAACCCCAGAAATTAAAGAAGGAGGGCAGCAGGGTAGAAATGGAGGGTCGAGGGGGTTAAACTGAGAAACTGAAAATCACCTCTCAGAAAATTAACAGGCATGCAAATTCACATTTTCTACATGAAGCCCTAAATTATAAAAGTGATCATAAAGCGATTTATAAGGCGTGAAACAAAGAAGGCACGAGCGAAACAAAGTGAACAGAGGCGGTAATCGAAGCGAGATCGCTAAAAGAGAGACCTTCTTGCCAAAGTAAACACGGACATGCATTCTCAGCCATTAAAGGGAATTATGGACAAAGGTTTCTATTAAAACAAAGAGCAGGCAGCAGGGCACTCGGAGCTTTGATTATTAAACCACACACGTTCTGCTGTGCTTGGTTTATGAAACACAGAAGCTCTGCTCTTCAGAGTGTTTTTAGCCTAGTCATAAATTCACATATGTAAGAGAGTGGATTATTATTTGGGGTGGGCAGTTGCCCACCTTAAGGAATAATGATATGAACTTGTAGGAGGGAACCCCAAAATCATCAGCGAGATCTCAACCCACAATAGCTATGGCACAGAGCAGATGTGCGAAACTTGGGCAATGTGTAAAGTATGTATGCAGTACCAAAACATTAATAAGGTCAAAACTCCATACAATAGAAATTCCAAACTGAATTAGAAAAATAAGAGTAAAAACGACAAAAATCCAATAAGGGGAACCGAAGATATACTTTTTAAAGTTTTAAGTACGTAATAGTGCCAAAAGGCCCTTATCACGAATGATAGTCTATGAAGCGGCAGAAGGGGGCTTAAGTGCACTTTAATACTGACCGTGATAGAGCTCAGGTCGGATGCACCAAGCAGGTTCGTCTTGGTCAAAGATTTAACCTTCTGACTTAGTCTGTTTTTTATTGAGCCCAAAATGCTCCAGTGGGTCAAGTCTTGAGCTGTATCCGAGGAAGCTGCATTAAAATCAGACACCTTTGCCGCAAGGTCGCCATGACGGCTATAGCCCAAAAATCTAATAAATAAGTCCCACGTCTTAAGGGTTTCTGAAGCAGCTCGTCAGGGTCACGTCTAAGGCTCCCAGGACCTCAAGGACCGAAAGTAGGGGCCAGGCATCACTCCGGCAGAGGCTACCAGAAAGATCCAGTTGGTACTGGTCGACTGGTCACTTCAGAGAAGAAGGTCTCTTGCAGCTTGTTGTGTCCATGTAGGTACACAAAAGGTCAGCGAACTGACCCTTGGAGTTCACTTCTTTCTCCAGAGGATTCTCCTCCCCTGAGCCCACTCTAAGCCAGTTCTGGGTGTAGCTTCCCTCCCACTAGGTTTAGAGTCAGCCTGGCTAGTGTGGGCCTTGGAGACAACGGCTTTCCCTTCTTCCTGTATTTCCTTACACTATCCTATGAATAGGTAGGCCTCACTTTTCTCCCTCTCAAGTTGATGAAGTGCTGAAGTCCACCCAAACTGTCAACCCTTGGCCAATAAGGTTCAAAAGCCGAACACCCAATTCATCCAGTCACCAGGCTGGCCTATGTGTGGAATGGGGAAGAGGGTCAGACTGGTTTGCATATAGCTGGGTCCAAATTGGAACGGCATGGGGAGCAAAAAAAACAATGGATTGAACCCAGATCTGTGACTGGAGGTGAATGTTCGATTTGTTCAGCATTCCGTCCATCATCTGTTCTTTTTGCATTTGTCGCCTTAAGTTGGAAGGGTATGCCTAGACGTGGGTTCCATGCTTGCCATGCCACCGGATTCGGCTAGCCTGGCTGATGAGGGGTGATACCCAGAAATCGGTCCCAGATGCTTGTTTTTGGTACAAAGAGGACCTGGCTTGCAGTTCGGGCTGGACTGTTCCCATGAGGAGCAGGGTCAAGACTGATTTGCATATGGCCAAACTGGAATGGCATGGCAAGCAAAACAAATGATGGATTCAACCCAGATCTTTGACTGGGGTGAATGTTTGATTTGTTCAGCATTCTGTCCGTCATCTGTTCTTTTTGCACATTGTTTGTGAAAACCTTCTGCACCCTCATTCTCTTTAAAGATGATGCAAGGTGGCTGTGGACTCACATCCTTGAGGAGGGTCTGGCATATACTTTCATGAACTATACCATATATATTGTATCAAATCCGAAGCGCGACATCATCCTGCACAGGCAGGGGTGGCTGCTGTCAATCAGAGGTGGGGAGGGGCAGGAAAGAAAAAAAAGAATTTTATTAGAAACTTATCTTTCCTGCCGACTGCCACAATCTTCTCCCACGCTGGGCTGCTCCACTGCTGCCGTCCCGACGACACTACATTTCCCATGGGCACAGGCTCCTAACCCCACGCAATCCCAGTGCTTCTCCCAGCATGAGAGAAACGGTGGGATTGGGCGGAGCGTGCCCGTTTTGCGCTCCAGCAGGGTCTTGGAGCCTGTGCCCCTGAGCACTAGGATATCTCCAAGGGAACAGCCTGGAGATATCCAAGTGTGCATGTGGGTTTGGCCAGCCGTGGCTTGCAGCACTTGTTGTGCCTCCCACATGAGTAGCCCTGTAAATGCGTCTCTGACCTATCACTGTAGTGTCTGCGCATGCATTTGTCAACTGCCATGTTGTCCTGGCAAGTGCACCCACTTGCCAGGCCCCACCCTTCCCTTTTCTTACATGTAAGGCACCCTAATGGTAGACCCGAAAAATCTGAACAATGGTACTAGTCCTGCAGGTCTAGTTCCTTGAAAAATCTCCTCGACCGAACAGTAACCTACTTGGCCCCCGTCTCTGAAAGCGGAGCAAATGTGACAAGATAACAAGATTTAAAAGGCATCTTTATTGCTCATTTGCTTTGTGAGCAATAAAAAGGCCTTTAAATTTTGTTATCTGATCACATTTTCTCCGTTTTCAAAGACAGAGGACAAAAGTTAGTATGTTTTCCTACTCGCCAGAAAGGGCGAGTAGGACCTAAAAATAGCTCGACCTCATTAAATTTACCACGCAAATGCGAGCGGTCGAGTGGATTTGTTGAGCCCTTCAGTATATGTAAAATGTAGGCCATGTACTAATGTGTGTGGCTGTCATTCTCATAGGCTTATCATTGGGGGTGTGCTGTAACATTTTACATGTGTATTTTTCCATAGGGGCAGGATAGAAAAATGGAGTTTAGGCTCTGTGAAGCACCTTTTGGTAGAGGTTGTTTTTAAATTCTGTGTTTGAAAAGGGCACTTTTAGAAAGTGGGCATTTTCTCACTTTACCATTTTGTGTGCCTCTAGTTGTTTGTGTATTCAGCGTTTGGTGTTTGAGTGACAGGAGCTGGGGATGTGCATTCACTAAAGACCATGGGTACTCACAAACTTTCTCTCGGGGGCCAAATTTACAGTGTGGTTTCTGGCTGAGGGCCGCACCGGTGGGGGCGGGGCCAGTGGGGGAGGGGGCGGGGCTAGAGCAAAAAAAACTATGACCATGAGGTTGAACACAGGCCACTGCAGCGGACGCCTTCATCCACTGAGCCACCAGACCCGGTATGCACACATATCTATCTATCTATCTATCTATCTATCTATCTATCTATCTATCTATCTATCTATCTATCTATCTATCTGTCTCTCACTCTGTCTCTCACTCTGTCTCTCACTCTGTCTCTCACTCTGTCTCCCGCCCTCTCTATCTATCTATCTATCTATCTATCTATCTATCTATCTATCTATCTCTCACTCTGTCTCTCACTGTCTCTCTCTGTCTCTCACTCTGTCTCTCACTCTGTCTCTCACTCTGTCTCTCACTCTGTCTCTCACTCTGTCTCTCACTCTGTCTCTCACTCTGTCTCTCACTCTGTCTCTCACTCTGTCTCTCACTCTGTCTCTCACTCTGTCTCCCGCCCTATCTATCTATCTATCTATCTATCTATCTATCTATCTATCTATCTATCTATCTCTCACTCTGTCTCCCGCCCTATCTATCTATCTATCTATCTATCTATCTATCTATCTCTCACTCTGTCTCCCGCCCTATCTATCTATCTATCTCTCACTCTGTCTCCCGCCCTCTCTATCTATCTATCCACCTATCTCTCACTCTGTCTCCCGCCCTCTCTATCTATCTATCCATCTATCTCTCACACTGTCTCCCGCCCTCTCTATCTATCTATCTATCTATCTATCTATCCATCTATCTCTCACTCTGTCTCCCGCCCTATCTATCTATCTATCTATCTATCTATCTATCTATCTATCTCTCACTCTGTCTCCCGCCCTATCTATCTATCTATCTATCTATCTATCTATCTATCTCTCACTCTGTCTCCCGCCCTCTCTTTCTATCTATCTATCTCTCACTCTGTCTCCCGCTCTATCTATCTATCTATCTATCTATCTATCTATCTATCTATCTATCTATCTATCTATCTATCTATCTATCTCTCTCACTCTGTCTCCCGCCCTCTCTATCTATCTATCTATCTATCTATCTATCTATCTATCTATCTATCTATCTCTCACTCTGTCTCCCGCCCTCTCTTTCTATCTATCTATCTCTCACTCTGTCTCCCGCTCTATCTATCTATCTATCTATCTATCTATCTATCTATCTATCTATCTATCTATCTATCTCTCTCACTCTGTCTCCCGCCCTCTCTATCTATCTATCTATCTATCTATCTATCTATCTATCTATCTATCTATCTATCTATCTCTCACTCTGTCTCCCGCCCTCTCTATCTATCTATCTCTCCGTCCATCACTCTGTCTCCCTTTCTCTCTGTCTCTCTCTCCGTCCATCACTGTTTGTCTCCCTTTCTCTCTGTCTCCCTCCCTGTTTGTCTCCCTCTCGCTCCCTTTGTCTCACTCACTGTTTGTCTCCCTTTCACTCTGTCCCCTCCCTCTGTCTCCCTCCCTCCCTCCTCCGTTCTCCCTCCGTCTCCCTCCCTCTCCCTCCCCCTCTGTCTCCCTCTCTCTCTCCCTGTCTTCCCCCCTCTCCCTGTCTTCCCCCTCTCCCTGTATTCCTCCTCTGCCTGTCTTCCTAATCTCCCTGTCTTCCTCCTCTCCCTGTCTTCCTCCTCTCCCTGTCTTCCTCCTCTCCCTGTCTTCCTCCTCTCCCTGTCTTCCTCCTCTCCCTGTCTTCCTCCTCTCCCTGTCTTCCTCCTCTCCCTGTCTTCCTCCTCTCCCTCTCTCTCCCTCCCTCTCCCTCCCTCTTCCTCCCTCTGTCGCACTCTGACTTCCTCCTGCTGTCACCTCACCCCCTGCTCTCACTCCCTGCTGCCCTCCATCACCTCACCCTGCTGTCCTCTGTCACCTCACCCTGCGCTGAGAGGGCTTCCAGGGAACGCACACGGCCGCCGCACCCAAGTACTTCACAGGTCTTTTAAAGACCATTCACTTGTTAATGAGGCTTTGTTGTATTTCACCTCTTCTTAGTGCCCCTGCATCTCCACTCAATCAGAGGGAAGATGCAGGGGCGCTAAGAAGAGGTGAAATACAACAAAGCCTCATTAACAAGTAAATGGCCTTTAAAAGAATCGCCCGGCCTCACAGCTCCGCGCTGCTGTAACCGGCGGTGTTCGCTGACAAGCACAGGGCACAGGCACTGTCTGCAAGGTCCGCGGGCCGCCAAGGAAGGCTTGCCGGGCCGCTGACGGCCCGCGGGCCGTACTATGAGTACCCGTGCTCTAGACAGTCACTGGCGGGGTTGAGGTGTGCCCTGTCTTGCCTGGGTGACTCATCGCTGAGATGAATAGACCTGGTCTGCATTTAGAGTAGTCGTAGGAGTTTCGCTTGCACCTGAATAGACTGTCTCCTTTTTCACAATGCCATCTCCGCCCCCTGTGGTCATGCTGCACTAGGGAGGACAGGACTGGTTTGCACTGGGTTCAGAGACCCTTACAGCAAAGAGAACAAAATGGGTAATAAGTATTGCACCTAAAACCCCAGTACTTTAGATTACTTCAAGGAGCAAGAGGACCCTTCTAAGAAGAAGAGCGGAAGGACTGTGTGAGGCACGCTTCCTTTTCTGACTGAGGGTGGGGTGACCTGCTTTTGCTGCTTCTGTCTGTGGTGGAGGAAAAGGACTGACTCTTTTTGCCCTGCTGTGACATCCTGCTTGTGAAGAATCTCCAAGGGCTTGTGTGAGCTGGCCTCCTGTTGGAAATCTCAGGGACGTAAAAGATTTCAAGAAAGATCCTTGCTGGATCTTAAAGTGTCCTGCCTGGAGCAGGAGAAGGACTGAACTGTTCTTCATCTTTTGTTGGAGTTGTTGCCTAATCAAGAAACTGGCCAGAACACCTTATTGCCTAAAAGTCCACTGTGTTTCACACGGGGGAATCTCCCCTGAGCGCCTGGCTTAGTAAGAAGTACAACCGGCTCTGCCGCACCGTATCGTGAGGCCCTGGGGGAGAGAAGGCCTTTCAAATCCCGAGCCAGCGTGTAGTGAATTCTGTCGTGCCCCACGTAGTGCGGATTGAGCGATTCATTTTCAAAATACCTGAGGCTCTGCCATGCAGGACCTCTACGTGAAAGCCAGAGGGAGAGAAGGCCCTTGTAATCTAAGATGAGCCGCTCAGCATGAGGAAATCTGTGGGCATTGCCTGCCAACTTGTCCTAAGCCTCCAGGTCTCGGAAGGAGTACGGGACCGTCCACTGCAGCGCTGGCGAATGCATGTCAAGCACACGCTATTCCAGAGGAGCCGGAGCCACGAGGGCTCCAAGTAACCAGTTGCACCCGCCCCTCTCCTCGGAGAGCAAGAGGAAGGTGCCAGTCAGCTGTGAGTCTCGCCAGGGAGGTGTGGTAAGGGCAGCAAAGGAACTCTGCTGCACCCAATGGCGGGGCTCTGGTGGCCGGAAGAAGATCCCAGTGCGGTCGCTGAACTGCGAGGCCATGGACAGCCAGCCCTTTGCTAGGGGAGGTCCCCCCCGCCCACGTCGGCAGTGTGGGCGTCTCCCCTCTGTAATGTGCACATACCTGGGGGGCTTGTGCTGCAGCACACAGTCCGAACGTGGGCAGCGGCCTGGATCAGGAGGGGAGGACAACAAGGCAATGTCTCCCCCTCCTTTCTGTTCTCTCTCTGTGATTAGGTAAATGCTGCGGGAGCCTTGAGCGAAACGGGCAATAGGAAGGGAGGGCAATCCTCAACGGAGGTCCCGGTCCTGCTCAAGTTACTTTCGGAAAAACTACCATATACCCTGTAAAAGTCACACAGGAGTGCTGCGGCTGCCTATTGAGGGTACAAACTGGTGCACAAGCGCTCAATGTTATCAAGGTTATTCCCAGTTGGAAGTTTTCTCATGATGGGTTCTTTTCGAAATGTGCAGCTGATAACTATTGATGTAGTGCTTTTAAAAAAAATATTCAGCTAATGATCGAAATGTTCTTGTGGAAATATGCAGCTAATAACCATTGAGGAAATGTGCCACTTGTTTTGCCCATGACACTTGCGTGGTTGGCAAGCCAATTGTGATTTATGCCAATGTGTGTTACATATACTGAAAAGTGATTTATAATCTATGCATTATTATGACTAGTTGGCAAGGTGATTATTGATGTATGTGACTGTGGTCTAATGTGTTCTATGTATAATACAAAGGATATTTTTATATAACCTTGTGTGGAGACTCTTTTGTGGTGTGCCTAGCGTGTCACTGGTGTGTGTGTGTGTTGCGTAAACACTTTACTCATTGCCTCTGGGATAAGCCTGACTGCTCCGCCAAGCTACCAAGGGGGTGAGCAAGGGTTCTCTTGGGTGTGTAACTCCCTTATCCTGACAAGTGCGGTGGGTTCTTCCTGGCTTAGGTGCATACCCTAGCCAACTAGAAACCCAATTTCTAACAATAACTTTCAAAGTTAAAGTAGTAGATGATCAGCATATGTCCCCCGCACAGGCTGTAGGAGCAACTTCCGGTCCTAGCAGATAGTTTGTAAGTGAGGATCTACATCCACAGAGCGCCTCCAGAAGAGCACTGAACTAAGTTAAAGCAGTTCAAACCGCGCATACCATGCAGGCTATTGACCCTCTTTGTTCAGCTCTTGCAGCTGCCAAGAGAGGGAACCCTCTGCTGCATCCCACCAGAGCAGGTGCTGTTCTCTGATGCCCCTCCTGCAGCCTAGTGTGACTGAGCTGAGTCGGCTATGCTTAAAAAAAATACAATTCTACAGGCACCAATCCCTTTTCTGCTGCTTCTTGCATTTCTCCTCGTTATGGCAGATGACTGGGCATATGTTTCCCTCCACCCGCCAGCAGACATGCAATGGTGTCCTGCCTGATCTTGCGGAAAAAGGTCTTTGCTCCACCATTCCTGTGCTACTTGTACCAACATCCACGCTCACGGATAGTGTCACCTGCACCTCCCCTGCACAACTGCATAACTCTCGGCCTGCACTATTTGTCTTCATAGGCTCTGTTTCCCTCTGCCTCTCCTTTTCTCACTGCCCATGCCCTCCCTTTTTTGTCCTACTTTCTCCCCAATACTGCCTGCTCCTTTTCCCACATGCCTCCCTGCAAAAGCAATTCTTTGGCCCCGTGCCTTCCATGCCCCCTACACCGTTTCCCAGAACCTCCCAAGTATGTCACATGTCCCTTGTGTCTACCATTTCCACAGCCTGCCACTACCACAACCAGCCACTCTAGTGTTCTGTACACTTCCTAAGCTACTCCCACACCAACTTTACCTCTGCCTATGCTCAACTGCATGTGTGCGGCTGCGTCTCTCAGCACATCCTTCTTACTCTGTACCTCCTTGCTTATGCATCCAGTGTACTTCTCTGCTTATGTACACCTTCCATGCTCCCAGTTAGCCCCTTCTATGTTTCTTAGCTTGGCCTCGCTGTGTTTTCCTGCCCATGACATTTCTGTGCCCCTCTACCTATGCTACTCATGTCCCTCCCTATGCATGCTTCTCCCGTGTCTCTCAATCTAAGCCATACTAGGCCTTTAAACCCATCCCTTGCTCACTTTGCCACTGGATTCAAGCTAGCCTGGCTGATGAGGGGTGTTACCCCGAAACTGGTCCAAGGATGCTTGTTCTCGGCCCAGGTAAGACTTGGCTCGGGAGTTCGGGCTGGACTGTTCCTAGGAGTCACAGGGTCAAGACTGATTTGCACATAGCTGGGTCTGAACTGGGGTGGCGAAGTGTGCTAAAGAACGATGATGCATTCAACCCAGATCTGTGACTGGGGGTGAGTGTCTGAAAAGTTTCAGCACTCCGTCCATCAACCCTTGTGTTTGCTTTATTAAAAAAGCAGTCACAGACATGGTGGTCTGCTGACCCCAGCAGGCCACCATGCCTGGGAGTGCTAGCCATTCCTAATGGGGTCACAAATAGAACCTGCCTCATGAATATTAATGAGGCATGCAATTAGCGACCTCATTAGGAATCGCTAACAGTGTCTGAGACACTGTTGTAAATTGCATTTTGCGAGTAGCAAATTGCGAGTCGCAAAGCGATGCAATTTGCGACTCACAAAATGTAAGGGTGGTACATCTGGCCCTTTGACCTTTTCTGTGAACTGGTAGTGTGTATGAGGTGCCTGCTATGAGAAAGGAGGAAGCTTGCACTGATGGTCTAAAGACTGAGGCACTACGTTGAGAGTTTAAGTCTCAACTTATTTGACATATTTAGCGTGGAGAAGGAATATCATTACCCAGTGTCAGTTACTGCAAATAGAGATGTCTTGTATATCGCAAAGTACTTAGTAAAAGCTTTATAGATCTCACACTTGCTAGGGTATGCTAAAAGCAAACCATACGTCTTCAGTGAGCAACCAGCCAGATGCAACTGACAAATACCTTGAATTTCGAGCTGGTAAAAATACTACAAATCTGCATAAGTGATACAATATTCACTGTTTTCCAAAACAAAGACATAATAATGGAGAAAGTCATGGATTGAAGAAAAATTTCAGAAACTGGTTCAAAACCATTCATAAAGCAGAAACATTCACACCAATTATTTTTGAAGCAGAGAAAATGCTGTCTTGTCCCACCCAATCCACAACGCGCAAACATTCGCCTGGAACTATTGTCTTTCCTCCATAGGAGTTGGTGGTATCTGGAATGCATCTCTGTAGCGGGATGGCTAGCCTATAGCTTTCTTAGAGCGTTTCCATATCTTACCCATGAAAAATCCATGACCAGATATCAAGTTAAAGAAAAGAAAAGTTAAACAAATATTCAATCGAGGGGTCTCATGAAAGAAACCCCAATGTGAATTCCGGATTTAGCTTGAGATGCTTAAATTATTGAAATCTTCAAAACCACTGTTTGTTAGAGACACTTGCCTCAAAGGTTAGTTGATAATTGTAAGATGGCTCAGGAGCGACTACGAGGAAGCCATGGTTCTGGAGCACAGAGGGAGTAAAGTCATAATTAACCATCACACAATCTGGGGCAACCGATAGAGTAAGTTGTAACTAGTAAAGACACTCCAGAAACAGAAGCTGACAACCCACCCAACAACATCCATCAGAAGAGACAGTCAAAGCCAAGGGTCTTGACTCTTGACAAAGCATACAAGCTCAAGTTATATCTATTTACTTCATAAAGGGATTCCATTTTTACAGCACATCAAAAACAATGTATACATGGAAAAAGCATTGGTATGTAGCAGTCCAACAAATTACAAAGATAACCATGTTCAGGTTCTATTTTAGCGACTCCATTACCCTAAACCGTCTGGCTTGCTCCTAATGTCAACTTATGGGAAGTGGAGAAATGTGGTACTGGGCCTGGAAACTGCCTCATTGCCAATGTTAAGAAAAATATCATTATTGACTTTAGCACTCAACTACTGTCCTTCACACAATGCAGTGGCCATCTGGTCCTTCCTGACACACCTCTCAGTTCCTAGGCAGTGGGTGTTTCCACAAATAAAAAATGCGAGTGGCATGTGATATTTCAGTATGACAAATTAATAAAACACGCGTTCTAAAAAACACAGGACCATCTCCTAGCAAAAAGTAAAGGTGCAAAAACAAAACATTGCAAATAAAAATAAAAAGGATAGGCGTATCCAAGTGTAAAAACTAAGGTGTTTTTAAGGCAATAGTGGAAATGCCAAACAAATGTGGGTTTGTCTTTTCAGTGATGTTCTGTTCCTTTAAAAGTCCCTTCCTCACAGTCTTAAAAGTGAACAACAAACCCCAGAAATTAAAGAAGGAGGGCAGCAGGGTAGAAATGGAGGGTCGAGGGGGTTAAACTGAGAAACTGAAAATCACCTCTCAGAAAATTAACAGGCATGCAAATTCACATTTTCTACATGAAGCCCTAAATTATAAAAGTGATCATAAAGCGATTTATAAGGCGTGAAACAAAGAAGGCACGAGCGAAACAAAGTGAACAGAGGCGGTAATCGAAGCGAGATCGCTAAAAGAGAGACCTTCTTGCCAAAGTAAACACGGACATGCATTCTCAGCCATTAAAGGGAATTATGGACAAAGGTTTCTATTAAAACAAAGAGCAGGCAGCAGGGCACTCGGAGCTTTGATTATTAAACCACACACGTTCTGCTGTGCTTGGTTTATGAAACACAGAAGCTCTGCTCTTCAGAGTGTTTTTAGCCTAGTCATAAATTCACATATGTAAGAGAGTGGATTATTATTTGGGGTGGGCAGTTGCCCACCTTAAGGAATAATGATATGAACTTGTAGGAGGGAACCCCAAAATCATCAGCGAGATCTCAACCCACAATAGCTATGGCACAGAGCAGATGTGCGAAACTTGGGCAATGTGTAAAGTATGTATGCAGTACCAAAACATTAATAAGGTCAAAACTCCATACAATAGAAATTCCAAACTGAATTAGAAAAATAGAGTAAAAACGACAAAAATCCAATAAGGGGAACCGAACATATACTTTTAAAAGTTTTAAATAAGTAATAGTGCCAAAAGGCCCTTATCACGAATGATAGTCTATGAAGCGGCAGAAGGGGGCGTAAGTGCACTTTAATACTGACCGCGATAGAGCTCAGGTCGGATGCACCAAGCAGGTTCGTCTTGGTCAAAGATTTAACCTTCTGACTTAGTCTGTTTTTTATTGAGCCCAAAATGCTCCAGTGGGTCAAATCTTGATCTGTATCCGAGGAAGATGCATTAAAATCAGACGCCATTGCCACAAGGTCGCCATGACGGCTATAGCCCAAAAATCTAGGAAATAAGTCCCACGTCTTAAGGGTTTCTGAAGCAGCTCGTCAGGGTCACGTCTAAGGCTCCCAGGACCTCAAGGACCGAAAGTAGGGGCCAGGCATCACTCCGGCAGAGGATACCAGAAAGATCCAGTTGGTACTGGTCGACTGGTCACTTCAGAGAAGAAGGTCTCTTGCAGCTTGTTGTGTCCATGTAGGTACACAAAAGGTCAGCGAACTGACCCTTGGAGTTCACTTCTTTCTCCAGAGGATTCTCCTCCCCTGAGCCCACTCTAAGCCAGTTCTGGGTGTAGCTTCCCTCCCACTAGGTTTAGAGTCAGCCTGGCTAGTGTGGGCCTTGGAGACAAAGGCTTTCCTTCTTCCTGTATTTCCTTACACTATCCTATGAATAGGTAGGCCTCACTTTTCTCCCTCTCAAGTTGATGAAGTGCTGAAGTCCACCCAAACTGTCAACCCTTGGCCAATAAGGTTCAAAAGCCGAACACCCAATTCATCCAGTCACCAGGCTGGCCTATGTGTGGGATGGGGAACAGGGTCAGACTGGTTTGCATATAGCTGGGTCCAAATTGGAACGGCATGGTGAGCAAAAAAAACAATGGATTGAACCCAGATCTGTGACTGGAGGTGAATGTTCGATTTGTTCAGCATTCCGTCCATCATCTGTTTTTTTTGCATTTGTCGCCTTAAGTTGGAAGGGTATGCCTAGACGTGGGTTCCATGCTTGCCATGCCACCGGATTCGGCTAGCCTGGCTGATGAGGGGTGATACCCAGAAATCAGTCCCAGATGATTGTTTTTGGTACAAAGAAGACCTGGCTTGCAGTTCGGGCTGGACTGTTCCCATGAGGAGCAGGGTCAAGACTGATTTGCATATGGCCAAACTGGAACGGCATGGCAAGAAAAACAAATGATGGATTCAACCCAGATCTTTGACTGGGGTGAATGTTTGATTTGTTCAGCATTCTGTCCGTCATCTGTTCTTTTTGCACATTGTTTGTGAAAACCTTCTGCACCCTCATTCTCTTTAAAGATGATGCAAGGTGGCTGTGGACTCACATCCTTGAGGAGGGTCTGGCATATACTATCATGAACTATACCATATATATTGTATCAAATCCGAAGCGCGACATCATCCTGCACAGGCAGGGGTGGCTGCTGTCAATCAGAGGTGGGGAGGGGCAGAAAAGGAAAAAAAGAATTTTATAGAAACTTATCTTTCCTGCCGACTGCCACAATCTTCTCCCACGCTGGGCTGCTCCACTGCTGCCGTCCCGACGACACTACATTTCCCATGGGCACAGGCTCCTAACCCCACGCAATCCCAGTGCTTCTCCCAGCATGAGAGAAACGGTGGGATTGGGCGGAGCGTGCCAGTTTTGCCCTCCAGCAGGGTCTTGGAGCCTGTGCCCCTGAGCACTAGGATATCTCCAAGGGAACAGCCTGGGGATATCCAAGTGTGCATGTGGGTTTGGCCAGCCGTGGCTTGCAGCACTGGTTGTGCCACCCACATGAGTAGCCCTGTAAATGCGTCTCTGACCTATCACTGTAGTGTCTGCGCACACAGTTGTCAACTGCCATGTTGTCCTGGCAAGTGCACCCACTTGCCAGGCCCCAATCTTCCCTTTTCTTACATGTAAGGCACCCTAATGGTAGACCCAAGGTACCCCCATGGGCAGGGTGCAGTGCAGGGCTCGAAAAATCTGAAAAATGGTACTAGTCCTGCAGGTCTAGTACCTTGAAAAATCTCCTCGACCTAACAGTAACCTACTGACCCCCGTCTCTGAAAGCGGAGCAAATGTGACAAGATAACAAGATTTAAAAGGCATCTTTATTGCTCATTTGCTTTGTGAGCAATAAAAAGGCCTTTAAATCTTGTTATCTTGTCACATTTTCTCCGTTTTCAAAGACAGAGGACAAAAGTTAGTATGTTTTCCTACTCGCCAGAAAGGGCGAGTAGGACCTAAAAATAGCTCGACCTCATTAAATTTACCACGCAAATGCGAGCGGTTGAGTGGATTTGTTGAGCCCTTCAGTATATGTAAAATGTAGGCCATGTACTAATGTGTGTGGCTGTCATTCTCATAGGCTTATCATTGGGGGTGTGCTGTAACATTTTACATGTGTATTTTTCCATAGGGGCAGGATAGAAAAATGGAGTTTAGGCTCGGTGAAGCACCTTTTGGTAGAGGTTGTTTTTAAATTCTGTGTTTGAAAAGGGCACTTTTAGAAAGTGGGCATTTTCTCACTTTACCATTTTGTGTGCCTCTAGTTGTTTGTGTATTCAGCGTTTGGTGTTTGAGTGACAGGAGCTGGGGATGTGCATTCACTCTAGACAGTCACTGGCGGGGTTGAGGTGTGCCCTGTCTTGCCTGGGTGACTCATTGCTGAGATGAATAGACATGGTCTGCATTTAGAGTAGTCGTAGGAGTTTCGCTTGCACCTGAATAGACTGTCTCCTTTTTCACAATGCCATCTCCGCCCCCTGTGGTCATGCTGCACTAGGGAGGACAGGACTGGTTTGGACTGGGTTCCGAGACCCTTACAGCAAAGAGAACAAAATGGGTAATAAGTATTGCACCTAAAACCCCAGTACTTTAGATTACTTCAAGGAGCAAGAGGACCCTTCTAAGAAGAAGAGCGGAAGGACTGTGTGAGGCACGCTGCCTTTTCTGACTGAGGGTGGGGTGACCTGCTTTTGCTGCTTCTGTCTGTGGTGGAGGAAAAGGACTGACTCTTTTTGCCCTGCTGTGACATCCTGCTTGTGAAGAATCTCCAAGGGCTTGTGTGAGCTGGCCTCCTGTTGGAAATCTCAGGGACATAAAAGATTTCAAGAAAGATCCTTGCTGGATCTTAAAGTGTCCTGCCTGGAGCAGGAGAAGGACTGAACTGTTCTTCATCTTTTGTTGGCGTTGTTGCTTAATCAAGAAACTGGCCAGAACACCTTATTGCCTAAAAGTCCACTGTGTTTCACACGGGGGAATCTCCCCTGAGCGCCTGGCTTAGTAAGAAGTACAACCGGCTCTGCCGCACCGTATCGTGAGGCCCTGGGGGAGAGAAGGCCTTTCAAATCCCGAGCCAGCGTGTAGTGAATTCTGTCCTGCCCCACGTAGTGCGGATTGAGCGATTCGTTTTCAAAATACCTGAGGCTCTGCCATGCAGGACCTCTACGTGAAAGCCCGAGGGAGAGAAGGCCCTTGTAATCTAAGATGAGCCGCTCATCTGCTGAGCGAGCATGAGGAAATCTGTGGGTATTGCCTGCCAACTTGTCCTAAGCCTCCAGGTCTCGGAAGGAGTACAGGACCGTCCACTGCAGCGCTGGCGAATGCATGTCAAGCACACGCTATTCCAGAGGAGCCGGAGCCACGAGGGCTCCAAGTAACCAGTTGCACCCCCCTCTCTCCTCGGAGAGCAAGAGGAAGGTGCCAGTCAGCTGTGAGTCTCGCCAGGGAGTTGTGGTAAGGGCAGCAAAGGAACTCTGCTGCACCCAATGGCGGGGCTCTGGTGGCCGGAAGAAGATCCCAGTGCAGTCGCTGAACTGCGAGGCCATGGACAGCCAGCCCTTTGCTAGGGGAGGTCCCCCCCGCCCACGTCGGCAGTGTGGGCGTCTCCCCTCTGTAATGTGCACATACCTGGGGGGCTTGTGCTGCAGCACACAGTCCGAACGTGGGCAGCGGCCTGGATCAGGAGGGGAGGACAACAAGGCAATGTCTCCCCCTCCTTTCTGTTCTCTCTCTGTGATTAGGTACATGCTGCTGGAGCCTTGAGCGAAACGGGCAATAGGAAGGGAGGGCAATCCTCAATGGAGGTCCCGGTCCTGCTCAAGTTACTTTCGAAAAACTACCATATACCCTGTAAAAGTCACACAGGAGTGCTGCGGCTGCCTATTGAGGGTACAAACTGGTGTACAAGCGCTCAATGTTATCAAGGTTATTCCCAGTGGGAAGTTTTCTCATGATGGGTTCTTTTCGAAACGTGCAGCTGATAACTATTGATGTAGTGCTTTTAAAAACAATATTCAGCTAATGATCGAAATGTTCTTGTTGAAATATGCAGCTAATAACTATTGAGGAAATGTGCCACTTGTTTTGCCCATGACACTTACGTGGCTGGCAAGCCAATTGTGATTTATGTCAATGTGTGTTACATACACTGAAAAGTGATTTATAATCTATGCATTATTATGACTAGTTGGCAAGGTGATTATTGATGTATGTGACTGTGGTCTAATGTGTTCTATGTATAATACAAAGGGTACTTTTATATAACCTTGTGTGGAGACTCTTTTGTGGTGTGCCTAGCGTGTCACTGGTGTGTGTGTGTGTGTGTTGCGTAAACACTTTACACATTGCCTCTGGGATAAGCCTGACTGCTCCGCCAAGCTACCAAGGGGGTGAGCAAGGGTTCTCTTGGGTGTGTAACTCCCTTATCCTGACTAGTGCGGTGGGTTCTTCCTGGCTTAGGTGCATACCCTAGCCAACTAAAAACCCAATTTCTAACAATAACTTTCAAAGTTAAAGTAGTAGATGATCAGCATATGTCCCCCGCACAGGCTGTAGGAGCAACTTCCGGTCCTAGCAGATAGTTTGTAAGTGAGGATCTACATCCACAGAGCGCCTCCAGAAGAGCACTGAACTACGTTAAAGCAGTTCAAACCGCGCATACCATGCAGGCTATTGACCCTCTTTGTTCAGCTCTTGCAGCTGCCAAGAGAGGGAACCCTCTGCTGCATCCCACCAGAGCAGGCGCTGTTCTCTGATGCCCCTCCTGCAGCCTAGTGTGACTGAGCTGAGTCACGCAGACCAAATCCCAACAGGACTGACCTCCATGCCACTGCCGCCACCTGGTGCACAGACAGCATCCAGTTGGTTTTCGGAGGGAGAGGCAGAGGAAACATCACACCCAGAACATTTTATAACACAGCAAAGGAATGTTGTCTCCAAAATATTACCCATCTTCATAAACTACAGCCCCCCCCCCCTCCCGCAGGTGAGAACTTTGATTCACAGGAGATTTCCAGCTTTGCTCTAGCCAGGGCATACTTCATGGTGCGGAATACCCCCAAGACACAATGCAAGAGATGCAGGAGCTGCGTAAATAGCTCTTTGTGCATTTCACCTATTAGAGTTCACTTTTTTACCTTTCTTTCAGTTGTACTATATAGAAAGATAGTGAAAGTTTCATGAACTGTACTTCAAACTCAAAAGCAATAGATCACAGACCATACATACTGGGAAATAACAAGCGGATTTAAAGCTTCAAAGGCAGACGTATTAATCGAAAGAGCGGCAGAAGCAAATACAGTCAAAATGGCCCCCATGTTTACGGAGTTGTATAGCGATAAATACATTAAAAAGTCAAGATGGCCTCCATGTTTAGCAAACAGTACAGCGACCCTTATCTTTAAATAAGACAAGCATTTGCAATGCAATCGGTCTTGCCTTCGCAACCTTATATGTATTCAGCTATGCAGCACATTAGCCTGGGTGCCGAAACATCTCCTGTTCTTGAACATGGAGGGAAAGTAAGCACCAAACTGCGTGACACGCCAGGTATGGGAACACAAGGAGAGAAATATTGCCTTTCAGCGGGAAATTGTATAGTCCAAAGCTCTGTTTTTAATATAAAATGAGGGCCTTTGTCGGTCATATCACTTAAAATACAAGATTTGATAAAAATATTATTGTCTACGGGTGCTCGTGGAAGACAATTTCTATGGACTGGAATCTAGAAAATGCTAAAGTGATTCTGGTATTTTACTGACCTCTGCTGGGGGTTTTCTAACAAGGCAGTTAAATAGAGGCAGATGAACAGAAAAAAAAGTCCTTAAGCTAAAGCAGACCAGTCCTAGGGCTGATCTCCAGAGCCCACAAAGTACATACACATATAAATATATACTAAAGTACATACAAGAGGTCTCGAATGCTCGACCTAAAAAAAGATCTGAGGTGTTTAGATCACATATAGTAGTACTTTAACGACAAGCAGATTCTTCTGTCACTAAATGTCAACAACCCACCATAACATGTGAAGTTTCTTTTTTTATTTAATTAACTGGAGTACAAATTAGAAGTAGTGAAGGAAAGGTTAGTGACTCTGCTGTTTAGGGTACACTTTGAATGCAAACTACCTACTTCATTCTCTGTTGTCTTCTGATCTGGATGATAATCAACTCCTTAAAATACAAATGTTATTAAAGGCAGAACATGTATCTGTGTTTTTTTCTTCTTTTCTTTCTTTCCACTCCTGCTGCAAGAGTATCTGCTCTCCTGAGCAACAATAGCCTTTTAGACATTCAATATCAATCAAGTAATTGTAATCTATAATAAAATATGTGAGATCTGTGCAGTTTTTTCAAAACCACTGGGATCAATATCTGGCCGCATTAAATCTTTTGAAAAACCATGATCAGATTACAAAAGATTTTTTCAAGACACTATTCCCAGAGCGCATGCATGGGTTACGTGTCAAGGCTAAGTGCAGTGATGTCAACAGAAAAAGGTGGAAACCCATAGTCTTTACTTAAGTTCCTGACAAATGTGCAGGGAACAAAGGTAAACAGCAGAAGAAGCAAACACATAATCAACCAGGTGACTGCAAGGTAAACATCTAACTTGCTTGAGGGATGCAGCTGACAGTAATGGAAAAATGTGCGTGCATTCACAGATAGCTCAAACATTAAACATTAGAGTCGCTTGAGACATAATTCACTTCAATCCCCTTAAACAAATAGTCTTCTTAAGCTGAGATCATATGGAGATGGTCTCTACAGGTGCATTTATATATATAACCAGAATTTGCGGTAACAGCATCTACCACTGTATTAACGAATATCTTTACACTGCTTTACAAAAGTACTTGGAACATTTTACATGTTAATCAGCCGCGGTCCACGCAGGTAACAGCGGTGGGGCCGGGTAGGGGGATTCCGACGGATGATGATGAGGGAAAATTAATTATTTGATTTTCCCTCGGCATCGTCCCTCGAAATCCCCCCCACCCGGCCCCACCGCTGGTACCTTCACGGACCGCGGCTGAGGTTAATGCCTACATTCAAAGATCTCCACTGGTTCTCACAGCTCACACACGTTTGTTTAAGACACGACACACCACAGGCTTCCGGGGAGAGCAGGGAGCTTGTAAAGCCCTCAGGTCGTGCATATGTTATTGTCTCTACCTGTGGGCTTACTGAATTTTACCTCACCTGTGTCACCAATCCGCAACATCGCTTTTTGCTGACCCATCTCCGGTTGAACTTGCACACTGGCTTCTGGCGGATCCTATAGACTGGAACAAAGTTGAGAACCAAGCCCATGTTGTGGAATGTTTGGACCACGATGCTTTACATTTCGTCCTGTTTTGTGAATTTTATAGCACACCACGTCGACAGTTCATTTTTCCCCTTTTAAGAGGGAAGCAATTTACTCAGGCCAGTCGGCGTTATTATTATTTTTTACAAATGTTACTTAAAGAATTTGTCTATTTTAACGTTGCAATGTTTTTAATGGATTCAATTAGGATCATGAAAATAAGGGGTTGATTGCTATATTGTGTATTATGTTCCTCCTTGGTAATTCTATGATAATCTTTCTTTAGCTTGCTGCGCGGTTTCAAAGTATTCGTAAGTAGTATAGGTTGTATACTACTCGTCACCATGTATTTTCGCTAATTGGATGTGACAGGTGGCCACGCCCCTTTGACCACGCCCCTTTGGTCCGTGTGTCTATATTGGACGCGTTCCAAGTCTGATTTTAATCGGGGTTTTAATCGGTCCTTATAACGTATTGATATTTTACACGGCCTCTTTTCAATCTGCGTAATTGCCTCAACACAAACCTTGTTACTAGAGCATCATTTGCCTTCAAATCAGCTGAATACATTTTTAAAATGCTTTCAAAGTCTACACCACGGCATCTATGAAATAAATAAAACAAACAATGTGCCCCGCAGGTAAATGATACATCATCCTGAATCTGGTTTTCATGAAATGTTATTAGGCCTGAAGTGTTTCTTTTTAAAAATTGCCATATGGTATTGGGGTACAGATAACTGTTTGGTGGCACGCCATAGGAGTCAAAAAACTCAGAGTCCTTTTCTGTTAGAAATATTGCTAACCAGTGTCGACCCCTTTGATCTTTACCGTCTGTATTGACTATTAAATGAAGCGGTCGCTGGCGATTACCCAGATACATCGGTAGAGTGTCAGCTGCGAATACACCTAAAAATGAATGTTTTGCCGTCTCGTCTTTGGCGAGAAAACGTTCCAGTTGCCACGTATTCATCACATATAGTCGATTAGCACCTCTCGCCTATGGTTAATCTGTATAACATTCTGAAAGACAGCGTAAATCAGAAGGTTTATAGTAGACGGTAGAGCGGCGCTAAAACGGAGCTCCAGACGTACATTGCCTGATTTTTGTATCGAAAAATGGCCGCCACCCACGTCGTTGTCAGGGCATAGATCGAAAGCCAGCATAGAATAGCCTTTCGAATACTCTACACGATCCACAAAGAAGGGTCGGTCTGATGCGTACTTCCCAGCAACTTGCAGCACACCCAAATATTCTCTAGCCACACCCCCAGTTCCAAATGACGGCGTGTATGGTTTTGCCGGTATAGCTTGGCCGTCTACGGAGAGGCTGCTGTGAGATATATTATAATGCTTGAAATTAAAGGGGTTTCTGCCATATTCACCGCTAAATGCTGCGTTATCGACCAGCGCTACTATTACAGTTCTTGGCAAAAATCCGAAAAAAATATTCTCAGTATTCGATAGTAGCGCACCGGCTGGGATGCTGAACACTTTGAGCTCCACTCTTTCGATGGGGTACTTGGCATTACTGGTTAACAGAGTCTCGGCGTGAGCTAAACGCACCACCGGGCTCACTTTGACACGTTTCACAAATAGTGACGCCGCTAAGATATGCACTTTGTAATTTTCTGCGTCGCCGCTCATTAAGCAAAAAGTGTCTTTATTTCGAATCAGTTTAATCTTCACATCTAGACCGTTAAGCATTAATTTGTCTTGGAAAAATAAATCGCAGTGTAATTGCCCAATCAGTTCCACTTTACGACTTCGGGCTGTAAAGCTAGCTCTGCTCTTAAATCCCGCGTTAGCACCGTTTAAAGTCGTGTCCTCGTGCTCTCCAGCGGTGTCTCTGTAGAAGAGACCTGCAGAAAGTTGGCGTTTTAAAGTGGGGTCCCCATAATTAAGTACCGTTTCGAGATAAGCCCTGTATGGATACGTGTTGTTTGACTGGCTGATGAGCCGGTCGCCGAGGCTCACATCCAGTTGGTTAAAAAGTGAGGCTATGGGGTATGGAGAAAACGCCACTCGGGCTGCGGCGTCCAAATCGGATCCGTCTGCGTTAGTAATTTTGCACGACAGATAAATCAGGGTAGCTGAAAGGTCCAGGTAGTCATCCGACCGAGCTATGAAGAACTCTAAGGGGGCTGTGTCTGACAGGGCT
Organism: Triturus cristatus; assembly: GCF_964204655.1. Taxonomy (NCBI): domain Eukaryota; kingdom Metazoa; phylum Chordata; class Amphibia; order Caudata; family Salamandridae; genus Triturus; species Triturus cristatus. The sequence goes on along the minus strand of NC_140581.1, from coordinate 256,015,653 downwards.
GAAAGTGGCGGTACTTCGACATATAGAGAACTTTCAATGCTGGTTTGCGTTGGTGGTACTTGGAATAGGTCCAACTCTGACTTTGTGCATTCCTGGGAACCGCAAGGGACGGAGGCCATGGTCCGATTTAAAATATGTTGCCCTTAGAGACTCGTTTTTTTCCGTGTCTTCTCCGGGTCTTAAGCGAACTCTTTTGAGCCGGTCGCCGGCGCTTCACAACGCTTTGAAGGAACGCGGGCGGCCCCCTTAGTGATACACCCCTTTTTCTCTTCCTTCCTCTTTCGAGATAGATTAAACCTGAGCCTTCTTGACCCGTTTTGGTAAACTTTTTCATCACCGCCCCCGAAACGTGCCCTGCGACGTCTCGGGCAATATTTGCTGCAGCGGTTTTCACGTGCGGTTTTACCAACTGGAACCCTCTTCTTAAAAGCGGTACTGCTTTTCTGAAAAGGCTTCTGAATATACCGCCAACACCCGCCCCGTACATAATAGGTGCCCCGTGGAACCCCGGGAGGCCTGAGCCGGCTTGTGCTCTATAGTAATCCCTATAGAGCGACGCGTCGCCGTAATTTTCAGGTAAAATCATTATTCTAGTACACTTCACCACGTCGCGGCCTGAAATGAAGCTTCGCTATGACTTTACCCACTTTAAATCTTATATTAGTGTTCAAATCGTCCTTCAGTTCCAAAGTTATTGTGTGAAAATGTTTTTTGCTGATCGGTACATAATCTCTTTTGGTGTAAATGATGTTTATCATGCTATTATTCTTGCCTGTGATTTCCACGCACCGGAGGAGAGGCACGTAGCTATCCCCCACTCTCTGATGCTCTATCACGTCGCAGTATACAAACATCATATAAAATCCGCCGTGTACATCCGTGTAGGCTTTCCCCGCTGATGAAGAGTGGTGAACGTTAGGCGTCAGCCCCAACACTCTCCCCAGTTTTTCACGCACCAAAATACCGTAGTCTTGAGCATTCCTCAACTGCACTTTTCGAAGTCGTGGTTCATACGTTAATCTAAGGTCAACAAGTTCCGATATGTTACCAATGGATTTATTCATTACTTCTACAATGTCTCGTATGTTGTCATAGTGCCCCGGCGGGAAAGAAAGTTCGTGGGCGCTTTCCTTCTTGCGTACCACCGTAAATCTAACATCCTCTGTTTCAAAAGTGTCCCACGTGTGCGGGTACTGAATTTCTGTTAGGGCCACCTCCCAATCTCCTTGTAGATGAATAGGTTTTGCTAGTTTCACCGTAAAATTTGAAATTTTGTTATTAGGGAAAGTGTCCAAAGACGCGTTACTCGGGAGCGTCAGATAAAAAGGTCCGACCTCCATGGCGCTTCCGCGGTACCTAAATGCCTATATCCGCTGTTGTAGACTTTGTATATCCTTTAATTCACTCTCAGAGACCCAACTATTAAATTTATCAGGCCATCCCCGCCATTTAACTAGGCACTGTCTTTGTGCCCCGTGCCCCTTCTTTGCCAAAACGTTCTCAATACGGTACACACGATCTTGATCCTGTTTTATTTTTTGCAGCTCTTCTTTGTAAAAACACCCTTCGACCTCCTCCCCAGCATAGTCTTTTAAGTTAAAAACTGTAACGCCTGAATGCTTGGAAATCTTGTCTATCACAAAGATCTCATCTGTAAAAGTCTGCTCATACCCCTTTTGAAATACCCCCTTGCATCTAGATACCCTAACATGATCACCTTTTTTGAGCGTGTTTTTTGAAACAGGGTTGTTGGTGAACACGGACCCGTACACAGTTCTCCAAATTTTCAACTCATTTTGCGGGGATACTTCTACAGGGGACGTCTTAATGGTTCTATGATAGCTATGATTGTAACTTTCAATAAAATCTTGTAAACGATCTATATAACGAAATGTGTTGTACGCTGTAAAATACCGCCAAATTCGTGCCTTGAGAGTTCTGTTGAATCTTTCTACAATCGCCGCCTTCACTTCGTTGTTTGTAACAAAATGTTTTACACCATACTTGTTCAGCAGAGCTTTTAGCGTCTTGTTTTCAAACTCTTTTCCTCTATCTGTTTGTAACTTTTTAGGAATTCTCCCGCTGCTGAAAATGTAATCAAAGGCTTTTGTGACCGAGCTCCCCGATTTTTCCTTCAGGCCAACGGCGAATGCATACTTTGACAGTACGTCTATCACCGTTAATATAAATTTTACACCATCATTAACCGCGGCATGTTCACGGACGTCTAGAAGGTCCGCTTGCCATTGATGATTTAAGCCGCTGACTATCACACGCCGTCTTTGAAAGCGCTTTCTCGACCCCTTATGTAGCGTGTAGGCATCTTCGCCCGATAACCAGTCGCGTACCTGTGTTCTTTTAACACCGTCGTTGTGGATTTTGCTCTCCTTGTACAAGGCTTCTACACCGCCAAAACTACCAACTTTCGAGGGGTTGTAATAAACTCTTTTGAAAAGCTTCTGCATCGTAGCGCTTCTTGAACTAAAATACCGCAACCCCTACTCCCGCCCCCCTATTCTATTAATTCACTTTTGTTTTATTATTTTTCTTTATCAAATAATCAGAACTAGAAGCCGGTTTATTTTACAATAGTAGATTATTTAATAACACACGAATTAAACAGTGTATGATTTAAACTGGTAATATAGGAATGTACAGCGCTATAAACGATAATAACGATAAAAACATAGATATTTAACACAATGCTCTCAAAAACTCGTGACGTAGAATCAATATTTGGATTTTGCTAGCTATGAACGGTACCAGTCTTCTTACATCCTCCCCACGCCCCTTCAAGAAGGCTCGACAAAACAAATCAGATATTGTATTCATGAAATTGAAAAACTGTTTCTTATTCAGAGTAGTTCCTAGGGTGCAAAATGTCCGCCTGATATAATTGTCGATGCAATCTTCGAGCACGTCGTCAGCGCCCAAGAAGATTTTGCTCTTTTCAACGTCGTAAAAGCCTCTAGGTTTCTGACCCAGTTCTTTTTCAAGCTCTTCGATGATTTCACATCGCTTGTTACGACATAGCGCGGTCGGGCGAAACACTGGTTTGGGGTACGCCATCTTTGCTCTGATCAGAAAATAAAAAGCGTCTTCCAGGCATCTAACGCTCGGTCGCACGCCGATCTCAACCATGTGTCGAAACACACTTTCCTGCAACGGAAAAACACACATACATAATAGTAGCAATCGCGAAGATCATCATGTTTTCATTTACTCTACATTAAGAAATGTCATGTTCCTCGGTTTTAAACTCCTGTAAAGATACTTGATCTTAAAATATCTACGGTAATTCTTCCTTCTCAAATGCTGTTTCATTATCAAGCGTATGTCTTCATCACCCGCTTCATACATACTTTTCACATGCTCTGATGGGGACTGTACTCTCTTAATATACTTTAAAACATTCGCAATCATCTTACTACAATCTTCGGGTACTGACATTTCTTTCAAGCCATAGACCGCCCCCAACGTCGCCATAATCTTATAGGGGTCCAGCTTGTAACATAGTTTCCGTATCAAACTGTCTTCATATTCATCACCCGTCGTGAGACAGTCGTGATGCAACTGACTCGGGTCGTCAATTTTACAACCTTCGCATTCGTCGTACCACCCCGCCTTTAAGCACAATTTTATGATCGCGGCTATCGCTGTCAAAAGTCCGCGATATCGATCCGTGCTCCAACTTTCACCACGACAAAATTGTACAATTGCGTCTAAGCGCTTACAGCTGCAGTTTTTATGCGTTACGGCAAGTTTTTTCTGTCTTGAGCAGCAGAGACATGAAAAACGTAGCGATGGCTGTGTGACTTCCATAGTCGTGCTAGCGGTTTTGTCGCCTGGGGCTCCTCCTCCTCTCTTTTGCTGATAAAAAGAAAAAAGGGGTTTTTCGACCTCAGCCTTCCTCACAACTACACGCCTCATCATCACACTCTTAAACACCCCAGAGGATTTGCCGAAAAATTGCGGTTCGTACTTACTTTTCGTTTTCCAACTTCGCACTTTTCTGTTTCGTTTACAGATTCTTCTCCGGAATCCATCTCTGTACAGTCGCTGGAGTCCTCGGGTTCAGGCTCTTGCAGGTCAATACCCTCGTCATCTTCACTTGGTTCCGCTCTTCCACCGCCGTCTGTAGCATCGGAGGTATTGCTCGCCATTTTAGCAACGCCACCAACCGCCTCTTCGCAGGCTCCGGTCTCGGGCTTTATATTCGGCATAGCCGATGCCTCGACGTCTGTCTCGGGCTTTTTATTCAGCATCGCCGACGACATCTCCGACGTAGTACCCGCAGGCGTTGTTGGCGCGCAATTTTCCTTATCACTATCGTCGAGTTCTGCAGCGTCGTCTGCAGCATTTGCCGCTTCCTTCAGCATCGCTGTTATAGTTTCTCCAAGGGGTCCCGCTTCCACGCTAGAGCAAGACATTCTCAAAGTTGTCTTAAAGCTCGAGCTTTTCTTTGTCGGCAAAAAGCGGGGGTTTCTTAACACACGGTCCTCGGAATGCTGGCTTATATCCTCTGTGAACATACTAGACACGCCCCGCGGTATGTTTGTAGACTCGTATTTCACACTACCCCCACTTCTTAGCAACCCTCCTGCATGCGTGGTCGATTCATACGTTTTTGATTTCATCGCAGTATCATTTTATAAGCCTTGATTCACAATTCCTAACTTATCGTTTTATACGCTTTATGATTTCATCGCCGTATCATTTTATAAGCCTTGATTCACAAATCCTAACTTATCGTTTTATACGCTTTTTTTTTTTATATATTTTTTTTTTATTTCATCGCCGTATCATTTTATAAGCCATGATTCACAAATCCTAACTTATCGTTTTATACGCTTTTTTTTTTTATTTTTTTTTTTTTATTTCATCGCCGTATCATTTTATAAGCCATGATTCACAAAATAACGACCTATAAAACAATAAAATGCTATAATCTTATCAATACGTTATAAGGACCGATTAAAACCCCGATTAAAATCAGACTTGGAACGCGTCCAATATAGACACACGGACCAAAGGGGCGTGGTCAAAGGGGCGTGGCCACCTGTCACATCCAATTAGCGAAAATACATGGTGACGAGTAGTATACAACCTATACTACTACTATAGGTTGTATACTACTCGTCACCATGTATTTTCGCTAATTGGATGTGACAGGTGGCCACGCCCCTTTGACCACGCCCCTTTGGTCCGTGTGTCTATATTGGACGTGTTCCAAGTCTGATTTTAATCGGGGTTTTAATCGGTCCTTATAACGTATTGATAAGATTATAGCATTTTATTGTTTTATAGGTCGTTATTTTGTGAATCATGGCTTATAAAATGATACGGCGATGAAATCAAAAATAAAAATAAAAAAATAAAAAAAAAAATAAAAAGCGTATAAAACGATAAGTTAGGATTTGTGAATCAAGGCTTATAAAATGATACGGCGATGAAATCATAAAGCGTGTAAAACAACCAGGCATGCCCGGGCATGTCTTGCTTTAGGCATGTTTATGGGGGACTCAGTACGTATAAATCGACCAGGCATGCCCGGGCATGTCTTGCTTTAGGCGTGTTTATGGGGGCTCAGTAATCGGATATATGGGGTGCAGCTACGAATTAAAATGATATTTTATACATTTCCCATCATCACATTATTGAAAAGAAATTTTTGCCCATGAAACTCAGTAAACTTCCACAGGCAATGGGTTTCCAAGAGTCTAAAGGGTATTTCCCGCATTACTTTAACACTTTGCAGAACCAAAAATACGTTGGTGCTATGCCCTCAGCAGAATTTTACGGTGTAAACTATATGTCACCCTCTGAGAAAACAGAATTTGTGTCCTGGTATGAATCGAACAAAGATCGGGAGTTTGATTTCCAGAAGGAGCTGTCTCATTACTGCCAACAAGATGTGAACATTTTAAGAGAGGCGTGTATCCGCTTTAGAGAAGGCGTCATTGCCATGTCTAGCAAGCAAATCTTGGTGAACCCGGGTCAGGCCAATGAGTATGCCTATGTTGACTTCATCGACCCCTTTCAGTACATCACTTTAGCTTCAGTCTGCTTGGCGATGTTCAGATTTTGTTTTTTAAAACCTTACACATTAGCGTTGCTACCTCGTGATAATTATCACAGACAGCAAAAGAGATTCTCAACACCCGCTATTCAATGGTTGATGTATTTGGAATACAGTGAAAGAATCACCATCCGTCACGCTTTGAGGGGCGGGGAGCTTAAAATTGGGTCCTATTTTTTAGATGGTTATGCCAATATTGACGGGGTCCCTACTGCCTTTGAATTTAATGGTTGCTTTTTTCACGGCTGTCCAATTTGTTACGCCGGAAACGATTTTAATAAGATGACCGGTTGTACATATGGTCAGTTGCTTAACCGCACAACTATTAAACAGGAGTTTTTAAAAAGACGCGGCTTCAACGTCAGAAGTATTTGGGAACACGCGTGGCGTGAGCAGTTAACATGTAATCTAGATCTGCAGACTTTTATCAAGGATCGTGACTTACCCGAGCCCTTGAAACCGCGTGATTCTCTCTACGGAGGACGAACCAACGCCGTTACTCTTTATCGAAAGGCCTCTGGTGATGAAAAGATTTTTTACTATGATTTTACCAGCTTATACCCCTTTGTTAACAAGACAAAAGTCTACCCTGTGGGACATCCTAAGATCCTTTATAAAGATTTTGGAGCCCCTCAAATGTATTTCGGTCTAATCAGATGTAGAATTCGTCCGCCTAGAGGACTTTTTTTCCCGGTGCTTCCTTACAGATTCGAGGGAAAACTATTATTTACCCTGTGCCGCTCCTGCACAGAAGCCAGACAGACCTTCCGGTGTGATCACTCTGATGACGAACGTGCTCTGACCGGCACCTGGTGCACTGTAGAAGTGAATGTAGCTCTGAAAAAAGGCTATGTGATAGATCGCATTTATGAGATATGGCATTTTGAAAATGTTTCTAGTGATCTGTTTACCGACTACATCAACTTGCACCTTAGAGACAAGCAAGAAGCTTCGGGTTACCCCCAGTGGTGTAGTGATAATGCCGAGAAACAGAAGTACCGGAGGGAATATTTTCAGAAAGAGGGTATTCGATTGCGCTCTAATAAAATCCATGTGAACCCCACTAAAAGACAGATTGCTAAACTGTTTCTCAACTCTCTATGGGGAAAACTGGGGCAGAGAGAAGACCGCTCAGAAACTACTCTAGTGACAGAGCCGGATGAATTTGATCAGTACTTTTTTACTTCCTACTGCGAGGTGGCATCTTGCGAGTTCATAGATGATGATACCGCTTGTGTGTGTTGGCGGTATACCAAAGAACATTACCCGCCTTCATGCAACGCTAACATATTTATTGCCAGTTTCACCACCGCTTATGCTAGATTGGAGTTGTACAAGCTCCTGGAGTTGCTTCAAGACCGCTGTCTTTACCACGACACAGACTCTGTGATTTTTGTGAGCAAAAAGGGCGATGTTAACCCTCCGGTGGGTGACTATCTGGGGGAACTCACTAGCGAAACACCTCCCGATGAACACATCACAGAGTTTGTTTCAGCCGGCCCCAAAACCTACGGTTACCGCTTATCAGGCGGTAAAATCTGCTTGAAGGTGAAGGGGATCACCCTCAATGTTCAGAACCGCGAAAAAGTAAATTTTCAAAACTTAAAAGAGCTGGTCACTCAATATGCCAAGCACGCCGAAAGAGGTGAATGTGTTCCAGAAGATGAAAGCTTAGTAGTGCAGCACCCCTGCATTGTGAGAATTAAAAAACGTTGGGATATTGAGACACGCCCGCTTCGCAAAACGTTGAGGGTTGTATATGATAAGCGCGTTCTTAAAGAGGACTATAAAACCCTGCCCTACGGCTTTTAAGAGTTATGCAGCCTCTGTGTAAACACGGGGCTAGCGAGAAAAAGGACTTTCCGCTTTTGGTGTGTATAGTTTATTAGAGGTTGTTTAAAGTATGGATATTAGATTGCAACATCCGTTCTCATGCATCCTCGCAGGTCCTTCCAATTCTGGTAAAAGTTACTTTGTAAAAAAACTTTTGGAAAATGCGCATCAAATGCTGACCCAGCCACCCACCAACGTAGTGTGGGCCTATTCCTGTTGGCAGCGGCTCTATCAAGAACTCGCGCTAAAGCTTCCACACCTCAAATTTGTCGAGGGGCTCCCCGCCGCCTTAAATGATGACATTTTATTTCCACCCTCTAGTGTTAATATGTTAATTGTAGATGATCTAATGGCCTCTGCTTGTGACAGCGGTGAAATTGAAAAAGCTTTTACTCAGTATGTTCACCATCGTAATCTTAGCATTTTATACATTGTGCAAAACGTCTTCTGCCAAGGTAAGAGCTCACGAACCATCGCTCTGAACACCAAGTACATGGTGCTTTTCAAAAACCCCCGAGACAAGCTTCAAATAACGACTCTAGCCAGACAGATGTACCCGGGTCGCTCTAGTTTCTTTCTAGAAGCCTTTGAGGACGCCACTCAGAGCCCCTATGGGTATCTTTTTGTAGATTTAAACGCCGGCACGCCGGAGGATTACAGATTAAGGACCGGGCTTTTCCCACCGGATCTTCCTGTTGCTTATACTCTAAAAAAGTCCTACCCGGCTATAAAAAGAAGATAAATAAAAAGCAGCGCTCCAGTTTAGAGCTCCAACACACTCATGACCATGTCCAGCCGGATAGCGCGCAATCTAGCTCTTTTAAGACTGTTGGTTTCATCATCCCCACAACAAAGGAAAGCTCTTCTATGCTCCGCGTCTGACGATTTAGTAGCAGCGATATCGGAGATAGCCCTAAATACCTTGAAGGGCAATGTCCCTTTGAGTCCTCAACAGATCCGAGTGCTTAAAAAGAAAAGTAATCTTGTTAAAAAACTGAGCAATAAGAGGATCTCTATTAAAACAAAAAAAAGTCTTGTCAAGCAGTCTGGGGGCTTCATAGGATCGCTGCTAGGCATTGCTATCCCGCTTCTCTCGGGCCTGCTGCGCCGCCGGTGATGGCTCACATTGAAAAAATGTATCTCGTTCCTAAACATCAGCTAGACAGAATGCGGAGTCCCCCAAGCGCTGATACCGACATTAGAAAATCAGCCACGGATCTGTTGGACGCTGAGATGCGCGAAATTCTTCATCGTAGTGATTTACCGGTGCACGAGAAAGCTAAGCTTTATACCGCTATCCTTCAAAAGTATCTGAACTTTGTCCATCATGGTAAAATGGAAAAAGAGGGCCTGACTTTATTCATGCCTGAAAGTCAAGAGCCACCCGTTTCACCGGTCAGAGAGCCAGAATCACACGCCTTTAATCTAGTTAATGAAATCCTTGACAACGTTAACCCCCGGCACAAAAAGAAAGCAGAATTACTTCTTAATAAAATTCATCAAAATAAAGACATCGCTTTCTGGAATGATAAGGGGGAACTTCTTTATAAAGGTAATGTTATACGTGGTTCAAACCTGCATGATTTGATCAGAGGCGCCACCCAAACACACTCTTTTGCAAATAATAAAGCGCCTGTCGGTTGGGATGCCTTCATGCAGAGCCTAGCAGAACTGAACATTCCGACATCGGTGCTAGGAAATGGTGGTCATCGTATCCACTTAGAAGATTTAAAGAACAACGCCGTTGCACCATTTGTTATCCCTTCTCCCCCCGCATCACCATTTTCACTGACCCCTCGAAGAGCACCGACGCTTGCCCTCCGTGATACCGCTGACAATGCTCACGAACCCGTAACAACACACGGCCAAGCACTCCCGCCAAAAAAAAGAAAACACTTCGCGAGATTGCCATGGTTGTCTGTTTAGCACCCGTGACTTATAATAGAGACCTATGCTTTTTACTGGGTAACTAAATATTTTTTTATGTAAATACCTCATCTGTATCACAACATATAGTTTTTGTATAATTTTATGCCCTGTGGCCATACTGCGTATTACTGGTTGATGTTAATACGCTATGGTTTCTTGATTTTTATGTACATCATTTTGTTTTCAGTGTTGATACTGTGATTTATATGCCAAGGTGCATAATGTATTTGCTAACTACGGCTACCTCATTATTCAACTATAAGCTTAAATATGTGAATTCTATATTTATATATGTATTATCGCTATCCGTGATTATTATAAGTTAACAACGATAAGCTGTGATTCTTCTTTTAAAAAATGTATGTAACTTCCGCATATTTGATGTCTGCTGTTGATACCGTGATTCATATGTCTTGGTTTATAATGTATTTGAGAACTACCGCTACCTCACTATTCAACTATAAGCTTGACTATGTGTTTTCTATACTTTACAAATGTTTTATAGCTATCTGTGATTATTACCGGGTACCAAAAATATGCTGTGATTCCTTTTTTAATGTAACTTCCGCAGATTTTATGTGTGCTGTTGATACTGTGATTTATATGCAATGGTTCATATTATATTTGATAACTACCTCTACCTCATTATTCAACTATAAGCTTGATTTTCTTTTTTTTTTTTCTATTGTCACTAAATGCTGTCAGTATATGTAATTCCATATAATGAAACTGTAATTACATAAAATGTGATTTTCTGTTATGTAAAAAATGGTTTCAATTAAATTGTAAATATTGACCCAAAATAAAACTTCTCCGAGCTTTCATTTTACATTTAATAAAAGCAATTTGTTCTAAAACGCGTTATTATTCTTTTCAATAATGTGATGATGGGAAATGTATAAAATATCATTTTAATTCGTAGCTGCACCCCATATATCCGATTACTGAGCCCCCATAAACACGCCTAAAGCAAGACATGCCCGGGCATGCCTGGTCGATTTATACGTACTGAGTCCCCCATAAACATGCCTAAAGCAAGACATGCCCGGGCATGCCTGGTTGTTTTACACGCTTTATGATTTCATCGCCGTATCATTTTATAAGCCTTGATTCACAAATCCTAACTTATCGTTTTATACGCTTTTTATTTTTTTTTTTATTTTTTTATTTTTATTTTTGATTTCATCGCCGTATCATTTTATAAGCCATGATTCACAAAATAACGACCTATAAAACAATAAAATGCTATAATCTTATCAATACGTTATAAGGACCGATTAAAACCCCGATTAAAATCAGACTTGGAACACGTCCAATATAGACACACGGACCAAAGGGGCGTGGTCAAAGGGGCGTGGCCACCTGTCACATCCAATTAGCGAAAATACATGGTGACGAGTAGTATACAACCTATACTACTTTCGTATATATCTCTTAATAATTATACACCTTGTGCTGTATTTCAGCTGCCACGTTAGTTTTTCAACCTTTGATATGAATCGAGTTTTTTGATGTACAGAATGTATTTCAGCTGCTACTTTGTATTTTTACCTTAAATATGAATTGTGCTTTTGATGCACGGTATGCATCTTTTATGACTTTAATTAACCTATTAAAGATTATTTTGACTGACAAGCTGTTTCACCCACAAAGTGAACGAAGCGACCCCACGGTCTCTGACTTCCAAATAAAAGACAGTTGGCGGTAGAATCGGGCCCTCCGCCATCTTTAAAATGGAGGTAGCGGAGTCACGACACTGCTAATCTTGGGTCCAAGAGGAATGTTAGTCATGAATTCTGAGAAATCTAGCTTCAAGTGACATGAAACAGTGTGCAAGGCTCTTGTTGTCCAATAGGGGTCAGTAGTGGTACCTCTGGCGTCTACAGTATCTGACTTTATTATACCCAGACCTGATGGAAAACATGTTTGTGCATCTGATGTTCTTCCTGCTTAAAAGTGGATTTAGTGCACTTGACATTTGCTGAACTCTCTGCTGCATAATCTACAGATGTCAATAGAGGCACATCTGTTTGCACAGCAAATGGATCTAAAGTTACTAAAGGAATGCGCCACATATAGAGTAACAAGACACGTGGTGTAACTGTATAGCAGACACTTTGCAAAGGTTAACTGATCACCATTCATTTGCTATCCATTCAGATATTAAACTAGGACTAATGTGGCGAAATCTTTGGCCTGACAGTATTAATATCCCTAACGGATGTACTGGTAAAAAAAAAAGTTTGCCTTCAGCATGAAAATATATCCTAATATATTGAAATGGAAGTCAAACTGGGTGACAATTATTTCGTTATTTCAAGAGGGCATTCCGCATGCAGAAAAATCCCAAACTTGTTATTTCTTTTCTTAAGGTCTGAAACTTGCAGTATCTCTTAAAACACTTTCAGGTGACACCTATAGTGTAAATCCTGCTCTGTTTCTTAATGGAAAGCTGTGCTTTCTGTGCCTCATGCTGTGAATCGGCTCCAAAACATAAATGATACATCTATGACACAAAGTAAGCAGGCCCAAGATGGTTTCTGCAGAGTGCAACATTTTACTCAGTGTTAGAAGAGACAATGTTAGTAAACCGCGCTCAATAACATTTCCAATGGGATTCAGTAAATATGTATATTTTTTTCCTAAAGAAACATTCGAATTTTGAAAAGCGCTGCGAACCCATGTGTATGAATGCGGGTTAAAATGACAAACTAATGAAAGAACACCTCTAAAGTGATGCATAAAGCTGAATTATTTGTAGCAGTGGCCGTCCACGAGTGAACACCTCCAGGGGCCCCAACTACAGATCAGTGCAGTGTCCAGGAGTGGAGGAACAGCTGTCTTTATTGTAACTCAGTGAGAGGGTGGTAGTGAGAGGCAGCCTCCTCTGGTGAGTGTTCATATGGCCTCATTAGGATACCCTCAGATTCCGATAGGGTCGGTGACAAAAGTTACCTCCCAAATCGAAATGACAAGACGTGCTAGAAACGCACCCAGCTATTTTGTTTCGCTCAGAGATTTTTGATGCGCTTAAAGCAGCGGAGATCCCTGAGTGAAACTCAGGGAAAAAGGAACTGGACCCGGGATTACCACTGCCCCTGGTAACTGCTCTGTTCCCAGGGGGCTGCAGGGTCCCTTCTGTCTGTAGTCTTTATTCATTACCACCCTCCAACCAGTCTGAAAAAGCAGATGCCAAGTCAATATACCAGTCCTTGAGCCAAACATTTCTGACATTTCTATTTGTGTTCATAAGATTTCGAAATATAGCTTTTACCGCTATCAATAAAAACGATCAATTCTTTTTATTCCAAAGAAGGTAAAACAAGATAATTCCTATCCATTGTTACTGCTCAAACAGGCAGCAGGGTCCTCCAAGACCTCAATAGTGGAGGAGACACCATGCCTGAAGGGGGGGGGCTTGAAAGCTTCTCATCGCAGCCCTACAAGAACAGGCCCTTTTTATAGACAGAGGGCTGCTGCATTTATTGCAATCTACAACTAAAAGGGGAGAAACCGTCAGGACATGTCTCGTTTTTTTCCAGACAGGAAGCACAATCCCTGCAGTATAAATCCATGTGCTGAACTCGCCCCACCACCTGCTCCAGCCTCCTACAACATACATTATTCTAAAAGATGTAAGAAACGAGCAGCGATAACTCACAGCAAGACAGGGCAGCTGCAGAGCTCACTTTATGGCATTTCTGCTCTCTTGCAATGATTTATGGCAACCCCTTAGACTGAATCATTATATGGGAATATCAATTTAAACAAAGGCACTCACACTAGCAAACACACACTCGCACACCAAACACACTCTCGCACCACCAAACACACTCGCACACCAAACACACACTCGCACACCAAACACACAGTCGCACACCAAACACACACTCGCACACCAAACACACACTCGCACACCAAACACACACTCGCACACCAAACACACTCTCGCACCACCAAACACACACTCGCACACCAAACACACACTCGCACACCAAACACACATACACACTGGCAGACCGGATGCATCTGTTCCACTGTAAACCATGTTTAGATGAAACTCCGGACCCAAAGGAATCCCACACACAGTTTTAATGGCTCTCCACATTATGGCATAAAATATTAAAAATATACAACGTCATGAAAGCGAGGGGTCAGGGAGGCAGCTTTTACGCCACTCACTTTTAGTGTCTTCACTCTATTTTTTTTCCAATACTGCAAGGATCCAGTGGCCACCATCTGTTGCAAATCCATCGCCCTTTGGACTGAGTGCAATATCTAATGTTGCTGCTCCCTGGGGAGCGGGTAATGGACAGGAGAGCTCACCAATCCACTAATTTAGAGGCGGTCCACCGGGGTCAGAGAGGAACAGATGCTCTCTCAAGAGTAAGGTTCGATAATATAGCAGCTGTGGCATCCACTGTCATGATATATAATCCGCATTAGCAGAATGTGTGTAAAAGAAGCGTCACTGAAGAAGAAGGTAATTATATCATTAAGAGTAGAGTATATAACTATCATGGTCATCTGCCATTAGTGAGCTATACCACCCTGCGGTTGTCTTCTTGTCACAGGCTATAAAATCTATCCAGAGATCAAAAGCAGATTACAATTTACAGCACATTTCAGAAAGGGAATGGTATGTGCACCCGAAAGCTTTCACAACACGAGTGTGCATACACCAGGGCTGTTCTATCCTCATGCCAACAAGCTTATTTCACATAAAAGCACAGAGCAAGAATATTGTGCAGTTAATGCTTAGCACAGCATCCAATGATGAACTTGTGCAGGTGGTTACAGGTGGTAGGTCCACTGCGGCAATCTTTGTTGGTACCCCCTTCAAATACATCCTTCTGCACGGATTCCCTCACTTCCACCCTCTATCAGTGCCCTTCATCTCTTCATAGCCCCTCTCTCACATGCATTTCATGTGTTTTATAGCGCTACTCATACCAGTGTAGAGTGTCAGAGCACTTTACATCACACACGTTATACAGAGACAATGAAACATACCTCTTGTTAGAAATGGGGGTCTCTAGTTGGCAGTTGACAGTTTATAACGCACTGTGCTATATTAGGGTTGTAGTAAACTCGGACTTACGACGGAACAGAGGAAAGTAATTATTACGTTCCTCCGTTCTGTCGTATGTCAGAGTTTACTACCCCCAACTCTGCCACTCCCCCGCCCTACCTTACCGCCCCCAAGTACACCCAATGCGAGCTAGCCACTGTTTATTGTTTATTCTCTATTTTACTTAACATGTGGAATGCTATTACGTCATTAGGAATGCTTTGGAGGGTTACATGATTCAAGCGCTAGCTGGCTGGCTGCAAAGTTGTCCTGTTCTTCATGGCGTTTCTCTAAACTTTCAATTAACGCTTTTAATAAAACTAATGTAGAGTGTATGGAGTAGAAGACACCTTCATAGCAACAAGTGGCCTGAATGGGGGCAGGCTCACATTGAACACCATTAACCCCCTATTTGAGTTATTATTTATTGAACACCGCTCCGTTACGCCTGCAGTGGTGGAAAACTGGAGGGACCCGGTCTGACCCACCACTGCAGTGAGTGAACTTTAACATTTTCAGACATTAGAATTTACCAGCGCGCCGCCATCTTGATTTGCATTAATGCACTCTTACGTTATGAAACCTGCAATCTCTGCAGGGGTGAATGTGTTTGTTTTCAGAGCTAAACAGAATTGAAACCTGGTTGGTGCAGTGGGAAATGTGACTTGTGCATTTACAGTGCTTAGAGGTCCCAGCCTGCAACCGAAAGCACTATGAACATGCAACTCATTGTTTTAAAATAGGGGTAGTAGGTTAGGATTTCTAGCAGTTTCAAGATCTTTTTAGATATCATTGGCCAAAAGGGTGCAATTTCTAATACTTATCTTTTTACATGAACTTTATTGCTAGGGTTTACTCGTGAGAAAGTGTCACTCTAAGTGTCACACATTTGGTAGTTGAATGGCTCTCATGAGTACTTTGAAACCATGCAATTGTCACACATGAGCAATCTGAAAACGTGCCAGCTGTGCCTGCCTGGCGGAGCGGGTTACTTGCGGCGCATACTCCAAGTCACACAAGACCAGTCCCTGTCGGCAGAAGCCGGTCGAAGAATCCAGTTTTTGCATGCAAGAACCGAGAGGCGGGAGACTAGTCCTGAAATCCGAGGCCTCCCCCCGAAACCGGGAGGGTTACATTTATGGTTTCCCTTGTCTTCACTGCTTTCTTTTGTTCGGAGAAAGTGTCACTCATAGTCGTTGAATGACACTCATGATTGCTTATGTGTGACATTTTCATAATTTCAATGTAACCTCAAAACATGGCAGCTAAGGGACCTTAATCACCAGAGTTATCTTGACATTTTTATTATTGGCTGAAAACTGCTGGACACAGAAAGAATTCTAAGCAGGTGCTTGTTAAACACATAAGTTGTTTCTAAACACAGCGCCCCCAAGGTCAGCGCCAGGTGCGGCTGCACAGCTGACATGGCCCTAGAGCAGACCCTGGTAGTACATAGAATCATATTGGAAGAGCAGGATGTATTTTTCATTATAAAACTTTAACCAACAGCAAGAGAGAGATTGGCAGAGTAGGGAGAAAAGAGGAGGAAAAGAAAGTAGCGAAACAACAACAAAGTGAAAAAATAGGAATGAAAAAGACCTATGAGACAGATAGATAAACCAGAAAGTGGTGGAAAAAAGAGCTATGGGGGAGGTGGTAGTGGGGACAATACTAAAAACAAGCATTTACAATGCAATGGTCTCGGCAATATTATAGGTAGAGCTATTGGTATTGCTCATTATTTTTTTATCATTATTGTATCCCTAAATAAATGGCATTTTCATTTCTATTGGCATTAGCTTTTTTTTTTGCATATGTGATACCTATTGCATTAGCAGAGAGAGAGTGAGGTAGTGAGATAGAGAGAGTGAGGTAGTGAGAAAGAGAGAGTGAGGTAGTGAGATAGAGAGAGTGAGGTAGTGAGAGAGAGTGAGGTAGATAGAGAGTGAGGTAGTGAGACAGAGAGTGAGGTAGATAGAGAGTGAGGTAGTGAGATAGAGAGAGTGAGGTAGTGAAAGAGTGAGGTAGTGAGGGAGAGGGATGTTGTGAGGTAGTGATATATAAGCATAGAGTGATGTTGTGATGTAGTGAGAGAGAGAGGTAGTGAAAGAGACAGTGAAAGTGAGTTAGTGAGATAGAAAGAGTGAGGTAGTGAGATAGAGAGTGATTGAGGTAGTGTGTGAGAGAGAGTGAAGTTGTGAGCTAGAGAGTGAGGTAGTGATGTTTTGAGAGAGAGAAGTTGTGAGATAGTGAGGTAGAGAGAGTTATGTAGTGAGAGAGAGTGAGGTAGTGAAACAGTGATGTAGTGAGGGAGAGGGATGTTGTGAGGTAGTGAGATGTAAGCAGAGTGGTGTTGTGATGTAGTGAGATAGAGAGAGATAGTGAAAGAGACAGTGAAAGTGAGTTAGTGAGATAGAAAGAGTGAGGTAGAGAGATAGAGTGAGCGATGTAGTGAGTTAGAGAGAGAGTGAAGTTGTGATATAGAGAGTGAGGTAGTGAGAGTGAGGTAGTGAGCTTTTTAGAGAGAGAAGTAGTGAGATGGTGAGGTAGTGATATAGAGGGGAGTAGTGATGTATAGAGAGTTATGTAGTGAGAGAGAGTGAGGTAGATAGAGAGTGAGGTAGTGAAAGAGTGAGTTAGTGAGTGAGAGGTATTTTCTGACTTAGTGAGATAGAAACAGTGAGTGATGTTGTGAGATAGAGAAAGATTGAGGTGGTGAAAGAGAGAGTGAGGTAGTGAGGGATGTTGTGAGGTATTAAGATAGAAACAGAGAGTGATGTAGTGAAGTAGTGAGAGAGTGAGGTAGTGAAAGAGTGAGTGTAAGTGACTTAGTGTATTTGAGAGAGAGAGAGAGTGAGGTAGTGAGATAGAGAGAGTGAATTAGTGAGTTAGAAAGAGAGAGTGAAGTTGTGAGGTAGTGAGAGAGTGATGTAGTGAAGTTTTGAGAGAGAGTGTTGTGATATAGGGCCTCATGTAGGAAGCCCAATACCGGTCGGTAACGGCCGATTTTCGGTAAATATACCGTTACCGACCGGTATTTGGGCTTTTGAGATGTAGGGGGCTCATTTCATGAATCGGTATGTACCGAATCGGTAAAATTACCGATTCGGTAAAATTACCGAATCGGTAATTTTACCGATTCGGTAAATACCGATTCATGAAATGAGATGTAGGGGGAGTGTGTCGTGGGTGTGGGGATTCGTTATTTACCACCAACTAAAGGTTGGTGGTAAATGACGAATAGGTGAAAAAAAGCATTTTTGTGCACGTTTAGGTGTGCAATGTGGCAGACATACATGCCCTCAGGGCATGTATGTGTGCCACATGTTCACACATGCAGGAATCAGGGGTGCAACAGGGTGTCAATGTGACACCCTGCCACCCTTGACTGTGCTCCCCCCATTACCGAATCGGTATTTACCGATTCGGTAATGAGGCATACCTTCCCATTGAGGAATCAATGGGAAGGTATGCCTCATTACCGATTCGGTAATTACCGAATTTTTCTGATTCGGTAATATTTACCGACTTTTTACCTACATTGCATTTTCCACTTCATAAATACCGAATCGGTATGATTCGGTATTTATGAAGTGGTAAATGTAATTTACCTACATGAGGCCCATAGTGAGGTAGTGAGAGTGAGATACAAATAGATAGTGATGTAGTGATAGAGAGTGAGGTAGTGAGATAGAGAGAGAGTGAAGTTTTTAAGTAGTGTGTTAGAGTGAGAGATAGTTACTGTGGTAGTGATATTGTGTTGCTGTGAGAAAGAGAGAGTTGAGTAGTGAGTTAGAGAGTGAGGTAAAGAGTTAGTGAGAGAGAGTGTAGTATAGTGAGAGATAGTGAGGTAGTGAGAGATAGTGAGAGAGTGAGTTAGGGAGAGAGAGTGACGTAGTGAGAGAGCCAACCCCACACACATACAGAACCAGCCTCCTCCCCCGCAGGGCCCGCCCTCTAATTACCACCCCGAGCCGGCCAGTCTCTTAAACCCTCTCTGCACTTCCCCGAGACTCGTAAAAGAGGGGGTGGGGAGGGCGCGGGACTCGGCCTTCACGGGCCTGGCAACGGAGCGCTATCACTGGGGTGAGAGAGAGCCAGGCTCGTGACAGAGACAGGAGAGGTGACGGGACAGGTACAGAGGGAAGTGCGCGAGAGAAAGAGCTGGACCCACAGGCCTCCCAAGAGAAAAAGAGACAGTGATGGACGAGAGAAGCATTAGAGTGGAGGCAGGGAGTTACACATACACGAGAGAGATAGGCGCACTGGACTAGAGATATTAGAGATGAGATGCAGAAATGCGAACAAAAATGTAAGAAACGAGAGAGAAAAAGAGTGTTAGATATTGGTGGGGGGGAGGGCTGACAGAAATGCGAGAGGAGAGACAGAACAAGCCATATTACAGAGGAGAGAGTAGGAAATATCAGAGAGGAGTGGGAGACTTACCAGGAGAAATAACGGAGAAATGGAACAAAAATATTAGTGAGGAAAAAGAGATAAAGTATTAAATATGAGCGATGGGAGAAATATTACAACGGAGAGAGAGAAAAACGGACACCTTAGGATCCTATGCGGCTCGGTCAGGGGGGACGAGACCAGAGCAGCAGCCAACACGGGAGCCAAGAGCAGGGGGAGAGGACGCCATGAACACCGCCGCCTTTCTCCGAGGCGAAGCAGAAATGCCTCGGAGAAACGCAGCGGCGGTTTCAGATTCGGGGGCGTGGCTAAAAAGTGGAAAGAACAGCACGGAACACGCCCCCGAATCTGAAAAAGACAGAGCCTATTTGGAGGGACGGCTCTCTCCTCCAATGAATGGCCTCCGTTTAGGAAGCCAGCCAATGGAGGAGAGGCAAAAAGAGAGGCGGGCTAAAGAGCCACTCTCAGAAACATTAACTCTCCGACTTCCGGTTCTGCCTTCGGCAGACCGGACGGTCCTCGACCTAACAAGAAGTGTTGGTATTCTGCAACCCGGGCATATGGCATCGCAGGGAGCGGGCATCAAACAAAATCTTGGGCTACTGCATTTTCTTTAGACAAATTAAGTATTGACAGCAGAAAAGAAGGGCCTCCACCCCAATGGCAAACACTCCCTATTTCACGTGACAGAAGCACTACAGCTGCCAGGAGGTAGGCCTGAGCCTGTAATGCTGACACAGGAAAATCCCCCATTAGGATGGATTGGAGTGGCCCAGAGAATCCCCACCAGCACCCCGACCCTTAAAGAAACCGTGACAGTGCACCACACACATTTTTACAGTGTTCACCACACATGCACTTTGCTGCGGCAGAGAAATAATGTCCCTGGGTGCAGAGGAGATGCTGATCTGATGGAATATTTCATAACTATCTCCTCAGAACTGCCAGCTCTGACGTTTTAGCAGATATATTTGCAAAAAAACCCTGTACAATTAATGTTTTGCCCACCTTTATTCAATAATTGCATGGGTTGAAAACTATCTAGCCTTACCCGTTCATATGTGTAGCTTTAATAACAAGCATTGGCAAAGCCAATAGGTTTCGCCGATGTGAGATCTATTGGCTTTGGCAATTTCTTTTAGACATATTGCACAGCAGCGCAGGCTGTTGGCCACCATGGCTTAAAGTAAAGAAATAAAGTGTGTTGTAGCGTTTTTTCCCTTTACTTCAATGGTGGGGAACAAGCAACACGAGAAAGGCATGGGGGAGGAGAGAGACATGGATGTAATTTAAGGGTTGCCATGGTTCACAGTTGCGACCCCTGGCACGGTCTTTGCAACCCCTGGCCTCAGAGGTAGTAAAATCTGTGCCAAGAAGACAGGGGCGGCTTCACCCTCCTTGTTTTCAGCTCATTTTTTAACTACTCCAACAGCGAATAACTGTATATTATTCACTATTAGTGTGAAACAACTGGAGCATCAGGTAAGTAAAACATATTTTTTATGTATGTTGTGTGCATGCTTGTGGGCGAGAGTGTTTGTGTGAGAGAGGAAGTGTTTGTGAGCGAAAGTGCCAGTCTGGGGTTCGGTGGCCTTTATCAGGACCTTAGGTGATCAGATCCCTGTTAATCGCGTTACTCAGGTAAGTACATTCACTTACATCCCTTTGTTTTTGTATTTCAAACAAATCCTGTTTGCCGGTATTCTGGTCTACAACTTTTTTGGGGGCGCCTCTTGCCTCATGGGAAGCGGATGAGGGCTTTGAAGATAATTTCTTTATGCATTGTTATAGGATGTCCAGCAAAATGTCTGAAGCTTCCTCCCCATCCCAAAGGAATGTAAGTGAATGTATTTACCTGAGTAATGCGATTAACAGGGATCTGATCACCTAAGGTCCTGCCGAAGGCCACTGACCCCTAGCAGAGATTTTGGCCGAAACATGTTGACCACCCCACCTGATGCCAAGGACAAGTAGTTCATCCCACGGAGCCACAATATTATTTTTTACCATACCCCTATTCCTGTATATTTAAAATAAATTATCTGTTGGCATAGGAGGTAATTTTAAAAAAAACTGCATGGAGCCCACCAGTATTACTTACCAGACTCTCTCACTCCAGTAGGAGGCAATACTCACCTGGTGAAGTAAGTACCCAGGTGCGGAGCACAATAATTATGCAACCAAAAGAAATGCACCAGCAGAGATGATACATTCCGGTGGTGGCGAATAGGGTTTGAGGGTTTCCAGAACAACCTTTGCGAGACTCTAGCACAGTATCCGGTTAGGCCCACAGAAAAAGTAGACCTAGTGCACAAGTCCCCTGAGGCACTGCAGTGCGATTCTAATTTCCAGGAAGTACTCAATGATAGCTCTAAAATAGGTTTTCAGATTCAAATTATCAGCAATATACCTAAAGAGCCCCACAGAAAATATTTATGTTATGGTCATAGTTTAAGGCTGAGGTTTGTGCACGGATATTTTTTTTAAGTCATTAATTCCCCTCCCCTAACCAATGACAGTAAATGGAGTGTGCCTGGTATTAGTTAATTCTGTGGCATATGCGGTCCTAGTTGCTTTTCCATCCCCCAGGTGGAGTGGCTTCCAAAGCAAGGCATCTGCTGTTCTTTTAAACAGTGCAAGTTGGATTTCAGGAGACTATTGAGACAAGACTATTCCTGGTTGAGTTAGAACTTCATCCATTCAGTAGCAGTAATGTTTTGTGAGTTACCACAACCACATATGCTGTGAAGGCAAGGTCACTTTGTTTCCAAGTTGCAGTCCATGACCAGAGTTTGACAACAGAGGATGTCTTTGAAGTAAAAGTGAGAGGTTGTGGTGGAAGTTGCTTTCAAGGGCGCTGAACTGGTTTTACCAGCCACTGATTAAAGATAACAGCCTTCACCAACAACAGTCCCAGAGCACTGCGTCTCTCAGCTTAGAAAATGAACTCCTAACACCAACTATAAATCAGACAGGTGGGCAATATCTGTGAAGAAAACTAATAAACACAAAGCTGTGAATGCTAAGCAGAGAAGGTCACTAAAAGGCATTTAATGAAAGTGGGTAGGAGAGCATCGCTTACATGTAACAGTGCAATTACCCACAGCATCTTGGTATTTGTAGTTCAGTTTTTCGCACAAAGTTCACTTTTTTTTTTCAGCTAATGCCGTCTTTCGAAATCGTATCTCTAGACACCAGTGTTTTGGGATTCCTCAATCAGTAGAGAATATATTTGGGTTGCTGGACATGCTGCCAATTTTCTCAGGTATTATACCACTCATAGCGTGCAGGCATTCCAAAGCTCGTCAGCTTGGGGGCGGCTCACAAGAGCCTTTTATCAGTGAAAGTGGGTAGGAGCACAATGCTTGCATCTAAGAGCACCATTACCCCATAGCGTCTTGGTAGTTGTAGTTCTGTTTTTCACACAAAGTTCATATTATTTTTCAGCTAATGCCGTCTTTACAAATCGCATCTCTAGTCTCCTACCCACTTTCACTAAAAGGCATTTAAGCCTGGGTTTAATGCAGGACAACTGGCACACATAACAGGCAGGTGCGGTGTATCTGAAGAAGGGTTGTATGATGGAATCACTCATGCGATTACAATGCATGCCTTTACTATGTGATTGTTACAACATGGTTCCATTACCAGAGGTTACCTTTTCCATGCATGTCTTTACCATGCATATGCTTTTACCATGCATGCCTTTATAATGAATTTCGTTGTAAACACATGATTGGTAAAGGCATATGGGTGGTAAAGGTTATGTGTGGTCACATGACCGCTTTGTAACTACGGACACCCACCACAGCCCCTCCCACACCTCTGAGTCCTATGCAACACTCCTCCCCTCTCAACCAGCCCTAAAACACCCAAGCCCTGAGCTCTGAAAACTACCACACCTCTAGCCCTGAGCCCTAAAACCGGCCTCCCAGCCCTAAAAATAAAACCCTGCCCGAGCCCTCAAACTACTCACCAAGTCACAGCCCTGCACAAGAAGGCAGCACGCAAAAGAGCTCCAAAGTCTCTCCTCGGACACCATACAGACAAGAAGCAGGAATTGCATCCAAGCATCTCCGACATCTCCCACCCCCCCAGAGTCTACAGCGCTGACTACCTTTATCACACATATGCCTTTACTGCCTTTACAATGATTTTGTTGGAAAGGCATGCATGGTAAGGCATACTCGTTGGTAAACCATGCATGTTAAAGGCTATGGGTGGTAAATGTAGATGCATTGTAAGGTGTGCGTTAAGGTAACGCGTGGTAACAGCCACGTGGAAATGGCTGTTTCCCATGCAGAAGACAGTCTGCCTGGTGGTGTGGCGGTTTCTGAGAACACCTTTATAACAAGTAATACAGCTCTCAAGAGTGGAGGGGTGCAGACAGGGATGTCATAAAGACCTAGAACTGCAGGGATACATGGGTGAAAAAGAGACTCTTGCAGACCACCCCTGCAGCACCCGCCACTACTCCAACTCATGATCTCTCTACTGGGTGTGTGAGCACAGCTCCAGCACACCGCTCGTCTCTCGGGAACCACACAAAGGGCAGAGCTATTTCACACAATTCAATGGAGTGATACATGCAGACAGTAGCCAAGAACACTTTTGCATCAAGACCCTTGATATTATGCAGCATTGGCATTCTAGGCAAGGAGCAAATATAAGGCTACCAGAATCATCCGATCCTGAATGCAGTGACTGACACAGCCATTGCTGCAGGCCCCTCTAAGAATGGGACAACGTATTTCTTAAGGTAAATGGCAAGGAAATTATATGGCACAGCGTTTGCCAAAGCATCTTGCCGCTGTTAGGTAAGTGCTATTTAGGTGAGCACTGATGACAGATTCTCAGCATCTCTGCAGAAGGCAACATCTTAATACTGGAAGACTTCCTCCAAGTAGCAATGGTTTAAAATGTCTTACCTATGTTCATAAGGTCTTGCCTATGCAGCGCGCATGCGCTGCTTAGGAGGACCTTTAGCTGTCTCTGCTCTTTTTGGAAGCACATACTCGTAGCGGCAACCACCTTGCAGGAGCGCGCAGGGGCACGCCACAAGCACGAGTATGTGCTTCCAAAAAGAGCAGACTGCGCGCGCACACATGCAGCACTCCTGGGCTCTCTCTCTCTGTCTCTCTCTCTCGTTCACTCTCTCTCGCTCTCTCTCTATCCCCCTCTCTCTCTTTCTCACTGCAGGTCCCATAGATCTGGATGGTTAATCTGAGTCTTACTACTAACTTCGATTCAGTTATGAATTACTGCATAATCTCCATCGGACTTGTCAGCTAAGTAGACCCAAGCCTTAATGTCCACAGAGCCCTTGTTCTATAGTCAACAGGACATGCATACTCCGATATTAACTCTGTGCTAAACACAACACTATAAGCCCTTGCATGCAACGGGTTGGTAGTTAAAAACAACTAGATGACAGTATCAAAAGTTGACTTGGGGACATTTCGTAGATACACTACTCTCGGACCGTGTCACTGTTTATTTGGAAGAAGTCAGCAAGGACTTGCAACAAAATGATGATACGTGCTCATTGACTTTGATTTTAATGATGCACATTTTAAGAGACCACGTTAAAAAGAGAAGTGCAAGTATTTCCAACTAAGCAAACTAGAAGGCTTGCTCCGAAATAGGAAGACATCACATACATATGAACACTCCTTCAGTACCCCGCATTAAGCTCCCTCACTTTCGAAGTTTGAAGCAATACGAATTATCATATTCTTAAACCCCTTTTACGAACCTGTCTCTTGTCTTCTGTCTCTCTTATCCAATCCCTTTCTCCCAGCTCCTTGTCGCTGTTTTCAAATCTCGCACTATAGCTAATCCCAGACAACTTGAAAGTAGCGCCCCAGGGTAATTGGACTGCGTATACATCATTTTCAATGCACCAGTACGATGGACCGTCGTCTTACTTCCTCCCCGATGATTGGCTCATTTCACGTCGTTTAACGTAGTTTTCAGATTGTAACAGAGATGGGACAGAATTTTAAGACTTTAGCCATGTCATTGGTTCTCCCTTTAGTGAAGATTTTTGCCATTTCGGACAGGGATATTCTCGTTATATCCAGCCTTTTAAATAAACAACGAGAGTTAGGGTATAGAGATTAACTTCGACAAACCATGCATTCAACGCATTCCCTGTTTCTAATTAAGCATTTTCCTTTTCTTTTTTGTACTGTAGAATGGAAAATCACAAACGCTGACCCACTACTTGCAATCGTAGCGATTGACTCTTTAACATGTGTATCAATTAAACCAACGCATTAGTTAGGCTAGATTGCAATTTCTTCGGTTTGTCGATCTGTCCAATCTAATTCTATAGCCGGAGCGTAAAAAAATGGCCGCCATCTTTGATCACTATTGGTGGGCACTGC
Source organism: Triturus cristatus (assembly GCF_964204655.1). NCBI lineage: Eukaryota > Metazoa > Chordata > Amphibia > Caudata > Salamandridae > Triturus > Triturus cristatus. The sequence continues at coordinate 255,989,936 of NC_140581.1, read as the reverse complement.
GTGGGTAAACATAAACAAGAACTGGCAAAGCCAAAAGGTCTCGCATTTATATAAAGCTAACCTATTGGCTTTGCTAACACTTGTTTGCAAACTATTTTTCAAAGAAAAGTAAAATTAGAAATAAAAAATGTCAAAATACTTGAGAAAAAGCAAATACCTAACTTGAGGCATCTCAGAACAATACGCTGAATTCAATATTTTTAATGTCACTTAAATGGCATGGTTCATTTATCAATGGTTACGTAAATGTTTACAGATACAGTGGGAGCACAATTAAAGGGCAACTGAAATTAACGGGGAAGAGTGAAGGTGTCGGAAGGAAGGAGCATTATGCAGCAGAGGGGTGTGAGCAACAATAATGTGAGTTGTATTGTTGCTGATTGCGTATGTTTTACTAAATTAATTCTGAATGTGTATTATTCTGATTGAACTTGGTATACAGATAAGGAGATCACAAAATGTGAGTACAATACTGTAATAATGAATATCTTTATATTATGGTTTAATGAATGTTGTAATGATTTTGGGAACTAATCGAACGGGACCAATGTCTTTGGATAATGTGGAACATTCAATAAATTAATTTGGTTTACATTTAAAATTATCAGATTGTATTGCATTATTTTGTGTATGTATGCTTTTTACTTATGCTTTTTGTGCACTGCAAATCTGAATAGGCATTTATTTTCTAGGCGTATTTCTGAGTGATATAGCCCAATGGGATACAGCACAATGTCCTTTTAGAGATTGTGATATATATCCTCTTTTAAACATGTTTGTAGTACATGTGGGAGAAGATGTGGTGTTAGGGCCAGAGCTGCCTGCTTTGGAACCGAGGTACCAGGCTAGAGTCTGGGCGTTAGCTGAACGTCCTGTGATTCTGGGCAAATCTCTTAATCTCCCATTGCCTACCAAATAAGCTTTGTCATAGCCAATGGGTCTCGTCTTTGGGACCTTATAAGTGTTTAGCCATGCAACAGTTAATGTTGTTGCACCAAGGATATTGTGCTGGATAACTAAACACTTAGAAGGTCCCAAATGCGAGACCCATTGGCTATGCCAATGCTTGTTCTTAGGTATGTGACATAGCACAGAACTAGCTTCAAGGAGCAGCAAAGTATAAAAGGGAAAATGGACACCTCGCCACGCGCTTCTATAGACACATTATGGTGCGTCCTGTTGAGCCGAGAACACAGAGAGTGGGCTGGGCTGTGGGAACATGTCTTAGAGGCAATACTAGGCAGCACTCTGTACTGTTGGTGTTTTTACATATTCACATTAAACACGAGTGTAGACACAGCCGTAAAATAATTTGTCCATAATCACAACGTTTGTTCGCCAAGGACTAAAGTCGGGAACAGGGCACATGGGTCTTTAGGGTCCAAGTTCAGAAACTAGAACCCCTGGGGCACACTTCCTTGAAACACCTGACTCGCAGTTCATGGCCACTAAGCAACAAAAGTAAAAAAACGTTCAATGAATCCATTGTTGAGAATTCAGGCTTCATGGTCACATATTCACAATTTCCATGTATCAGCAAATACTTCCAGGTGGCCCCACATCAAGAAAATGAGTTTAATCTAGGTTGTCATTCTGTCTCCCTCAAGATCTAGAACAGAAACAAAGCAACTAGCACCCTAGACCATGCCCGGCGGGCTTGAGCAATTATAATACACATGTCTAACATCCAAGCGAAGATGGCTCAGTGAGCTGAACGCTGGAAGCTGGCACATGCATGCAGAATGCATCACAACTGAATCACAACGACGATCAGATTTCCATCCTTGTGAGGTCGGGAAACTGAGGTCCATTAAATTGAGTAGCAGGAAGACGTGTTACTTGCAGCGCTTAGAAGTGGCAGAAGCGCGTTATTATCGCCACACTGTCAATCGGAGTAGCTGTATGAAGGACGCAAGCAGGAAACACAGAGAGCAGAAAAGGAGCAGCGGGTTTGGATACCGAGGGGTGAAAGCAGTGCAAATGGGTGTTAACAGGGGGTTCCAGGCCGGGGACAACATAGGGAGGCCTGTGAACACAGATTCAAACCGGTAAAGATACCATACGCTAAAAGCCATTTCAATAAAGGTCTGTGCGTTAAGCTACACCTTGTAAGCAAACCACCTGATGAAAAGCACAGCTTTTCTGACCAGGGACATTAATCGTGTAAAAAATAAACACAGTTATGGGCTCAACCCTTTTCAAACTGGAGATTGTATCAGTTCCTTTTTACGATGTCCTTCTAAATCAGGATATGAAACAATTCGTGACATTTAAAATTGTTCGTACAACAGCCACAACCACTATGAGGTAAAAAAAAAAAAAGGATCAACGAGCTGAAAAAATTACACTTTATGATCACCACCATACAGTGCTTCCGTTTTACCCAAAACACTGTGGCTCAGATATCACTGCTGTGGCTAGAGGTAGGATTTCTGAAGGCAAAGAAGCACCTGTAATACACAAACACAGGACGGCCCTCGCTCAGCTAGTCTTTCTTCACTTGCTTTGGCTTCTCGTTGCAGCCACAGCAGTGGGTGAGCCTATCCCATGGCCAGGAGCAGGCTGGTAGGAGAACAACGCGTGCAGTACCTGAAACATCATAACGTTTCTGAGAAAAGGAAAATGAGAAATGGCAATCTTTGGCTGTTTTCTAAAAGAGAAGTTGTGGATTGCTACTGAAGCTCATGCATCAGAACATGCAGGTCACCTACAGCTCACGGATTGACTCAACTCACAGAGGGATCTTGTCTGAGCAGGTCGTGGACCATAAACCACCAAAATGCAAGACGTGGTGGCACCACACACCCCTAGACCTCGATGACATCCAGGGATTGACCCCTTCTCTCACCTCTAGTCCCAAAATGGCTGCTTATCTGCTTATCAGTATGGAGGGAAGGGGCAACATGTGGAAAATACAGGAAGTAAACCGGGTCCATAGAGCGCATTATGCAAACTGCTTCGGCGAGACACTGATAGCCATTGGGAGGATACGAGAATTAGGGTGATTTTGCCACAGGGCTTTGAGTTTAGAAGTAGAATGGACACTTTGGTCCTACATCTGTTCAAATTTGTCAAGGAGGGATTTACAGGCTCCTAAACTCTTAAAGTAGTCCCTGAGAAAGAGCACAAGCACAGCAGTTGCTTGTAGCTTATGTGAGAAGCATAGGTAGGGAAAACCGGTCTTAAGACTCTATACACATTTGTAGAGGATTTTAACACAGTGTCTGTTTGTGGCTCCAGGGTAAATTCCCTGATGATTCCAAGGCATTTTGCTGTATTTGTTAAAAAGGACTGCTTCTCCCAGGTCTGCAGAGCAGGCTAGGTTTTTCTCCTGCCAGTGGCCAGTTTACACATCTGAGGATTTGATTTTTTTCCATATTGCATTTAAGATGGTTGGTGGTCACCTAGTCTTTCACTAAGATCAAGCATGGTCCTGTCTGGATGTCCGTGTTTTTAAGGTTCACAAACTTAAGGTCGATCCATGTGTCATCTGTGTTAATGTAACCAGACAGCTCGAAAGATCAAATCAATCCAAGTAGAGAAATGAGGTAGATAATGAAGTAAGGTGAGACATAGTTAGGCCTGTGGGCCGCCAACATCAGGATGAGTTGTACATAGGCGACTGATCATAAGGAAATGATGTGGTTCTGGTTGGAAAATAATGAAATCCAATCCAAATTTGTACTTGGATCCATCTTCTTAGTAGCGTCAGATGGAGGGCAGCATCAAGGGCACCAGAGAGGTCTAGTACCATCACGGTGGCTGCCCCTTTTGCATCAGATTGCATACTTGGATTGACCATCATCAAGATTAGGATATGCTCCCACTTGCATCCCCATGTTAATGGGTTCAACAAACAGGAGCTCCTTCATTGACCGTTCTGCAGGCATCTTGCCAGCTGCGCACAGTTGATATCTCTGTGGAATGTGGAGATCAAAGGCTTTTGCCAACCAATCACTGAATTTAGCATCACTGATTCCATGCAGATTAAAGGTCTTGGGAGAGGTTTTTGAGGTTGTAACTTTAGTTTCAAGGATGCCGATTATCAACTTCTTCCAGGTGCGATCCAAATGCCGCAGGTATGAGTTTGAAAGCCATTACCAGCCATAACAAATTACATCCATGTTCTGAGATACTAACTTCTTTCTCTGCAGAAGTCTTTGTCTAACTTGAGGAGAATGGGCCATAGGGAGGTAGGTGGTGTTTGAATGGGAGAAATCACATTCTAGTGTAGTACCGTAGGAGCCAGGCATTCGGGGATTTCCTATGCACAATTACGACTCCTCCTGCCCTTTCTTCAGAATTGTTTTTCTTAATAATGATCTTCTATGCCGAGAGAGGCGCTCATATCTGGACACCGTTCAACAGATAAATCAACGTATGCAGACTGGGGTATTGGTTTGGCAGCTCTTCTACTCAATATTATTGATGTCCACTCATCAATAGCTCCCCAGCCCCAGATCCAAACGGTGTCATTCACTTCACTCTGTTCTTTCTCCATCTAAAGAGGTAAATACCAAGGAGTGGATATCAGCAAACCAGATAACAACCAAGGCAACAGCCTAAATCATTTATATATAAATTTATATTCAATAAGTCATTAGCTTGTCTGAACGCTCATTAGAGAATGTACGGAGGGAGTGAGGGTTTCAGTGAGCTGTGCCTCAAAAGTAGGTGTTCGGGATCCTGGACAATTGGGTAAAAGGAGGGTGAATACTTCCTGCATTGAAAATAGTAGGTATTCCTTTCATACGTGAGATGAATGTTTTTCTTATTTCTTTTTAAGTGTGACATTTTCTCCGTTTACATTTTTAACTTTTTGTTTTTACATTTTTTCAGTGTTTTCCTTTTACATTTCTAAACAGTGTATTTAAACGCGCATTCCTCTTTTCATGTTTTAACATAGATTATAGATGTATGCATTTGTCCAGGTGTTCTTGTTTTCATATTTTTGGGATGTTTTCCCTTTACATTTTATTTGGGTTTTAAATCTGCTGCATTTGAAAAATGCTTTTAACATGCACTCTGCGTGGATTAAGTGTGTTTTTGTTGTGGTTGATGTATTTTACGTGCTTTGCTTTCAATTGTTTGTATTTCGTATCACATACAGTGAGTGTAATCTAAAGTTAAGGAGCTCGGACTGCCACATGCAAACTCTCCTGGCCCCTTTTTAGGTCTCGCCTGACGCAGCGCATGCGCTGGCCTGGCGAGACTTATTGAGAGGGCCCCAAAAAGTGCTACCAGGTTAGCCTAGAGCTACAGTGCATGTGCGCGGGCGCGCGCTCCGCGCTTTACCGCGATTACTTTCACTTTCGCGGCCGCAGGGCCGCTTTGATGTTTGATCGTGATTGCGATCACTTTCACTTTCGTAGCCGCAGGGCCGCTTTGCATAGCCAATAGGTCTCGCTTTTGGGACCTTATAAGTATTTAGTTATGCAACTGTTGCATAGCTAAACACTTATAAGGCCCCAAAGGCGAGACCTATTGGCTATGCCAATGCTTGTTTCATTTGCAAACATTTCTTAGGCAGCACCACTTGCCAAAGACTCGAAGGAACGGAGTCTGGAGCACGTTACTTGATATGAAACCGCACAGAGGTCACTAAATGTCATTCCAGGCCTCTTCAGAGTGACACAAGTGAATAGATGCTAGCTGGCTCCATGTAGGCTGGATATATATGCCTGATTCCCAAAGATTTAGCTGTGAGTTACAGTGACTTATTGTAATACTACTGACTTCCTACTGAATTCCAGAAGTAAGGCAGGAGCACTCGTGACTATCCATGGAATGCAGAAGTAAGTCACCACAAAATCTTTCTGAATCATGCTGCATGGTTACAGCACTTGCCCCCTTCTAGAGCGAATGATTAAACACGTTACTGGTGTTTATAGGTGCAGTATTATTTCACACAACTACCAGTAATGTGTAATGAGGTCCCTCAGCTACTAGAGGAAAGCCCAGTGCTGAAACAACACGGAGAGATGATTTTACCTTTATGAAGGAGTCTTTACTAATCAGGACCTCTTTGGTCTCAACCTTTTCACAAAGGGGTTTGGAACTGGGAACACACTACATTTCTAAAGCGAGCCTCTGGGAGACAACCACTGTGTTTTTATGGCATTGCAACTCGATGGATTACAATCAAACATCCCATAGACATAGACTAAAATACTTCTGTGAACTAATAATTTCCACTGCACAGACGAGTGTCTAACCTGCAGCTCACAGAGTCAATTTCTGATAGGCCTGCTCAGTCGTTCCTTAGATTGTGCTGTCAGGTCTCCTTCGGGCCACTTCAGGGCACCGGATGTAGACAATCTTTATATTTCTCTGCACATGGATGATGTTAGAACTGGCACCATTGGCGTGGGTCTCCCTTCCATTTTTTGCAGTTGCCTCTGATGTTTTTGCTGGTTTTAGATGCTTTGGGCACTGTGCCACTGCTATTTAGTGCCACAGTGCAAGTGCTCCCTATGTTAAATTGATGTATGGATTAGTGACTCCATGATTGGCTTATTTGGTTTACCGGTCAGACCCTAGTACAGTGCACTGCGTGTGCCCAGGGCGTGTAAATCAAATGCTGCTGGTGAGCTTGCAGCACTGATTGTGCCACCCACCGGAGCAGCTTGTAAAGTGTGTCTCAGGCCTGCCATTGCAGAGCCTGTGTGCAGTCTGGTACTGCCATGTTGACTTGGCAAGTGCACCCACTTGCCAGTCCCTAAGCCTTCCCTTTTCTACATGTTAGCCACCCCTAAGGTAGGCCCAAGGGCAGGGTGCATTGTATGTAAAAGGTAGGACCTGCCCTGATGTGTGTGGCATGTTCTGATAGTGAATTACAGCCATTTTCATTTTTCACTATTGCAAGGCTAACTATTCTCCATAGGCCAGAATGGGCAGTTTGATTATTACATCTTAGAATCCTAACTGACTCAGGGAACATGGTAGAAATTCGAATTTAGTATGCCTGAACTCAGAATGATAAAACACATTTTAGTAAAGTTGGTTTTAACATTCTGTGTGGACGCAACAGAGCTCAGTTGTAGGCTACAGTTTTCAGAGTATGGTCTTACAGTTCTGTTTCCAATAGTGGCTCACTTGATTGTTGGACCAGTTATGTTGGGTAGACGTGTTTTGTTATAGGACAGTAGTGATCTTGTATGGGAGGATCATTGCCCATCACGCTTTCATCTAAGACACAGTCGTTGCAGGTTACTAAGATAACTACCTTTTGTCAGAAGTCTTTTCAGGAGAGTTTTGATTTCAAAGGTTTATGAAAGAGTGGAGATTTCGGTTCTGCTCTCAGGTTTGGGTTTAACACATTCGATAGCTTTTGCCTTTAACTCCTAAGGATATGTCTCCATGACTGTGGTGTCCGAGTCAGTGGCGGCTCCTCCACTCTTGTGGAGGAGCGTCGCGCCCCCGCCGGCAGCCTCAAAATATGAAAAATAAAACGATAATAATACATGTTTATTATGGTTTCATTTTTCCTTTCCTGCTGTGTCATGTGGGTGGGGCCATTGCAGGGGTAGTCAAAGGAGGAGTGGGGGCACTGCACTCAGTGCGCATGATGGTTTGGCTGGCTGTCTCAGGGCAGCCAAACTGCCATATGCACTGACATCTCCCCAACCCAGGCTGCATTGCCGGGTGCAGAGAATAACAGGCGTAGGCTTCCAGTCCTCTTTGGAGCAAAAACAAGCCCGCTCAGGCCAATTGCAGAGCTTCTCTCATGCTGCTACCAGCATGAGAGAAGTGCTGGGCTTGGCGGCTGGGGAGTCTGAGAGCCTCAGCAGAACAGAGAAGAGTGATGATCGGCGAGGAGAAGCTAAGGTCCTGTTTTTAGGTCTCGCCTGACCCAGCGCATGCGCTGGTCTTGCGAGACTTATTGAGAGGGCTCAAAAAGTGCTACCAGGCCAGCCTAGAGCTACAGTGCATGTGCACGGGCGCGCGCACAGCGTTTTACCGTGATTACTTTCACTTTGGCGGCCGCTTTGATGTCTGATCGCGATCACTTTCACTTTCACAAAAATAAAAACAAGCACTGGCATAGCCAATAGGTCTCGCTTTTGGGACCTTATAAGTATTTAGTTATGCAACTGTTGCATGGCTAAACACTTATAAGGTCCCAAAGGCAAGACCTATTGGCTATGCCAGTGCTTGTTTTTATTTTTGTCATCCGTCCATCCTTCCCCCCAAAACTCACAGGCCTTTCCCGCCACTCTGCTGTGAGAGCAGCCGCTACTGGTCTGAGTCTTGGAAGGGTGACTGTGGAAGAGGCTTCCGATTCCATGGGCATGGATAGTTTGTAGGCTTCTGCCAATTTCTAGATGTACACTGGGCGTTCGCTCTGACAAGCTTTGAAATCGGGCACAGGGTACTAGCCACCACTATTAACCAGTTGTGTATACTAGTTATTATTAACCATAAATCTTTTGTTAGCTTGGATCTCCTATAGTGGGAGGTGACTTTAGAATGCAAAGGCACGGTCTGTGGATCCGAATTTCTAGAGCATAATAAACCAAAAGAGAAGGTTGGCGGGATTAAGAACGGCTTCATGCGTAAAGGAAGCAGGAGTAATGTGATGTACAAATTCGAGGCCAAGTTTATAAGCACAATGTAATTGTCTTTGGGGTATAAAGTAAAGAAACCTGAGCCCATGACAAACCCAAATGAGAGGAAATTGGAGTGCCAACAATAATGTCAATTGATTCAGATTTCGGTATGTTATGATCTATAAAGAGAGCACTTGCTCACTTGGAATTGAACTCAAGTCCCCACATTATTTGACAAAGAGCAGAAAGCAAATAGTTAGAATAAACTACAAGGTGATTAACAATATTGAGATCTACTGACCTAAGCGAAATTTGAGACCGCAAACTAGAGGCAGCGGATTCTGCGGTTCCTGGGTTACACAATGAAGTCATGCAGTCCTTGAAGGCAGTACCTGCGAGAGGAGCAGCCTACTCCAGGTTGCAAGAATATTTTCAATGTTTCAGCCTTTTGCGCTCAAAAACGAGATCCGTTAATTATATATTTGTTATTATTTCCATTTATGTTGTCGAAAATTACTAGTGACCTCCAAGGAGTATCGGGCCAGTAATAAGTGAAGTTATCCTTGATAACAGGGAATCGCCATGCTTTTTGGTACTGGAGTAGCACTAGTGCCAACTACTGAGAAACTACTGGTAGACCAGTGCTCACTAATTACAAAGTGCCCAATCATTAATTTTGAGGTCCCTTTTTTCGTCAGTGTCAGAGTCCTCCGTTATCAACCAGGCTGGTAGTTTAAGGTCTAAGCCACTGGCGTAACGAAAAGTGAGGGGGCCTCCCTGCATGGTACGTAGAGGGGCCCGCTCCGGGCTCAATCAGGAGCTCTCCGGCAAGAATGCAGTGCCGAGGGGGCCCCTAGGAGCTTGGGGCCCACCGCACCGCGGAGGCTGCGGGGGCCTGTGTTACGCCCCTGGTCTAAGTGCTGGGTGTTTCAATACCATTTTCACTATGGCTAAAACGGATCATTGGGAGGGTCTTATGCAGAGTTGTGCCAATGTTAAGACATCTAGTTAAGACCATGAAAACACCACTGGAATTAGTGAGGCCAAGTTAGCGCTCACCATTCAGAAAAGTCCAAATCAAGGAGCACCAATTGCCCTGCAGAAAATTGATATTTCTTAATCAGTTTAAGTTTTCAAAGTTCCACAAATATGTTTGACAACTCTGGTAGGTTTTTTTTCGCTTTGGAATTCATCTGAAGATGGTCTCTCTCTTCATAAACTTCCAGGTAGAGAGACATAGTGCAGCAAGGAGCAAAAAGCATGGGTGTATGAATGGGACTGCAGCTACACACTACTAATACTGTTAACTCTGACCAAGGCACAAATATTGGGGGATAGAAGTGGGTGAGTCAATACTGCTCAAGCCAAACACCTGGCTTTGACTCAGGCTAGACCATCATTGTCTAAGAAGAGCAAGTACCAAACAAGCTCCTCTGCCCCAGTTAAGAGTTAGCCAGTAGGAGGCAGTGTTGGCCCTGTTTGTCACCGCCAAAGAAAGTCTCAGCAGAAGCACTCTGCTTTCAGACCTCGTATTGTTATACGAGTTAATTGCATGCCCTAGTCTGGTGGCTGGCGCTTTTTGAAGCGGTTAGTCAGTCATTTGGAAACAGTGAAATGGCCACCGGCTTTGAACATCCTTTGGATTTTAAGCCAATCAAAGTTTCGGGCAGAGGTTTTCGGTTTGCCAATCTCTAAATGGCACCTTAACAGAGCTACAGTCAGGCCCAAGTACCGGCTACCACAGAGTGAGCCTCTGCAGGGCAGCCGCCCCCCCCCCCCCCCCAGCATCAACCACTTGATATATATATTTATATACATCCGACGTGCTTGCTACCGGTATATATAGGTTTGGTCTACCCTACCTACTCTTTAGATGTGCTCCCTGTTTGCGAAGGAGAACCCAACGACTAAGGCGTCTTCAAGGGAATCCACCTCACTGACACCGCCCTAAAAATCACAGATAATGAAACTAAAGGCATCAACCAGAGGGGTGTCCACTTGTCAATAAGAGCAAGAGTGGACTCCTCGAGTCGGTCATCACTCAGCGGCCGTGCTTTTTTGTGTATGGTTGTCAAAGCAATCACAAGGTGTAAACAGAAGCTCAAATAGTCTTAACAAATGAACACTCTTCGGGCAAGATCCTTCACAAGACTTGTTCAACATAAACAGCCCTATTTATACAGTTTATGTTACAACAGACAAAAGTGACTCTTGAAGCAGTGCATTCAGTTGCATATATCATCTTTGAAGGGTTTTCGATTCATCACCGTGGAGCACCTCACAGAAAGGTATCTACCAGCTGCACAGGTTTATGGGTGCCCCCTGCCCTGTGAAATTACCAATCAGAACATCAACCACAGTGCCTTATACTGGCCCTGAGAATCATTTTATTTTATTTATAGTCTCGCCAATGCACTTCACAAAACAAATCATAGCACAAACCCCTCGCCATGATTAGTATTCATACACCATTAAAAACATATACGTGGATTAAGCAATGGGAAAATATTCTCTGTCAGAAACTTAAAAACAAGCATTGGCAAATCCGATGGGTCTGGCATTCTTGTGATAAAGCATACAACAAAGTCATGCATAATACTGTGGTGGTGGTAATGCTGGAGCTAGCAGTAACGGTAGTTGGTGGTAGTAATGATTCCTAAATGATGGGAGTGATGGTGGCTGTACAGGTGTTTAGGGTAACGGCATACACTCAAGTTTTGACAAAAAATTTTTTTTTAAATCCATGCCAGTAAAGAAAGTACAAATGCTCTCAAAAATTAATATACTTGAGCACCCAAGCTGAATTCAAATAGTTTAACCATGTTGCCCTTTCTTCTGTTCAGCAAGTAGACTATTTCTATGACTTTTGATTCTTTCCTTTTGTTTTATTAGGGGTTACTTTCTTTCCAGATAGCACCTTCTTCACAAAGTGGTTGTTGATTACTGTATCCTATGTCACCTCTCATGCTTACACCAGGACCTCGGATCATGCTGCCTATGGCCCACCACCAGCCCATTTCCAACTGCTACTCTGCAAATAAGTTCCTTGTCACAACATGAATGCATATAAAACAAGGACAAGCAATCAAAATAGGAGCAAGAGATAAAAGTGATATCTAATGTAAAAGATAAATAAAGAAACAATAAGAAAAAGAGTTCCAAATTATTAAGAGCAGAATTGAAAATTAATTGACAGATGCAATCTCAAAGGGTAAAATCCAAGGAAACAGAAGAACAGCAGTGCATGCAAGAAAATTCCAAGATGAGGATTAACTTTTTGCCAGAAAGGAAAGAAAGAAAAGGTAGACTTTCTAAACTGTGCACGTTTGATATGCATACACAACAGTAATTAAAGACAATCAATATGAAAACGTCAAAACGTAGTCAAAGGTAACTCATAAAATACAGAGTAGTTGCTAATCCTTTAAGATACATTGTTTGCAGTGGCGGCTCCTCCGCTAAGGTGAGAAAAGAGAAAATGATAACGTGTCATTATTATAATTTTATTTTTCCTATTAAAGCCAGTGGCACCGGGGCGGGGCTGGCCAGAGCAGGGGGAGGAGTGGTTTGCACTTCTTAAGTGTGCATTACTTCTTGGCCAGCCCTCTTGGGCCAAACAGTCATGCACACTTTGCATGTTCCCCTCCAGGCTGCATTACACAGCATGGTGAGGACATGCAAAGCCTCCCAGTCCCTGTCTGAGAGACGAACTATGGCGATCAGACCAATCACAACACTGTATTGCAGCATTATGATTGGCTTAAGGGAGCCTGGGAGCTGCTGGGAGCTGCTGCTGCTGTTGGAGACAGGAAGAAGGAAGAGGGCTAAGGAGAGATGGCGTTTTTTTTTCTCCCATTTCCTTCCACCCCGCCGTCCCTCTCCCCTCCACTCCAGTCCGTTAGCTGCTGCTACCGATTACTTGGTGTGTTTTAATGTTCTCATAGTTAGGAATATAGAATTAGTTTGGCTGCAGGTTTATCTATTCTTTAAACACAAACTTTTTATTATTATATTTCGAAAGTTACCCATTTGCTTTTGCAGATCCCGGGAAATGCAAGACACCTATCAATTCCATTTCTGGGGGAGGTTTTGCAGCAGGGGGGGGGGGGGGGCGGGGGGGGGACGGTTTTGCAGTGGTGCTGCAATATCGGCCCACAGTACCAAAAACAGCAAGAAAGCGTTTCCAGACTCCTGGGGCCAGGCCAGGCAGATATATACACTGATATTTACTTACAATTTCTTTGTAAAGGCATGCATGTTAAAGGCAATGTGTGGTAAAGGCACTGCATTGTAAAGGGTGAATGGTAAAGGAATTGAGTGGTAAATGATGCATTGTAAAGACTGTTTCCCCTCCCCCTACTACGTCACACCCTGGGTTCTGCAATCCGGTCTGTACAGGACCCAACACACCACACGGCGAGGCTCTCCATAAAGACAGTGGCTTTTCTGTGGACGGTGTTTGCAATTTATCAAATATTTCAAATAATTAGAATGCCTCTAAACAATTCTATTTAATCTTAATGGCCCGACTACTAACTGATTCGCAGTAATAAGTCTCCGGCATTTCTGTAGTGGGTTAAGAATGCTGAAATAAACAATGCATACCCTTTGCACTCTCAAAGTATGCTGTTTATGCAACAGTGCTGGATAGCATGTCTTTCGGTTTATTCTGGTGTTCGGTTTCTGAAGCACAGAAGCTTTTGTTGTTGTACATGTGATTTGGCAGCGGCAGGGCTGTCTCTTTCCCAACAAGCGCGGCACACAAAACCAATTGTTAAAGATAAATTTCATGTGCACAAAACAGTAATGTTATCCGGGAGAGTAGGCCCTTTCAGACATCCAAAAAGCACGTAGGCGAACTAAACAGAACTGGGCAGGGGACCGTGTCATTTTCAGTCATTTCTGCCTTATTTTCTGCACGTTGGTTCCAAAAAGGGAAACGATAGCTACTCACCAGAAACAAAATAATAGTTTCCTTTTCCGATACACATATTTGAAAAACAGATGTTTAGCTTTTGTACAACAAACATAAAAATATATATATATATACCCTCTTATTATACAATTAATCTTAATCTTGCTAAGCTGGAAAATGCCAAAGTTTGCCAATAAAACCAGTAATGCAAGTACAAACCTCAGCTGAGTAGAACTGTCATTTGACTTATTCCCTGTCTTGGACTTCTTTTATGTTGTGCTACAGTTTACTTTATTTCTTTTTAGATTTTAGATCCGTTAGTGCTTTCCACCTACACTTAACCTAAGATTTTGTATGCACTCTGTCGCCATGCAGGGTCGAACTGGGACAGAATGTACACCCCCATTAGTGAATTAAATAGCTGAAAAAGTCTTCTATGTGTAGTATCTTGTGGGTTAGAAATTATGGAATCCTTTTGGCTCCCGATATACTCTGTAGAACCGTGATGCAAGTGTTAGAGTGGAAGGCAATGAAGGAAGGCTGGTTTAGAAAGTTGAGTCCGCAGTTACAAGCAGCTGAATAACGACGTGTAATACTCAACTCCGTGTGAGGCGTAGTCATAGGGAATGAACCCAGGATGGGGAGGACGCTTCAACTGATGACGAGTTAGGGGATAAGTAACCCGACGATCGACAGTGCTCTCCCAGAGTGTTGGACGTAGTCCAAGCAAACGGCATGTGCATGCCATGTGTGTTGCAGTCTAAGTACAGAACCAACGCTTAACACATGTGGAATCCAAGCACAACACAAGCCGCTGTAAAGAAGCTGAAAACAGCGAAAGCATTGCAAAGACATCTACATATTGGTGACCAAGAACCTGCTGGTCAGACCGTTCATACAGGTACTGCGCTGCCATGCAATGTAAAGCCAAAGCCATGCAATGTAAAGCAGAGCATTAATGCTGAAGGCAGATACAACCAGGTTATAGGTAAGTACGGTTATAATTACTTTTCAGGGTCAGTGCTGGGAACCAAGATCCAGCACTGGGATCTCTCCTGGTAACAGGTGAGTAAATTCGTTTTCGTAATTCGGCTGATTTTAGGTGAATATTTTAAAGTTTCAAAACTCGACTTTCCAAGTGAAAACAGTCAATGTTACCCTATGGAAGAAAAGAGAGATATCGACTTTTGGGTAAGTACTCGACTGGCAGAGTTAAGGCTCTGGGCATAGACTCAGGGGTCTCCCAGGGTCAGGTAGGTACAGTTGTTACACCCTCAGCGGCACAGGGGCGGCCGGGTGCAGAGAGAGTTAGGCCCAATGTTATCCTATGGGAGGCAGGGGGCCCTTGGTTGGTGGCTGCTGGCTAGCAGGCCACGGGGCTGTGGGAGCTGGGCTCCTGGTCACTTACTCAAGGCAAGTGGGGAAGTAGATTAGGACAGAGGTTGCACTGCCAGGGGACTCGGGCGGCTGGGTGCAGGGTACTTTTGAGCCGTCGGGCGCTCAATGGATTTCAATGGAGAAGCTCAGTGAGGAACAAAGGCTGCAAGCTCGGGGACGAAGATTCTTCAGGTGCGACCACCACTTCGAGAGGTAAGTTGTAGGATAGTTAGGCACCCAGGTGCTGGGCACAGGGGGCCGCAGGGCGCCGGGTTCAGGGGTGTCTTTTCACATCGGGAAATCTTACTGACTGGTAAGCAGTTGGAGGGGTCACGGTTGGAGGGGTCCCTGGTTCTGAGGCTGCAGGTGTCATCAGGAGCGTCGAGGTGGGTCCTTTGGTGCTGGATTCGGGGTCACAGTCACTGCGGGACATCCTTGTAGTCTTTTTCCACTCCGGCACAGGCCAGGTTTGGCGGGTGCAGAGTGTGCAGGAGTCGCGGTTCCTGGCTAATGCCAGGGGTCAGTTACTTGCTTTGAGCAGTACCACTGCTCGTGGGAGTCCCAGTTGGTTAGTGTCACAAGGCAGTCAGGTCCTCCGGGGTTTTTGAGGTTGCGGACCACTGGAGACGCCGAGGTTTAACAGGAGCAGGTTTGAGGGTCGACGGGCCTGTAGGGCTGGGGCCAAATCAGTTGGTGTTTTCCTCTTGTTAGCAGCTGCACAGCAGGTCTTCTTGTTTCTTGTTCTTCTTCTTGTTTCGGAATCTGGATCTGAGGAAGGAAGGTTCAGGGTGCCCCTAAATACTAAATTTAAGGGCGCTACAGGTAGGTAAAGGGCAGGGACCAATGGGTCCCTTCCTTGGGGTGGGTACACCCCCTATCCTGCCACTCTCCTGTGGGAGGGGGGCAGTAGCTTAGTCCTGATTGGGTAGCGCTTCCCATCTTCAAGATGGCGAGAGCCCGGAGATGTGCTTCACCTCGCCTCCCCCACCTCAGGGGTGGGGTTGGAAGAGGCTGGCATACCCCTTTCCTCCCTTGGGGTTTCTCGCCAGTCTTCCCGCCAGAGTGGGGGTCAGAACCGGTGGGGGCCAGTTGCTGAGTACAGCAAGTGGCCTGGAGAAGCTCACAAAGGCGACATGCCATCGAAGCTTCCCCTGCCCATCCTGGGGGAGGAGACCTCGCACCTCACCCAGGACGTGCATTGTTGCAGGCCCAGGAGAACGGACGGCTCTCTACCCAGGGGTCCAGCAACATGTCTGCTGTGTGGCAGCCTAGGCAGCTCCTCAGACAAGACGTGGATTGTAGGTTAGGTTCAGGAGGCAACTCAAAGTTGCCCTCTGTCGTGCATTGTACATTAAATCCCACACTGGCATCAGCGCGGGTTTAATGTTCTGAGAAGTTTGATACCAAACTTCTCAGTCTTCATTGTTGCCATCATGGTGCTGTGGAGTTCGTGTTGACGACCTCCCAGCACCATATACTCTTAATGGCAGTACTGCACTTACTGTGCCCAGGAATGGACCTGGGTACTGTAGGGGCACAGGGCTCATGCACCTGTACCCATACCACTGGCATAGGGCACCCAGCTAGAGGGGTGACTGAGGTATGCCAGGGCAGTGTGGCTACAATGCTGCCATTTTCTTGAAACCACCACCTCCACTCGATACAAGCCAAAAAGCTAAATATTGGCGATAGATGGACTGCTTGGATAGAGACATTTGTCGATTTCATTGATGCACTTGAAGAGACTGATAACAAAAAGATTATCAAGTACCTCATAAATCTTGCTGGCGATGGTGTAAAAGAATTCATAAAGAAAATACTGCGAACTGATGAAGAAGTTACATATCGTCAGAGTGTTGAATCTCAAATTTAATCCATTGCCCGGTGTTGATTACAAACGATACATCTCGAACCAAGAACATCAGAAAATTGGTGAGACCACTGATGAGTTCATGGAGAGACTCGACACACTCATCAGACATTGTCAGTTCAATGAATTTAATGATGAAGAAGCTATGCGTCAGAGTTATTGATGGATGCTGGTCAGATTCATTCAGAAGGCGACTGTTGAGAGAAACTCTTAGTCTGGAGCAAATGTTAATGTCTGGCAGAGCTGAAGAGTTTGCTGATAGACAAGCTGCTGACATGGAAGCCGGAGGTGCCCAGAATGAATCAGCCATGAGTGTGAAAAGCAAGCCAAACCAAAAGACTGAAGGACACAAAGTGATGTTTACACGTAAAAAGAAGCTGTGTTTTAGATGTGGGTTTTAGTTTCCAGGCGAAGGTAAATGTCCCGCCATTGGACAGATATGTAAAGGCTGTGGGAAGGAGAACCATTTTGTGATGGTCTGCAGAGCAAAGGAAAAAGCAAGTGTGTCACAGTGCGAAGACAAAATGGCTGCTGGAACGTTCCAGAAGCAGCATTCGGCGACATCAGTTAAAACATATTACCACTGAACTAAGTCAATTGTCATCTAAATAATCATCAAGAGGTACTTACAGATCAGTATCAAGTGAAAGTGGAGAAGATGGCTGTGCCATGTCAATGTTTACCTCAGAAAAGCGTGCGCCTGCTGAACTGCTTGCAGGTGAAGAAAAACGTCAGTCAAAGGAAAGTCAACATGCTAAAGCACCAAAGTCATTCAAACATTGCTCAAAGATTACACTGAAAATAAAGGGTTGTTTGACACCTTTCATCATGGACAGTGGTGCTTCGATAAACATTATGCCTGAGGAGAAATATATTGAATTATCTCCATTACTACGACTGATGCCATTAATAATCAAAGTGTATACCTGGGCTGCAACGACGCCCTTAAAAAGTCAAGATTCATTTGTAGCAACAATGAAACACAAGAAAAGAAAGGAGCAAGCACCCAGCCATGTGCTTCAAGGCACAGCATCAGGTGCATGTCTACAGTTTCAGCACAGCCTGAGACTGATTTCCGTGAATTACAACATGAATGCTCACCACAAAATAGTAAGTCTGTTCCTTGAATAGTTACGTAAGCATGATATTATTGAGCTATCAACTGGTCCAACGCCATGGGTTTCTTCTACAGTAGCAGTGCCTAAAAAGGCCAGTGAAGGAACTGTACGCATATGTGTTGACATGCGTCAGGCAAACAAGGCAACTGAACGAGAGCAACATCCAGGTCCACACATTGCTAACATGATAACACAATTAAATGCACTATTTGGCCCAAAAGCTGAAGCCAAATAATGTGTTTTTAAGAACAATCCTCACAAAAAACTTTCTAAAAAGCCATAAATCCTGAAAGAGCACTCATGAAAAATTCAAATATTTTCATGGTTGGTGTGCAAGTCATTGGAGGCTGACACTCCTCATGAGTTGACCACATTTTTTTCTAAAATGTGCTACGGGTATCACCACTCCCCCTACTCTGTACCTGCCACAGCCAGCTTTTTGTCACAGGCTCCACTTATAAGGCATCGGTATCCCCTCTTGCCTAGAATGATCAATATGCTGGCACCAGAATTTTGCCATTGATGCCTTCTATATACAATGGTTGCCCCACATGCCTCGAATTACCTCAAAGATGCAAGAGCCAGCATATCACCATGCATTCCCCAAATGTGAAGAGTTACTTCTACTATACCATTATTTTGCCATAGGTCCGCATTATGCCAAGAACTACTTACAATATACTTACATTCTCTGTCACTCTTCCTCCCTCACACTATCACACAACCTCACACTCACGGTACCCACTCATTCACACTCACTGTCACTCACTCACTCTTACTGTCAATGTGTGCAAACATGCCCTGTGGTGCATTTTAAATTGGGGAATTCATTCCTCTTCAATCCTGAGGGTCCCTGGGGACCAACTAGCCCACCAGGTACCTCCAGTATGCGCCAGGGAGCTGCGTTGCAGAGAGGTGTTCAGAGGCCACGCCCCTTTTTACAACACTCAGCAACGCAGATCCGTGGCGCTTACCGGAGGTACCTGATGGGCTAGTTGGCCCCGAGGAACCCTCAGGATTGAAGAGGAATTAATTCCTCAACTTAAAACGCGCCACAGGGCGTGTTTGCACACATGTCACCTCAGGCCCTGCCCCCTCCCTTCACCACTGTGCAAACGCACCCCGTGGCGCGTTTTAAGTTGGGTGATTAACTCCCCTTGAATCCTGAGGGTCCCTGGGGTGCAACTACCCCACCAGCTACCTCCATTAAGTGCCACAGAGCTGCGTTGCAGAGAGGTGTTAAAAGGGGCGTGGCCTCAAAACACCTCTCTGCAACCAGCCCCCTGGCGCATACTGGAGATTCCTGGTGGGCTAGTTGGCCCCCAGGGACCCCCAGTATTCAAGGGGAATTCATTCCCCATCTGCAAACGCACCAGGGGGTGCGTTTGCAGAGTGCAGCAAGAAGGGGGCATGGCCTCCGCGATCCCGTTTTCTGTTTTTTTTTTTTTTTTTTAGAAGGGGGGTTGTGTGGCCCCCCTTCTTTTTCTAATTTATTGGCCCTGGGGACCCCAACTCCCAGGGTCTGCCCCCTAATTTTTAAATAAAAAAAAATTTGGAAGGGGGCTGTGTGGCACCCCCTTCCGAAGCCTTAATCGGCCCGGGGGACCCCATCCCACGGGGCCGGCCTTTGTTTTTTTTAAAATGTTTTTTTTTATTTTATTTTGGGTAGGGGGACCGCGTGGCCCCCCTCCCAGGCCACCAATAGTCCGGGGGACCCCATCCCCTGGGGCTGGCCACCTCGTTGGGGACCGTGGGGGGTCCCCAATCCCCCCCAAGGTCCCAGCCGGCTCCCCGCGTCCTGCGGGAGCCGGCATTGCTTTTCCACATGGGGAGCAGCTAACATGCTGCTCCCCATGTGGAAAACCAATCTGCTTTTCTTCATTTAAGCGAGAGCAGGTTTCCCTGCTCTCGCTTCAATGAAGCAAAGCAGTTTGCAATGACAGGGTGGGAGCCGCGAGGCTCCCGCCCTGTCATTGCAAACTACAGTATCCCGGGGTGCAGGAGCTGGCCCTGGGGGGTGGCGGTCCCCAGGGCCATGACAAGGCTCCAGGAGTGGGGCCGCGCGCCCCCCCCTCCCACTTAATTTAAAGCCCTGGGGGGTGGTGGTCTCCGGGGCTTGGGGGTCCATAACAGACCCCCTATGTTAAATATTTAGTGCTCCGGGGAGGTGGCGGTCCCCAGGGCGTGTGGGGGGGCCCCCCACCCCACACAGGTTTATTTATTTTTTAAAAAGCCCCGGAGGTGGAGGACCCCGGGGCTGCGGGGGGGGCAGTGAGCCCCCCGCATATATCACAAAGCCCTGGGGGTGGCGGTCCCTGTGGCTTGGGGGGGGCCTTTGATACCCCCTTGTGTATATTAAAGCCCTGGGGGGGTGGTGGTCCCCGGGCTGGGGGGCAGCTGAGAGCCCCCCCATAATTCAGTAAAGCCCCGGAGTACCCTCAGGTGCCTGCACTGGTCAGCTTCAGCTCCTTCATTGCCGGTTCCTTATAGATCATCAAAAAAATACTGGCAACAGAAGCTCCATTTAGTAAGGAGTCTGCATACCAAAATGTTTAATTCAGCATGTATGGCAATAGCATCTCAGGTAAAGCAGTATTCTTCCAAGGGAGTGCTTCAAGATAACATTCTCCTTTTGAAGGGCAGGCTACATCTGCTTGAGTGGTTGCACAGAGAAGAAGCGAGAACTCGAGAAATGGACCAGCCCTTCACATACCACCGCATACATTGGCTACGTCAGCCATAATGTTCATCCATGTCCCCAAATGTAATACTGTTAACACAATGAATATCCAGAACTGCCAAACTGACATCAGCAGTGTTTATGATGCTGGAGACTCACATTGCAGAGGAAGGTGTCTCAGAATTTACCACAGATTGGGCAAGTAATCACTTCACAGGTGGGCATGTGGAAGGCTTTAATAGCTACAAAATGTTGACTGCCAACTTCCTTTCCTAAACCTCATCTTCTCTAAATGATCATTCAATATGCTGGCAACAAAAGGCACAGAGGTCAGAGTTGAGATTCACAGGAATGAAAATAATGTCACTAGTACACAACCTGCTAATGGCAAGCATGGCTACCAAATCAGCTCATATCAGGAATATTGGTTGGGACCTCAGCTTTGTACCTCATTTTGCCTCAGTCAACCAATGAAGGGGGATATTGAAGGCACCGCATTATAAATTGAGCACTAAAGCATATTTAAAGCTCTTGGTGCATAGCATCAAAAGCAGGTATATTCTTATTGAGCTCACAACGTTTCCACAGTATGTCTTCATCCATTGCCTTTTGTTATTATAATACCTTAGAATTCATACCTCAAAGGGCAGAGTTCTAATCAGAATTATCTAAACCCACTAAAAGCATACAGCGAGGAATGCCAACTTTCAGATCTTGAGAATGTGAATCAGACGCCTCAATGACTGGGCAAACACCCAAGAGCAGCATAATATTATTGACCTTTGGCATACTCGAGAATGGAAATATAAAGAATTAGTTCAAAACTGTGTCAAGTCATCATATTCATTCTGTTAGGAATGGATCATGGTGTCATTTGGGATATAAAAGGTAGACTTGGATTTGTAGAGATGGCTCTGTAATAATGTGTTGATTTCTTTCACAATCAAGATCATTATAGAGAGACACTTTCAAAAATCCCTAAAAGTAAAGTGCTTTTGAACAGTACATGTTTTGAACTTCTGACAGTGCACATATGTGTAAAGGAGATGAGGATTTCAGTGGCTGTAGCACACAACTAGTGTTAAAGAGAGTAAGTGTACAAAGGAAGGAAATGTAGTTAAAATAACTGAAGTCTTGACTACTTACTGAAAGAAGAAAATTACACGAGTGGTCTTAAAAAGTGCAGGACACGAGCTGTAGTTGTCAGTGGAGTATGCCCGTACTGGTGCCACATATTTAGGAAGAACCTGTTTTTCACAACAGTGAAAAGAGCTCTATGTTGTTCCTTTGTGCTTGCTAATTTGGCAAAGCACATACAAGTGACCTAGATTTTTGAATGATATAGGAGATGCAGGTTGCCTTGGGGCGATTAGGATTTAAGCCAACCATAGCCCAATTGATAATGCTTTTCTTGACATAACAGATTGTAAAGCAGTATTTTTTTCGACCAACTCGTTAAGCTAGTTCTCCCTTCTCTAAGAGCTGACTTTTTCCACTTTACGAAATTCGGAATTATACTGATTAAAGATCTGTTAACTGATGGGAATGGTTTTAAGCGCATAATTGGCGCTGTTGGTACATTCAGTAGAGCTCTCTACTGAAGGATATAGCACATCAGGTTATGCCTTTATCCGTGCCAGACGTTTCAATGGCACAAATTTGACTTTTTTCTGCAACAATTTAGGCCCATTTTGACTAGCTGCATCAGGCGTTTCTCACCGGCCCTCCTCTTTTTCCTTAGCCCTTTCCTGCTGCTGGTTCATGGGGAAGGCCCCAGTCAAGGCTCTTGCAAGTCTCCATTGAGCTTTCTGCTCCCCACTCCAACACTTCCCAGCCCAGCTTGGTCTGTCCCTTTTACCATGGCCTCCACCATGCTACCCTTTTTCACCCACTTGCTAGCCACACTATTGGTGCCACAGCTATACCACGCCTGCAGTTAAGCTGGATACAGCTACGTCAATATCGACATGCGATCCTGACCAGTGGGGTCACAGCAGGTGTGGCTACAATTTATCATTATCAGAAAACAGTGAGTATACAGGGCGCCCTTTTGATTGGCACCGACTTTAATGTACTAAGAAAAAATGGAATATACATGTCCATGCACCTGGAATCAGCATCATGTGGATATGAGTAATGTACAACATATTAAATTATATAGCACATTAAATGGCAATACAACTGAATGTGAACACATAAAAATAAGTTTCATTAAAGTCGAGGGGCCAAAATTACTTGTTAATGTCAATGTCAAATATTTTTGCTGCACCCCAACTCTTACGTGAACCCATCAAGCTAAGCTACATTTTGATCTAATTATAAATTTCCCGTCAAACTATCCTATAACCATTAGTATGACATGGTTGAAAAGATGATCGCAGATTCAATATAGCACTGCGACTGTTCAAGAAGGGTGTCACCTTTATACGTTCACTACAGTCATAGCGCTCTCTTCTTCCTTGTGCGGTCACACTCCACCTAGACCTACTTTCACATAAGACATCTACACATTGTTCCTACACCGCCCCTCAACCCTGCACTAACCCCCTGCTGCGAAAAGGAGTGGGGATATGTTCGGATGATTAAAATGCTTTTGGGTGGATGATAATTTGGAGGTCCCCTCCTGCGTCAACTAATATATCTTTGACATGTTCGAGAAAGTAAATAAATTACTGGAGCAGCTACGAAGCAGGAGGGTTGTGAACTGGAGTGTATAGTTAGGGAAGGGAATGAAAGTGGCAGTGAGAAAGAAGCCTGCAAGGATGATTGGGTTGTCATCCTATAATATGAAGTTAGTCATTGACTTCTAAGTGATATTCATTCTGTCATATCTAAGAGATGATATAGGTGGCAGATTAGCAAGCCCAGTTGTGCTGCTGTACAGTAGAACATAGTCAGGTTTTTATTTTTCTAAAAGTAATTTTGCACCGTTTTGAATATTAAGCTATTGCCTATAGAATTCACTTCCCCCTTCCAAGAAGCCCAGCTAAACTTAATACAATACACATGCAGGCTTTGGCTTGGAGAATCGTTTTAGGACATACACATAACCGTACAACAAGACCTCACTTACTCGCAATCAGCACACAAGATACCACATGCACAAATATAAGTCTGATAGCCCTTAGTGACAGCTCCATCAGGTTTCTAACTGCACTCTGAACAGAGGACGATCATAAGGGCTATTGCTTTTGACCCACCTTCAAATGACATACATTGTCGAACTACTCCGAAAAATCATGCATTAGCGTACAACCTCTCACGTGCAAAACATAGCGGCACAATTGTTCACCTGGACTGTGCTGCCTAGATATAACCTTCACAAGTGCAATGTACGATCACCATCCAGGAAAATTCAAAAGACCTTCAGCAACCAACCTACATACATTAGACTCTATAAAGATCTCCATCGATTAAACTGAATTTATCCTCACATTATTCAACACAACTTCAACAATTCGTATCCTCATTCCTAACCCCCACGATCAAACAAAGAACAACATCATACAATATAGATGAATTTCTCCGTTCAGTATGAATGGGCACCCAATTTGAGAATGAGGCAGCATGCCATGCATAAAATAGATCATACCACAACACAACTTACCAAGATATCTAGGTAGTCTATACTGATCATATACTTTAGGAGTTCCACATAAAGGGCCTCATGTAGGTAAATAAATTTTACCGGTTCTTAAATACCGAGCCGTACCGAATCGGTAAATTAGAATCGGTAAGTTATATGTAGGTAAAAATTCGGTAACTGTTACCGATTCGGTAACATTCGGTAATCACGAATCGGAATTCACCGAATCGGTAAATACCGAGGTGGTATTTACCGAATCGGAAAATACCGAGGTGGTATTTACCGAATCGGAAAATACCGAGGTGGAATTTACCGAATCGGAAAATACCGAATCGGAATGTACGGATTCGGTAAATAAAATCACATGACTGGACGAAACAGCTAATCCTGTGCAACGACAGCCCACCCAACCAGGAAGTGCCCACACCCAGGCAGGTGTACATAATTAGCCGAAGTGGCCACACCCAGGCAGGTGTACATAATTAGCCGACCCTGGAGAGGCTTGGAGTGCAGAGGAGAGGCAGGGAGCCGTTGCATGTGCGAGCGGGTAAACGAACAGCATGTCCAGCCAGAGAACACAGAAAGACGGAGGGGAAAGGAGGAGGAAGCTGAAATTTAGCCCCAAGGAACTCCAGGTGCTGGTGGAGGAGGTGGTGAAGCAGCACCAGAAGCTGTTTGGAAGGCAATCCCTGCAAGTGCCTGAGGCGGAAAAGCGCAACATATGGCTGGCCATCCAGGCGCAGGTCAATGCTGTGGGAGTGACCCACAGGGACATTGAGGTCCTCAAAAAGCGCTGGTATGACCTGAGGATTGTAACCAAGAGGAAGATGGGCGACATCCAGAAGGAGGCCAGCCAGACCGGAGGTGGAACCAACAGGGCACCTGCCCTCACCGAACTGGAGGAGCTGGTGGCGGCCACAATCCAGCAGGAGAGCGTCGTGGGTCTTGGGGACGCCGACAGCTCTGCCAGAGCCGCAACACACCAAGGTAAGACGAAAGCACAGCAATGTAGCCCCCCCCACCCCAATCCCACATCCCCCATTGTGAAACGAGAATCACACTGCAGTCCACACGTGTCAGTGCAGACAGGCAATGCATTCCGGGAGATGTAGTCAGGGCAACACTAACCATGCCGTAAATGTTACAGGGCAACAAGGCATGTCACGCACTCGAGGCACAAGGAGACAGAGGACATATTGGAATGTGAAATGTGTTATTGTGACGCTTGCAATGCAGCCCTTCGGGGACACTGAGCCAATGTTGTATTTCTGTCCACAGATGTGACATCATGCAGGACAGGGCATGCTGCAGGAGAGACGGCACACCTGCCACAAGTATCACCTCTAGCCAGCACAAGTACAGACCAGGGAGCAGGCCCACTGGCAGCCGCACCACCAACACAGCCAGCCTCGCCGCACCGAGAGCCAGCATCACCTCACCGAGAGCCAGCATCACCACAACCAGAGCCAGCATCACCACAACCAGAGCCAGCATCGCCACTCATGTTCGAATCACCGGCCACATCTCCGCTTGCAGGTGTGAGAATGAGGAGGCGTCCAGCAGCCAGGCTACGAGCCTTAGACACCTCGTCAGACGACAGCATGGGCCCAGAAGACCGCACCGGGCCCCAGGAAGGGAGCCATGCCACTGTGCCCCACATCTCACAGGCAGCACAGACGGGAGCAAGAGGGCGCCGCAGGTCGCGTGTCCAGAGTCCACCAGCACCCACTGACGGCCATGGTGTCTTCTTGGGTCTCGAGGGCCAAATGTTGAAGCAACAGCGCCTGCAATCAAAGGCAGTCATGTCAGTCCAGAGGCACATGCGGGTGATGAGGACAACATTAGTCAACATGGACAGTAACATTAGCGGCATGGCTGCGGGCATTCGGGACATGTCCCAGTCAATCCAGCAGTTGTGCAGCAAATTAGATGCTGACATCGAAGCACGGCGCCGGGAACGCCAGAGAAGGGACACTACCAGCAGGGCACTCAACCGTCTGGCAACTGCGACTTCTCTACTGTGCCGGCGCTCTGTGACGATGCAGGAGGGCCTAACACAGTGCTGCAGCGACCTGTCTCGGGGGATGGTGCAGGTGACAAGTGCACTAGGGGTGCTATTGACTAGTCAGGCGTCGACAACTGCTGCAGGGGATGCTGCGGAGAGCATCGACACCAGCAGCAGCATCACACCCCCCGTCCCAGAAGCACGCAGGAGCAGCAGGCGGCTTGGGGTTGGCTCTAGTGAGGATGCACAGGCCGTGCAATCCACCACTGCAGCGCGTATGCGCAAACATTGATGTAGCCCTGCTAAGCCACTTCCCATTGGGTGACGTAACCCTGGACATACTCCTTGTATAGATGGTATATTGCCTGATTGGCCTGTTCATGTGTTCATGGCGTGGTGCCACATTAAGACTACGTCATGACTTCTCACAACTCGCTGTGTCCCCTCACTTACTCAGAAATAGTTGCATGTGATCTCTGCCCGTCTCTCTCTCCCATCGATTGCAGTTGGCACTCTAGCTGCGTTGCCCTCTGGCTGGCCTGACTCATCCTCGTTGTCCTCAAAATATGTTAGTTCCACATCTGTACCTTTTTTCGTGGCAAGGTTGTGCAGCATTGCACAAGTGGCAATAATCTTGCAGCAGGTGATGGGTTTGTACTGGCGTGCGCCTCCGCTCTTGTGCAGGCAGCGGAACCTGCTCTTCAGTAGTCCAAACGTGCACTCCACCACATTGCGTGTTGTTTTATGTGCCACGTTGTATCGTCTCTCACTCTGGGTTGCTGGGTGTAGGTAGGGAGTGAGGATGAATGACCGGCATGCATATGCACTGTCGCCTGGATGAGTAAAAGGGAACCATCAGTAACATGCCTCTATACACTATGATTTGCAGGTTTCAAGGGGCGTCACTGTTACTTACCTAGCAGGTATCCCTCTCCGAATTCTCCGGCACTCAGTCGTGTGTAGATCCCACTATTCTGGAAGATGTAAGAGTCGTGGGTGCTCCCAGGAAACTTAGCAACAATATCTGTGATGATGTTCCCTGCATCACAGATCACCTGCACATTGATGGAGTGGGTGGACTTCCTGTTCCTGTAGATGTGCTCTGTATCAGCTGGTGGACAGATTGGGATGTGTGTACCATCAATACAGCCGATGACATGGGGGAACTGTGCCATGTGATAAAAGTCTGTTTTTGTTTTCTGCAGTGCAGCCTGTGTGTTTGGGAAGCTTATGTAGTGGTGCATTCTCTGCATCATGGCATCCAGGAACTTCCTGAAGAAACGTGACAGGCAACTCTGGGATACCCCACCCACCGCAGCTATCACCACCTGATAACTGCCGGATGCCAGCAGATGTAGGCTGCAGAGCACCTGCACATGTGGGGGTATGGCGTGCGCCCTTCTTATTGGCTGGTCCAGGAGTGGGTGAAGGTCCCTGATTAAGTCCATGATGGTTTCGGGGTGTAGCCTGTACCTCTCATGTATCTCTGCATCAGTCAGCTGGAATAGTGTGATGCGCTGTCTGTAGATTTGTTCCTCCCGTCGCCACACCCTCAGTCCTGCTGCCTGTAGACGTAGGCGCCTTGCAATGACGTACATGGCGGCCATGTTGTCCACGCTGTTGCATTTTGGGTTTGCCTATATGCATTGTTGATGGTTACCACCTGCTTTCAATCCGTGTTAATTACCGACTCTTATTTACCGATTTTCCTGGATTTCTTAATTACCGAGTGCTCCTACATGTCATTTTCAATTTTACCACTTCATATTTACCACTTCATGTTTACCGAATCGTTAATTATGTATTCGGTAAATCTGATTCGGTATTTTAGAATTCGGTAAATATGATTCGGTATTTACCGCCTCATATTTACCGAAAAGTGGTTTTTGGACTCCTACATCTCACTTGTCTGAATACCGGTCGGTAACGGCATATTTACCGAAAATCGGCCGTTACCGACCGGTATTTGGCTACCTACATGAGGCCCTTAAATGTTATTAATAAGTTAAAGGTAATTATGTTACACTTCTCAAAGACCACTTTTGTACATGGTCTTGAACACTAAACAACTGCCTAGGTTGTCCCTTCGACTAATCAAATACAACATATTTATTGCAAATGAATACAAGAATTCTTTGACTCAAACAATCAATTTGAAATTTGTGAAAAAACAAATAAGCATTCATCTTGATCAATTTGGTCCATGTTATCTCTCTAAAGGTGATGCTGCATAAAGGTTAGTACACCCTGTGTTTGTCACACCTCAAGTGGGCTTTCAAGAGTCTTCTTACCAATTCAACTGTTGTGTGCAGATTTAGGTTCCGTATATAGGTTTCCCAATTTATGCCCTTATAGAGGTACAATTCACATTGTCCTTATTTGGACATAGAAATCCGGCCCTTATTTAGACATTGTCCATACAAACTAAATACAGGCATGGCCACCTACATCCGTCCATCCACGTCACAATGACTTCTTGGAAAACCAGACCCTTAAGCCTTTAGGAATTTCCCTCAGCTTGAATATTGATTTCTCCAAGAACTCATTAAGTTTGCATGAACATCTATTCCTTAGGGATTCATTCATGACATTCCTCTGCCTGACTTTTACGTCAATACTGGCATTCCTAGACACCTTCAAGGTATAAATATACCAGCACTTGCCTTGGCAAATTGCGGTTTCCGGAGGATTCGATCCAACCCAGACTACTTGGTTTGCCACGGCAAGTTCGGAACGAGATCGAGTTCCAGCCTGATGCACTGACCTGATGCTGCCATCCTCCTCGCAGATAATCCAGATCCAGTGCTCTCCGACTTCCCTTGCGGGGGGGTTAGACTATCGAGTCCAGAAAAGAGATTCCAACCTCTCTCATTCTCAGGTATGGAGCTGACTAGAACTTAGAGAAACCTTTGGCAACTCTTGGCTAAACTAAAATATAGCTAGCTATACTTTAGAAACAGCACCTACTTCAAACCTCGTACTGCACTTAGGTTAGGTACACTGGGGTAGAACAATTTAGAAGCATCATATGGGTATCACATTTTAGCATTATGTTATTTATGTATGTATTTTAATTAATATAGGTCATAGCTACAAACCATGCTATTGCAGTATTATTTTATCTTACTGCTAACCTCCTACATATTGTACTTCGCAGTCTGTCTTACGATTGTAGCAATTCATATCTCTTGCATGAGAAATAAGACTGTTCAATAAACCCTTTTATTGAAACGCCCGTCTCTCTATTTCTGTGCAACTCTGTAGAAACGAAGTATGCACGATTGACTGAGTGAAACTGTTATCTATTGTTTCCACAATTCTGAGACTGTTCCGATTCTAAAGGGAAACAAAGTTGTCATGTTTATGCGGTTGTCAGAGACTAATCTCTTCTTGTATATTCGAGAAGTTTCTAGTGACCTCTGAGTTAGCTGGCACACACAAGTAATTAAGTTTAATATACTCGATAGAGACATACTGACCTTAGTCATATGTCAAATCTATAGTGTATGTTATTCCAATGCGCAGAGCCTATCGGGGATATAGGAACTACACTACACAACAGTTCTCCTGCTGCAACGTATCACTTAAAAGTAGACAAAACAGTACTCTGTATTGCGTTAATAAATATATGCTGAAAATGAGCAATATAATACACATAAGTTGAATTGAAAGCATATCCAATCTCATAGGTACATAAGTCTTCAACTCCCTCATACATTGCTTTCAATATATCAAACAACATTAATTTTAGAGTAATTTGATTAATTAATTAATACCCTTCTACTATATGGATCAGTCTTAGAACTCCATTTCAACATTGTAACCATGTCACTTATCTACCACATCAAGAATTGAAAAGTTCTACTTGATTATATTAAATACTGAATACACAACCTCAACCTGGTTATTGCTCATGCTGTAAATCTCTGACAAAATCACTGGAACCTGGGGGCAACAGCTCGGATCACTCCTTATCAGAATGTAAAGGAACAAAGTCTTCAGCATTGCTGGCAAGTTTCAGAGTTTAAGGAAAGAGGACAGAACATAGTAGCGGAACTTGAAAACGTACACCACAGTAAAACGTGAGCCAAGCAACAGCTAGGAAAAGAGCATGTTTGATGAATGAAATCAAATTCTTAATTTTCCACAATTTGTAATGGGTTTAAAAAAGTAATACCAAAATCTACAACTTTTTTAACAAAGATGTGATCTCCCTGGAGATAAAAATACCCTCAGAGTTACACAAGCAAAGCGGTCTCATGTGTTTTCCCAATTTGATGCAATTCAGGAACTTTTAGAATCAAAATAACCATGGGGGGGGGGGGAGCATTCCACACAATCCTTTTCACATAGCTACAGAAGTAGAATATGTACTTGAGTGATGCTTGCCATATTATTTTGATTTCTTGTTTCATGTGGGGTAATTTGGATGGAGATTCATTAGAGCTAATGTTGTTTAGCCCTGATTGGACTCCTACTCGAGTTAAAAAGCTATGGTATGTCAATTAGGTTAATACTAGAGATTTTGATTAGAGGAAAAGTTGACTTCTGAATTAATGAGAGATTATGGCATATATGGGAGAATCAACCAGATCTTTGACAATGTAGACCTTCTGTCTTCTTCAATTGCCATTGTGTTGATTGGTTTCAAGGATCATATGATAAAGCAAAACATAGGAAAAATAATGTCGACAAACTTAAGGACATACTGCCTAGCCCTTATGATCTCTTCAATTACCACCTTCCATTTCTTCAGCTGCCAGGCAATGCCAAAACACTGATTGCTGCCAACAGCACTATTAATAAATATACACCACAAAACCTACCTTATTCCTAAATGCCTTCCCAGCTCCATTACTGAATCAAAGAGAGTACTACCTTACACGCTGTAGACAATGCCCTTCTGACCATGGATGAAGATAACCTTGCCTCCTATTATTGCTGGGAATGTCAGTTACCTTCGACACAGTTAATCATCCCAACCCACTCTCATATGCACCTTGGAGTCTCAAATTTGATTCACCGGCAAGGACCTCCACCAGTTCTCCTCCAACCCTTCCAACTGAAACCACTTTGTTTGCATGGACACCTCTATTTAAAAAAAAATGCCACACACCTGTGGAGTCTTACATGGCTCCATACTGTCCCATTATTTTCACCCTCCACACGGGGCCGGTGGTGCTGTACTAATAGCTAACACCATCATGATTCACCAATATGCTGACAATACAAACTCTACTTGAAAGTCTCCTCTGCTTCAGCATCCAATGCCTCAGACATTGCTTGCAAAATTTTCAGACCTGGATGTCCAGCACCGACCTGAAGATCAACCCAACCAAGACAGAATTCATGTTAATTACCAAGAACAACAAATAATAAAAAGTACAAACCTGGCTCAATGACAAGAACCTTGAGGCTTAAACACCAACTTTCCACTGAATGCCAAGTCACTTGGATTTATTAGGACACTAACCTCATCCTCAATGAACACATGATTTCAACTGCTAATGACACTGGATTCTCCACTTGAATCACCAGGCCTGTGAATTTCCCCAGGTATTCTGCGACCATCTTTATATCTTTACTGGGATAGTCCTAATCAATTATAATGTATGGAATGCTATGCGCGGCCCTGCATACTGCAAACTGTATGTTGCACCCTATTTCTATGAACCATATGTTTTTGGTTGAAAACGTGAATTGAAAGTTCATAAAAGCAGTTTAAAGTCCTCACCAACCAGGACACTCTGTTCATTCACAAAAAGAAAAACACATAAGCCCTACTCGCAAACAAAACATAAAACTACATGGCAATACTTACAGGAGCACACCTCTGCCGAGAATCTTTTCAGGATTCATAGATACAATTGTAACATTGAAAACAATGTCCTTACCAGCCCCACCCCAATGGTTCTGCATCAACTAAATGCCTTTTTCAGCGGAAAAATAGAAACATCCAGTTCAATATTCTCTTCATTGAAGCAACGCTAGCTGACAACGTACTAAGGGTTCTACTCAACTCCCCCCTACTCTGAGTTCTTCCTACTCAAGAAGAAAATAACTTATCAACTACTCAAGAATTAACATTCTTTTACTTTGTACAGAAACATGGCCTCAAACTAAGTTTGGAATGCGACAACTGCCACCCCGGTGATGCTACATGACTGGATGCACCCAAACTGCCACAATGTCAAGTGCCACAATGTCAGCTGTCACAACTGTGGCCATCCCACACTACACAACGTTCCTTCAACTTGGAAACCATAGACTTCGACTTCTGTTCCAGCCAGTCCAATGGATAAGAAGACTGCAGAAGATGTCCACCTCTAGTCTGAATTTCATCATTCTGCATTTGCTCTAAAGTATCTTCCTCGGGCTCACTCTGTTGTCAGGTCACACTCCATTGCATAGCCACATCCCGGTCGGTCTTCTGCAATGCCATGCACACTTGGCTGACCACCCAAAACCAATGGCAAACTTCAAATGCCCCAAAATCACACTGCTTCCCTCATTCTCTGACAGTGCTGCTTTCTTTACTGCGGCTCTGCAAAAAAGTCCCTTGACAGGCTACCGGCTAGCCAAGGCACCAGTTGACTGCATATATTAAGCTACCTATTTTCAGTTGCTAACAATGACATTTAGACTTCTGAAAAATGATTTCTAATCTATTTATTGGATTTCAATTCTGTTTGTTCATATGTGTATCTTTTCACATCAATCTTTTCTAAAAATACCAACATTTTGGAAGGTTTTGATATCTCTTAAGGGCTCAAAACTGGACTTCTAACACTCAACCCATTTCATAATGTGGTGCATCTTCTCCAAGGTGCAGCTAACATCAGTTTATCTATCCAATGTCTTCTATAAGACACAGCCAATCAGATGAATAATATTGCCTGCCAGCGCCTGCTTGCAATCCCACCAGTTATGTAAGAGAGGGTTGGGAGAGACCACTGTGCATTGAGGCAACATCCTTGTGCACTAAAGGTTCGCTCTTCCGAAACACCCTTCTTTAGCCTTGAAAAAGGACTACATGAGATTCAAGGGCTTAAGTCCCACCTGTTCAGGAAACCTACCCTAAGAATAGTGGAAAGAATCAAAAGCAATCAGTACCTCTCCTGAGCAATCAATCACCCCTCCTCCACTGTGGAAGGACCCACAAATGGTTGCAGCCCCCCAAATAAGCAGGGGCGTGGCTTCGACAATAAGAGTGGGAGGGTGTGAGCTTCAGATTTGCACACAATCAGGCTAGCACATAATGTTTAAATACATTATAGGACAAGCAGGGTGCATGAGAGGGGTCTCGGGGGCAGTGGATTGGTTGGGGTACTAAGATAACACACTATTTTGTAAAATAACCAATATTCCTAGGACTTTCAAAATAAAGAGGGAAGAGTGTGTGTGTGTTTTTGCCTGCGTGAATGTAAAAATCCTTGGTAAAATCCAACTGACATTTCACAATGCCCGACTGAAAGCACCTGGAGTCAAATATTTATCAGAAAAATACATTTAATAGGGGGGGTGTAACACCCCAAACACTCCCCTGAAGCTACGCCCCTGGGAATATGCCAACCCTGCATTTATATACGTTGGCCTTAAAGTACAAAACAATAACTTTAGGAACCCATAAAATGACATATGGTTTTGAATACCCAGACGTGTTCGAAGTGGGTACTGATACCTCAAAGGGGGCCTGCCACTTTTGTGAAACCCCTCAACTTACAATACCCATCATCTTAAATGAAACATCCATGTGCAAATGGGAAGTCAAGACACCGGTGGAAAAGTGCATTCTTTAGCTAACCAAGAACTAGGCATTGACGTCAGTAACCTCACCCTTTGTGCTTTATTAAGCAATCATTTTTTTTGTTTTTAAATAATTAATATCTTTTTTTTAAACCGCCACATCAGTACTAGGTTGGCACAGTGCATTTGAAATCACAATCATCCTCTTTAGAGGTATCTCAACCCCCAGTCGTCGGTTTGATGTGGTCTACCAATGGAGGTGATCGTTTTGAGCGTCACGCGCAGACTGGGACAAGGACCCGTGTCACGCGCAGCGTCCGTGCTCGTTCCGTAACTCGGAGTCTCCGCTCCGCTCTAAAACAGCAGGGCGTTAACAGGGCATTAAAACAGGCGCGCTCCGTTCCCGATATACCCGCACAAAGACTTTCGCAGAAAAGCATTCCGACATACCTCCGGCGCATCTCTCATTCCGAGGTATTTCATGGACTTAGGTTTCTGAAAAGAGCAGGAGGGGGGTTTATCTCGGTGCCTCCCGGGTGACCCACGCGGAGGCCCCGGTCTGCTTCTGGTGCGATGGAAGTGTCCCGGATGGGCCGTCAATCTTTGGACTTTCTGGGGAATGTGAAACGAAAAGGAAGCGCAACTTTTCCAGATTCCTGCGGTAAGGTGAAGCTCTCTCCCGTGGTGCATAAACAAGACAGATTTGGAAACCCATGTGTCTGCAGACCGGATTAGTTACACATTAAGTGGATGAACCCAATTTAGTATTGACTGCTGGAGAACGCCCCCTGCTTCCAGCCACGACTAATGAAATGCAGTCTCAGGCAGACGCTTTCTAAGGCATTCAATGGGGTTCCTTTCTGTGGTTTGACATCCTTTTACAAACCATCGGACGAGTTTCGTACAATATCAGTTTTTGTGCATGGTTAGCAGGGTTAAACAGTGGGTTTGTTGTGACTTTGAAAGAGAGGGAGTCTACGCTTCTGTTTGCGAGAAAGGGCAAAGGTCAATTTGGAAAAGAAATTAATGCGCGCCCGCCTTCTCGTGCAGTTAAAAAGGGTCCGATTCATGAGGCTCTGCAAAATATGAAAAAGCCAAAGTAACTTTCTGCAAAATATGAAAAAGCCAAAGTATCTTTAAAAGTTCACAAGGCATGCAGGAGTTCTACATACCGCAGAGAAGTGGCCCCAAAATACCTAAGATGGCTATAAAATGGGACTAGTCAAGTCATATTCATGTACATTTAGTACGAATCGTTTGCACTTTCACTAATAAGGAGTTGGACGTTTCTGGGCCAAGTCACAAAGGTATGCAGGAGTATGTAGAGGAGTACTCCTGTAGTAATCTCTTACATATTACTACATGCCTTTGTTAATTGGTCCGACAGCATCTAAAATGGGAATAAATGGGACTCTTCTGGTCAAACTCATCAGTGCAAACAGAAAGGACTTTGCTCTCTGTGAACTAAGGTGGTAAAAGAAGGCAGCTGTAGTAAAACTTATTAAAATGGTTTGTGAAACTGTCGCAAAGCTTGCATAGTTTTTAACAGGTACTGTTCAGAGGTGAATTCTTGAATTATTGTCCTAAGACCCACGTTAGATAGAAGAGCTAAATACCACGGGGGTGGTACACGGACACTTGGATACAATCTGCTGGGAAGATTGACATTTCTTTTAAAGGATAACATGGCTATGAAAGTAGACGCAGTCACAAAACGACACATGTACAAGACCTGTCCTCTGGCTTTGATACTGTTCAATAACCCACACATATACAGTGATACAATGACATAACTGTAGAAGGGCTCTATACTATGACCTTATAGCACGCTGCCGAGGGCTATAACGGTTGTTAAAGGCCCTGACCCCGAGTGATAGGCCGGAGCAGGAGGCAAGGGCCTATAACGAGGGAGAGGGCCTTTAATAACCGATATAGCCCGAGGCAGAAGGGCTATAAGGCTATTAGAGCATTCCACCCACTAGGGGTAGAATGTTCTAAATTAAAACAGGAGAAACCTGAAGACAAACGTTGGAATGGTGAAGCTTCGGGCTTATGCCAGCCATTATTAACCGAAACCTCTCCACTGTCTTCAATGGAGCTCTCAACATTACAATGTTCTAATGTATCTTCTACCTCAGTAGGAGATCCCTCTTTTCCTCAGTACCATTTTCCCCTACACACAGAGTCTTCTGTCAACTTTCCCCTTGCCTAGGTTTCCCTAGAATGATAAAAGCCAATAATACTTCACTGCTTTTAGACTATGCCAACGGTATATACCTGGGAGGTCTTCAGGTAGATTGAAAAGAATACAGTCGTAGACTGTAAAGAATACTTTCATAATTCTTCCATAATCTTGGCCGTTCTGTCTCCTACTAGGTTGAAGACATTTATGAAGATGTTGTTCGACTAGTTGTAATGAGAGGAAAAATGTTGAGGTGAAGGTGGTACTGGTTTTGGGCGATTGGCAGATCAGGTGAAGATCTGCATTACTGACAGTGGAAAGC
This sequence comes from Triturus cristatus, assembly GCF_964204655.1. Lineage (NCBI taxonomy): Eukaryota > Metazoa > Chordata > Amphibia > Caudata > Salamandridae > Triturus > Triturus cristatus. The sequence goes on along the minus strand of NC_140581.1, from coordinate 255,953,586 downwards.
AGAGAGTGATGACTGCTACGGAAATGCATGCCCTGGCTGCTGGGGTATGCAGGCTTAAAACCAGAGTGGTAGTCACCATATCCATCCCTCCTCTGTGGATACAAAAGATGTAGTAGATGCTTTTGGCTTGAATGATTTGAACAGTGAGGATGTGTGCAGCGGAGCACAGACTAGTCCCTGTGACTAATATGTAAGAGACTGTGCACAGTTATTACGTCTCATGTTCGAGACAGAGAAATGGAGGTCATTATGAATATTAAGTGCAATATGTCCTCTGTGGTGCATCTGTTGTGTGGTGAGAGGGATGTAGATTAGGTTTCTTTATGTTAGCTGACGATGAGTGATGCAAAAGACTGCAATCATTGGGCCAACATGAGATGCTACAGATGGTGCACGGAAATGAGGGTATGGCACATGCTTTGCTGAATGATGCTGGTCGATGTAGGATGCTAGACACAGGAATACTGGCCCTAGACCATTTCAGGGCCTAACAGGACCCTCCTGGAGAGGTCCGTGTCTCATCTTAGGACACTGGAGCGAGGAGATCCTGGAACTACAGAAGAGGGAGGTGGCTGTGTTTGAAGTGTGCGACAGGGGCTGATCAGGCGTGCCAGTGACCACATTAGTGGATGCACCACTACGGAGCGTGTATTTTGGTGTGCTATCTCCTGGGGTGCACGTGGTGATGGCATTGGTTTCTTTCGTTTGCACAGTACAGCAACAGCATGGTAGTGCGAGCTTATCTCACGCACAACAAAAACAGCGAGGGCAGTCTCAGTGCTGTCACTCAAACATGGGATGCTATCTCAGAAGCAAGAGTAGTGCAAGTGTAGCGTGCACACTGAATAAGCACAGTGTACTATGTACTCGTGCACACGCTACACTTGCTGCCATGTCAGTAGAAGAGCACGCTTTATGCTCACACAGAAGTGTTACATTTGCAATCCTGCTTCTTATACAGGCACACAAGAGGCAGGAAGCGTGCAATCCTCCTCCCATGTTGGGACTTCACATTTTCCATGAATGGCGATCGGAACAGCTGCCTGCTGTGTGTAGACCCAGATCAGTTCAGGCCGCGGGAGTCACAGGATCTATACACACACATTGGAGCCTGAACCGAGGATGCTTCTGATGAATAGCTAACCAAGCAGCTGAGTGCGCGGGGTCCTTGTTCGCTCTGGTTACGCACAGCCACGCTGGAGCATTCTATCCTAAAATAGGGGTGGCTGTGTGAGCTGCCCCGATATGCAAAGTATTATGGAAAGCCTTGTGATTTTTGCTGACCATATCCACAATTACCTAAACCCAAGAACTCACCTTTTCTAAAATAGTGCCGTTCAAACAGTGGAAAATAACTAATCCAAAAGTATTAGAAAATGTATCTGTGCAGGCAAAAGATAGTGTTAAGTCTCTTATGATCATCCATAAATATTTATTTTAGAAGGCAAGAGGCAACCTCAAGTAAGAAAATGAATTGTTCAATTAGACAGCAGCGGAGGCCTAAATAAGGAAGAATAAGACTAAATTCTGTGTGAGTACTATTCAGTACTTGATTTCATTTTCACACACATTTACACTGTATTGGCAAACATGTCCACATCAGTAGTACCTGAATACTACCATCAGAAAATGAAAGGTGACAAAAATAACCTTTGCATAGGATGTGTCATGGTACAGAACCATTTTTAGTGCTTTTTTTAATAACTTTAGATTCGTTTGAGCTTAAAACAATTTTTTTCTGAAAATTGCAAATTACGCTGCAGAATGTGGATTACATGGCAAATGTGTGAAATCCATAATTATGTGGAAAATGCTGCAGCTACATAATTACATTATTTCAGTGAACCGGACTATCCGATATTGAACCTAATTGCTCTTCCAATTTAGTTGTTTTCATTATGGTAGCATATAATGATAACAATTCCGAGAGCTAACAGGACACCAGCAGAAAGAAGGTCATTCGTTTGGCATGCATCTGTGCTAAGGGTGGATCTTGCAGTAGATTCATGGACCTGACAGCATTGGATGCTTCGGTTCAGACTGATCTGTCCTTCGCTTCTTCTGCGTTTGGGCAGGTAAATAAGGTCTTAAAGAGATTTATGAGGTCAAGAAGATGATGAAGGAGAACAATAGATAGGCGAGGGAAAAGGGCAAGATCTTTTTTTAGAAAAAACTTCCCAGACAGCACAGGCTATATTGTGGACTTATCAATATCGTACAAATGCTTATAGCCCGCCCTTTGCTCATCATTGGATGGTTTTAATGTCACTCTTATTTTCTTGCTTTCTACTGAATGGCTTTCCTTGTGTCAGCCTGTCCATCTTGTGTTTGTCCTTCCCCCTGGAGCGTAGCCGCTGTACCATTCCTTTGATTGGCTAGTTTCTATGCTTTCCCTGCACGCTTTTAGAGAACTACTTTTTTCTTTTTGTTTAATCCCTCCATGAGAGTGTATTCTTTCCAGCTGTCTCCCTTGTTTGCTTCATGTTGCTCTCACACATGCTACTCTCCCTCTTTCGCACTCGTGGTGTTCTCTTGCCTCTGCACTTCTCCCAGACTCTTCCGCACCACATTGCTCTTTCGCCCATGTTCTCTCCTTCGTGTTGCTTCTTTGCCCACCCCAACCCGCTCATATATTTAAATTTTTGTATTTTTTTTAAAGCCCTTTCGTGAGACCTGTTGGCTTTACTAGTGTTTGTTTTATTTATATTTTGAGTTCTGAAATCCAGGCTTTAACATCAACGGACCATGCTTTACTGTTCTATTTGATTGTCATGGCTGCTAAAACAGTTTATGTGAGAGCAGGATACAGCAACAAAAGCGGGAAGGATGAGGAATTTTTTATTTAACTTTTTTGGGGGATTTTCACCAAGAGTCAGAATAATCAAAAGAAACACTTGTACATACAAATTGCTCCAATCTGCTTTAAAAAGAAAAAAAAGTGAGAAGAGGTAGCGTAGAGATAACATACACAAAAGTTGAGAGTTGAAAAATTAGTTCGACATGGATCAGCTTAAATCCGGCTATGGCCATTGCCATTGAGACCAGATCTTCCCCCATTTTATTTATTGAGCGAGGTCCCCATGCTTTGGCAATAGCAGATTCACATTCGTATATTTGACAAAGAAAAGTCCGAAATTCAGACACCTTAGGGGGTATAGAATCGATCCATGCCCTGGCCACACAGAGGTGAGCACTGACGATAATGATCAACATCAACGCTCTCAGATTGGGAGTTAGACCATCTTTAGTTCTCACAATAATTTCCTTATCACTCCACTTGGTTTGAATCCCAGTTTGCTCTGTGACCAGCTCAAATACACTATCCCAATAGTCTTTAAGCTCAGGACATTTGACAAACATGTGTACTACGTCTGCTGCGTATAACTTACACTTGGGGAAATATGAGCAGTCTGTGTTATTGATCGTATTCCATTTCGAAATAGGTTCAGGCGTATAATGTAGCATACAGATTGTTTTGAGATATTATAATTTTAGATTAGTCAAACTAATTGACTGATCTAAAACGGTTAATGAATCCTTAAGCTCAGCCATCGAGACTACGGCCGACAGACATTAGCTCCATTTTAAAGCAAGTTGAGGGCCATCATCGGAAACATAGAGCATATACTTTTGATACGTTGAACTAATACCGACCATCTTTGCTTCCTGTTCTGAGCAATAAAGAGTAAGAAGGTCAGTTGTGTCAACATTACTCCTATAATTAAGATTGTTGGAGACATAATCCCTCACCTGCAGGTATTTAAAACATTTTTGTTGTGGGAGCCCAAATGTAGCCTGCAGAGAGATAAATGTCAGAAAACTAAGCCCGTCAAACAACTGCCCTAAGTTGACTATGCCTGTCTGTCCCCACGATTGTCCGACAATGTCATGAAATATATTGGGAAAGAGAGGGTTGCCCCAGAGTGGGACCAGCGAATGGACCACAGGTAATGAAAATCTTGCACATATTTCACGCCAAATTCGAACTATGTCCCTCGCCACTTTAAACTTCACCCACTTAAAATAATTGGGGTCCATTGATTTATACAAGAAAAAGTGGGAATCTATACCTAAAGCTAATTTATACCTATATTCTATTGAGTCAGTCTAATACCCCACTAATTAACTTCGGATGCGGCCAGTAAATGATGCCCAGAAAAATAACTTAAAATCCAGCCATCTAAACCCCCCCTGTGCATAAGGTAGCTTCAACAATCTAATTGCGCGTCTTGGTCTCCTCTATCCCCATATAAAACTATTAATCACCCCGTCCAGATGTTTAAATAAAGAATCTGGAACGCGGAGTGGTATTGCACGGAACAGATTCAAAACCTTTAGCAGAATGTTCATTTTAACGATGTCACACCTGCCACGTATACTCAACAGGAGTGTATGCCATTGACGAAATTGCCCTATGACTTTTTTCAGAAGGATTTCGTAATTTAAGGAAATAATCCTCTCAATACGACTGCAAAGTCGTATACGAGGTAAGTAAGTAAGTAAACTTTCAGATTGATTCCATTCAATTGGACAGGTTGTATCCCCTTGTTCTGATTCAGATGACTAACGTAGGGCTCGATGTACAAAGCAAAACAACAAGGGGGAAAGTGGACACCCCTGTCCTGTGTCCCGGCTAATTGAGAAAGATGGAGACGAATGGCCAGCGACCATTACCTGAGCTACAGGATCTTTATAGGAAGAGGTGTGGCGCCGCGGCCAGGGCGACTGACTTCGGAATCTGGGGATCACGGTTCGATCCCCGGCGCCGGCGGCAGATTAGCCCAGAACCATGCGACTCTGGGCAATAGCTTGCTTAATCTTCCCAATGGCCCCAGCGCCTAGAGACCCTTACGATTGATTGTTCGTGCTTTACAAATGTGGATTATTATTATTATTTATACAGCCTCCGAACGAGGGTGATGAATCGTTTGCCTATCCCACATCTATCCATGAACAACCACAATGCATCCCAAGTGAAGCGGTCAAAGGCATTCTCCGTGTCCAGCATAATCATACCAATATGGTCCTTAGCCTTACCATCCACATCAAATGCCGCAATTGCAGTATTGATTTGGTCAGTAGTGTCTCTGCCGGAGATAAACCCATGCTGTTGTTCTGAGACCACATTGTGTATGACTGGAGCAAGACACCGAGCTAAAATCTTAGAGAAGACCTTGGTATCCGCGTTGATCAAGGAGATTGGTTGATAAGGAGATCGGTCGATAAGAACTCTGCTTTTCAGGAGGTTTGTCTTTTTTAAGAACGACGACTATATCAGTACTCCTCCAAGATGGTGGGGCTGCCTCTCCGTTACTGATAACAGTAACCAATTGTAGGAGAGTGGCATCGACTGCATAGTTGCCCCCAACTTTTTGCTGATGTTTTAACTGTTTTATGACTCTAGCCAGGCTGTGGCCCTGCTATCCAGGACCCCAGCCTGTCTGCTTCTTCTCTAAACTGATGTGAGTACCCTAGGTACAACCCAATTGGATAATGAGAATACCCTGTCAGCCCTTGTAGATGGTACCCTAGGTACCCAGGGCATGGGTCCCTCAGAGGCCTTCCAGGGCTGCAGCACTTATTGGGCCACCCTGGGACAGCCATACCAAATGACACCACCAGACAACTACTGTAGTCTGGGTAAGGTAGTGCTTGCACCCCCTTACAGGGATACAGGTACCCTGTATCCCACCTATGTACAACACATGTATTCTCATTGGTCACCCCTCAAGCAGGCCTTGCTAATCCTACAAGGCAGGGTGCTGAGATATGTGTGAGGGGGAACCCCTACCTGAGTAGGGCCCCTCTGCAACCTTCGTAAAAACCATTGCTGGGTTGTTTGTAGTGTAGCCATACCATATACTCTTAACCGCATTATAAGTATATTGCGATAGCGTGACAACTTGAGAATGGCAACACAGAACCATATTGTGTTTGGTGTCAAACATGTAGGAATCATACCCCCAGTCCAGCCATGGGCATGAGGGCATGATTCCCCCCTGCTAGAGGGGCGATATGGGAAAAGCGGCAGAATTTAGACACCAATTTAAAAGTGCACACGTATCACAAAATGGATGCTACTCTCCACCCACACGACTCTGGCTGCCTGTTGCTGGGCAAAACCCCAGCCTCGGCAGCTGGACAATAGGGATCCTGTTGCAGGGAGGTGCCAGCACCTTCCCAGACAGGCTATGTGGATTGGAACTGGGTGGGTGCACCATGGGATGCCTTTCAGAGTTGCACGTAGGCTGCTACAGCGCCTACATTCTGCATACACCGCCTGGAACCGGTTAAGGGGCATCCTGCCCCTCGCCCAGGCGGGAAACACACAAAGGGGAGAAGGTGTAGCCACCCTTTCCCACCTCAACTCTCATTGGTGGACACTGATCTGGACACTCCCCTAATCTTGTGGATAAAGGTGAATAACGTGACCCCAGAGAGTCAGATTAATCTTGGACTTCACAGACTTTACCTTCTACGAGCTGCTGCCCAGCTGACTGAAGAAATCTCCCTTGGGGTAAAGGAGTTACCCCCCTGCTTGGCAGGCACCTGAAACACTGCAAGTGACCCGGTTGGAACTTCGCTGCTCCTTCGGACATCGACGACTCCTCTGGACCTTGAGGTGGGTTTCCTAGCATCCCAGAGGCCAGTGAGCGTGCCCAGCAAGTCTGAGCACCGTGGACCGCGTGGGTGCCGAGATCCCCAATACCCCAGGACACCGGCCTCCTCTTGCGTAGCACACGATCCTGACCAGTGGAGAAGTTGTGCTTTGGCCCAATATTGAGCCAATCTCTCAGCAGCAACTGTGCCAAAGATCAGCACCCTAGCTCACTCCGGTGGCCCGTGGGCACCCTTTTACGCACTCCAAGTTGCTGCCTTCCGTGGTCCCTTGTCTCTCGACTTGTGGGCCCTAGCGGAGGTCAATCTCTACTTTTAAGAGTTTCTCCGGTTGCTCCAGGCCTGTTCTACAGTCTCCTCGAAGGAGACCTCGCTCAGACCTTGTGGGTCTGCACCAGTAGCTGATTTGTTTATCTTGCGTGGGTTGCAGTTGCCAGGGCTTAATGGATCCAATCCGGACACTAACACCGCAGGGACCCTCATCCTTCGTGGGACAGTTGTCCTCCAGAAGCTGGCCTTCCTTGAAGCCTCCCGGAGCCCGTGGCTGCAGATCCAAGCTACACCTTTTCCACTTGAAGCACCAGACAATGAAGGGCTCTTTTGCTTGAGCTCCCTGGTCACTGTGCCGTGACCCAGACTCTGTCCCCTCTGCTTTCAGGTTCTTCTCTACAAGATCTACAACTTCATTCTTCACGGCATCATCAACGCTTTTGGCTAGCAGCAGTTTTGTACATTTTCCCATTGAAAATCTGCCCACGACCCGACATCGAAAACGACCTATGCACCCGGCTTCCCTGGGGCAGGTAACAGTGGTACCTCGGTACTCTCGTGGTAGTGGGCTCCTCAAAAGCTTAACTCTAAGTTTTTAACTTTGAACTCCTGCTAGAAGTGTCTTTAATCAGTTTAAATCAAACCGCAATATTCTTCATAGGCTTTAATAGAGATCCTGATAGCAGCTATTACCACTGCACGCGCCTCCCATGGGTCCCCTTCCTCATCACTTGGGGTGGATTCTCAAGGGGCCAGCGATCCTAAATGCCCTAGGCATTGTCTGTAGAATTGTCGTGGTTCTCATACCACTTTTTTAATATATGGTTTGGTCCCCCCCCCCCCCCCCGGGGCCCTGTGATTCCAGTGCTATTTATTGTATCTATAAATGCTTGTTTGAATTGTAACTTTACCTCTAGCCTCATAAAGAGACTTGTGGGATTCTGTTTAGAATAAATACATATATTTTATATATATACACCTGTGTGGACTACTCTTTCATTTGGTCATTCAAGAGGTTATCTATGGTAAAACAATAAGCTTAACACTCCTTCAAGACTTAGCCTGAAGGCTGCTCTCCACAGCTACCACTAGGATAGCTTTCTTTAAAGGTTGTCTTTTAAACCCATCACCTTAAGAGTCGAATTGGACTGGTGCAAGGTGGCCACTATAACTAGTGACCAGCATATGCCAGGCCAACTTCTCACACCAATTATAAGAATTCAGGTGCCAAGATATCTACAAAGATTTTAGCTGTAACTACCTCTTCCCAGGTTATCTCCCCCCTACCCTCCCCATCAAGAGCTTGTTGCTGTTGAAAGTTTAGTAGAGGCAAACCACAATCCTGCAAGTACTTATCCGTAGCTTGACTATCAATACTAGCGGGACCCTGATATAATTTTTGATAGGATATGGCAAATTGCCCCATAATTGAATAAGGATTCATGTATATTTTACCACTTTCCCCTCTAATCTGGTGGATGGTACTCTTAGATTTTTTTAGCAGAGATCTGATGGGCCAGCAGGCATCCCACCATTTCCCCATACTCATATTGAAAAGCCCTATTATTATGGAAAATAGTATTTTTTTTTTTTATTTTTTTTTGAAACCGTTTATTACAGTTTGAAAAAGTTACAGGTATGGGCCTACAACCACTCGGCCGGCCGCTAGAGTGACAAAAGCATATTGCATACATACAGTAAGAGTCTCTTGGCGGTGCAGATTAGCAAAGCAGGAGAAATCAATGTTGCAGGCCGCATAGCTCCATGCCCACAATACGGTTCCCTTTTATCAAAACAAAACAACACACAGAACCACACCCGCAAGGCAACCCGCGATCCAAAGTGACAGCACGTGCTCCATAAGTGGGGGATCCCAACCAGCAGCAGAACTCTGAAGAGGGGAATGGGAGTAGATCAGGGACTGGGGAACCGCGTGCCCACGGCTGAGGGAGGGGGGCCATCTAGGGAGACGGAGCTGGCGAGGCATCCGGTAGCAGTGGCGGCTCACAAATACCCCCGCGGTAGGCGTTCCAGGGGCCCCAGATTTTCACCCACGCCCCAGGCTTACCCCTCGCCACATACACCACCTTTTCACGAAGCATACACCAATCCATATGTTCTTTCCAGGCCAACACCGCCGGGGGCCTCTGGGATCCCCACAATTGAGCAATGTCACGCTTAGCTATCATGTATCCCAGAGTCACCCACCGCGTCTGCGGGACCGAATAGTCATTTGGTTCCCACACATTCAGCAAGCATCTCCTCGCTTCAGGCAACAGCGCGACACGCGTAACCACACGCAGGACCTCATGCACACCACGCCAGAATCGCTCCACCTTAGGGCACTCCCACAGTATATGCATGAAAGTTGCCAGGGCACCACAGCCACGCTTACACAATCCGTCACCAGCAAAGCCCATACGTAGAAGCCTTGGCCCCGTCACGTAAACCCGGTGAAGGATCTTAAGCTGGACGAAACGAAGGCGAGCCGGGATGGCCACCTCTTTCGGAGAGGCCACCGCGGAAATCCAATCCTCGTCGTCCAGCTCCAGCCCGTCGGCAACCCAGGCCTCGCGGAGACTAGTCAGCAGGCACGATCTGTCGTTGATCAGTTTTTTATATATGAGGGAGATTGTGCTGTCTGGAACATGGCCATCCAGCACTCTGTCCTCCAGGGGGGAAGACTCCGGGATGGACGCGACATCCGGGAAGACGGAGCCCAGCGCATGGCGGACTTGTAGGTACCGAAAGTACTCACTGCCCTGCAGCTGAAACTCCGCCTGCAGCGTCGCAAAAGTCTTGAATCCCCCCCTCGTCCAGAGATCTCCCACAGTGCTGATTCCGATCGTGTCCCACTTCTCAAAGCCCTTCGATGTCCACAGGGAGCCCAACCTCTCAGACGCATACAGCGGTGACGCCCGGGTCAAACGGTCCTTCCACCCCATAGCTGCATTAGCCGCGTGCCAGACACGCACCATGACTCGCGTCGGTCCCGTCAGACGGGAGTCGGGCGCGCCAGAGTAGAGCGCTCGATTATAGTCGCCACCGGGCAGGAGCATCTTGTCCATCTCAAATGCCGGGTTCAAGGCGGGCCCGTAAAGGCCATGATTAATTGCAGCTAGTTGGGAGGCCCAGTAATACCGTTTAATGTCCGGGAGGGCGACCCCCCCATCATACCACGGGAGCGTCAATTTAGCCAGAGCAATGCGCGGCCTCCCGTCCCAGAACAGGCGCCGCTGGAGGCCCTCCACCTCACGGAAGTAGCGTGCCGGAACCAAGTCCATAGTATTCTGGAGGGCGTAGAGGAAGCGCGGCAAGGACATCATTTTAAACAAGGCCGCTCGGCCGAGCGGCGAAAGCGGCAGACGCCGCCAGCGCACCACGTCCTCCTTCAAGCGCTGGAGGGGGGGTAGCAAATTCCGCTCATAGCGGGCCTCCGGGTCAAGAGTGATATATATACCCAGGTACCGAAACCCCTGGGAGGCAACCGAACCGCAGGACAACCCACAGCCGGCGGGTCAGACCACACCAACCCCACCTCGCTTGAGGCAAGGAGGGCGCAAAAGCGAAAGTGAAAGTGCGGGGTACGCGAGTCGCCCAGCCTTGCCCGCCGCTGTTGTTCACTTTGTCCCCGGATCGCCCCACTACTCCAATCCGGGGGGCCGGCGCGGAGAAGGCCGCAACCTTCAATCGGTGCTCCCACCGGTGTCCGGGGTCCGATTCGAGCCCGAAAAACGGGTGGCGCCTCAGCTCGGGTTCCCCGACACAGTCCCCTCAACAAGGACAGGATGTCGCCAGGATTAATTCAGGAGGTCGCGGAGGTCCTCGGGAGCCTCGCACCTACGCGGCCATCTTGGTTGCGCGCTAGGCTCCTCCTAACTGGAAAATAGTATTTGACGCTTCTCAATTAATTGCAGAAACAATGACAGCTCCTGTTTGTCTTTTTCAAAGATTGCAAGTGTGTGAGCTTTTTTCAAATGCAGGCATTCCTGCCAAGCTTGAGTTTCCTCCACCAGTCTATTCCTGTTTTGAGCCAGGATAAACCGAAGCGTCACCCCCCCCCTCCCCCGTACAAAGGCTTTCATACAATCCCATACTATAGGGATTGAAGCAGTGTTCTTGTTCTTTACAAAATAATCTACATGTAACCATTTCATATACACCCAATATTCTGTACTAGCCAATAGTTTCCAGGGAAAAGTAAATGTTCGCCGGTCCACCCACCCCTCCCTAACCTGGGCTGCATATTATATACAATGGGATTATGGTCTGAAGTGATTTTAGGACAGATCTCGATTGATGCCCCTTCCAGAAGCTGCCCCTGGACCAACATCAGATCAATACGAGAATATTGGAATATTGCGTATGGGGTGCTGAAAAGAAGGTACAACCGGGATCCCGAGAGTTCAGGGTTCTCCATGCATCCTCCAAACAGTGAAGCCTGATTAATTCCATGTTAGATGCACGTGTTTTAGTCATCTGGATGCTAGCTTGCCGGTTAGTTGTATCTATACTGTAATCCAACACACAATTAAAATCCCCCATTATGACCAGATTCCCTCCCCATTCCAGCAATTCCAGATTCAGGTAATCAAAGACTGCTGGATCATCGGCGTTAGGGCCGTATATTACACATGCCGATCAATATCCAACTGCACTATAACCCATCTACCGCTGCTATCAGAGGAAGTTCGCAGAGTCTTGGCAGCAAATTTCTTCCCTTTCAAGATACCGACCCCCCGTATAGACACTGTTTTGAGTTGTACATACAAGTAATTCATACCCCAGTTGCTTCACTACTTGTCGATCCTTAAATGTCAAATGTGTTTCAGTAACACCAACTATTTGTGGCCAGTACCCTGCTAGTTCCTCTCGAATAAGCTGCCGCTTCTGCACCTGATTTAGGCCTGCCACATTCCTTAACAGTAATTTAATACTTGTCATTACCTGGCCACCAACATCCATTAGAACTGCCTTGCAATCTCAGACTCCCAACCTCCTCCCTCTTGATGCGATATACTAAACACATTTTCAGATTATTCTGACTCCTGTAAGTACCCTACTCCTCAATTCAAATCACCTTGACAGCAACCAATTTGTGAACCCAACCCCCCTCACTCCACCTGACACCCTCCTAACCTATCCCAACTCACCCGACCCGACCCGACCCGACCCACCCAGTGCCTAAAGGAGAATATCACCCACCCCCTAATGCTGTCAAGGATGAGGGATTTATTAAAGAAAATAGCAAGATGTGGATACTATAGGGACCTCCAAGACCCATTATAAGTAATATCACATATGGAGGACACTGTTCCATTATTTATAAATATTCATAGATAAACATGCCGGCTGTGCTGAGGAAGGTCCAGTATTTAGTGTATCTTGAAAAAAGATTGCGACATATATAAATTGTATGCCCCTTAGCAAACACCAATTTTTTAATAAAAATGCACGCAGAGGTTCAGGGTCTGAATGCGGTCTAACTTATGAACATGTGAAGGAGAGTATTATGTAAAAGATGTAGAAAGGTGCAGAACAATTCCAATGCACAAAGGTGACAACAATCCCCACTATAGGGTTCTTTATTTTTTTTAACTTTTATCAAACTTAGAGTTTGAGTCTTTAACATTTTTATAAATATGAGCATAATTTAAGTGCACCAAAGACAAAGCAATTTGCATTTAGAAATTCCCATTCTTGTCACACAGAATTAGAAGTAGTAGAATTTTCTAAACAAGGGCATGATTCACAAACTATATTTTGTAGTACGTAATACAGTACTATAGTAGTACTACTTACTACAAAATGCAATTCACAAACCTATGGGTGGACCGCTGCACCTCTTCTATATTTTCTATGGGGAGATCTCAGCACATGTACATTTATAACTATGGGGCCGATTCTGATGTTCTGAAGCTGTTCCGAACTAATCGGTCTCGGAAAAGTTTCCGAACGAATCGGGTCCTGCGAGTCTGAACGACTAATTACGATGCTTTCCAACATCGTTCGGTCGGACTCCCATTGACTTCAATGGGAGCTTGTGTTCCAAACGAGAACGCAAGCTCTCATTGAAAAAAGGGATGGTTGGGGAAAACCTTGCACCCTTTTCTGTTTCATGTAGGGCAAACCGAATTGGAACGGCTGTCTGAATCGGTCCTCGTAATCACTCATTCGGAAACCGTGTCCAAGGAGCAGTACCATTCGGCTTCAAAAGACTCAGCCTGTCCAAATGCCTTTCAGAAGCGATTCGGACAGCCCGAACGGTTTCTGGGCATCATAATCGGACGTTGGGAAATGTGTACGATTCGGTCGGAAACTAGGGTTTTGAATCGGATTCTGATATACCGAATCCCATTCGGGGCCTTTCCGAACGACAACGGAATCGGCCACTAAATAGTAAATGAGGGCCGGACTAGGGGGGGGAGTGGTGGGAAAATGGAGGATAGCTATTACTAAATGGGTTGGGTTCAGGGAGGAATAATGAGGAATTTAAGGAGTGGTAAGAAGGAAGAGGGAAGGGCATTGTAACAAAAACACCCATCCACAAAAGAGCAAGATCATTGCTATCCACAAACTAAAGCTACTACTACCATAAATGTGACAAAACAGTAGCAAACGTATTCCAATCAGCCTAAAATAAGTCTGGCACTAAACAAGGCCCCTTACAGGTTGCAACAAACTCCAATTGAAAATAATGGCGACAGATCTCCACCACAGTGGGAGAGAATTCTACCAAAGTGGTGGAGAGCGGTCTATGTGTGAAAAGCTACCATTAGTAACTTTACACTTGTAAATTCGGCTCCACCTCCTACTTTCAGGGGGTGGAGACATGTAAGTCTACACTTTGCAGTAAAGTTTTACCCGGAAATGGTGTACAAGCAGTAATTTTACTCCAAAGTGTCAGAGTAAATGTACACATGTAGATATACCTTAGGCATGTTATGACAGTGCATTATCTGCCAGAATGGCAGATTATCCTTCATTGTTTATTAAAGGTTAGGAGAGGGGAAAGAGGGTGTCACTGAAAAGTGCAAAGTACAAGAAACATTTTGCACATACTTTCACAACTTGAACACACCTAAAGCTACTTCCGTTACAAGCAATAGTAAGATTCCTCAAGAGCAAGAAATGCAATATACCACCCAGTACAGCACAATACAGAAAATCATTTTTGCTGTATAGAGAAATCAAGTTAATTTTCTGTATGATTTACTTGTGCATTTTCTCCAACTGGTGGAGAGTCTGCAAGAATATGTTTTGCCCAATAGTAGAAATCTTGGAAATTGAGAATTGTTGTAGCTTTCCAGGATTACTCGTGGGATTCTTTTTGAATCCCCATAATGCGAGAAGTATATGACAAAACGTAAAGTCTTAGCCGCCTCTGGGCACACTCTACATACGTGGTCACTTATAGGGTGGGCAGGTTTACACTCAGAGGAATGCTTTCGCACTGGTGGCGCCCGGCACGACAATCATTTTTGGCGCCCTCTCACTCCATCACCGCCTCCTTGGATTCTTTAACTTCCACAGGTCAAAAATGCCCCTCATCTCTACAATAACAAGTTATTGCTAAACACAGCCCCCCCCCCCTTGAGTTCAGCGCCCCCTCCACAGGTCAGTGTCCGGTGCGGCTGCACTGCCCTTAAGCCGGCCCGGTTTACACTGACCAGTGTGAGAATTGCAATGTTAACTTTACTCCATGCTGAAATAGTCGGCTCAGATCAGGGAACCACCTTTTTTTTCTTTGCGCACCCCATGGGAGTACATGTGTTTTTTTGCTTTCACAGCCACATGCTGATTCCCCACATTCTTACTCCTGGCGCTATCCGTGTTGCTTCCAACCCTTTCTAACTCGTGCCAGCACAATAACATGTATACATTTGCCAGGTCTGACTACATGGACATTTTACAATGTCATGGTTTCCTTAAATTCCTGCCTTCCACGTGTTGCATGAAAGCGCAGGCCATGGCACACACAGGCAGGGTGCGGCAGTTACTCTGCTGGTGTCTGAGGCAGAAGAATGACTGGAAACACGTGACTTCCGGAAGGCCCTAAACCTGCTTCTGAGGCTGCTGTAGAGCATCATGTGGCTCGAGCAGGACCAAGATACGGCCAGCCCTCATCAGACACTCAACAAATCCCAGACGTAATGCAATCCGCCACCCTGAGATCAAGAGACATCCAGAGCCTGGGTCCGGCAGCAGAAGACGTAAAGCGTGTGTTCTAGTTGCTAGCCGTGTGGAGAGTAAAAGGCAAGCATTTTCTATTAAATTCTGACACCTTCCACCGCTGTTATGTTCTTTAATTCACAAAAAACTAGTCATCTCTGTGGTTTTTAGGCTGGATCATTAGCATTAGGCTTTTTAAATTATGTTCAGAGGTTCCGGTGTGAAATGTGAAAAATAAACAATGGCATTTATAAAGATTGAAAATAATATAGTCAGTTTTCATTTTCAAGGTACCTTAAGAGAGAGGGTAGCTTTTCTTCCAGTATTTTGGGCCCAGTGTTCATTATCAGATTTTATAAACAGAGCAAAGTTGAAAGAGGCATTGGGAAATACACTATGCCTAGTCTTTGCTGGTGCAAGGATTAGTTTATATTTTGAATGCAAAGCTATGCCACAAAATAAAATGGAAAGAAAACATGCAATCATCTAAGTGCGGTCATAATATGATCACAATAAAAATCTTTAATTAAAAACCATTCATCAATGTGGCTTATTTACTAGTGATGCTATTTAAATAACGCGTTTGTATTATAATGTGCCCAGTCGTGCTAACGGATCACCTGCACTTGTTAAAAAACAAATAAAAGTTTTAAAAACAAAAAAAAAAGCCTTTTAGATGTACCATGAACTTTATTACTAATATTTGTTTAGTAGCTGAGAATAAACCACGATTAAACCAAGCACTCATAGTGCAGATAGCTACAACGTTACAGTGTCACTTAAACACTTTATTGCAGCAACTTTCAAAAGCAAACTGAAATAAATCGGCTTCTAACAGGGTACCCAAAGTAAACCCAAAATAAATAGCAGACATTTAAAGTTAATCTAAAATAATAAAGAAAACAAAACACACTTTGAAACCGCTTCGTCCCTGAAGAGAAAGGAACTATTTTCAGGCGGGTGTGAACAATTTATAGAGGTTTTGTGCAGCCACTTCAAGTGAAGAAAGCCGTCTTGTAAAGGGGGCTGACCCATTACCCCATGAAGTATGCTGCAGTGGGTAGAAACAACATGTGAATGGCAATTTCAAAGCACAATGGATGAAGCCCACTGATCAAAAGACCCTTGGTGCATGCTTATTACATAGGATATTATGGAATAAACAGACAAATAGGACAGCTAAAGCTGTCCCTAGATCAGACCTAAAATGCACAACAGCGAGAAACTAGACCAGTTCACACTGGTCCCCATATAACATGCTTTTTTAATCCTACTCTTCTAATGTACGTAGAATTTACAACTAAGTTACTCAGAATTTTAAGTGGTAGTCCGCTGAACGTAGTCTTTAAATCTTAGGTGGCTTGTGCTAGAGTTACTGCCCTAAAGTGCCTAAGCATGCACCCTTTGAGCTATGTTAGCCCCAAATTCCTTTTACCTGAAAAGACACTCCCTCTGCCGACTCCTCAACTGTAGTCTTCAACATTTACCAGGTTTTGATTTATACGAATGCCCACAGGGCATTTAATAAAACGTCCTTGAGGAGAGCCTTCAGATGGCCCCGCACACTGTATGGGACTGCATCAAATAACTTCATAGAGCAACAAAAATACTAGCTGGTTTCACCATAACCAATTTCATGGCACTCAATTTATCGGTTTCTGTAGGATGAAATACTGAGTTAGCCCTGCTATGACAAACTCATGTCCTACAGTAGGCAGGCGTGTGAGGCACACAAGTGCACACACACCAGCTGCAAGTGCTTAACGCACTGAGCTACCTTGCTGTCTTAGGAGTACTTTATTCTCTGATGTAGTCCTTCAACTGTCTTCTGCAGCTTCCCTGCTTAAGAAGCAGCGTAGAACGAGCATCGCAGGCTCTCAGCTTGAAAAAGAGAGGGAAATGCAAAGCATGGAACTCGCCCAGCACATACATGTGCTGGGCTGGTCTGGCCACGGGAGTGGATTGCAGATTTTGCCAACTGTGCTTCATGAAGTGGTCTCTGAAATCTGAACTGCAATCGCTGAGTCCACATATCCTGTCGCCCAACAGAGCAGCCGCACAAGGGATGCCTTGCCAATCCCTGCACACTTCGATACTCGGCGTAGAAACTGGACTGCTACCAGTCATATCATTTCATCATTCTGTAAAAATCTGGAATGCGGATCCAACTATAAAAAATATTAAGTTATGCCTGTTTTTACTATTTAAGGATATTTTGAGGCAACTGGTGGAATTGTTTTAAGGCATGATTTGCACCATGTGAATGTGTTTTGGTTGACTCAATAAGGCAATGGAAATACTTCGCTGCTGTAGAAATTGTGGAAATGTAACATTTCGATACAGTACTTGCTGTTCACGATGGATTGTACCCATCACTTCGCTTACATGTGTGCGGGATTCTCTGCCTTACTGAACATCCTTCAATGGTTTCATCTTGATTACATGAAAGCAGTTGTGCCATGACCGGCTTTAAGTGATTCCACCCCAAGATGGCGCAGGCGGCAGGTAATGGCAGAGGATCTGAAACAAGGCTTTTCATCTTCTTTGGTCCTCACCTGTGGGAGCGGCACAGATTCTTGGTGTATGCCAGGAGGTGTGGTTCAGTAGCCAAGTTACCAACCTGGGAACCTGGATTTTCACCCCAGTACTGGACTTTACCAGTGGCAAATGCTACTTAATGGGCGTGGCGGGGATGAAAAAAAAATCATTTACCTGCAGGCCGGCAGCCGCCTCTCAGTCCTTTTGGATGGACTCCAGAAGCAGGAAGTACACAGACTCCCCTAGCCAATCACGATGCTGCGGTCACCAGCATGACAGTTGTGTCGTGATTGGCCTCAGCGCTGTGGATGGAGGCTCAGACAGGGACTGGGAGCCTGTGCATGTTCTCCACCCAGACTGTGCAATCCAGTCGAATGGAGCATGCTTGTTTCTTGGGCCGGCCAAATCATCATGCGCACTTAAGAAAGCCCTGCCTCAACCCGCCCGCACCTAAAATGTAAACCAGCTGAGCCAGGACGGAAAAGTAAAGTGATAACCACATTGTGTTATTTTATTTTTGAACAGAGCGGTGGGGGCGACTCTCCTCTGCATTAGCGGAGGAGCCGCCGCTGGAATTTACTGAAAACGGTCTGCTTGAGGTAACCGCCAGGCGCATAAAATGTGTAATAGAAATCGTCAGTGTGAAATATCATGCAATTACAAAGTAAAAAGTAATTCCATTGTGATATGCAAAAGTCTAATTCCCCGATTGATGCAGCATTTTGTTACTAACCAGTTAGGCGGTCAAGCACATGAAAACACAAGGAGCTAACTAGTGTTGTCACGCTATCTTAGCAGAATGGCAGGTCCTGAATCTGGTCTGGCACAGATATATACTCCTAAATGTTGTACAGAAAAATATTGCCCCACTGAATTAGTAGAAAATCAATAACAAAATTAGTCTATAAGTAACATACCGAGGTGATTTCTCCTTTCCAATATGTAGGAGGTGATGGGAACACTAATGTGCCCTCATGCCCTAGACATATGTAATGCCAAATCCACCACACACTCTGACATCAATCACGTGATCCAATGCTGAATATAAGAGAGTGTTTAAATCCACCATCTAAAACCAATGCTGGAAAGATGCAGGGGATGGCATTGGCGTTTATCTGTGTAATTCTACAGACCGAGATTCTTGACAAAGTAAATGAAGGGGTTTTGACTTACTGCCTCATTTCAAGATGAAAATACACCAAGGGCAGTACTTAATTTATAAACAGTTAAGTGCTGGGGCCCTCATTGGGAAGCAACTGCAGCTTACACCACCCATTACCCCAGACAGTGTTGCCAATGACAGTACTAACACAACTACTGCCATTACACAGCTAAAACTGTGACAATACAATACTACGGGCCCGCAGCTAGTCTTTTTTAATGTAAAGTGAATTAATAAGCAACTCTTGTGCTAATCTCTAAATCAAACAGTGCCACCATGTGGCAGATTGTGTTGACAATTATGTGCCAGTGCTGAGCACCCGAAACCACCGGCACAAATTAAGCACTGATGAAGGGGTTATATTAGAGGCCTTCCTGTCCCTTATTTCTTACTGTTGGACTTGGCCCTTCTGGCAGGTTCACCCCTGAACTTTTTGCTTTTACTGGTGACCTGGTGGTAGTGATTTTTGGTTTATGCACACTTTCCCTGTGTCCCAGAGTAAAGTGCGTGCGCACTCTGAGTGCATGTGGTGAGATAGGCCTGCCCTCCCATAGGAATGCATGGGGAATGTATGTGTCCCTGGTAGTTCCTGATGCGTGGGGTGTGCAGGGTCGAGTTTGGTATGTGCGGACTCGTGTGATCGAATCCTTCGCAATGATGTATAATGCGTGATTATGTCATGTGCGGAAGTGCCACTTCTAGGAGTTGGCATATTAGTGTAAAAGGTGTCTAGCGTGTGATTGGCTGGAGCTGGCTGGTGAGCCTGGCTCCAGGAGTCTGGGTGGGTCTGCCCCAGTGGTGAGTGTGAGATTAGCATGCGTATGGCTGGGGAGGAGTGCACCTTGGACCTGAATAGGGCAGGGCTTTCCCCACACAATGCTGGCTCCGCCCCCTGTGGTGCGACTGATGACCCTAGCCCTGCCAGTGAATAGAGTGAGGGGCTGAGCACATCAAGGGTGCTCCCCAACCAGCTGCGACTGGTTTTCCCCCTCACCCTGAACCAAGAACAAAGGGTTTTACAGTATAAGAAGGGGCTGTGTCCCCTTACATGTTGTTCTCTTCCAGGATCCTGCCTGAGGGGGCTGCTGCTGTTGCTGGGCCAGAGGACCGCCACTTGGACTACCTCTCTGCTTGGAGGCCCAGTGAGCTGGCTCTGGGCCCAGCCTTGCCCCCTGCCTACCTTCCTGAACTTTGCTGGACTTTCCTTCTCCCCTAAGCGCCTGGAAGCGCTTTTATTTTACTTATAGCGCTAGGAGCGCTCTATTTGTGACCCCAGCAGCGTTACGTTAAATTCACGGGGGGAACCCCGTCATAGGGATTCCCCCGATTTTGCCGAGATCGAGCGGGAGCCCACCCCGCTGATTTTGCCGTGCACTTCGCGGGTGCCTACCCCGCTTATTTGATTATTTAGTTGGCAGGTGCCCACCCCGCTTATTTGTAACGATTATGAGGGAGCCTACCCCTCTTACGGCCAGGGAATCACCGCCGCGGCCAGGGAAGCCCAGGAAGTCAGGCAGCGCTGACTGGGACGTGGGCGGGGCCTCAACCAGGAAGCGGACGGGAGCCTACCCCGCGCTCCTGGGATCATTGACAGAGGAGAAGCCCCGCGTCCGAAGACCCCGGCAGGAGCTCACCCTGCACGGGGACGTGCTGCAGCAGAGGCTGGGAGCCTACCCCGCCTGCCTGTGGTCCGGACGCGCAGGAGGAAAACAGCACGACCCACCCGGAGCCCTGCGTGCTCTGAGAGCCCTGCATACTGAGGAGACCGGCAGCGCGGAAGACGCCGCGGGAGTCCCAGGTAAGCAGGACTCCATGTGAGAGTGGTCTCTGCCCCCTGTCCCCCACAGTGGCGCCGCAGTTGCAGGCTGCTCCGACGGGGGCGACGCTGAACAGAGCGCCCGTTCGCCCCCGTAGAGGCCGTAGTAGCTGAGAGCGCTAGTGGCGCTCCACCATACAGGGGCAGTTGTTTTGCTGAGAAGAGCGGCCCCGGAAGGCAGCGGGCCGCTCCAACGTGGGCCCCCACTCTTGGTTTTAGAGCCTGAAGGCTCCAAGAAGGCACAGTGCTCGAGCCCACGAGGCTCTAACGGGGCACATTTGTTTAATGAGCCTGTGAGGCTCCAACGGGGGCATTTCTTTGTTGTTTAGAGCCCAGAGGGGCTCAGGGGACCATGAGTGTTGGGTATTCAGAGCCCTGGAAGGCTCCAACGTTGGTCCCAGCCTCAGTGTTTTACAGCTGCCCATCACTTCGTGGGCAGCTGCTCCGTTTAGGCCCCTGACTCTACTGGGACACAGGGCGTCCTAGCCCCTACGAGGCCAGTTGGCCTAGGGACTGCCACAGGTGGTGGCTCATGTGAGTTTTGCGCTATTGATCCTAACCTGCACCTCTGAATGTGTTTTTATGCGTCATGTGCCTTGTTTTACACCGCTGAATGTATGTTATGCATCATGTGTAATGTGCTTAGACCCCTACAGGTATTGTGATACTTAGGTGGTTGTTTGTCTCCTAGTACAGGTGGTGCTAGTGAGGTCCTGGTTCCCTGCGCAATATCCTCCTAAGGTGGTTAGGGTTGCGTAGGTGGTACTTACCTGTTACCAGTAGTTACTGGTTGTGTGCTACATGTGTTATTTAGTGCTACAGTGATTGTATGTGCTATGTTCTAAAGTATTATTCCTATGTTCTAAGTAAATTTCTACAAAGTGCTAATTCCTGACAGTGGTCCATGTGGCCCTGTCCCCTGTACATATAATCCCTTGTAAACTCTGCCCGTGCCTGTTGGCACATTGTAAAGTGTGTGTTTTTATCTAATGTGTTTTGGTAATACAAAGGCTATTTTTATATAATACCTTGTGTGGAGTTTCTTTTGTGGTGGGCCTTGGGTGTTGTTGCTGGGTGCGCGCGCAAACGCTTTATACATCGCCTCCAGGATAAGCCTGACTGCTCGTGCCAAGCTACCAAGGGGGTGAGCAGGGGTTATCCTTGGCGTGTAACTCCCCTGCCCTGACTAGAGTGGTGGTTTCTGCCTGGCTTTGGCGCAAGCCCTAGCCAAGCAGAAATGCCATTTCTAACCCTTACCTTTACATACAACTGTACATTCAAAGTGTGTGACTACAGAGCCATGTATGTGTGCAGTGCTGTCACAATGTATGCCTCACAAGAGTGTTCTTCATGGATACAATTAGCTTTTATATGAAATTACACTCCAATTATATTCTTCTCTAACCCTTTTTTACAGATGACCAATGATCCCCCGGAACAAAAGTAAGTGTGCATGTGTGTGTATGTGGAGTATGTAAAGATCACAAGTCATTAATCACAATTGGATATATAGTGTCCTCTCCAGCCTGGGTACATGCAAATGATGACGGCACACACAGAGCTTGATATTGCACATCTTTATTCCTCAGCGTGCAACTATTAACTGAACATTCTACTTCATTAATTCTATTACCCATACCCACGCACTTCCGTCACTGTTCTATGGAGTCCGTCAGGAACCAAAAGGATCCTGTCATCACTAACTCACAAGACACTACATCTACCCTTCTGTTAAATAAAAAGCACAAATAATACATATATACATCACAACTCTTCAATAAGTCATTTCGGTGCTCAAATCAATTGCCAAGATCTTGTCATGTCAGATTGTGGAGATACAGGAGAAGTGTCCATGACTGGCTCTGGTGACAAAGACACTGGTACAGTCATGGGGCTTTCTGGATTCTCAGGTGGATAAATCTCACTTCTGACATCTGGAGCTGTCGCAGGTCAAGACAAGTGCTTGAAATGCGAAGAACCTTGCGTAATAGAGTTTACAGGATGGTGAGCAGTCACCACGTGTCCCTTAATAGTCACAAATCTCAGTGGATAAGCATCAAAAGGAGCATCAGACATGCATTTCTGTTTCTGCCTGATGAGAACTTGGTCTTCTCTTTTGAACAGTGTTCAGAGCACAGCAGTGCGAAGTTTACCATGGTCAATAGATCTCTTATTGGTCCATTGTAACAGTTCGGTTCCTATGGCTCTCCCAAAAATTAAGGTGGCAGGACTTTCACCCGTGGTAGAATGGGGGTTGACCTGTATGCACGAAGCACAGACTGAAGGACTGATTTTCAAGCTTTTCCAGCGTAGCGGGCTGAATGGTCTTCTTGAGGGTGCTCAGAAATCTGTCAACCACACCATTCGCCTGTGACCGAAGAGGTGTGCTTTTCTAATGCTGGACATTTAGAAGTAAGAAAACCTTTAAAATTCTTAGCTATTGAAAGGCGGGCCAATGTTAGATTTCAAAATCAAAAGAACATCCCATGTTGCGAAAATACTTTCTAATCTCCCAATGACTCTGTCGTGGGTACTTGATGACAGATCTTCAACAAGGGGAAAACTTGAACATTCATCCACAATTACTAGTAGATTTGTGTTGTCAAGAGGTCCAAATGAATCAATTGCAATCGCTCCCATGCATGCTTTGAAAGATCAGCCATGTAAGATACTTGTCGTACCTGCAGGTGGTTGGCGAGCCACTCAAGTAAACAATACAGTAAGTACCAATCTCTTAAAAAAAATTGTATTTCAAGATCGGGAAAGAAAGGTTACTAAATATTATTGCCACAAGAGCAAACTTAAGTAGGTAATTTACTGTTAAGGCAACACATATGGCATATGTGTTTGTGATAGAGAATTTTCCTTGTTATTTTAACATGGACACACTGGGTTGGCAAAAACTATTGGAGTTGCTCATAGTTGCCTTTTTGATCATTAATAGATGTATTGAACCCCATTCTAAAAATGGAGCCAGGCAATTAAGTATATAATCAAAATTTGTCATGTGGCTTTCTGACAAAAGCCTTCCCAGCCTTTCCTATGCATGACTGCTAAACAGACAGGAAACATGTTAACTGTGCATAGCATGTCTTTTTTTGCTATCATTATCTCCTTCATAATTTCTCAGAATATTTGAAAAGGGAGTTATAGCACATACTAGATTCCAACCCAACTTTCTAATGAAGTAAGAAGGTTGGCAGAGCGTTCCATTTTCACTGGAAAGCAGAAAAGAAGGCTGAAGCTAACAACGGCAAACCACCTATTTCTTGAACATGGACATGCAGTTAAGGAGGTCCTAACAAGGGTCAGTTCTGAGCTATAGTTATACAAGGTTACTGGCTGTCAATGTAAATCAGAAATGCCCCATTAGCCTATTGAATCCCATTTCGACCTCTTCATGTAAGTATTTAAGGTGAAGCATGGGTGAAGCATAATTTCAAATGACATATTGTGGGTCCTCGCTCTACTTGTCAGATTTCGCTTTACTTCTTTTGTCTTAAAACAGTTAGAGTATGGGTTCATAATTCTGCAGTACAGTGCTAAGAAGGGGTAAAGGGTTGAAAATATAAGATTGGCAACTGAGTGTGAAGTATAATTAACAAACAGGAACCCACACAATAAGACTGTTATTGAAAATCAACCCTGTATGCAGGATCCAGGGGTGATTATATGTAATGGAGGAGGGCTCTTCAATCAATCAATCATTACTTACTGAGCGTGGCTGTTCACCCCCGAGGGTATCCAGGCGCCGAGGTCTTGATGGTCTCAGTTGAAAAGCCAGGTCTTGAGCCCTTTCTGAAATCCATGAGAGAGGGCGACGTTCACAGGTGGAGGGGTAGGTTATTCCAGGACTTGGCAGAAAGGTAGGTGAAGGACCCCCTTCCACTGTAGCTTGGGCGAATGCGGGGAGTATACACAAGGGTCAGGGAGGCGGATTGCAGTTGTTTGGTGGGTTGTGGCAGTTCAGTGTATGCCAGTCCCTGGTCATGGAGGGCCTTGTAGGCGTGCGTCAGCATCTTAAACTGGCATTTCTTCTGGAAGGGGAGACAATGGAGGCTCCGGAGGTGGAGGGTGATGCAGGTCTGTCTGGGGAGGTTATGGATGAGTCTGGCTGCTGCATTCTGTATGCTCTGGAGTCTCTTAAGGAGTTGGGTCGTGATTCCAGTGTACAGTGAGTTTCCATAGTCCAGCCGGCTGGTGATGAGGGCTTGCATGATGGTTTCCTGGTGTTGACAGAGATCCAGCTCAAGATTTTTCAGAGCATGTAGATGGTGTAGAAGCAGGCGGAGGATACTACGTTGACCTGTCAATCCATGGTGAGTTTGCTGTCCAGGATGATTCCCAGGTTCCAGGCGTGGTCAGTTGTCATGGGTGTGGGTCCGGGATCGGGGGTGGGTGTGGGTCCCATCAGAAGGTGTTTTCCGAAAATCAGCACTTCCGTTTTGTCTGTGTTCAGCTTCAGGCAGTTGGTCCTAATCTAGTTGAGGGCGCTCTTCATGGCATTGTGGAAGTTAGTTCTGGTGGTGGAGGGGGCTTCCGTGAGTGAGAGGATGAGTTGTGTGTCATCTGCGTAGGGTATGAAGTTGAGTCCATGTGTTCTGACTCCTAGTCCACAAAACCAGCAGGTTCTGCATCATGTCATCTTTGTGAAGGAGTAATTGCAGGTTCCCAAAAGCCAAACAAGGCACTCTCCCTGTTCAAATGTCAGAAGACTGAGAGACAAGATGGTGATGCCCAAGGAACCTTGTGAAGGAAGCCCAAACCCCCTATGGGAGGGAAAAAGTTGCTTGGAGGAGGATGACACTTGGAAAGCCAGGTCGTTCACAAGATGCCAACCACTCCACTGAAATCAATAAGGGGTAGTGCCGACAATTAATACAATCCATTGTAATATAAAACACTGCATTGAAACATAAAGCACTATAGCGAATAACATGTACCCAGAGTCATATTTCTACCTTTACATTGCTGCCACTGCAGTCTTACGACCAAACAACAGAGGCGCCCGCATTCCAGAAACTTTGCAAAAAAGCATAAACTCCAAGCGCTGCACTCCTCTAACACACCGCGGAGAGACGACTTCATATTCTGTGTTCCAGCAGGATCCCCAGGTCATTCCTCCTGCCCTTGCAGACCACGGGCAGGGCGGCAAGATGCTGGGCGCACTCACCCCCCCAAACATGAGCATAGACACGAAAAGAGCACCCAGCCTAGTCTGCGGTTTGGTCCCTGGAGTCTGGGGGCCCCCTGGAACATGTAAGAAATGCATGCTGCTCCATGATTTTGTTTAGCAACAGCCTGGAAGATTCAGGGATGAATGTGTGTCAGGGAGGGGGCCCCACACATGCCCCACAAAAATTAATCTTGGAGAAGGTTTGCACCAGCTCCTGGGGATTGGCCCTCCCCATGGGATGTGAGGGAATACGGAGCAGCACTGTGTCCTCGGTCTCCCACTTAGTCCCACTGGGGCACCGAGGTTCAGATCCCTGTATGGCCTATTTCCTTGAGTTAGGTTTACTTTTGACCCTGGTGGCCAGGTCGAGCCAACACAAGCATTTTCGTTAGCCATCATGACTTCTAAAGGTTATTTTTTGTTGGGTGCTTGCTTTTCCTGCTCCCATGCAAAATCTGACCTCTGACTGGGCTCCTGAAGTGCTCTCCTTCTTGGGGGGTGTATTCCACAGCCAATAAGCAAAACACCCACTCGGACGGACTCCCCTGGCCCTACAGCCTTCTGGCTACTTGCAAGACACCTGTGTGCCAGTGGAGTCAAGGGCCAGTGAATGAAAGTCACAGGGGAACCTTGGAGAGTAACCCAGCATGTCCTGCCCCCCCCCGTGATCCTCAAGGAGCTTAAGGGGGTCAGTGCCACTTGCCCTGAAGAGACCCAATGTAGTCCTGGGCACCAGTTGGAGTTAAAGTACTTCAGTCCATCATCTCAGTGTAGTCAAGTGTATTTTCCTTCTGGCTGGGCATTCTTGCACTCTTGCTGCATCTAGGTCCAGAATCTTTTCAAGTGTCTCTCCCTTGTACAGGGGTTTTTAAGTGGGGGTGAAAAGTTCTGTAAGGTAGGCACCTCCTCCAATCAAAGTGTGCCACATCACTCCTCTCCCTGTCCAAACCCTCCTGCACAATACTGCTGGACATTTCAACATCGCAGCATTAAGTGGTCTGTGGAAAGACCTTCCCTAGGAACTTCAACTGTGCACCCAACTGACAAAGCTGCAGAATCCATCCCATCAAAACTTCAAAGGGGAGCCCCTCTTGGGTTTGGCATTCCGGCTTTGTTTCTGTGGACTTGTCCAGGCCAAGTGCAGTGTGAAGAGTTAATTAACATATGCAGAGTTCCTCCTCCGCCTCATCCATCCTCAGGAACTAGGCCAGGCACTATTAATGGATCTTCCTGCTGGCCAGCAGAGTAATTAACCTGGCCCCGAAAGGGGGGGGGGGGAGGGAGGGGGGTTAGAGGAATGGGATCTGAATATGGCTGAGCCATGAACATATGTCAATTCTTAATGAGCCATAAGAAATACAGCTATCACAAAAGAGTGGTGTAGCAGTTTATCACAAAATTGATACCTGATCGGTATCTCCAGGCTTAAGTATGGCAAAACTGTACGGTGGCGCAAATTTCGCACAGAAGTTATAATGCAGTGACCGCACAGCTTTTCAGTTAGCAATGCTGGACTACACTATTTAACACACACTCACAAAATAAAAACCTACACTAGATCAGCACCAATCCCTGAAGGCTATTTGTGTGCCGAAATTGGCTACACCAATAGGTAGTCCCCATGCCAAATGTGTTGGTATTTGTGGGCTCACATGTTCCTGTGTTACCAGCCCAAAGCCTCTTACCCAGACAGCTCAGTTAATGCCTTATATTAAAGGAGAACACTGGTGGTTAGTACTCTTAAATCATTTCTACAGAATCCACTGTGACCGAGACTCAGTTGGTGAAATTCACTCGCAGCAAAAGTCCAAAACCAGTAGTCAAAAAGTGAAAACTCCAAGAGGGTTAAATGGCCAGGACCCATAAGCATATTGAAGATTGTTTTGTTCCCATGTACTCTTATTGTCAGCTGACCGTAGAGAGAGTACAAATAGCATCACATATTAGGCATAATGTACCGTTATCCACAGGGCAAACATTGTTTTGAACTTTAAATGAGAACTAATATACACCTTAGTATTTGGATTAACCTGCCACAACAATATATTGATCTGCAGATATACAATATTGCAGGCAGTGATTTCACTTTGGTGAGAGATTTGCTCATCAGTGTTGTTATCGGAGTTCCCTGCCCTGATTTAGAATTAAAATAAACAAGGTAAGCATATGTACATGTGTTTGGTCCCCACATCTTTAACCAACAATCAAAAGGCATTAAGCAAGCTGCAAGAGTGGTAGAATTAAGTCTTTTACAAATCAAACATGTATCTTGGTAATTGCTTGCATTTGGGACTTGGGCGCTGTGATGCCCTGGATGTATGCCAATGTGCATACTGAGATCCCCCAATGCACTTGCTTCCGACTTCCCTCCCTTACTTACTACAATACATTACAGAAAAATATTTTAACAGAGCTATCAATAATGAGGTCTACAAAGAACATTAAAAGGACCCATTTTGCGCATGTATGCCGAACCATGGATTTGGACTGACCCACGCATCACTGGTAAAATAGTAATGCGAAGACCTGAAATGACTGCTACATTCCTGCGAAGCGATCATGATATGCATACTATTTACATTCCCGCTTAGTTCCAGACATTTGGAGAACACACTCAAAAATAGAATGTCCAAAAATGTCCTTGCTTGGAGCCATTTAAAGTTTAAATGCTGGACCTCTTCCAAGCCAAAAACTAAAATAAAATACAACTTTGGAACACCAACACATGCGCGTGTTGGAGAACAGAAAAAGGGGTCATTACTAAATGGACCCACTTTTACACGCATTAAAAACGAACAGCAGAGAGAACTTGCTCAACCACTCCATAAAGCCCGCCTTTCATAAAAGCGCTGTGTGTACTTGTTGTTTGTTTTATTGTCAAATAAAGCAGAAACAAATACCACGGAGCATCCCAGCACTGAACACATATACATTGCAAAACAGACAGTAATAAAACAAACCTTCAAATTGGTAAAAACACTGAACACAGAACAGCCTAAACGAGCAAATCCACTAATGAATAAGGGCAGGTTTAATGGGTATTGTAAGGTTGGACTTCAGTGTATAAAGGTAATGACAACTGATGCTAAATTTCTTGACCAAAAATCAAGCTCTGAGAGCAGTTCTCTTTTGGTAAGTGGAGGAACGGATCCCCTGCTCTTCACCCCCCTCTCTGCTTTGGTTTCCCCGGGAGGCGAGGTCACAGACTAGGTCATTTCCTGTCTGCAGTTGTTCAAGTGTATGCACATGCAGTCATATGTTTTCTGACAAAAGAAAGACTGGTTTTAAAGAGGGGTCGGGGCAGTCACTGCAGGAGCCAGATCACATATTTTCGTAGTTTGCTTTTGTTAAATGACCCCGGATTGCAACAGAGAGACATTTGTCGAGGAGGATGTGTTTCAGCTGTGCGTGGCATTCCGCTTCACAGTCTAGAAACCACATATATTCCAAGTGCCTTTCAACCCTCCAGGAATGTATTGGGTCTAAGTTTTCTCTTGATGTAGACACTCTTCAGAACAAGAATCTTCCAACTAAGCATAACAGATGACCCACTCTCATCAAGGACACGCAGGCCCAATCCTGGGCTTTCATAGCGGCGGCACCCCTACTTGCCCCCCCCACCCCAGATCCTGCAATCTCAGACCACATCGGTTTGTCTTTATGAAAAAATTGAAACTGCAGTTTATTTAGACAATTTCCAACTCACAGGCGCTCCTTACACACCATTCCATTGCTTATTCACTGAGTCTGTGCCTTCCGTAACATACCGAGCACTGTGCCCTACATGCAGTGCTCCGTAGTCCCTCACCCCTTGAGCCATGGGCAAGCATTTCATCTGCTTTCAGCCCTGCCAGGTGACCTTTTAACTTTCAGCGTAACATTTTTACCTTCCCTGATTTAAGCTTTCTGTATTCCTTGTGAAAAACCAAAAGTATTTTTAAATACATTTTTTTTTAAAAACAAAACATTTACCTTCCACAAGCGTCTGTATCCAACCCGCCGTCTGAGCATTCACTCCGGTGTACCATTTTGCCTTTTACTTCCGGACAAGCGTCTGTTTCCAGCCGCCGGTTGACCATTCACTTCTAGTGTACCATTTTACCTTTTACTTCCTGACAACCGTGTGCTTCCAACCTGCTGGTGGACCTTTCACTTGCACAACCTTTTAACCTCGACTTCCAGGCAAGCGTCTGATTCCAACCCACAGGGCAACCCAGTTACCTATGTACCAAATTGTTCCGGGCCACAGGCTCCGACATTTAGTTTCATTCCGGTTCAGCACTGTAAGCCGCTGCATTCTACTGCCAGTCCCCCATTGGCTCAGACTGTTACGTGCTGCAGGGCTGTTACTACTAAGACCTAGGCCCTTCCTAAATCAAGCAGGGCCGCTGTGCAAGTCCTATATCCTACCCTAGTGCAACAATAATTCAGTGGTGTAACAAACCCCTGATCCCCATATTGAATGAGGGTGGGTGGACAGTTGTTGCTTTTCCGATTGCCCAGAGAAAGAGGGGGCTGTTGCCTGCATCCCGGGGTTAAATATCCTCACCACCCCAAAGGTCCGAGTTACACACTAAATGTATTAATGGGCAGGAAAAGGAGTCCGGCTACTTAAACCCAAGTAGATTCCATGCATTCTTTAATCTTGCTCCTTTACCAGCCCGGGGTCAGCTCCCTGGAGGTGGCCCCCGCCAACCTACTGTCTTAGGTGACTTGTAGTCCTCGTTCACCTAAATTGTGCTGAAGAAAAACACAGTGGTCTGCAGAATAAAGATCTGAACTGGAATATGGTATTACCAGGGACATGAAGGCTTCTATCTGGCAAGCACATTCGTTTCATTGCCTGCTCCCATGGCAGGGCCTACGCTGACCCTCAGGATCCCCTCTAAACCCTGGATTTCTGGTGCGATAACCGCATAAACCTCCTACTTAGGCCTCTCATAAACTGGCCTGGCTCCAATCCCTTGCACACACTGTGTAACACTGGAAAAAGCACCATTGCAACCGCACACGGTCATGATGATTGTGAACATGGTGAATCCATTCCACCAGATGTTCTGGGATAGAACTCCTTTTCACGACATTTAGACTGCTCTACTCACAGACTGATGAAGGGGGCATCACTTTGGGGGACAAAGAGACTGATAATCTGGACCTGTTCACAACGACCATGAACACTCCTGGCTCAATGGCACCCAATGACCATCGAATGCCATTTACAAGCAGTTGGCCCCCCCAGTGTCCGTAGCAGCGAGGGTCCCTCCAAGCGGACGCTCTCTGAACACTCCCAGAGAATATGTTTATCAGGTATCAGCAGGCGCTGCCCTGCTGCAAACACGAAAGTCCCATCCAGGCTTTCTACACTTGTTAATACTTCTGGCATCTTAAAGTAGAACCTGGCCAAAGCTCAGTGCGTTGGGCGCAGCGCTGAGTAACACAAGTCCAGTCAGATGAATTACAGAATTGTTTCCGATACACTGGGGCATTTTTATACTGAACAGGAATTAGATGCCTTTCTAAACTATTTCAAGTTATAAGAAAGAATTTCTGCAAAACAATCACGAGTATGTAATCTTAATATAGTTCAAAGAAACAGAATGGGCGAATCACTGAGTTCCTGATTAAGTTAAAACCACAAACTTAAAAAAACGTTCAGGGAATGTCAGCTGATATACGCGCAAAGAATTATGGGAGATTAGTGAGATTAGAGGGGAAGAGAAGGTGAGGTTGTCAAATAGGAATATATTAAAAAGGCGAGTCTGGGCCAAGTATAAAAGTACACTAACAAGAGCGTGCACTGCGCGACCACATTTCAAGGCTCCATGCAGCAAGACGTTACGCCATAACTTCCTATGCATTATCTGACCTTTCAACGTACACGGCGCCACTGTGTGACACAGTTTTGTCCCCTTAACACGGTCTCCCAGTGAAGAGTCAATATTGCATACTGGTACAACAGAGGAGCTGGTAACCCCTTCTGAGTGGGCTTCCAACTTGTGCTTCGAGGCCCTGCACAGCCCATGTCCACCAGGGGTGTGAAATGTTGCCAGGACATCGGTGGCAGGCTTGGAAGATTGTGGTTTCGGTTTAGTGGCGAGTAAAAGTTCCTCAGGCTGTGCTGGCACTAAGCCCCCCCACCCTCCTCGCACACAGGGACATTTTGTTCGGAGTGGTAGGTCTGGCATGTGCAGATGCATTAACCAGTAACGACCACACCAGTCACGACAGAAGAAATACAAATGTAATATCTTGATATGAACTCAATCAACAAACAAACTTTGAATGCAAGTTGAATTAGTGTCCATAGCGAACCACTGTTCTGATATAAAACGTTTACCCCTAGACATATGGGTTACCCTCACACTGGCTGGAAGGGGTTTTGAATAAAAATCTGCCAGCCCTATAAGTAAGGGGTCTTCCCTCGCATGACAATACTCTGACCAATAGAGAAACTCCACCTTATGTGGAGGAGTACACAACAAGGATAGGTAGCAGACATTCACCTTATGAATCACTTCTAGTAGCCCCACACAATCTCAGCAGCAAAAGTAGAAAAAAAGTTTTTAAAAAAAGAAAGAAAAAAAAACGTGTGCCCTGAACTAGATGCACAGATGACAGATTGTCCAAAAGATGACATCTGTTAATTTGCAAGTGCAATACATGCCTGTTATTTTTATTGGAGCGATAACGGTAATGCGAGGGTTTTGACACTTTGCAAATGCATGCATTAGACGATCGGTGGCCTAGGAATTGACACAGCACTGGAGCACCTTAAGCTTAGTTAGAGGAAATATCAGAAAGGCTCTTAGGAATTGACACGATTTCAGAGGCAAAGGCTGTATTAGACACATTAGAGATATCTATATTTGAAGGCCATCAGCTGGAGTTAAAGAAAATACAGGTAATGTTAACAAGGACATAAATACAATAAATTATCAATTATTACTTTTAAAGGTTAAGTGTTTTAAGGACCTGTTATTAAGCATTTTCTATCAGAATATTTTTGATCCACATTTAAGTCAAGTGATTGTGGACCTGGACAATGAAATCAAATGTTTGTTAAGAAAAAGGCAAATGGATCTCACAATTCGCTGGATTGGAGATTTTAATACAATGACATGTACATTTTTATGTCTCGGCTGACCCAGCGCATGCGCTGGTCTGGCGAGACTTATTGAGAGGGCTCCAAAAAGTGCTACCAGGCCAGCCTAGAGCTACAGTGCATGTGCGCGGGCGCGCGCGCCGCACTTTACCGCAAATAGTTCCACTTTCGCGGCCGCACGGCATAGCCAA
Organism: Triturus cristatus; assembly: GCF_964204655.1. Taxonomy (NCBI): domain Eukaryota; kingdom Metazoa; phylum Chordata; class Amphibia; order Caudata; family Salamandridae; genus Triturus; species Triturus cristatus. Next base: position 255,920,541 of record NC_140581.1, on the reverse strand, counting down.
TAGGTCTCGCTTTTGGGACCTTATAAGTATTTAATTATGCAACCGTTGCATGGCTAAACACTTATAAGGTCCCGAAGGCGAGACCTATTGGCTATGCCAATGCTTGTTTAATATGTCTGTGGTTTTAATGGTTCAGTAAACACAATCCTTATGGGGAGGCACTGGATAATTTAATAATGAAGCAGGATTTGGTTTTTGCATCAGATAATACTGTCTCATTTTGGAACCTACAGTTCCAAAGTTTATAGGTAGTGAGCTATGGGACACCAACAACTTTATCCTGTTCTCAGGTGAGATCTCAACTGAGCTTTCGAATTGTAAAACTATTCCCAATTGCACGAGCGACCAAAGCCCACTTAAAATCAGCTTAATGGTAAGTTTGAAAAATGGCATTAAGGAAGACATGGAAACTAAGTAAACCAATAATAAAGGCCTACAGTTAAAGTGCGAAAAAATGAACCCCACCAAATTTTTAGAAGACCTTTTATCCGTAGAAGGGGAAGCATGCAGGCAGTGTCTGATGCAAGATGCAGAGCGGCAAGCCATATTATGTTCCTTTGGCTTAATTAGTGACACTATAACGTCCTTGCTAACTGCAAAAAAATCCCCGAGAGGAGCACAGCCTTGTCGCTAGTTTAATCATGCTTGTTCAATTGCTCATAAAAGGCTGTGTTTAGCCCTTAACAAATTACCACACTTGATGGTTGATATTAGGCTTGAAGACAGTAATAGTGATGAGGAAGTATGACATTAGGGAAAAAGCCTGGGAGAATTTTAAAGTTGCAGGAGAACCATAGATAGTGCCACTTTTGGAGGGTGTTGATTTCTCCGTACTTTAATAACCCAGATTACCCCAAAATGGAGAACCTAACTCCTGCCATTACGTGGGGTGAATACTGTGAAAACGATTTGAAACCTGCTAATTTAGCACCTGATTGACACACCTTCGAGGGGCTCTAGAGCTTAGCCGCTCAATAAGTGAGTATGACAATTATAAACAGCTCATCTGGCAAAGCCCCAGGTCCTGACAGAGTGCCTATTGATGTTTTTAAGGATAGTATACCTCTCTGACCCCCTACTTATAAAAAAGCATAATTAATGTCGCCATCATCAATACCAGCCCACAATCATGTCCTGACGGGGGACAGGAATTAACCAAGCTTTTACTGTCCTATATTATTGCTTGATTAGACTGTAAACATTTCAAGGAAATAGGGCTGATTTTGTTTAAAAAAAAAGTGTTTTTGTTTATTTGTTTGAGAGTTAATATAAATCCAGTGGAGCATTGCCAACTCCTCAACATTTGCGAATGGGTTACTATGATCAGACTTCGATACGTTCCGTAACAAATTGCTATTTGAAGAGATGCCCTAAATACACCCCTTCCAAACAGTGACTGGTTATGGGTTTCCAAATGCATTTTGTGATTAGGTAACCTGTTACCAAATCGCAAAATCGGTTTAGTACATAACAAAAGCCCATTTTGCAGTCCTAAACCTTTTGGTTTGATGAATCACAGGCTTTGGGACAGCTAGCGACTTTGTACATCAGGCCTTATGTGTCTTCCAAGAAGCGGTTGATGTATCTCATTTGACAAGTATGGCAGCCCAACTGTAAAATACTGGTACTGTGCCATTAAAAGCATTAAAAGTGCTGAGAAATGCGGGTAGTGTGCATTTAGATGTAGAGAAATGTTGTGTTTGAGTTCTACTCACAAGGGTTCTATTGTGGAACGATCACAAGTGGGGCTTGAGGAAACGTTGTGGGGAAATGACTTTATGATAGCAGGTGCGGAGTAAGGTTGTGACACTTGCTGTTTCCTTTTATTCTTCTTTAATTTAAATTAAATAAACTTTCTTGGAACTTACCTGGCTGGATCTTACTTTTATCACTGGTGACAAGCTGCTGGTCTATGTCCACACGTGGAGCAGTTTTATACTGGTGGAGTATTTGTGACCCTGTGATCCTCTGTGTGTGCAGCAGATTGCTCATTTTTACTGTTGGAACGTATTTGTAGAAATGCAGGAGTGTTGGGGAGTAGAGTTACCCCTATTTCAGAGTTGTAATAATGTGTGTTATTACGTCATTCGGTGGCAATCTTCAATTGGTCCCATTCTCGGTGATATGCATACCATTTGGCAAGATTACATGGGGCGTATGTTATCACGTTCACGAGCGACCATTTTGGATGGTATGCTGCACTGTCTGTGGTTAGCAAGTTATTAGAAGCATTTACAGCGTTGCTATTATGCATGTAATTATTATAGTTTACTGGAAACCATGGTGATATGCACAGCATTTGAATTAATTTTTTCAGCGTGCAGCCAAGTTGGTTAAAGATGTAAGGATTTCTATTTTTTTCAGAATTGACTTCTATATTATTTGGTCCAGTGTATTATTTTTTTTTTTTGCGGCCGTTTTGGTTTGGGCCATAGCAGTTATATGCTGAACTTAAAGAATAATTTTACTATAGACTGCAGTTTACTATACTGAAGTGTACTATATTGATGTACATGGTTCTTACTGTAGGAAGTATTTGTTCATGCATTCATAGTTTTAAAAACTGTTTTTTATGTATGGAATTTATATAGTTCAAAATTTCTATTGTTATTTTTTTTTTTTAAACTAGAGTTATTTTTTGCATTCTTTAACATGAAGACCCTTCCCCATTTTTGAAACTCCCTGGTGAACCACCTTATAGATGGAAGGAAGTGTTCAGCGAAATTAGCACATATTGGGGTGATATAGAGGGTCTAAAATTTAGACCAGAAAGAAAGAAATGGATTTGAGAATATTCTTAAGAACTGGAGGGCCAAAATATTTTTGAACATTTAATTAAAATAGTGAAATGGATGAGTAGGAGGAAGATGTTAAACGTTTGGAAACTAATTTTGATAAACCACCTACCCTAACTGTTAGAAAACATACATTTCTTTCACAGGAACAATCTGGTTCTGAGTCAATCGATATGTATGTGGCATCTTTGGTTGTGTTAGCAGCAAAGTGTGAATTTGGTCGCTTCACAGATCAGCTAATAAGAGATCAGTTAGTCACCAGTTGTTATAATAAAAGTATTCAAGAATTCCTTTTGACCTACAAAGACCCTCCCTTGATGACATTATTGACATAGTCAACAGCATTCATGATTCTAAGGAATATATGACGGCACTAAGCAAATCTTTGCAGGGGCCCTTGCTATTGCCAAATATAAGAAGCCTGGTTTATCTAATTTGAGTTTACAACAGAATAATAAGTGCATCAGGTGTGGGTTGAAATTGTAAGCAGCTTCTTGTAAACTATGTCCAGCACCAGGGAAAACATTTAATAAATGTGGTGTTCTTAACTATTTTGCAAGGGTTTGTAGAAGCATTAAAAAGGTCAAAGAAATGGGAAATAGGATGCTTTGTGTTAAGGGGCATGAGAAAGATGTACCTCTTTGTAAAGATCCTATTCAGAAGTTTATAGTGAAAGGAATTAAGATTCTTCTGTTAACAGATTCTGGTTTTAAGAACACACTAATTTCAAAACAAACGTTGTATGAGAGTGGTCTTACGCAAGATCATTTACCTCTGCATGTTAATCCTGGTGGTTATAATGGAGTTCAAATAGATCTGGAAGTGTATTTTATACAATTCAAAGAACCGATAGTTGTGGGGAAGGTACATGTGCCAGTTGCAGGACCAGATATTTTAGGATGATGTTATCAAGGTTGTTTGGGGCTTCAATTGAGACTTGGGTGTTACCACTAAGTTATGAGTGTGAGCGAGCTTGAAGATCCTTCTGTGTGCATGGAAGAATGTTTAAAGCAATACCAGGGAATTTTCAAAGAAAAAAATTGAAAGGGTGAACAATTTTGGGCATCATATCAAGTTAAAGAAAGAGTTTGCCTGTTAAGCATAAGGTGCGTAGTGTTCCGTTAAGTATTAGGAAGGAGTTAACTGAACTTCTGAAGAATTTGTGTCAAGAAAGTGTTATTGAGCTAATGGGTCCCTCTTTGTGGCTGCCTCCCTCTTTGTGGCCACCTCCTATAGTGGTAGCATGAAAGAAAAACAATGAGTGTAGAATGTATATAGATTTGAGGAGTTTAAACAAGGCCAAATGGATTGATGGGCATCCACTGCCAAAAATGGATGAATAGATTATTTCCTTAACTAGTGCCTCTGTATTGTCAAAACTTGATAAACACTATGCATATCATCAGCTTGTTTTTAGTAAAGAAACTAGGTATTTCACGACTTTTGTTACTTCGGATGGTGTTTTTCCATTTTAAACAGTACCATTCGGATTAGCTTTAGCAGCGGCTACTTTTCAAAGGGTGATTGAAAATGTTCTAAATGGACTCCCAGGTGGTTAAATTTTCCAAGATTATGTATTGGTTCATGTGAAGGATGATGTTAAATACAACAGTAGGTTGATTTTGGTGCCGAGAGCTATTGCAGAAAGAGGTTTTAGATTTACAAAAAGAGAAATTGAGTTAAAGAGGTTGAATATTTGGAACATCCATTGTCATGTAAAGCAACTGCACCTAGACCGGGGTTACTGAAAGTCAGGTAGTTAAACAAAGATTGAGATGAGTTTGTGCTTTAAAGGGTATGTGTGAGTTCTATGCGAAGTTTCTTCAAGATTTTGCTACCACTGCTGAACCCTTATTAAGTCTATGCAAAGAAAATGTTACATTTGCCTGGGATGTGGATCAACAAGGAGCTTTTGCCACTATTAAGAAGGAACTTAGTAATGCACCTTTTCGAAGTCCTTTGGTACCAGGGAACAAAATGTGTCTTACTGAGGATGCTGGCAATATGAACACACGAATGTGCAGGTCAAGAAAATACCATTGCATTTGCCTCGCGTATTTTGAAGCCTCAAGAGAGATTGCATTCTAACATAGAACTGAGATGTTAGCCTGCATTTGGGCAGTAGAAAAAATGTAAATACTGTGCGTGGATTACTCATTTGTTATCAGAACAGGTCATAAACTGTTAATTTCCATTTTGAATGGTTCAAATGTCAATACCAGTAGGGCAACAGGTAGAATGGCCAGGCTTAGTTCTAAATTAGCGCATATTGGGGTGATATAGAGGGTCTAAAATTTAGACCAGAGAGAAAGAAATGGATTTGAGAACATTCTTAGGAACTGGAGGGCCAAAATATTTTTGAACATTTACTTAAAATAGTGAAATGGATGAGTAGGAGGAAGATGTTAAACGTTTGGAAACTAATTTTGATAAACCACTAACACACTACTTAACGGAACACTACGTACCTTATGCTAACAGGATTACTCATTTGTTATCATAACAGGTCATAAACTGTTAATTTCCATTTTGAATGGTTCAAATGTCAATACCAGTAGGGCTACAGCTAGAATGGCCAGGCTTAGTTCTAAATTTATGGAACATCATTTGAAGCAGTTTCCATTCCTGGAGGGAAGAACAAGAAGGCAGATTGTTTATCACGTCTTCCAGATTCACTGGAATTAGATGTAGCTGATGAAGATGGAGATGAGGAGGAAGTTGAATGTTTGATTGTCAATATTTGTTTTTCAAATGTAGGATGTGTAACTGAACAGAAAGGGAGAGATACTTTAAAGGAAGAAATTATTTTGGGTGAAGCTAAAAAAATGTGTTGTTGCTGGATGGCCGAGAGAAAAATTTATGTATTTGATGTTGCAAACATTTTGTAAAATTGAGGATGAATTATTTAGAAAATGAGTTTCTTTTTAGTGGAGATAAATTAATTTCACCTTTTAAAATTAGAAATAAATTGTTAAGTCAAGAAGGTATGCCATCTAATACAGAAAGACTAAGAGTTCAATATTGGTGGCCTGGACTGGACTGGGCTGTCGAAGAATGAGTGTTCAAGTGCAGTAATTGTCAGCAAAATGATAAAGGTCTAACTACAAGGGTGCCACCTTTAACAGAAATGAACACACCTAAAAATGTGTGGGAAAGGTTTGCCATAGATTTTATTTCACTATCTTCCTGTACAACATAAGTATGCCATTGTTTTTGTAGATTATATTTCTAAATGGCTGGAAGTCAGATTTGTAAGGGAAACCCCTACAAAAAAGTGTTTTCACTTTTTTAACTGATATTTTTGCCAGAGAGGTTTTTCTTCTGGACCAATATTAGACAATGGTATGCAGTTTGTTTCTAAGGATATGATGGACTTCTTCAATGGCACTGATATTAAACACAAACAAATGTATCACCCACAAGCAAATGGTCTTGTAGAAAGAATAGAATGGTTGTTGAATGTGTGCGTGCAGCGTCTTTCAGAGGTGTGGATGTTGAAGTACACAAAGAAGTACTGAACGGATATGTCACACAAAGAAGTCGGTGTGAAATGTAGTCAAAGTACAGTTTGGTTGGACTTAATCAAATTTGCAAAGAAACTGAACATCATCAATGGTGATTGGGTTCATGTGAGATTACCTAAAGTGGTTGTGAGAAAAAGAGGAGTGAGGTTCAGTCAACCACATATGGTGCAAGAAGTGAGTGAGAATTCTAGTGCTGTGTAGTTGAAAAATGATCAGTGGTGGAATTGTAGTAGGATTGTAAAAGTGAGTGGTGACTGTTCGAAGGCATTGTTGGGTTCTACATTTTATGAATCTGAGTGCAAGGAGGAGCAGGGCATTGTTGATTGATCTACCTTCTTCTAGTATCAGATTTGCTCATTCTGGTTTGTTCAGTCGACTAAGATCATACAGGGTTAAGTCTATGCCAGCCTGTTTCAAGACTGTACTATGTATTAATAAAAGTATACCGTTACATAGTAATTTATGTTGATGCTGTGTATACAATTGTGCATTAATGTATGTATGCAATGTATGGATTTAATGCTTTATACTATTTCTTTCTTTTTTTGCTTTTAATTATATGTGAATTTATAAGGTTTTTTGCTGGAAAGAGGGGAGGTGTGTTGTGTTTGAGTTCTAATCACAAGGGTTCTGTTGTGGAACGGAGAGTAGAGCTCGAAATAACAGTATGGGGAAAAGACAGTTGGTGATTGGTAGTGCGACATTATGTTGTGACGCTCGCGGTCTTCTTTTATTCCTCTTTATTTTAAAAGAAATAAACGTTCTTGGAACTTACCTGGCTTGATGCAACTTTCATCAGAAAGCTCTGCCGAGAAATTATGTCACTGATTAGATGAACTGGCAACAACCTTATTGACAATTTTTTTTATTCACTTATGTTCCACTTAGGTTTGGCCAAAGCACTATTTGCAAATGCTAGTTTCATGTACAGATTCCCAAAATCACAATAATAATTTACTCTAGCAAATGTGTATCTACGAACACGAGCACCTGCCAGTGTGGTGGAGTTTGTCTTTCTTTTTTTTTAAATTTTATTTATCGATTCAGGGAGGGCACAAAAAACAATAATTAACAAAACATTTGTATCTGAGAGAACATATATAAAATGAAATAGATAACAGTTTCAGACTCTAGAAATCAGTAATTTCTCCACAACAGCAAGAACCCAGACAAAGCAAATAAACAGCATTCTACGAACAGACAAAAGAAGAGGAATAAATATTATTGCTGTAGCCAGATTCTGAGCGGATCCCATATTAAGGCCCCCATTTTTTTTTTTGCCATACCTTTCAGTTTATATAGTGCAAATTCCGTATTAAATGTAGAGATAAGTTTAGCCCTCCAGCTTATAAAGTTCGGAGGCTCAGGGTCCAGCCACTGAGATGTTATGCATAGCCTCAACACTGACATACACATAAACTTAAAACCTCTATAAGCAGTTACTTGTCTGCTTGGCACTGCCCCAAATTCTATACCAAACATAACCAACGATGCTGTAACAGAAATTGGTGTTCCCAGAATTTGGAGCAGAAACCGTTCTATATCCATTAAAAGAGAATGGAGGGCAGGACACAAAACAAACATATGAAGCGAATCTGCAGCATGATATCCACATCTAGCACAATTGGTCCCCCTCCCCGCCTTCCATTTTGCTATCTTCCCCGGCGTATAGTACAAGTTAAATGTAGCCATATGATTGGCTTCTTAGGCTACCAGAAAGCAAGATGGAGCTGGCAGTTCGCATTACTAAGTGCAGATCCAGATTACTTAGTGTCATTTTCTCCTTCCATAAAGCTTCCTGTCTATCCATATCGTCAAGTTGGATTGACATAAATTCTGTATATATTTGTCCTATTTTAGACTTCACTTTTATTAGCTCCAAAATATGGATCGGTCTATGCTGGAGTTTCCCCCCCGCCATTACGGCCTGTAAAAAACTCCTAACTTGCAGATACTTGAAGAAGTCTGCCCTCCCAACACCGAATCTTTCCTGCAATATTGAGAAAGACAAAATCTCGCCCTGCTCCAGCAAATCCGCTACTAATCTAATGCCATACTGTGCCCATCTACGCATTACCGCATCCTGAAATACCATGGGCGGAAATCCGGACGCATCCAAAGGTGTGTATTTTATAATACTTGAAATAGATAATTGTTTACGCACCCTCTTCCAGACTAGATAGGCCGCCTGAATAATCTTAAACCTAGTTTTTTTGTAATAGCTAGGCTCCAGAACTTTTAAAAGTAACCCTTGAGCCGATTCTCCCAAACACCACTAGTATATAGACGGAGAGAAGGCAGGATCCAGGACTGCCGTCTTACCCCACACCAGAATACCCATAAATTGGAGTAGCGAGGATAGATGATATAAATAGAAATTTGGGAGAGCCAAGCCGCCTCGTTCGACTGGCAGATAGAGCCATTTAATAGCCCTTCTAGAGCGACGATAGCCCCAGAGGAATCTTGAGCACATTCGTTCTATTCTACAGAATACGGACTTTGGAAAAAGAATTGGTATAGCCCTAAACAGGTAAAGAAACTTTGGGAAAATGGACATTTTCAGGACATTGGCCCTTCCATATAGGGAGAGATGCAACCGATCTATTCGTTCCAGGGTTTTGTTTGAAGAAGCGAGTATCAGCTCCACGTTAATCCTCGGAATACTGTCGATTTGGGGTGAGATAGTTATACCCAAATAGATTGCCTCCGTAGCCACTTCCACCTGAACCTCCAATGGGAGACCGACCTCTGTGTGGAGCACTTGAGTCTTCCCCAGATTTAATTTATAACCGGAGACTGCGCCAAACTCCTCCGTTATGACTTCAATTCTCCGCATAGCTCTATTCATATCTGATGACAAGACCGCCAAATCGTCAGCATATGCTAAAACTTTGGCTGAGTGTATCTGCGTGATTACCGGCGCGATTTCCATGTCAGACTCTAAACTTTGAATAAGAGGATCTATAAACAGAGCACACAAAAGTGGGGAACAGGGGCACCCCTGCCGAGTGCCCCTGTTAACCAAAAAACTTTGAGATTCCTCTCCGCCCAACCGAACAACCGCCCTTGGAAAAAGATACATCGTCTGTATTGCACGTATATATCCATTAGGGAATAATTTCCACCTCATTACTGCCCATAGAAATTCCCAGGAAACCCTGTCGAATGCCTTCTCGGCATCCAACAGGGCAACCCCAACAGGAACACCCCTTACTTGGGCCCAGTCAAACACAGAAATAAGTCGTCTGACATGGTCGGTAGTTCCCCTTCCGGCAATAAAGCCATGTTGTTGTAATGAGACTAGGGGGCTAATGACTGCCCCCAGTCTCCTTGCCAGACATTTCGAATATATTTTATTATCAGAATTATTTAAAGAGATCGGTCGGTATGAAGAAAGCTCATAGGGATCCTTTCCCTTCTTTTTAAAAACTACTATCACTGTTTGGGACCATGAGGCCGGGGGAGCTCCGGCGAAAGCAGCTTGAAATACTGAGGTCATTATCCCCTCTAGAGTCTTCCTAAATTTAATATAAAACTCCAAGGGGATCGAATCTGAACCCATCGCTTTCCCCAAGGCTAAGGATGACATAGCAGCTTCGATCTCTTCCCATGAGAGCCCCTCCGACAGTGCATCTTTATCTTGTTCCTTTATGCCCAAATTCGGTTTTCCCACTAGATAGCTCTCTGCGTTTTTAACTGGTTCTGACGCATACAACTTTTCATAGTATTTTTTAAATGCCTCCTGAATCGAGGGGGGAGTCTCCATCATTTCCCCGTCGACATCTTTAATCTTGACGATCCTAGACTGGACCGCTTTTTGACGCAGCCTATTAGCAAGGACTCCCCCGACCCTTTCTCCGTACTCATACAAATCCCTCCTATGCGTTTGATAATTAGCAGCGGCGAGATCTGCATAACCTTGATAAATCTTTGCTCGACAAGCAGCCAATTCAGCCTGAACCTCCTTGACCCTACCTGCACAGTTTATCTCTTGGACTAGCTTTTGCTCCAACCGAGATAATGCTGCTAAGTCCTCTGTAGCCCTCGTATACTCTATTTTACGTTTCCTTGCAGAAAATCTTAATGTCTCCCCTCTTATCCCGGCTTTTAGTGCGTCCCAAACAATATCTATCCTGGCTGATCCTATATTAACTTGGACAAATTCTGGAATCCATTTATCCATCCATATACAATAATCCTCGTTCAGCAAGAGCTTTCTATCAAATGTCCATTTTATATTTCTAGTCTTTAATCCCAAACAGTCGAACTCCAGGACTACCGGATTATGATCCGATATAATTTTGGGCAAGATCTTAATTGATGCCCTTGATAAAACAGCATCAGAGACCAAAAAGTAATCTAACCGTGCCATCCTACCGTGTGGGGCAGAATAATATGTGTAACCATCTTGACCTATATCAAGTTCTGCCCATACGTCATATAATCCTTGATCCTGTACCAACGCCTGCAAGCTCTTAAAAACTCGCGGCTTCCTACCCAAATAAACTTCCTCTCTCCTAAGATTTACCTGCGAATGAAGATGAATATTAAGATCACCACAGAGGATTATAGGGTGTGGATATAATGCTAATTCTATATTAATCAATTGGAAGATACCTGGGTCGTCCAGATTTGAGCCGTATATTGCACATAGAGTAATAGTTTGCTGGGAAACTACTGCCTCCATAATTATCCAACGTCCCAGTTTATCGGCTTTAGACTTCTTAACTTTTAGTAATCCCCTTTTAGCTAATATTGCTACTCCTTTGGTCCTATCTGTCTGCGATGCGCAGGCCAAGAGTTCAAGGCCTAACAGCCCAAGCCAATCCCTATTGGACCACGCGATATGCGTCTCCTGCAAAAAGAGAAGATCCCACGAACTTAAATAGATAATTCTGGCCAACACCCGCCTTTTCCTAAAATCATTCAGGCCACAGATATTAAGCGTGCAACATAATAGTTTCCTCATCTTACTTCCATATCAGTTTCCAAGTTAAACATAACGGCATAACATTGTAAGTTCCTCCCACCAAGGAGGTCTTCAGCTACCAGCTTACTGGAACCATATAAAATTACTATCTTCGAAGTTTTTTTTTTTCTTTCTAAATGCAAGAGAAAGGGCGGTAATCTGGATGTTTCAAGGCACCATACAATAGTAAGTGATCACTCATAAATCTGTAAAATAGCTGGTATTAATTTATTCCTTCAAGGTAATTTCCCACCTATGAAACGTATCAAAGGAATTACGTAAGTGACTTTTCAGAGCAGAAAAAGGGTGGAGCCAACCCACTTTCATATTTTTGGGGAAGTTGTAAAGAAAAGAGGTTTATCAATGATGCAACATATATGGCTGCACAGACTAAAAAGTATTTAAGTGCAAATAACTCTTCCACTTAAGTAAATCAGAATTATACACCAAGTGGAAATACTAAATATTACAATTTTGGGCATGGATATAATAGGTTTTAGTGCATTCCAAAAAGGGTGGAAAATTGACTAAAACACAGGAATAACCCTGCAGGAATATATTGCCAACATTTTGTACTCTGGCTTAGTGAATCAAACCAAAACTTCCAGGTAAAGATGAGAAGTGCCGAAACACCAACATTAAGAAATAAAGAGTGGCATCTTTGACAAAATAATAGACACTAAATAACCAAAGCCGAGATAGCCAACTCACTTATAATAAATAAGGATGCATCACACACCCATGGATAAATCCCCGATGAATCTATCAGCGCGATGAGCAATTCTTTCTAGTTAGCTTCCACAGTTTTTATCAGACACATTGCCCTCAGACAGCATCACTGGGTGGGGGTGGCAGAGATGGTGCAACTAAAAATAAGTGCTGGGCAACCCCTGCCAGGCACCCAATCCACAAAGCTACAGTCCTGTTTGTATCTGCCATGCCATTTACAAACTTTTGACTTGTATTTTACCCTATTGAATCACTGTGGTATGAAAAGCTAAACAACTCCTCAGCTAGACCTAAAAAGAAGCGTGTTTGAACTAAAGGTAGAGTAGTTGGTAGTGAAGGCGGACAAAATATAGACATGGAGAAAACTCAAGCACAAGGAGGAGAGAGGATGAAATAGAAAGCGAAGGAAGAGAGTGAGGTGTAATGAGAAGGCAGAGGGGGTTCTAGAAAAGCAGCCCAGAACAGGAAAGATAACGAAGGTAAGAGAGAGATGGAAAAGTGTGGGAGAAAGGCAGAACAAAGAGCTAAAGAGAAGGAAGAGGGAAGTGAAAATGACATGTTAACAGAGACACGCAGAATAGTATTTTTTCCTAAAATAAGAAATCCTCTGAGGAGTCAGGAAGGTTGATCAGTTAGACTGAGGTTAGGACAAAGAATGCTTCATATTTGGTTTTTGCCTAAGACAAAAAAAAAGGAAGAGGGAGATGTCAGAACTTACAATAGCCTACAGTTCAGAAATCCACAAAATAATGACAAGAGATAAACCACTTTTATATTCTGAGCCAAAGGGGAAACAAGCCACGCCAGTGCTGACTAGCCCAATCCTTCCCAGGTGGTCCACTGAGAAAATATGCAAAAAGACACAACGAAAGTAGCTAATTGGGTGAACAAAATGAGGGTCTTGACGACACACACCAACAGCTTCAGCACCCTCATTGCCAATGTGACTGAAGCCTTACCTAGAGTTCAGCGAGACAAAGGGGCGGCTCGACATATTCTCTATAATGCAATGGAATCCCGCTCCCCGGAGCACGACTATTATTGCTAAATACTGGCAGACTGTGTGGCAATACCAGGGCTCTATTTTAATCTATGCATTTTATGAGAAAGATTATACCTTTTCGTGATAAGAGAGGTCTATCCTTCTGAAAGACCTGCAACATGTGTGCTAATCCATACTGAGGCTGCCCACAGACTAAGTCACTTGCATTTGGGGATTAAATGATTGAGAAGCACACAAAAGCTAAGTAAAGACCATATTTGGAATATTTCTAATTTCGTGCTTCTACATGCAATAAAAACTCAGGCGCACTGGGGGTATTTGTTCGTTCAGGTAGCAAGGTGGAAAGAAGAAATGATTAATACCAGGTTGAGACATGACTGCCGTAGGGCAAGAAAAAGCATAGACGATGATGATGATGTGGGCAAAAATGAGCAGTGCATCTTCTCTCCCAACAAGAAGTCGACTCTAACAGTGGAGTTAGAAGAGGTTTCATTCTGATGTTGGATGGAAGTCATATTATGGGCATGAATACTGGATTCGAGCAGAGCGGGCATACTCCTGCATATCCTTTAATCTCCACTTATTTTGTTGTTGTTGTTTTATTTCTTTTGCTATCCAAATTTTAGGGACTAAAGCAGTCATTTACACTAATTATCTGACAGCCTATTTCCGATCTGTTTCATTATTCAAGTGTTTTTTTTAAAGTGCTGCATGCCATGCTTATGTGGCATTCTGTGGTTTTATGGAGGGGTGGATATAGAAACATGTCCCATGGCATGTACAAACAATGAGCAATCGATGGTTCAGAAGTGCTGTAGTGCTTGATAAGTAATTTAGATGTAGATGCCACCTTTAAGTTGAGAGTTGATGGAAGCACCTGAATTGTAGAGTTATGGCCCACAGTATAAATTCACTTGTTGAGTAGTGAACAGTGGTAAAGGGTTGGACTTAGATATCAGATCGACCAGCGGGCAAAACACATAGGTAGGTTTGGTCTGAGTTAGGTCAGCATCAGGGAAATCTATATTTAGATGAAGTATCTAAGCAGTAACACAGAAGAAATAAATGTCTGAATATTTTGTTCAATCAAAGAGTTATTATAACTATTGAATTAATTAGACCTTGATACTCAAAATCATCACACTTTAGAGTCAATTGGAAACCTTGTTTTCATCAGCTTACTCTCAATTAATTATAATCAAGAATAAGTGTCGTACTCAAGACTAGTAAAACAAAAGTTCTTTCAAGATGCTTAACCCTCCAAGAAACTATGAACTACCTGTGATATTTGCTCTGTTCTTCTTTGGAACACCATGATTGCTGCAATAGCTCTGTTCTGTGGAATGATACCGGGAGAGACATTGGAGAGGAGAGAGTGAGGAGAGGCGATGTAACTGGAGGTTGGGGTTCTTACATATAGAATAAACTCCTTCTACTGGTGTATTGGTCTAGTTTCCTTTGGATCCCCACCACCAAAATTGGAGACAAGGATGGGATCCAACAACTACCAAATGACCCAAGCTACTTTCTATTCAGTCACACCTTTACATGTTATAAATGGATTTTCTTTTCACCTGTTTGGCCCTTTCTCTCATCAAGTACCCACTGGAAATATAATGGTTACGATTTAACCATTCAACATCATTCTTATTACCAACTTTATTTTTGCAAAATGGACACACCATAATACAAGGTTGTCATCTACGAAACAACTCAAAATGAGTCTGACCAGTTGGGACATGAGGAGCAAACCTATAAGCTTCTATTTTTTCCACAATACTTCCTTCAAATTTTTCCCACGACTTTGAGATCTGCAAAATTTCTTTCATCGTCCTATTAAATTTTTCCAACATACCATTGGTTTGAGGCTGATAAAGTGAACATTTTTTATGACCAATACCTTTTTTTTTTTTTAAAGCTCTCCATCATGCGTGACGTGAATTGAACCCCATTATTTGTAAGAATAGTACTAGGGTTACTCTCCCTCCTAAGCACTCGTTCCAAAAACTCGATCATAGATGCTGTGGTGATTTCTTTTACAACAGCTGCTTCCGGAGACCTAGAAAACATATCCATTAGCACAAACAAATATGTGGGAGTACCGCCCACACCAATTCGTCCCACAATGTTCAAGGCTACCCTCTCCCATGGTCCTAAAGGGAGATCTCTACACACCATCTGAGGAGTCCTCACCATCCTTATTTTGTCACTCTGAGCACACTCAGTACAATCTCTAATCATCCCTTCTACTTGTATGTTCATTCCCAGCCACCAATAGTGACATCAATCCCTTTTTGGTTTTAATCATTCCAAGATGTCCAACATGAGCTAGAGCTATCAAAAACAGTCTTCCATTCTCTGGCGACACCAATCATCTAATGCACGTCTTCCGCTTTGAGGTAACAGATTCTGTTCTCTTCCCTGGTCTAAAGCAGACTTTCATAGAAAATAAATTTCTACATGAGACATGACCATTTCCAAATATTTTGATAAATAGGGTAATCAAAAGGTCTATGATGATATGTTTTTATTTTCTAGCAAAGGCTCCAACATAGTTCTTTAAAATGTTTCTGGTCCCAGCCGTACCACAAGGAAAGAGTTTATGATTTCGCACACATATGGAGATACAAGCTCTTTAATTGGTTTACAAAACTTCTTGGCAAAGACAAAATGCGGCTGACCACTCGTTCAGCACCTCAACCCTTGTTTATAGAATGTAAAATAGTCCTGTGCACAATTCTTCGAGAGTCTGCCGCAGAAGGACTCCACTAGGATCCAGATAAAGACTTTTTGTAACAGAAAAAAGGAAGGTGCACCAATAAGGAGTCCAAACTTGGCAGGAAGTCCTTTTAGTTTCTTTTATTCTTATAAATTGTTCTTAAAAAAAAAGATTAATCAGAGAGTATGTATTTCAAAAATATCCGTGTGATTTAGAATTGGTGATTCCATAATACGAGTCCACAACACTACCACACATAAATTCCAAAGATCCAAAAGGTTTGAAAGGCAGGGAGTCTCCCGCGATGCAAGTATGCTGGATGGTGTTTAACACGGATATTTTTGAAATACATACTCTGAGGAATCTTACCCCTTACGTGACTTGCATCATTAATATAGATTGTGTATTATCTACAGTTATATATTTTCTTGAGAATCACCAATGGGAATACTCATACGTTAATTTTCGTTGATTTTTAGGACCATTTACTATTCTGCCCTGAAGAAGTTCTTGTGTTAAGAACGAAACGCGTTGGCTGATCTCTCTTTTTAAAAAAAACAATTTATAAGAATAAAAAAACTAAAAGGACTTCCTGCCAAGTTTGGACTTCTTACTGGTGCACCTTCCTTTTTTCTGTTACAAAAAATGGTTTAAAAAAATTGCCTGGAATTAGATCATCAAGAGACGCAGAAGGTCTGATGCCTTCAATTAGCCTTTTACATTTCTTTGTTAATTGTTTTTAATTAAGTAAATGGAGTATTTACTTGAATGCTGTCAGGGTGATTTCCTCTGAGGGATCAAATTGACTAAGTCAAACTCCACTCTAATTTTTGTCACATTTTGTAGAAGAAAAAATATGGCTATGGCATCTATGAGTTCTAAAGAGGGGGAAATAATGCATTCTGAAGATTCTGGTTGTGCATTTCTCTTGGCCCTAAGGCTGTGAAGGCATATGTAGTAGCTGTGCAGGGAGCACAAAAAACAAACTGGTGCCCCATGATTCCTCCCTCCCATTGTAGTGGAAGAATTACCCGGGCTGGACAATCAGACCTGCTAGAATCTGGACAGGTGACTTGGGAGTACTCCCATGCCCACTCCCTAGGTTTGCAGCTACAAAAGAGCAAAAGGACTCTTATATGCCAACCTACACAAAACAATTGTAGCAAAATTGTTTGAAAATATAAGAATGTTAGCAGCAGCAAATATAACAAAATGCGCCCAAAATAAAGTGATTATTAGACTATCTATATTTCTCCCTACATTGCCTAGCACTAATAGTGAGAATATTTTCCACAATGGGAGATGAGATACATAATTTGCACATCTGAACCAAGGCTGAGCGCAGGCCAGTCTGACACAGCCCACAGATGTATCAGGCTATGCCTGGGGTGCATGACCAATATCCTTGAAGTTTCCTCTACCTTCGCCCATCACACTCCCCCCCCCCCCCCCGATTACAGAGCACAATGCTCTATTTACAGCTGTTTACATTGGGATGCATGAGAAGAGACTCTTCTGATCAGGATGTGTGGTTTGAACAATAATAGCATGAAATACATAAGATGTACACTCAGATAAAGGGCCTGTTGCCTTGATCTTACTGAAGAGAAATTAATTGGTGGGCAAAACTAATGTACACATGAGGTATAACTAAATCATAGGTTAATTATCATATCTGGCTAATTATAAACATAGAAATTAATTTGTAAAAACGTATCAAGCATTATGCATAGCCAAAGTCATACATCCGAGTTGAGGACCATAGGTCAGAGGTCATAGCGACCTGACATAATAGAAATAGCATGTGCACTAAACACTCTTGCCCATGGCCGCAACCAGGAACAGGCATGAATGGTTAGGAAAGCAACAAGTGAAACATTGTGCGTCATAATGCAATGCCACTCTTACCCCATTAGGAGAAGTCTACTGTCTTAAGTGCCCTAAAAGGGAACCAGCTACCAAATTGGATAAAAAGATGAGCAAGTGAACATTTGAGGAATATTAGTACTTCCATTATGAGCTTGCAAAGCAAGTGAAGCTGGAACTGGGCCATTTCAGTCAGTCAAATGATAAACACAAATTGGAAGACAATCATTGTCTTTTGAAAGGTCCACATTGTCCTAGATTCGTCAGTGCCTAACGTCAGAATTTGAGGCTCCAAAGAAGACACTGGAGTTCTGGCACACACTCATTTGCAGTTTACCCGATCAAGATGCAGTCAGAAGGCATAACGCTTTGCAAGGAACTATCTGTTTTACACCGGAATTGAAACTTACCTTTTACGTTAGCAGATTGCCGCTGCCGCCAAGGTTGTCCTGTAAACACCCCCCACACCCGCCCATCCAGGGAGATATCTGGCCATTGGGACACACTTCTACCAGTCTACGCTTCTCAATGAGGGAATGAATGACAATGCGAGTGGATTGGCCATCTGAAGGGTAGTATAGGAAGGTTCTCATACCACCCACACATGTATGAGTCCGAAAAAGGCCTAGATGGTGGGAGTCCAAGAGTTATTGCTGTCAGTCGACCTTCAAGGTCAGTTTTGTCGTACCACCCTATTAGACACAAAAATGGAGAACCTAGGCCTGACCTCTCCAGTCATAGGGAATATAGAAAATAGGGGAGAAAGGGGAGTGTGTCCCCAAAAACACTGGAAGTCAGTTAAAAAGTACTATGCTGATTTAAGTAGTTATTGTACTAAAATTAAGTTATCCTTCCATTCCATTGAGGTTCCAATTCAGACACCATAACAACATATTAATTTAGCAGAAATATAAACCAAGACAAAGACACACTACAAGCTGGAAAGAGGAATGCATCAGAGACCTGCTTCATAATGCTTTACAAAAGAACAACTTCTTGACAAGCATACCTCTTGCAGCATTGGAACCACAGTCTAGCTGCACTCTGTTGAACAGGCTCATACGAGTTTCAAGCATTGTTCGCACAGGATGCTGGCTATCTTGAGGCATGCGACATGGCATGGTGACTGGGACTTAGATAAGAACAGTACAGGATTTCCTGTTTGTTTTACTGTACAGAAATTCAATTTTCTAAGGATTAGACTTGTTCCTTATGGCAGTAGACAATCACCATCTTAAAGTGACGGTCAATTAACAACACACTCAAAACAAGTAACTGATTACTTCTAATCTGTTGCCTCTTTTACACATTAATGGAAGAATATGTGCACTTACCAAATGACTAAAATGATAAAAAAAGCTTGTTGAAGTGAAAAAAATGCAAAAAAGGTTGCTTTCTATATACAGTGCATCTATGAGATACATCATTTAATGTGTGATGATTCAGTGTACTTTTGAGATTGGGGAAAAAAAACCCTCAGTCATTTCTATACAAGCACTTCCATACCAGGCGAAATGATACATCAAGAAGCCAATAGTAGGATGTGAGAGAGCACTACTTCTCCGGGTGGAACCAAAGCCCACTCTAAGTATATTTTAAAGAATCTATAGTTATTTTTTTTATAAGAATCTGCGCCTTTGACATGGTTGGTTATTACATTTACTTAGGGGCCTTGTTTGATGAAAGGGGCACTTGGGCTCCGCAAATAAAAGCGAAAAGAAATGCTATGATCAGATCAACAGTAACGGTACTTGATTTTGCACGCAGGTTAGGGGGCCAAGCCGATACAAGCTATGCTAAAAATAAACAACGCCAAATGTACTGCTATTTCTAATTATGGGTCCAAAATTTGGGAATACAAGGAGGTTGGGGTACTCCAAATAGTGGAGAATAAGTTCCTCAGAAATTTGCTCTCAGTCCCGCAATCTATACCATCATATATTACTCATCAAGAATTAGGTATCGGTTTTGTATCAGATATGATTGGAGTGGCCCTGCTCTTGAGATGGATAATGATCTGGATTAATCCTGAACTAGAACTGGACCGTAAGATTGCCCAGGATTGTCTATCCCTGGACAGAGCAAGCTATATACCTTGACTAAGTGATTTAAAGAATTTAACAAAGAAATTAAGGCGCCTCGATCTGTTTGATATGACAAATAAGTTGGTGAAGGAGGACTTCCTGTGGGTTAATAAACTGTTTTTTATGTATGATGCAAACTGAAAGAGAGGCTGGAGAGATAACGAAACCAACGGTTTGAGCTCATCTACTTTTGAAAACAGTCCCAGTGATTGAACCCTACTTAAACGAGATAAAGCCTTACCACCGCTTTCTTTTAACAAGATTTAGATTAAACATTTTGCACCTTTTATTGGCAGAAACTCAGGGGTGGCGAACAGTAAAAGATCTGGGCCTTTGCTCCTGTGATAATTTCTCAACTCAAGACACTCTGCACTTTACTATGTTCTGTGATTAATACTTTCATATTCGCAAACGTTTTTTTAGTACCCATTCTGAAGGGTAAAGGTTTTATACAGGTAAGGCCTGCGCTAGTATATTTGCAGATGTTGAATAATATTTGGGAACGTTTTAACACCGCTAGTTTTTTAGATGCAGCGGTTAGGGAAAGGAAAAGAAGGGCTATTAGGATATGATATATTTTTAGCTTTTTACAACTGTATTAAAACAAATGTTTATTTGGATGTTTTCATGCATGAAGTTCATCTTGTTTTTACTCAATGTTATAATATAAAGATGGATGATTGTATCTTGATGCTTTATGGTGTGTAAGATTACCTCAAATGAATTTTGTAAGTATTCCATTGATTGATGTTTTTTTATAAGATTTTTTGTAGTATACTTTTATGGTTTTTATTAACCGAATAAAGTGAATACGACTGACTGACTGGCCTTAGCATCTTAAATCCTCAATTCAGGTGCCCCGGTAACCACGTTAGCTACTGTATTCATACGTTAAAAAGTGTGAAGACTTCACAAAGACTAAGCAGTTTCTCCTTGCACAAATTTTGTCAGGAAACCTCTGTCGAAATTTGTGTAGGGAAAAGCTAAAATAGTCTGGGTTTTACTGCTCAGGATTATCATACTATACCCCATTACAACCAGTGGAGTTCAAAATAGGGAGGTAATACCGTATCAGGCAGAAACAGAACACCATGGTAGCGCTATTTTTCCCTGCACTTTTGCCTCTAGATTAATCCAGCACTCATAATGAGGACCTTAGCGGCACCTGATATGATTTGGTTCAGATGCTAAAAGAGAAATAGATATCCATTTCTAGCTGGGCTGAGTGAGTTAACCCATACATCAACGGTCCCAAATCATTATAGTGTTTTCAAATGTATACCTATATCAACCTTAAAAGAAATGTGGAACTCAATACCTTTCAAACAAAAAAAATCACCCTTTTCTTGGATTCAGAAAGGAGACCTCATCTGTTCAGCGAGATCTAATCCAAAACATATACAAACTATGCGCTCATACATCCCTGAGACTCAACTAAATCTCACACTGTCTGGACCATCCTTTGTAGTGTTCAGCCACTTGCCTCTCTCTCTCTCTTTCTCCTCAAAGACTTTTGAATATTTGTTCTCTGTTCTCCATGAGAGATCTCAAAACCGAAATGAGATCTGGCTGGAATGGAAGAACAATTAGATTGCCCTAGTCATTTTGTAGTTGACTAAAAACCATATCACGTTTCAGTTTAACTTTTTTTTACTTAGGTCTATCTTACATAGCAGGTATGTCACAAAAACCTTAGATGACACACATAGTAAAAGCTACATCACCTACCACTATTCTTAGGGCCAGACATACCTCTTTAGATTAAACAAAAATGCTTTAGAGTCACATCCGCAGTTCTCAAGATCTAGGGGTCATTTTAAATCCTTAGTTATGATTATTATCATCTATTGTTTTCTTATAGCACATTCAAGGCCAGTGCAGAAGAGTGCTTTACATTGTACCATTAAGAGTGTTTACAAAAAATGATTTTTTTGTAACATATTTTTATTGACTTTTTCAGATTTAATATACCGTACATCATTCACAACTTTCCAGCAATTATGGCATAAAAAGTACAGTATGCGGTATCACACACCATCTGTATATCCTGACGTAAATTCATCAGAAGAATTATATGATCAAGTACGAGCCCGTGTGTGTATCCCAAGGATACGAATGAATAATATGTCATGTGAACAGGGGAGTAACACAGGTTTAAACTGGCGGAAGGGCATGGAAATTCACCTCCGGGCTGTGTAACCGAGTGTACAAGCTGTCGTGTGGGTGTAACGCCTCGAAGAA
Organism: Triturus cristatus; assembly: GCF_964204655.1. NCBI lineage: Eukaryota > Metazoa > Chordata > Amphibia > Caudata > Salamandridae > Triturus > Triturus cristatus. Next base: position 255,898,611 of record NC_140581.1, on the reverse strand, counting down.
TCGCGCTTAGACCTCCACTTAGGGTCAACTGGCAGCGGTAATAGTGTGCACTATCAGGCTATGTGAGGCTGCTCTATCGGGGCTAATAGTGTGAATGTGTCATCTGTAGGGTCCTCGCCAGGGGTCCATTGCTTGAATCGAAATAGTAACATGGCCCATTCCCCTGATATAGGGTTCTTGCGGACCCCTCTCACCTCCTCCTCCCGCAATGTCTCCTCCTCTGCCGCCGCCCATTTATGTGTCGCTCCCACCCAAGCTGCCAGTGGGGGGCCGGTGGGGGATCGCCAGTACATGGCGATGCTGCGTTTGGCCAATAGCATCGCGAGGGAGAGAAAACGAGTCTGCACCTTATGTTGCTTACGTACTCGGAAGATCCCTAGGGCGCTGGCCTCCTACGTGTTCATAGAAGTAATCCCTGTAAGGTCACTTAGAGCAGCGTGAATGCGCTTCCAGAACGCTCGAATGATGGAGCAACTCCAAAACATGTGTCGGAAATCTGCGTCCTGTGCGCTGCATCTGGGACAAAGGAACTGTGTGTCAGGGTAGTAACATTGGAGGCGCGCTGGTGTTAAGTAAGCGCAATGGAGTATGTAGTATTGAATGTTTTTAAAGGAGTGTTTACAAAAAATGATAGTTGTATAACTGAGGAACTATAAAACACGAAGGTCTACTCAAAATAGAGTGCAGTAAGAATTTATACAAATAAGTAATGCAATACTAAAACTGTGATGTGTCTACAACTACCTTTTAAAGGGACTCAGGAGGACTTCAAGAAACAGACCCATTACTATATCAGTGGATGAAGAAGTAAAGGACCAGGACATGTTCTTTCAGATCCTTCCTAAATTCAGGAAAGGTGATTATTGGGAAGATAGCTGGATGATGCAAATACCAGACTTACGGAGCAAAGCCCGAGAAAGACTGAGTCAAGGTGCATTTTTTGAAGATTGGCATGTTGGGGAATATGTGCCACAACTTCGACCTTGATGAGAGATGCTTGAGATCTTCAACTTCTTAGTCAAGTAGTGAGACTTGTGAGAGTGCAGAAGTTTGTGTACTAGACATGAATGCTTAAATGTGGATATATGCTGAACATATAGCCAACTATGTAGGCTGTGCATGAAAGTGGTAATGTGGTCAATGCAGTTGATTCGATATCAGATAATCTGCTCATTGAAGGAAGACTTTGATAAGAGTTTTGAGGATACCACAAAGAATGTCATTCCTTTAGTCTAATTTAGGGACAAACATGGGTTGGACTACATCTCTGTGGTCCTTTTCAAAAAGGTAAGATTTGATACGGATACGCCTAAGCTGTTGCTTCACATGGTTAGCAATATTTTTGATGTGTATATGGAGGTCTACTCAGCTGCCAAGAATAAAACATGGATTTGACACTTTCAATATTGCTAAGATACAGTCTAGACAATGTTTCTTAACCTGTGGTCCAGGGACCCCTGGGGAGGTCTGTGACACCTACTCAGGGGACCATGGAAAGCGCTTAAAACTAAATAATATTAACAGAATAAAGTGTATATAAATAAAGAAGGAGAATGGAAAATGTACAATTTTAAAACGTTCTGTAAATATGAAGAAATTTGAAAATGGAGACTAAAAATGAAGTTGGTATAATCAGATTGATTCATGGGAGCAGAGCAATTACAACATAAAGAATATAGTATGGGCAACTGAATTTAGAAAAGCTCCAGCATTCCCATTAAAATTTAGATTGGTTTTATATTGGTTTGTGAATTAAATAAGATAATTCATTATGTGTCTCTTTGTTTCATGGATGCTTGTTTCTGTATTTATGTGTAGAGTTTTGCAGTTCAAAACATCAGATTTGCTTAGGCTAGGGTCCCCAGATTCCAAAAGTGACTCAGTAGGGATCCCTAGATTCCAATAATGTTTACGTGGGGTCCCTGGATTCCAGTAATGATTAAGTGGGGGGTCCTTAGAAGACAAAAGGTTAAGCACTATTTGTCTAGAGTATTGGTAGAGTCCAGGTATTTTGGACTTTTCTGGAAGAAGAAACAAGCAAAATAAGTTGAAATTCAGTTCTGATTGAATTTAATCTTATGTGCAGTCAACCAGAACTGTATGTTGGCCTTGGTTGAAAGTAAAAGTGAAATGTCTCCTGGAGAAGAAACCTTAACATAAAGTTGAGTGTCATCTGCATAATGGTGATAGGAAATACCAAACACATTAATGCTATCACACAGAGATTTGTGATGTAGTTCGAAGAATGCAGGCTGATCCCTGAGGAACTAACCGAGATACTAAAACAAGGCTTGAGGGAGATTAATATATATTTTTTTAAAGCGTAGGCTGTAATTGGCAGGACCAATAATTTTAATGCTAACCTTAGATATGCCTAAGGCATACCGAATCCTAAAAGCTAACAAACTGATATGCAACGCCTACTGTGTTCTCCAGGATGACTGCAGCAGGCTCTAGTCGAGCTCTTAGTGGTTAAGCCGGGGCTAAATCGACATGGGAAGGTTACTATTTCCTGAACACCCCATTAAAATGCATTACTCTAAAGGCAGGTTTTATAGGTTTATCATTCTGGGACAGACAATCACACTAAAGAGAGGACGCCATAGCTGAATGATGCGGTTTATTCTCTACAATTGGCATAATTTCCTGAATTAATTCTGGAAGTCCTCACAAATCCCATAAAAGTCAAAAATTCACTCCGGACTAAAGAGGAGATGTAGAGTACATTTTAATGCTCTTTTACGTAACTTTCTTTGAAACAGACAAAATAAGGTTGCATCCATGAACTCTTAACTTTAAGTTCAAATCCCCACTTGCTAGTTTGGCAAAAGATATCACTCTTATTCCAAAGGTTTTCTGTAGATAGGAAATAAGAACATTCAAGTAACATCATAAGCAACGTTAAAACCAAAGCTTGTAATCAATTTAGACCAACATGCATGGCATAGTGTGCATGCATACACAGACTGCCTTTGTTTTAGTTAAAATCCTATCAGTGCATGCCAGGCCTTTTGAAGAATACAGAAACACATCAGCCAGGTAGCTTCTGTCTCCAATGACATGTATGACTTGATAGTGTGAGAACTACCTAAACATTTAATTGGAATTCTGCCCAAGTCTTAATAGCTACAAGTACATTCAAAATAGCCGAACATAAAAACTCAAGGGAAAATCAACAAGAGAAAAATGAATATTTTTTGGTCACTACTTCTAGGTGTATTCAGATTCTAGCATTTATAATAAGCCTAATGACAACCGTCACAATACTCGGCTGCAACCACTAGCTTTAAAAATATGAAAATTCATCACAAGTGAATGGAACAATACCTCTGTCCTCTGAATAAATGATACTAACCAGCTGTACAGTACATGAATTCACCATTGGGTGGATCTGTAAGATTTTTGGTACCCGAGATGTGAAGAACTCAGTTCAAGCCAAAAGACACCAACAAAACAAAACCACCACACGTAGGACAACAAAAATCAACCTTTTCCAATAATTCCAAACTTCACATTGTGATAACTGGAAAAGGCTGGTGATGGATAATCACTGAACATTAACACAGGTGAATTGAAGAGAATAAAGAACGCTTAAAATCACTTTCACGAACATTACCGAGACAAATTCTACATTAGAGAAATTGTTGTCAAAGAGAAATATTCAAATAGGAACATTTTATACTGCAGTGAGAATACATGTGAACCAACACAATATGCTATTTGAAACCAGTGTAATAATACATTTACATCCACACACTTATTACTAGATAGCAAAGACCAGATTACCAAATTCCATATTAATGTCATAGCACAGCCTAATTAACATAAAACCTCGCTGCTCTGCTGTTTCATAGATTCCAAGTTACAATATTTTATTGAGGTAAATAGCGGGTACCATACTCATAAAGCTATTTACTAGAAGTTGTAGCTGACTGCAGGCGTTATAATGGGCAACATGAAATAAATCATATATGCAGATCTGTGGAGTTTAATACGCTTGTTATTATTATTGTTGAGGAGGGAATCATTAGCCACTCAAGGCCCCACCTTCATAGACGGCCCTTCTCCACACTCTAAGGTACTAAATAGCATATTTAGCCATTTTAGAGAATTTAGAGTTTAAAGAGGGGCTAGGGTTGGGCATGAAGGGGTTAAACATTTAGAAATAATGGGACGGTTGGTTCTGCTGAAGTACTAGAGAACTGAAAATTAAATTCTGGTTGGCCGAAGAAGCTTTTTCTTCCATGTGGACTGCACAATCTGATTGGCTGGCCGCAACTGTGAAGAATATGATGCGATTACCATTATAAGACTTTGTCCCGGTGTCCTGAAAAGCTTTTTAAAAAAGTAAGGGGCACCCCGACCCTCCGGGCTCTTATGTGGGGGAGAAGCCAGATGTATCCCCCACCTAAATAAAAACATATTTGGACGCAGAGTGGGAAGGGGGAGGTTTGAGGGCAGGGCCTGCCAGATGCCAGGCCCTGCGGCTAACTCCAAGCTGCGCATGGCTGAAGGCAGTGCACAGCTGGGGATCGGCTGCTGCGGAAGGTGTAGGGATCAGGTCCTATCCAGAGGCCAATTCCTGCAGCTAAGCCCTGGCTGTATACCCCTTATATACATATATACCCAATGCTAATCACCATTGCAATAGGAGAGAGGGGCCATATTTCACAACAGGTGAAGACTTTTGTGGGTCATATTGACCCTTCCTGCCTCAATAGTGGTAATAATTTGCATTTTCCACTCAGTGGATCAGCATACATGAATTAAGCCTAGAAATTATAAACAAAGCCAAAGCCAAATATCATTAGACAAAACAACCTTGAGCCCAGTTCTTCTACTTTTAAAGTGTTTGTAATAAGGAAATTAGGAAGCCGTAAAGTAGGAATTTCCCCATGTGAACCATGAGTTAAATAACTTCTATGTTGAGAACAAGGGATCTGAATTTTGATCTGATCATATGGAGAAAGTTTCCTCATTTGGTGGCATATTCCAAGTATGCTATGACGACTCTTTTGGGCACATGAGCATTCTATGGCGATAAGAAAGCATTTTTTCAGAACACAAAGCCAATTTAAAAGCACAAAAAGCCATTCCTGGGTCATGCAATGGCACTTTTGTGACACTGATTGCACTTATTGCCCTTCGGAAAGCAGTTCCGGGACAAATGATTTACCCTGCATGAGGTCTGGGGTCATATTTCTATTGGTGATTATTCAAGGCAAGTTGTGTTTTTTGCTTGTATATTTGTAACTGATGCATTTCAGCACTCCTGTGATGGTCTATTTGTATTTACTTGTAATCCCTTCGGCCCATTTCTTTAACTTTTATAGGGTACCTAAATTCCACATAGGTACATAGTATTGGCAGGAGTAATGTCACCAAGGCAGATCAGCAGTGTAAACACTCACAAAGTCTTATCTTTGTAGGTGTTTAAAACAATGTGGAGGAATGAGGGAAGGGCTTCCTCAAATAGAACAATATTTCCCAATGGAGAGTGTAAAAGAGAAAAAGTTCAATGTGGGAATTCAATTTTTGCATGTGGATTGTCTGCCCTAAGGAAAATCCTCAGGAGTGATACCAGAAGATCAGAACACCACATGGAAATTTAAAATGTCCACAGATTTCCCAGTGGTCTAGGGAATTTTTGTGAATTACAAAAATATCACAAACCTATTACAAAAGATCACAAACCTATTCAAATCTTTAGTGGAAAAAATAAAATTGGTAGATTTCCAATTACATTTTCTCAAGTTACAAACAATCACTGAGTCCTTAGGTTAAGGACTTGGCCGTCTGAATGTGGATTCTTTCTATGATTGTTGAGTGGTCCTCACATATGTACATACAATGTTGTCTACTATTCCTGAACGAATATGACTTCTTTAATGATAAGTTTACTTTGTAAATGCGGGTTTGTTGGTCCCAACGTACATTCGATTGGGAGTACTTACCTTTGGCCCAAAAATACATATTCACGAGAGAGAAAGTACTTTTGGACTCATTTCACTATTAGCAAGTGTCTTTGGACTCATTTTGTTACATACTGCCCACTTCATTATATCAGCATAGTATGCAAACCTGCATTCCAAATGGCCCTGTAAATACAAATCATACTTTCTAAATATTCACTGAAATGTATGCATTTGTTCTGCACATCCCCAGCTCAAAGATAAAACCAAAGCTCTTTCTTCTTAAAAACAAGTAGCAAGTAGATAATTTGTCAGCATTAAAGTACTTGTCAAACTCAGAAACACTTACATCAGCAGTTTTAAACTTTTAGGAGGTCTTTCAGAGACAGGAGTGATAACGTGAAAACAAATGAACACATCTGAAGCCATGGAATCCTTCAACAATGTTCACCAATCTGCACAAGGCAAGAACATGAGATTTCCAGAAGATGATTCCAAACATGATGGACTTTGGCCAAAGTTTGCCCAGGTGAGAAGCATTATCACACAGGTGAAAGTAAGATGAGCAGGAAACCCTCACACGCAGCCGGTTTCCAACTCTGTGTGGAGACACCACATGGTGGCAGTCCATAACAGATGGAAATGCAACCTCTGCAAAAAAACGACAGGCGGCCTCAGATTGTTTTGTTGAGTTTGGGGGGGGGGGGGGGATATGATTCAACTGCTCACCTGCTCCAGGGGATGCAGGTGCTCCAAACCCCCGGACGCCACCCAGTCTTGGAAGACCCTTCTTCAAGGCCTAAACACTCCCTCCACCACAAGTCCACATCGTGGAAATTACTCCAAGGTTGGCAGGGCTGGGATTGCACTCAAAACAAGAAATGAATGATTTCGCTGGACATCTGTGTTTTCTCCAACCAGGGGCGCCGTACAAAATGCTGTACTTGTAAAGTGTATTTCGTCACACACCTTTCCACAAAAAAAAGTCTGCTGCCCTATTGATATACTGACTATTTTTACCTACATGCAGTCTGTGTAACACATTTTCCCGCTATTTATATATTTTTCCTTCAGTCTGCAAATGTTAATCTCCGGAAAAGAGCGGCAATTTGTTATTCGGAGAAACTTGGAATAACCTCTCATTTATTTTTTATGGCAGTCGCTAAAAATCCCTTACCCATGGCCTCGGAAACGTCCGGCATGTTATGCCAGGAGTATTAGATAAACAGACCCAAAATAAATGTCTAGCGCTATGCTTTTTTGACATAACTACGAAAAATGGGCTGTAAATTTCAACACAAAGCCAAGGACACGGAACATCCTGAGAATGAGACATTGGTTAAGACTTTACAATTGTTGTTAAGGCTCAGGCGCGCGTGCACGTTTACTTCGGCCTAGGGGTGTTGGGGTACAAATGAATCCTTACAATTTCAGAACCCTGAAAGAAATCATAAATTCGAAGTATATATTTTTTCTGCAGAAGCACATTTAAAACGCTTTTATATTTTTATAGGACAGATTGCGGTTTAAGGGGGGGAGCCTTTTGTGTCAGGCCCTGGCAGAATACAGATGTTGCCTTGGTCTCTGGAGTCAACCACCAGGAGAGTAGAGTTGAGGAAACGTCCCGGCCGTCAACGTCCCAGGCCAGGCAGGATGTAAAGAAACATACCACAAGACACGGATTGTCCTCTTGTGCAGAGGACCGCACGGCACTCGCTTGTGGCCTACGGCTGCGCCGGGAGCCAGGGTACGTCAGACATACTCTGCAGACAGGGAAGCCAGACAGGAGGCGGCTAGCACGTATGCAGGCCCTGTAGTACATTAACCTGCTGACTTATCTCCGTGGGGGAGTACAGTACACACCAACGCGCCTTAAAGGAGTCCGCCAGACGGTGAGTCACGGGTACTTACGTCACTTTTCCTGAACTTTGCTTTTAAGCTTTTCATGCTCGCCCCATTCACGTCCTCACAGCCTCACAAGTGAGCACAGCATCTACAGTCTGCAAAAGAAAAACACGAAAGGACACGTTATCGCAGGCCAATGCGGAAGGGTTTAGCTTGTACACCAGAAAATGCCTCAGCTTATACTAGTTGTGCATAAACTAACCAGAATTCCTCTTGTAAAAGTGGGTTTCTTATAAATGTTTAACTGTTTCCCTCTTCCTCCCGTCTTTGAGAGCCGGGCCCCTGTCGCCGAGGGGCAGGGCCGTTGCAGATGTGTGTGGGGCAGGGCTGCTGCCACTTCAGTGCCAGGCAAGCGGGAAATGGCTAAACCTCTGGACTTTTATCCAGGGCCACTGGAATTGTGTGCCAGGGGTGGACTAAATTATGCGGTTAGAGACGGAAAATTATGTGTGTAATGTACTCATACTAGTATTGATAGCATTAATTATGTAGTAATTTGTACACGTTAACAATGTCTGGACAAAGGTTTCCCCCCATTAGTACAGATTTCACACCTAAATACAGCAATAAACAATAGATAGGTGACAAGTCAACCTTTGTGAAGCCCTTCCACTGAATGTCAACACGTGTTGCTGCATTTTAGTAACCTTTTAACCCATTTGAGCTATAAAACATTTTTGTTAAGATCCGCAGATGATACTGCAGATGGTGTATGTGGTTTATGCGGCAAATCCACAATTATGCAGAAAACGCAGCAGGTGCGAAATCGCATAATTCCAGTGGCCCTGCGTTTAACCCAGAATCATGAAAACAAATATACAAGAGTGCTCTCAGAATAAGCATACACCATATTCTGTGGATGCAAAGCCATGCTTCTGTTCAGTGTAGAATTGAATTAATGAATGGCTGAATTATGCATGCAAAGGCAAGAAACATATTTTAAATGCGAAGAAAAGAAACACATTTTAAACTCTTCTTTCTACAGCTTAGAACATGCATGGAAGAAACACATTACATTACATAACACAACCTGCAGCTTGAAAGAAGCAATAGCTTAATTTGTGCAGGTGGTGGATACGCCCACTCATTTTTGTAACAGAGACTTAGGACCTGTTTTAGAGTTTGGCAGACAGGTTACTCCATCACTAACGTCACAGATGTCACGCACGCATCATAACAATTGCCTTAGGACATAATGCACTTATAATAAGGGCCTGATTACGAGTTGACGGTGATGCAGCTGGCTGCCACGCCAGCGCCCTGCTGCATCACCACCAAACCTGTAGTTAGACCGCCTGCTGGATTTTGACTGGAATCCAGGTTAGGTGATCCTGCTTAGGCGGTCCCACAGTGGTGCCTTTCTAAAGCTCATATGTGAGCCTTAGAAAGGCAGCACCGTGGGAGCGTCAAAGTACGTTCCTGCACGGCATGGATTGTACAGTCCATGCCGTGCAGGAACAGGGGGTGCATACAGACAGGGGGCACACCATGTACCCCCCTGCATGTACCGCCAGGCCCAGAGGCAACAGGGCCCCTGTAGGGCCACCTTAGTTTCCGCGCCACCATGAAAAGGGTTGCAAAGAGGAAACTCGTAATATGCTTGGCGGTGTTGCAGTTGCACAGCAAGCATATTGCGAACTCGGACTGCTGCGCCACTGTTGCTGGATCATGACTCCCGGATGTTGCAACAGTCCTGTGGCAGTCCCACTGCCACACTTGTAATACGGCGGTCAGACCCCCCAGTTCAGTGGTGCGCGTACCGCCACCACGACTTCGGCAGCCCATGGACCACCGAGCTCGTAATCAGGCCATAAGGCAGTGGGATATCTGTCACGGTTGTGACAGAGTTACCCATCTCCCAAACTCAGGCCTTAGTTTTCATCACCAGACTTTGACCCAAAGCAAGAGGGAGAAAGGAGGGAGAAGAGAAAGATAGGAAAACAGTGACACAGGGAGGAAGCAAGGTTAAGAAAATAAACCACCACCGTGAGGTAAGGAGCCAGGTGGTGTAGTGGTGGGGAAAAGATGCACAACACTGGATCTATACCAGGCTGACCTGGTATTCTGCATGTCTGGCATTCTGCACCATTGGAAAAGAGTGAAAGAAGCAAGCGCCTATGACGTCCATGGCTATTTGATGGCTCTTGGGACGTTGCCAAACCTGACTGGAGATCAAAGTCTCTGCAAGAAGAAAGGACCAGCCAAAGAGCATCCTAGGGTGGTGAGCTAAAGAGCAACACTGACTCCAGGGTCAAGAGCAGGAACGAAAATGGCTCAGAAGAACTGCACGCGCACAGCAGTGCTTTATTGCCAGTTTACTTTATGGCACCATATTTCATATATTACGAGACGGCAGGGAATACAGTCAAGTTTCATTGCCTGGCTGAAGGCAGGGGTGAAGCTCTGGATGTAAATGCGAGCACTTAATGAGCTACGGCCATAAATAAAACACTAAGGTTGTACATTTCCATCCAAAAACAAAACATACTCACATTATCTTCTTGTTAAAAGAACAAAGAGCTCTCTCTGCCTAATGTAATTATTTTACTAAGCATGTGTATGGCGCCAAAATGTGAAACACAGCCAAGATGTCTGACGTTGGCTGCGGACCTTTTGGCTTTGTCGGTGCTTGTTGTGTTTGTGAATGTTTTTTGAATGAAGGTATGCACTGTATGAAAATATGCATTGTCTTTAAAGTCTCTGCTAAAGTAGTCCAGTAGGCGGCCTAAGTATGGAGTTTCTCCATACTTGGACTCCACCATAGTCTTTCAAACCATGTATGCTCGGACGGTGGGATTTGCGGTCCCCAGAGGCTTAGAAAGGCTTGTTCAGCTCCGAGCAGGCGGTGGGATATCAGTTTGCCTAGCGTACGATAGAGCGTACAGATATCTGGGACGGAGCGTCCCAAAAGAATTACCTTGGAACCAGGGCCGGACTGGGAACCAAAACTGGCCCTGGCAAAGTGCTCGGCCGCCTCCCCAATGCTGTAAAAAAAGGCTCCCAGGGGCCCAAAACTGGCCCCCACCTGTGCGGCACACCGGGGGATTGCCCAGTGCCCACTATGGCCAGTCCAGACTTGCTTGGGACATCTGACCCAGTCATGTTCAGTAGTGGTCAGTGAATCAGAGGCGTTTTAATGCATGGGCAAAGTGGGCCCTGGCCCAGGGCCCCAGCCGTTGATGGGGCCCCTGATTGAGCCAGCTTAGTTTTGCAGAGAGTCTTGGTCTGATGGCCTTGAATAATTCTAAAAACAGATTGTTTTAATAAGGTTTTCCTGCAATTTACTTTAAATGAGGGTGATGTGTGTGAGTCTGTAATAGACATTTTGCAGAGAAATATTTGTTTTTCAACACCATGCAACATCCATAAACACAGTTTCTTTTAGATCAAAACAGGACCTCATATATGAACAAAGATTATTAAAAAAGAAAAAAGATTAAGAGATAAGCAAAGATTATTGGCAATAATATTATTGAGCTGCTGCTGTATTATAATATTGAAAACACAGGTCAGTGTCCCTGAATATTAGATGTAAACACATTTAGAATTTGGGCCAGTGTGCCTGTGCACTGTCAGTGGCCTGGCCAAAGAGGGCATGAAAGAGCTGACATTGGATCATAAATTCAAAGCTATTTCCAACAGAGGCCCCCAAATTACTTTTGGCCCAGGGCTCCTGAAATCCTTAAGATGTCCCTGGTCAGTATCGAGGACCAGAAGGATTGTATTTTAGGACAGGACTAGAGTATGTGGGTAAGGGAACCCTCCTTCATGCACTCCCTCCTCCAGAGAGAATTGTTGTCTTTTTCATTTTGGCTAGGGTGTTGGGGTGTAGTGCTTATGGAGGGGCTCTCTCCCTCCAGAATGTGAGGCATAGTTAGCGTGAATCAAGATGTCTTCCCATTGGCCCAGATGTAAGGTGACGTCTATCTCTTTCACCCGATGGAATGCGTGTATTTTGGGAACTCGTGTGGGAGTTACCATATTTTATATAATGGAAATGGGACATTTGTTATCTGTGCGGAGTAAAAGGTACGTTTCAAAGGCAGTTATGGATTTTAGAGTCATATTAATGAACAGCTTTATTGAAATAATGCATTGGGCAAAGATATGCTCTGTATACAAAGTAGAAAATACTGCCTGTGAAGGGAGAAAGTCCAACTTTTATGTTTATGGGAGCGTCTGTTTTTACTATTCAAAGTTTTGAACATGTAAATATAGTGGCCCGGAAGTAACAAACTAGGTTGCGATTAAGGCGTTCCTGCTGAAACACGTGGGCCCTGTTTTCTTGCTTACTGGATGATGGAATACATTCTCGGAGTACTGAATGATTTGTTGTTGTTGTGCTGTCACTCGATCATGCGCGGACGTGCTGGAATACTGTTTGACATTATATATATATATATATATATCAAAGAAATACCCTTTCAAGCATAGAGTGACGAAAAAATTATGCAAAAAAGAAGCAGAGAACTCTGGGTAGTTCTCAAGTTTAGGTGGAAAGCAGCTCCTGTATGGAGCACTCTCAACACCAGCGACACTCTAGATCTGCTCACCTCAAATGTCTGTTTTTCTATCAAAATCTTTACGCATAGGATTAGCACAGTGCCATCCATGCCGAGATAGAAAAGGACAAAGTCTTTTGCCATTTGTACAGCAAAGTCTTTAAGCATAGGACTAGCACACTGCTGTCCTTGCTGAGCTGTAAAATGACAAAAGTCAATTACCACTCCAGGCACAGGATTACAGCTTTGAATTGGTAAAATACCAACCAAGCCAACCTGAAATGAGCAAAAGCAACCCCTGACACAGTGTTTCGCTCTAATTAGAGCTCTTCAGAGAGGTATAGCTTTGTCCAGACACAAGGGAGCATCCAGTATAAGTCAAAGAAATACCCTTTCAGGCATAGAGTGACAAATAAATTATGCAAAAAAGAAGCAGAGAACTCTGGGTAGTTCTCAAGTTTAGGTGGAAAGCAGCTCCTGTATGGAGCACTCTCAACACCAGCGACACTCTAGATCTGCTCACCTCAAATGTCTGTTTTTCTACCAAATCTTTACGCATAGGATTAGCACAGTGCCATCCACGCCGAGATAGAAAAGGACAAAGTCTTTTGCCATTTGTACAGCGAAGTCTTTAAGCATAGGACTAGCACAGTGCTGTCCTTGCCTTGCTGTAAAATGACAAAAGTCAATTACCACTCCATGCTTTTGCTCATTTCAGGTTGGCTTGATTGGTATTTTACCAATTCAAAGCTGTAATCCTGTGCCTGGAGTGGTAATTGACTTTTGTCATTTTACAGCTCGGCAAGGACAGCACTGTGCTAGTCCTATGCTTAAAGACTTTGCTGTACAAATGGCAAAAGACTTTGTCCTTTTCTATCTCGGCGTGGATGGCACTGTGCTAATCCTATGCGTAAAGATTTTGATAGAAAAACAGACATTTGAGGTGAGCAGATCTAGAGTGTCGCTGGTGTTGAGAGTGCTCCATACAGGAGCTGCTTTCCACCTAAACTTGAGAACTACCCAGAGTTCTCTGCTTCTTTTTTGTATTATATATATATATATATATATTGTATACCAATGGCCCTATATATATATTTATTTGATGTAAAAGCACACATTGCCCCAGTAGCCCCTGCACTGAAGGGGACTACTTATTAAGCAGGTGTGTACATAGCCAAGAGCTAGGTTGTCACTTGCAGAGAGTAAGCCAATGGCTGAAATGGGGTGAAACTGTGGCCACGCTGTTGTGGGCGGAAGCAAAATGTGGGGGACATTACAGAAACCAATGGATAGGAAGGGAATACTGAGAACCCAACCCCTTGTAAGTAAGTATATATGGGGTGGGGAGGAGTGTGTGTCCAGACAGACACACAGACAGGCAGACAGACAGACACACAGACAGAGACACACACACACACACACACCTCCCCCCTCAAAAAAATATATGACAGAGTGGCAGTAGTTACTCTGTAGTTATAGTTAGGATTCCCAAAGATAGAAATTCCCCTGATTTTTGACAAAATCTCCATGAAACTTTGAAGACTTATAACTTTTTCTACATTGGCAGATGATGCAAAGTTTCATAGTGATTTGTCAAAGAGGTGCTAAGAAAAAACGGGGGACGGGGTCTCAAACTGCATTTTTCCATCAATGCACTTTCCATAGACTTTGTACAGCGGCACAATGGGCAGTCTGATTTCAATTCAATTTGACAGACATATACTTTATGGTGTGTAGATGATCCGTTTTGGTATGTATTTTTAAAATTATAAAGGCAGAAAAACTTTGTGATATCTCAGGCCGCGGTATACCGTGGTAATTTTGTGATACTTGCTGACGACAAGGTAGTATATGATTGGCTAATGGCTGTTTTTACAAAAGTATAAGCCAGCCCTGTTGTTTTTACCACACGTTGGCTTTGTTCTGGGTTAGGTATGGCCTTAAAGAAATGTAACTAGTAGGTTTTATTTAAGTGCTCATCAGACCCCCAAGGATTTTGCGGCCTGGGATAACGAATTTTGAGGAAAACAAAAAAAAAAAATACATGTGTTTTCCCAAACCCTCAAATTAGCCTTGTTTTTGCAGGAGGCACAATATGTCCCTCTCACAAAAATACAGCTGGATCCTTAGTCTGTCACTGTTGGAGACTCTGACAAGTAACAGACTGTGACCTGACAGAGTGTCCTGCAACACCGCGCCTTGGAACAGGAGGGTGCCTGATGCCAGAGAGTGAAGATCTAAAATTTAAACCTCTGCTCTCTCTGGCATTCAACAACCACTGTTTCTGAGATGCACATGGCAGTAGGCAAACGCAGTGGGGGAGCAATAGGGGTAAAGAGAAGGTGGAGATACGTGTCCTGGGGTTGTGGAGGAGGAATGTTAGGGCCACAGAAGAGAGGAGACACAGGAGTGGGTGCGTATGCAGAGGAGAGAGGATGTGGCATTAAGACCCGAGCTGCCGACTTTGAATCTGGGTAACCAAGTCCGAGTCCCGGAGTCAGCTAAACATTCTGTGATTCTGGGCAAATCACCTAATATCACTGTGTAACTGGTGCTCATGTAAGCGCTCCAATATAGGTCAAATTTGTGCTACATAAAGCAGCAAAATCAATAAATAAAGAATCAAGGGGCAGAAGATACAACAAAACAAAGGCAGTGATAGGTAGGTAAGGGGAGAGCTGGTGCAGCCTGACAGCACAGGAGGGGGGCCCGGGCATTATCAAGGGATTAACAGGGAGGTTAATCAGCACTGTACAAAGCCAATAAAAGGAGGATCAGCATTAATATTTCTTAGAATTGGATTATTTGCGGGCACTTTTGTAAAAATAACAGGATTTTTACAAAAGTGCACATTTAGCAATTATTTTGCTAATCGTAAAATTGCAATATCCTAGGGGATCTGCGTAATAGGTAGGGAAAATTATTAATATGTTTGTATAGATTTAAAAAACAGAAAACAGAGTACAGTGATACCACCAAGGAAATACCGCAATACTTAAAAGAAAAATGTTAGAAAAATAAAATGTGTAAGAGAAATTTACATACACTGTACTACACTATATTCACAATTATAGTGCACTAGTGTATTTTTTTCCATACTTACTTTAAAAAACAAATAACATACTATCGCAGTACTACCTAGAAAGTACTGCACTATTTACAAAAAATTGAAAAAAAAATGATCAAATTACACTGTACTACACTATATTTCTCAAATATAGTGTAGTACACTTTATGATTTATTGTATACATATTTCCTTTTTTTATTTTTCCTTTAACTACCGCAGTACTATGTAGGTACTAGCGCAGTACTCCGTAAACATTTTTTCAAATACATAGAAAAATATAAATACATTTCCCTACATTACCACTTTAATAAAGTGAAAATAAGTAGGAAACAACAATAAAACCTACTACTAACCTACAACCTATATATAAGGCCCTAACCCAGAACACAGCCAAATTGTGATGAAATCTACATGGCTAACTTTTTTCTTTTGTAAAGGCAGCCATTAGCCAATGATACCATGGTATACTGTTGTCCAATACATGACTAAGGGGCTGATTACGATCTAGTTCAGAAAGCATTCCATCCGTTCCAGAATGCTTTCCGAACGACTCGGATCAGGAGAATTCGACTGAATGATTACGATGCATCCGGATTCGATCGGACTCCCTTTGCCTTCAATGGGAGCCTGTGGTCAGAACGAGAACACAGGCTCCCATTGAAGAAAGGTGTGGTTGGGGAAAACCTTGTACCATGTGGCAGGCACCCAATGGTGCCTGCCACACTGTGCATGGTTGGAAAGCAGGGTCCCATGGGTACCCCCAGGGGCCCGATTCGGAGGGCCCCAGGTTGAGAGGGGCCTGCTACGGGCCCCCAAAGACTGATTCCGACAGCCGACACGTTCCGGAGAAACCGTTTCGGAACGGCTGTCCAAATTGATCATCGTACTCACCTGCTCGGAAAACGAGCCCATAGAGCTGTCTGTATCGGATGCAAAAGACTAGACCGATCTGAATGCCTTTCGGAACAGATTCAGACAGCTCTACCGGTATATGGGCATCGTAATCGGTCGTTCGGAACTGTGTACGATTCGGTTGGAAACAAGGTCTCTGGATCGGATTCGGCAAACCCGAATCTGATTCAGAGCCCTTCATAACGAGATCGTTATCGACCCCTAAGTGTTTAGCGGCTTATAACTTTAAAACTACTTAACCAATTTAAAGCTAAAATTACCCTTTTCAGCCCATAGTCTATATTCCTGCCAAATTTCATCTCCATCCTTTCAGCTATTTTCATGCTATGTCTGTTTAAACTAGACTCTACTAAACCACACGCCACTCCTCACTACGCTGTTCGACTCTACACCACTCCACACCACTCATTCTAAGCAACTTCACCCTATGCTATTCCAATTTATGGCACTCCATTGTATGCTACGACATTAAACTCTATTCCACTCCATTCTACATTATTCCAGTGTACAGCACTCCACTCCATGGCACTCCATTTGACACCACGCCATTTGAAAACTCCATTCGACACAACTCCTCTCTACGACATTATACGCTATTCTACTCTATGCCACTCCACTCTTTGCCTGTAGGAAGCCGGCTCTCTATATAGTGCACTAAAAAGAAGTACACTGTGTAGGATCCCCAATTGGTTTAAATACAATTTCCTAACTATAACTGAGCTTTAGTTTTTTCCATAGAATGAAGGAATAAATATATCAAGAAGGGTTGTTGCATGGCGAGATGCACTCCCAGGTAGTTATATTGCCAACAGAGAGCTGCTTTAGTGAACACCAGTATAACAGTTTCTTGCCGATGCGTTTCGGGCCTTACGCCCTTCCTCAAAGGCAAACTGGGGCAACGACGACCAACAGAACTCTCAGTGTTTTACCAATTAAAATAAAAGAATGATCATGTGAGCACATCCGCTTGTTGCAAATGCATGATGGGACTGGAGGTCCAAATCCTTAACCCATGTGGGTCGCAGTCATCACACATTTAAAAAAAAAAAAAAGAAATATTTTCTTTAGTGCATTAAACAAAGAAGTAGTTCTCTGGTATAAACCGCACTTTCCGTTCCCCATTCAGCCGTCCTAATACAGCAGCAGCGGACCCGCTATTTATCTTGCAATGGTGCAGCTCACGACCGGGACGGCCGTATTACTGAAACAAGAAGGGTTGTCGCATAGCGAGATGCACTCTCAGGTAGGTTTTTTTTTCTTCTGGAAAATGTCCCTCTCTGCAGTGTCACCCCCTAACCTTTTGCCTACCTTCTCCACTTTTTCTGACCTAATTTCCACTGCCTTTAGGACTCCGAGAACTTTAACACTGCTAACTAGTGCTAAAGTGCATGTGATCTCTCCCTAAAACATGGTAACATTGGCACATAACTAATTGGCATATTTAATTTACTTATAAGTCCCTAGTACGGTGCACTACATGTGCCCTGGGTCTGTAAATTAAATGCTACTAGTGGGCCTGCAGCACTGATTGTGCAACCCACTTAGGTGGACCTCTGAACATGTCTCAGGCCTGCCATTGCAGAACCTGTGTGTGCAGTTTAAACTGCACACACAGGCTCTGCAATGTCGACTTGGGATAATAAACCTTTACCCGGGACCAAACTTCCCTTTTTATACATGTCACCCGAAGGTAGGCCCTGGACAACTCAGAGGGCAGGTTGCAATGTATTTAAAAAGCAGGACATGTACTTTTACATTTTACATGTCCTGGTAGTGAAAAACACTTAAATTCGTTTTTCACTACTGCAAGGCCTATCTTTCCCATAGGATAACATTGGGATCATCTTATTCTGTTGTCTAAGTATAATTGTGAATTGTGAAGAGACAGACTTTGAGTTTGGTGTCTCTGGAATCACAATTAAAAATCCGACTTCACGATTCAGCTTGGATTTTAAAGTGCAATTCTAAAAAGGGCCTTTTTTTCCGAAAGTTTGCATTTTCTTACTTTAAATATTTTGGGGCCTGCTGCCTGTCTCTGATCACATGTCTGGGTGGGTGACATGTTGGGCTTTGTGTATTCCTCCTAGACAGCCACTCACAAAGGGAGCTTAGGTGTGACTTGATGAGCCATCCTGGGAGGATGGGAGGGAGGAGCTGTAGCCAGCCTCACTTACAGCTGAATAGACTGTGTCCTGTCACCACACAAAGGGCTGCATACCCCCTGTAGTGTGTCTAGAGCCAGGACAGGAAGGGAGGACCTATGTGCACTTCAAAGGACTATCTTTAAAGTGTCACCCTACTTCAAAGGCACAACTGGGTATAAGTACTGGACCTCCGACACCTCCACTTCAGTGCACTTCTAGACCTGAGAAGACTCTGCCAGGAAGAAGGACTGATCTGCTGAAGGACTGTCACTCTGCTGAACTGCTGCTTTATTAGACCCCTGCCTTACTGTGCTACCCTGCTGACTGCTGTTCCCCAGCCTGGGTAAGAAAGGCTGGATCTGCATCACTTGAACCTAGAGAGACTCCAAGGGGTAGCTGAATGGCCTCCTGAAGCCTCGGAGACATAAAAGACTTCCAACCTATCTGCTTCTGTACCTGGACTCTGCTATCTGTGAGTCTGCCCTGCCAACTGGTGCCACCCTAGTCCTGGATCCTTGGAAGTGGGCCTAAGGTGCTCGCTTCAGCAAAAGCCATGCATCCTCTGTGAAATCGGCGTCATTGCATGGATCAGAACTGGTGCATTGCTCCTGTTGCGTGGATCAGAACCTGCACATCACCTTTACTGTACAGATCGGCCCCAACGCATCTCCTTCACAGAACGCAGATCAGATTAGGTTTATAACCACCCACTCTAGCCAATCCTACAAGGTACATTAGATATTTCATCGAAACTAGCATATTTTAAAAACTGATGCTGTTTTAGACCGTTACCTACATGAATCACCTCAAATAACTTTTAGAAAGGGGAGATCCCTTAAGGATGAACTCAGCCACAACTTAGTTACAACACACACTACTCCTAATTTTTAAAGTGGAACAGGATTTGCATGTAGTATGCGATGCAAAGCTTGTGTGAGTAGCAAGAACTGCACTAAGGTAAGAGTACCGAACAGTAATAGAGATTTTGCAACCAAGGGTAACTTTGACTGTAACACAGATTTTTATGTGAATTGCCTAATCTGCCCATGTAAGAAATATTACATAGGCAGTACTATACACAGAGCCAGAAAACGTATTCTGGAACATAAAAGAGCAATACGCCAGAATAATGGACAATATCCGGTAGGTTGACACTTTAAGGCTTTCCATGGACAGAACAACAAACTTCTGTGTTTTGTGATCTTAGATACAGTAAGACCTCAGGACCGAGGGGGAAATAGAGAACGGCAACGTAGGATCCTAGAGTCCAAGTACATTATTGATTTTGAGACACTAATTCCTGTGGGCTTGAACTCAAGTGAAGAATTAGCTATCCATCTGGGCTAGATATAAGAGAAATCAGGAGTATAGGCTCTGGAATAAAATATTTAAAATGAATTGTATCAGGAAGAAGTGAATTTATGAGATTGGAATACATATTTCATTTAAATGGTCTAGGAATATTGTCTTTCCTTGAACAAGAATAACATTGAATGTTTTTAAATTGTAAATAGCACTCACAATCACGTTTTGTATTAACATCACAATAAGAGTATTTTTGTTTTTGTTTTTTCGTTTGTGCAATCAGGAACGCACACCATCTGAGAATAACAGCATAATTAGCTGCAAGGCTCGTAATCAGATTATGAAGAGAGGAATTTGTCCCTTATTGATAGAATATTATGATGGAGCGAATGTAAGTTGAAATGTCATGAATCAATATTATAGAAACTTTGGGGATTATTACCATGTGATAAATTGTGAATGCCCACTAGGGCCTGACTTCCAAGGAATAAATGGGTATTATTTAACATATGAATACCCCTGGGTGATGAACAAACTATGATTATGCACTATGTCTATGTATACAGAAGCGAAATACGACTTGCTGTACCATGAACAAGCCGAAAGGTGAAACGCGTCGGTAGGAGGCTATCTGTTATGAAATAAACAGATCAAGCAGTTTGGAGTGTCCGTAGCTTCTTTTTTTTGCAACAGAGAAAAGTATTGGATATATATATATATATATATATATATATATATATATATATATATATATATATATTCACTTAAAAAACCATAGGTTTCACACACGGTATAGTTAGGAATTAGCATTTAAAAAACCTTGCAAATTCACTTAAAAACCCATAGGTTTCACACATGTTATAGTTAGCTGGACATTTCACTCGTAAAAAACCATTGAAATTCCCCCGTTATAGTTAGTTCAGATAACTATAACTCGCGCGCCCGCAATCCACTGCTCATGACGTCACATATTACATCACTCATGACATGGTCAGTGGCATCACTCATGACATCACTGATGACATCATCCTTGTGATAGAGTGGCGGTCGCGCGAGTTATAGTTATCTGAACTAACTATAACGGGGGAATTTCAATGGTTTTTTACGAGTGAAATGTCCAGCTAACTATAACATGTGTGAAAGCTATGGTTTTTTAAGTGAATTTGCAAGGTTTTTTAAATGCTAATTCCTAACTATAACGTGTGTGAAACCTATGGTTTTTTAAGTGAATTTGCAAGGTTTTTTAAATGCTAATTCCTAACTATAACGTGTGTGAAACCTATGGTTTTTTTTAAGTGAATTTGTAAGGTTTTTTAAATGCTATTATATATTTTATATAGTTTTTTTTTTTAAGGTTTTTCACCGTGCGCGCACCCCGCGATTTTTTGAAAAAAAAATAAAAAAAAATGTTCACCCTTCGGGGTCCTTCAGGGACCCCCTGACAAAGACTAGGGGGTCTACCCTGCCCCCTTTTCACGTTCTCCACCTTTCTTTTTCACTGTCACACACAAAACACACAAAATGGCGGCCGACACTTCCTGATTTCGACCGATTCAAACGTTGACTGACATGTCAGAATTACGCTCGCGCACGTTAAGGTGCGCGCACGGTGCGCGCACGGTGCGCGCCTATAGATATTTATGTACTTTTAACTGCAATTTTCTCAGGAACTACTGAACAGATTGACTCCATATATGCAAAAGGCACATCCCTGACCTGAGGACTAACTCTTTGCCAAATTTCAAGTAATTCTGTTCAGCCGTTCGGGCTGTACCTTCGACTAAAGGTCCTATGGGAAAATGCATGGGGAAAACGTGTTTTGGGACCCCCCTTTTTTCTCAGCCCCGCTTGACGAATCACCCCGAGACTTTCAGGGTAGGAGCTGAGCGGAGCGCCCCATTAGTTTTGAAAATTGCGCGAGGATTCGTCAACCGGCGCCAAAGTTATTCAAAATAGAATTTTCAGATTTCCTATGGAAACTCGGTCCTAACTATAACTATCTACTGGAGACCGCCAGTAGATAGTAGATAATATATATATAAATAATAATAATAATAATAATAATACACACACTATATATAATACGTCATATAGAATACACACCCACAATGACATCAAAATGCTCTTAAAGAGTTTAGAGAAACTTCTACGCACAGAACTTGATAAATGGTGGGAGGAAAAATCCTTAGAAAAATATCACAAAGTCAACAGAATCCCTAGAGGATTAAGAATTATGATTGCACCAACCTTTGAAAACCCTAACCCTTTGATGATGAAAGAGTGGGCAACAAATAACCTAGAAGCTTCTATGAACATGGTGTCCATCCTCATTAAATATGCCGAAATTGACAGGAAAGAAATCCTCAAGGAGATCGAAAAAGTAAACAGCCTATTAGAAAGACACGAAAACAAAGAACAGATTAAAAAAGGCAGAGAGGAAATAGATGTCTGGTTAAAGAAATTGGGGGACACCATCAAAGCATGTAAAATCTACAAATTTGCAAGGGACAAACACGATTATGAATCTGGGAGGATTTTCACATTCCCCCAAAAAATAGACACTGTAAAAAGGCAAGCACTAGCTGTTAAACCACTTGGTATAATCACTACAGCAGCCTTGGGCCACTTTTTTACAATGGGAACGGCGCCAAACGTTACGACCACGCAATTTGCCTAAGAAACAAGGAGACGGAGGGACTGGCGCAGAAAACAAAGGTGCAAACTCCGAAAACAGCAGTCGAAGCAGGGGTGGGTACAACAAGAAGAAGTGGTCTCAACGGTAAATGACGCAGATAACAAAGTGATCAACCTCTCTGATACAGTGCTATCCGTTGCTGAAATTCAATTGCTATCTCTAGGTTATCATACTGCCCTCCAACCAACTTAAAGTATGTTCAATCAAGGGTGGACCTGTTCAAATTTATAAGAAAACTTAAATTGCTAACATTTTTCACGCTTAAGAATACTTCGGACAGTGTCCCTGGCTCCAAACTACTTTCCACTGCTTTCCCCACTCTACAGGTCTCAGACATTAATACATTAAGAACTTTACAATCCCTAGCTATTGATGATGATGCAACACCAGAGACAACACAATGTGACACATTGGATATTGGCATCAGCAGCAGTTCTGCTCCAGTGAGTCCCTTCCGTCCAACTTCCAGCTTTGTGCCTATGATGCCTAAGGACGCCTTAGATGCGTTCAACGATTGTGCCACTGAGGATTTTAAACAGTTAAATAGGAAAATCATGCGCAATCAAGTTCGCAGGAAATATAGAGACATACAGTACTCCAAACTTGTGCACAAACTCAGGTCAAACAAATTTTTTATCGTGAACCAGGCTGATAAGGGGGGCAACATTGTCCTGTAGCTGAAGGAATTATATCTACAGGAGGCTGACCGCCACTTAAATGATACAGACTGCTACAGGAAAGACCTGCCCAGCGATTTGGCACGTCTGAAAGCAACAGCACACAATGGAAGCGCAAGGGTCTTATTACTAAGCATGAATTCAGTTTCCTCAAGAATGAACACCTGATCACTCCAGTGCTGTACTTCATCCCAAAGGTACATAAACATGTGACACCGGTACCTGGGAGACCGATTATTTTGGCCCAATGAAATCTCTTGGAGCCTATATCCAAGTACGTGGACTACTATCTACACTAATTCGTAGAGGGTCTCCTATTGTTTATAAAAGACACTGGTCTTTTTCTGTCCAAGTTGCAATGTGCCAAGTGGGACAATGATTGCATATTTATTGTAATGGACATTTGTTCATTATATACCAGTATTCATCATACAGATGGCATCAATTCAGTCAAACACAATTTGGGCAGTAGAAATATTCAACTTTATGAGCATAATCGAATGATTGTAGCCATGACAGAAATGTGTCTCTGCAATAATTTCTTTCTTTTTAACAAAGTGTTGTTCCAGCAGCTATGGGGAGTCGCCATGGGGGCATGTTTTTTCCCCAGCTATGCTTGTCTCCACGTTGGCTGGTGGGAGGAACATGTCCTCAGGGTTGACCACAGGGAGGTCTATGAAGCACACGTCCTCCATTGGCGGAGATTTATCGAGGACGTGTGCATCATATGGAAGGGAACGGAGGAATCTGCACATCAGTTTGTTCATGACATCAATGTTAACAAGCTCAATCTAAATTTCACTGCACACATCAGCAGCAGCAGTTGTGTGCAATTCCTCAATGTACAGGACAACACCATTCAAACTAGACTTCACAGGAAAAGCACTGCTGGCAACTCTGTGCTTCATGCCAGCAGTGCTCATCCGCCCCACCTAATCCGCAGTATCCCCTATGGGGAATTTCTGCGCATTAGAAGAATTCGCAGTTCAGATGCAGATCTTGTTAAAGGTCAGGCGGAAGCTCTACTGAGATTCTTAGCAAGGGGTTACAAGCAGAAAGATATGATACAGGCATTTAACAGGGCTAATGAACGCAGTAGAGAAGAATTTCTCCAAGATCACAATGCCACCACTAATGTGACCACATCATCTTCCATCCAGTTGACTGACATTCCTGAACCAGCTAGATTAATAACTGCCTATAGCTGCCAGGAGAGAGAAATTAGGAAGATTATTTATAAATATTGGCCAATAGTGTTATCAGATCTAACACTATCTCAATTGTTGCCCAAACATCCTACTCTCACATTCAGACATGCTCCCTCGATGAAGGATGCACTGGTCAAGAGCAGCCCGGGGGTAAATATTTCGGATAACTGGTTGTCTCCTAGGTCAGGATTCGTCAAGTGCAACACGTGTAGAGCGTGTAAATTCGGTAAAAATATCACCGAATACACCATAGCATTCGATGATAGACCTATTAAAATTTAGGGTCATCTTACGTGCCGTACCGAGTTCGCAGTGCACATCCTGGAACGCACCTGCCAACTAAAATACGTAGGGAGTACTAAACTCCAGGTGTTCAATCACATCTTGCAACACCTCCGAGCTGTGGTCAATTCGAATCCGAATTATCCTGTTGCAAGACACCTGAAACATGTTCATAACAACAACTTGAATGCCCTCAAGTATTACGTGATTGGACCTGTACCAACGTCCTTACGTGGAGGCAATAGGGAGAAAGAGTTACACCAGTTGGAATCACATTTCATTGTTTTATTAGACACTCGAATGCCTAACGCTCTTAACACGGGGGGGGGGGGGGGGGGGGGGGGAAGACCGCCACAATTTTATGTGATGTAACAATGTAGTTGTCTTTATTCAGGTTCCTCCCACGTAATCTCTCCGAATGTGTCATGTTATTTTATATTGTCCCCGATTCCAAAGTAACTATCATTTTAACTGTTTATACTCTGATCGTATCTCTTGGTTTTTACCCTGGTTTCGACTCTGATGAATTTTCTATTTTGAGCTTTTACTCGGACGTTGTTGTGTTTGATGTTTACGCAGTCGAGGAGGTGCTTCCTGCTAACACATTGCCTCTTTATAATTAACCGATTATCCATTGTGCACTTGCACTTTCATACTAATTGTAGATTCTACTAGGTGCCAACGCAATATACCATAGATTTCATGACTATTGTGCACGTGTTTAGCCTATTTGCACTATTTCGCACTTGCACTTGATGTCTTTGCACTATTTGTTGGGAACTTAAAGCAATTTTAAAATCAATGACTTTGCTAGTTAGTGACAGCCTATTTTTTGCTCAAGGTTTGGATACACTAATTAATTATGTACATACAGTGGTTGACAAGAACAACCAGTATGGTTTTATGAAATGTGCATTTGGCATTTTCTTTATGTTTCACCCTAAATGTACAGCATACTACATCGAATTTTATAATCTTTTTACCAACCTAGTATTTATTTATATGTGTCTATTCACTTTCAACCTGAAACTTATGTCATTTGACATTATTTGGTTATGTCGGGGACACACATATAGCAATCATTGGGCATGTTCTCGAACAATAAAGTCTTTTTTCTATTGTGATGGCTCTGGGGGAGGTGATTTTAGGATGTGCACTCAATATATATATATATATATATATATATATATATATATATATATATATATATGCCAACAATTTTTCTCCGTTTTAACAAAGAAAAAGTAGGGTCGCACTCCAGCGAGTTGTAATAATCCTTTGTTTTTATTCACAAATCCACAGGTTCCGAGATGCACAAAAAGAAACCAACGCGTTTCGTCAGCGTCCGCTGACTTGCTCACGGTTAATTTACAACATTCAAATCAGGTTTTTTTTTTAAAACAAACAAACAGGAAATTAACACACCTTTCCTGTTCCGTAAAACTACAGCTACAAATGCCACCCTAGAAGCAACGAGCTTCCACCAACCCTCCCTAGTGTCAAGCATACCATACGGAGAATTTCTCCGACTTCGTAGACTGTGCAGTGAGGAAGAGGAATGGAAGAAACAAAGTGCAGGCTCAATAAACAGATTCCTCAAGAGAAAATACAATAAAAACACGGTGAACCAGTGTTGGAACAGAGCCAATCAGAAATCTCGGGAAGATTGTCTGACTCAAACCAAAGAGCCAATAACCAAGGAGGAACCAATAAGATTAATACTGGATTACACCTTGGAATCTAAAGAAATCATGAATGTGATTCAAAAAAATTGGAAAATACTACAGTTGGATGGGACTGTGGGAAAAATAATGGGACCGCACCCTGTAATAACTTACAGAAGAGCTCCAAACTTAAAAGACAGATTGGTACACAGTCATTTCAAATCCGATAAAGCACAAACAACATGGTTAAAGAAAACTGGCTTTATCAAGTGTCAAAACTGTAAGGTGTGCCAAATTGCCAAACCCACAAATGAGATCAGAATGGCAAACAAAACAACTTGGAAAATTAAACAGTTAATATCGTGTAAAAGCCAATACACGGTCTACATCATTGAATGTCCCTGTAATTTAAAATACGTGGGAAGCACCATTTGTGAGCTGAAGAAAAGAATCTTGGAACACACCAGGGCCACCAAAAACAAGGACAAAAATAACGCGGTAGCAAGACATATGGAGACACACCATAATAGTAATTGGAAGTGTCTAAAGTTTTATGGAATTGAAACTGTACCAATCAATACACGAGGTGGAAATCGGGAGAGACTATTGAGACAGAAAGAATCTCGACATATCATCAACTTTAGAAGCATGACGCCGTTTGGTCTGAACCAGTCGGAAGAACTATACATACATCTTTAGACTGCAATACAAAACTTTATTGATTATCTTCATTTAACACGGCAATGTGTCAATGAGTTTCTGTTATTCATCATGCATATGATTTCTTAAAAGTATGCTGTTCTTAAGATGCAGGCCCACCGTAGGACACTCAGCGATGTCTATCCACTAGGGGATAATTATTCATAAGGGGGTTTTGAAAAAACAAACACTGTAATGATGACCCACCAGAGGGTGTTTATATCATGATGTATTTTTGAAATTGACAATTATTTGTCTAACCATGAAAATTGTTTTCAAACTTTGATTTATCAATGACATTGCATTTAAAAAATTTTGGGCCCATTCGGGGACACTTAGCCTCCCGTTAAACAAATCCATACGAATATATAAACTAATGTGAGTTAATGTGGGACTACATATCCCAGAAATCCGGTGAACTCTAAATCACCCCCCTATGACAGGAAAGGTGTGTTAATTTCCTGTTTGTTTGTTTTAAAAAAAAAACCTGATTTGAATGTTGTAAATTAACCGTGAGCAAGTCAGCGGACGCTGACGAAACGCGTTGGTTTCTTTTTGTGCATCTCGGAACCTGTGGATTTGTGAATAAAAACAAAGGATTATTACAACTCGCTGGAGTGCGACCCTACTTTTTCTTTGTTAAAACGGAGAAAAATTGTTGGCATATTAGCGGCGGTCCAAGCCGCAAGGACACCGCACCTTCAAAAAAGAGCGCCACTTAATCCGGAACCGTTGGACGCCTTGCTATTCATATATATATATATATATATATATATTCACTGAAAAAACCATAGGTTTCACACATGTTATAGTTAGCTGGACATTTTACTGATAAAAAACCATTGAAATTCCCCCGTTATAGTTAGTGCAGGCAACTATAACTCACGCGACCGCAATCCTCTGCTGATGCTAATACTGTATTTAGACACTTATTTGCCCATGTATTCTTCCATTAAATTTTAGCTATACATATATTACAAATATTTTTTTTTCATAAAGACACATATGTCATCAGCAGAGGATTGCGGTCGCGTGAGTTATAGTTGCCTGCACTAACTATAACGGGGGAATTTCAATGGTTTTTTATCAGTAAAATGTCCAGCTAACTATAACATGTGTGAAACCTATGGTTTTTTTCAGTGAATTGGCAAGGTTTTTTAAATGCTAATTCCTAACTATAACGTGTGTGAAACCTATGGTTTTTTCAGTGAATTTGTACGGTTTTTTAAATGCTAAGTTACTTTACGCCATTCGTGGCGTGCGCGCCCACTTAACGCAGTTCGTTCCGTGCGCGCACGGTGCGCTTCGCGCACACAGCGCACCGCGCGCCCGCTTTACGCAGTTAGTGCCGTGCACGCACGGTGGGCACGGGGTGCGCTACGCGCACCCCGTGCCCACGTTACGCTAGATGGGCCATGTACGCACGATGCGCTTCGCGCACCGTGCGCACATGGAGGACATATTATGCGCTTCGTTGTGAAAGGTAATCGTTTACATTTGTGTTAAACGACTATGCCATGCACAAATGGTGCCCTTCTGGCACCATTTGCACACGGGGTGGGGAGAGTATCGATTTTTTTTTTTTTATAACAACATTTTTTACCATACGCAAACGGTAAGCGTAATCGGCGATTTTTAAAAAAATAATAAAATAGACTTTTTGGCTTTGGGGGATCTTTGGGGACACCTTCATCAAGGCTAGGTGGTTAGGAGCTGTCTAAACAGCCCCTTTACATGTTTTTTGCCTTTGTTTTTCCACCACCCCCAGAGTGCGAGAGAGAAAATGGCGGCCACTGCTTCCTGGTTTCGACCGATTCGAATGTTTACTAAGATCTAACAGCCAATCAGATTCGAGCTCGCGCACGGCACCGTACGCGTACGGTAAGCTTACCGTAAGCGCACCGTAAGCTGCCACAGATATATATATTGATTTAAATGCTATTTTCTCAGGAACTACTGAACAGATTTACACTAGACCTACAAAAGGCACTTCCTTGACCTGAGGACTACCTCTCTGCCAAATTTCAAGTAACTCTGTTCAGCCGTTGGGCTGTAGCTGTGTCTAAAAGGTCCTATGGAAAAATGCATGGGAAAAACGCGTTTTGGGACCCCCCTTTTTTCTCAGCCCCCGCTTGACGAATCCCCCCGTGACTTTCAGGGTAGGAGCGGAGCGGAGCGCCCCACCTATTTTGAAAATTTCACGAGGATTCGTCAACCGGCGCCAAAGTTATTCCAAATAGAATGTTGCGGTTTTCCTATGGAAACAGGGTCCTAACTATAACTACCTACTGGCGACCGCCAGTAGGTAATATATATATATATATATATATATATATGTTTTGATTGGTCCAGCGCGTTATGTGATCAAGACCGCAGCAACGCGATCAAAACGCATCAGGCTGGACATTAGTCTTTCAAATGTGGTGATGCTGATTTAATTTATTTTTACAACGAAAATAAATCACTGCTTTGCTAAACCTGAACATGTTGTGGTCCATACCTGTCTGTCCTGCCGGCATATCAGGGTTGTGGAATAGAACATATTACACACACATATATTTATATATAAAAAACAAAAGGTCTTGATTAATGCCAACCCAAAAATGTACTTTGTGTGTATTAACATAATAGGAACGACTATGAAAAGGAACTCCATTTCATTACCCATTCAGGCAACGCTTTGTGGCATTTTTTTTTTTTTTTTTAATTCCCATGAACTCAGTGAAGAATTCTTCATCTGTACAGTAGGCTGCTATGGCAGTAATCCCCGAAGAAGTCCTCCATCATCTGGAGTCTCAGTCTGGACACAGGGACGACATTCTGAGGTGCAGCTTGGAGTGGCGTAACAGCCCCTGCAGCCCCCACAGTTTAGGGCCTCAAGCTCCAGGGGTCCCCCTCAGGCACTGTGCACCAGTGGTAGCTGGGAGTGCCTGACTGAGTCTGGAGCATGGGGGGGGGGCAATCCTTGCATTTTGCAGGGGGGGGCCTCTTCGAGTTTTGTTACACCACTGTCAGACTGGCCTAGGAACCCACCTCAGCGCTGGATATGGGTGATGCCGAACAAGCGCACCAAATGTTCTGACCTATACAATAGGGATTAGGGATGAGGGGCAGAGGGAGTAGTGGGCTTTTCCACAAGCACAATATGCAACAGTTTGTTGCTTACATTTTAACTTTACCCAGAATCCTTATTCCTCCAGCACTAAAAACTGTCGGTTTTGTAGCACTCCACACGCAACTCTCCCATCACCCCTGTAACTCTTTCTGGCCAAGAAAAAAAAACAAGTCTACTATTCACTAGGAGTACTAAAACATCTCTTAACCACCCTTGCTAAGAGTGGTATATAGCTATTACAGATCTCTATGTGTCATCCTAATTCAGCCATCTCTGCTGAGGTTTTGTGTACATGGACAAGACATGTTCCACCATGAGTGTGTAAAGAGATAGCCTATTTCCCAGTCTCAAACAGTGTATTTGACCTAACCACTAAGTGCGACTAGTCTCCTTTCATTCCCAGTCGTCTACATTTGTGGCTCACATTCATAACATAGCCCTTATTGCCAGACGGTTATTTGGAACTCGAGACACACAAGTTTACACATTTGTTGTGTCCACAGTAGTAAAGGCAGTAAGAGCACACAGGGCCGGCCGGCGCGGGTAGGGGGGTGTCACGGGGGGGGGGGGGAGGGACTCGTGGGCTTCTTTAAAAAAAAAAAATTTTAAACTTACCATGCCCCCGCCGGGTTCCGTGTCTTCTCTCCTACTCCCCTGTGTCAGATTCCAGGTTAGAACAGGAAGCAGGCAGGCAGGCTCCCACCTCTAAGCCAATCACAACGGAGCGTTGAGATTGGTCTGAGCGCCATGACATGGCACTCAGCCAGGGGCTGTAGGCGTGGGCATGCTCTCCAGGCAGGCTGTAATGCAGCCTGCAAGGAAATCAGGGGAGTACGCATGACTGTTTTGGGTGACCCAAGAGGGCTGACCAAACAGTCATTGCGCACATGAGTGCAGCTCCACCCCGCCCCCTTATACACTGCCGCAGCAGGAGGAAAAAAAGTATAATAACATTCCGTTAATATAATTTTATTTTTTCCTTTCTTTGCTGCTCCTGGCAGTGGGGCGATGCACCTCTGCCTTAGCAGAGGAGCCGCCACTGAAAGCACATTTCTGCAAATTCATGGGCAAAATCCAGTTTTGCGTGCTATTCCCTTGGTCATTATATTAAAAAGTCTCTAGCAAATATATATATATATACATATTCACTGATTAAACAAAAGGTTACAGGGGCGTTATAGTTAGGCTCAGATTTCACTTGTACAAAACCAGTGAAATTCAGCATTAATAGTTAGATGAGCTAAATATAACTGGCGCCCCCCGCAATTAACTGCTTATGACCTTACATATTACATCACTCATGACATGGTCAGTGACATCACTGATAACATTATCCAAGAATCACTGATGCACACATTCACACCCCCGTAGAACCTTTCATACCTACTATAGCGTTCCTGTAACCTTTGCTTTTTTCAGTGAATTTTTTTTAAAGGTTTATTAAATGCTAATTTCTAACTATAACATCCGGGCAACCTTAGTGTTTTTTTAGTGAATTTTTAAGGTTTTTTTAAATGCTAATTTCTAAGTATAACGTTCCTGTAACCTTTGTTTCCTTTTGTGAATTTCTATGGATTTTTTCAAGTAGTAGTTCCATTTGCAGAGTGGTGGAGAAAGGGGGCAGGGCCTTCGACCATCTCTCCCAAATTCCGCTGTTTAGAACTTACAGAAGGCAGCAGGAGGGCTTCTTGGCCCCAAGGTCCCTCAGGAGTACAGTGGGCTTCATCCCCTGACTAGTAGTGTACCAGGAGCAGTGTTTGCAGAGTGGTGGGGAAAGGGGGCGTGGCCTCCGAAGACTTCTTAGCAATCCCGCTGTGTGGGACTTACTGGAGGTAACAGGAGGGTTAGTTGCCCCCACGGACTTCCTTGGGGGCCCACTACTCTTCCTGTTACCTTTCTGCAACACACATAGAAAAAGGAAAAAGCCTCTCAGGATTGGCATTGTGCAGGAAGGTGCCCCTTCCTGCACAAAAATAATCCTGCTTACAACACAGGCACCGTGATGCGAGGGTCCCTGCGTTGGTGCTAGGCTGCCAAAAAAGCGCAATGGAAAAGGAAACTAATGTGCTGTATTGGATAAATACCGCGCATTCCTGCCCTTTCCCTGTGACGCAGGGCAGCACAGCAAGAGGACTTGCTGCGCTGCCCTGCGCCACAAAACTTATATATATGCCCCCTGTGTCTTCCCAGAAGTGGTCAGCACTGTTGTGCGCTTGCACCAAACTCTTGAATGCCCCACTGTAATGAACGACAAGTAAAGCTGATGCGCTGCTGAGCTCTGCAATCTTTGCTTCAGTCAGGTTTCCCTTGATACCGCATTGTTTCATCTGTGCTATGTTACTTTGTGCCTAGACACACTTTAATTTTTAGGTCTCGCTGAGCCCCAGCGCTTGCGCTGGCTCGGAGAGACATTTTATAGTTGGTATTTTCAAAGTGCTGCCGTGGCCTAAAGCCTCAGTGCACGTGAACGTGCACGCGCGCAGCGCCATGTGTCTTTCCTCGGCAGCACGCGATCGCAATCGCGATCACTTTCACTTTTTTTATTTATTTGTGCTAAAGCGCCACGCATGGCATGTTTAGCTGGCACATTTTTCGGGCAGAGGAGAGTATGCCAAAGTACAGCGGCCAATCCCTTGCCCTGTTGGTCAACACGTCATACACTGGAATGGAGTGACAGCTTAACAGCCAATAACATTCCCGCGCTCTTAAACGAAATGGTCAAATTGTTTTGAGGAAGCGACTGGAAACATTTTGAACTGGTTTACGTGCTATGTGTCCAGCACTCTAGCGCCTACCTATTACCTACTTGCACGCAAGGCGCTATCCTGGGCAAACTAGTCTATTCTGTCTCCCTCAACTTTAGCCATCGCAACAAGGTTCCCAGTGCACAACCGGCATGAGAGCCGACCAGTTTGTGAGGTTATCTCGATCTTGTCTGTCTGAGGATCGATTTGACACCTTTATTTTTGCAGTAAAGTCGATCAGTAGCTGATGCTGGTACAGCGGAGGGCAGCGCATGTAATGAGCACCGACACGTCCTGCATGGCTGCGGGGTCTCACTCCCCCTGTGCTGCGCATACATCTGGAGCTCGAATCTCACGTAGCCTGTCTGGTGCCCTTGTAATTTGTGGTTTCGTTTCTTCCCCTCGCGCTCAGCATTGAGGATGCCGCTGTTTGTGAATCGTTTCCCGCCCTCCAAACATTGCTCCGTCTCCCTCTTTTCAAATGTAGTGACAGCTGAACAGCCCATAAACCCCCCCCCCCCCCCTCTTGAGTGGAGGGCTCAGCGGTTTCCACCTGGCTTCCCTCGGGCATTGAGACAGTTCATACTTTGGACGGCGGCCTCATGTGCCAAGAGGACAAATGTGAGTTCGAAAACGTACAAATGACATCCCAAATATGTGTTTTCTTCACAGAATAGAAAGACCGTTGCAGACCTGTCCTGTAATGCGAGGCCATCATTCACTCGAGCGGTTTTATCGATCGCTTTTGGATTTTGGCTTTAGTGTTTTTCACAGCCGGACAGTGAAATAAACCTTTTAAAACATGTCAGGCCTTTCAGCAGCTTCTGTGCACTCCCGGGTAGCCAGGCGCTTTACAAATGCCCTTTCATTCATTCATTCATGCTGCACACACAGAGGGCACGGGGGTCTCCCAGCTTTGGAGTCCTTGAAGCTGTGCCTGGGAGCCACCTCTTTCTTCAAACCAAATGCCAAGATATGTGCAGGGAGTTGCATTATCTTTTACCTTATCCATAAACCAGCTTTCAATTGTATTTAATTTGCGACCGTATATTAAGATCTTAAAATTAGGGGTGTTTATTTTGCTGTTGTCGAATGTCACAATGCGCAGTAAGGCGTCCAAGGACCTTTGAAGTCCGATTGTGGCCTGCTCCAGTAAGATCGTATCATCTACTTATGGTGAGGCTCGGATCTTTGTCCTTGGGATGCTCTGCGGAAAGGACCCCACTCAGCCGATTGCTGGAATCCTGCTGCCAAACAGAGTTTAAAGAGTAAAGTAGCGAGCACACAGCTGTGCTTCAGGCCTTTGTCACTGTTGATGGGTGGATAAGTTGATAATGCCCTTCATAAGAATGGATGGATGCCCCGTTTGGCAGGTTTTTACCACAATTTAGTTCTATCTAGGTTGTCGAATGGTTTGGCAAAGTCTATAAAGGCCGCATAAAGAGGGCGCTCCCTTTCCTACCTTGCTTGTTCAACCAGATGCCTAAACCGAGCAGGTTGTCCTCCATGCTACAATCCTTCTGGAATCCTGTTTCATGTATTGGGATCAGTTGCTTCTTTCTTGAGCACAGTATTTGAGGTCTTAGCGAAGCATTCCCCCTCTATATCAAGAAGGGTGCTGATGTGAATGTTCTCTGGTGCATTAAAAGATCCTTTTATCCATTCACACCAGAATCAACCTCTCCAACTATCCCAGATGGTATTGGACACCCGCAAGACTTGAATAGTGGAAAGAGGGTCGCAGCCCATCGTGACTGAGCAATCTTGAAAATGGCTCCCAGGATACCCTTTGACCTGGAAGTCCAATTGCTACAACTTTCTTTAATGGTATTCTCTACCTTGTCTTGTGTTTGGGTACGGCATCATTACTTGGTAGTGCGGTCTTTAATTGTATTCCAAATGGGTCCAGTTCATATTCCAGTTTATTGTCTCCAGCCTTTAGCTTTCCAGTGTAACTTGCCCAGGTCGCATTTGATATATTTCAGCGGATCACTTGGGTTTTCTGTGATGATATTTGCTTAACAAGGTTCCATACATTCCTGGAATTCTTTGCTTTTGTGTCTTCAAACAATTTGATCTATTGTTGCCTTTAGTTTCTTTTCTACCCCAATTTCTTTTTTTTTATAGCACACTCTGAAATCTTTTACTTTTTATTTTATTCCACCATTGCCTTTGACAGATTTCTGGTGTCCTAAGGCACTATTTAGTTGTCCTTTTTTAGAACACTGATGACTGGTCCTTAAAATCGTTGGGGGTGCTACTCTGGACCGATATGGCTTTTATATCTATTATTACAGCCTCGAATAAAGAGGCTAAGAAACAAACTCATTCATGGGGACTATATAGCTCCTGATCATAGGTGCCACGTTTTCATTATGCTTATGTGTGACATTTCCACGTTTTCAGTCTGATTTGTGTGACATGTCAAATCATTACTTGTGACACTCTGAGTGACACTGTTGTGAGTGGAGCAAATCCGTCATATCTCTGTAAATGAATACATTTAAAAACAAGCATTGGCGATGCAATAGGTCCTGCATTTCTGAACGTTTAAGGTATTGGTGTTGGAAATAATAATGCAAAGTCAAAAGCACAAATTTTCCGTAATGCGAGACCTATTGCATTGCAAATGCTTGTTAGTGTTGAGCTACAACTCAATTAGCTATATTATGTCAGCTTAAAAGCCATGCAATACATAAAAACATTATACAATTAGATCAAAAACAATCCAACTTTACAACAACAAGAATTTTATTTAAAGATGTGTTGCACGACTTCCAGTTAGCGGGTCACTCTTCATTCCTCTCTGTCGTAGTCAATTCCCGCCGCTAGGGATCTGCGGTTCTCGCGAGTTTCCACGATGCAAATATGTAGCAATGAACAAACAGATCAATGGCCCTTATGTCTGATCGGTAACAATGAAAGCAGCAATGCCGCACTACACCGTCTGGCCTTGTACTCAGAAATAGTTTCCTCACAAAGCTACATAAAGTGCAAGTGTTGAGCCAGACAATCCAAATGAACACAAACAAGTAAACAAAGAAACTTCATAGTATTGGCTTTTCTCATTTCCTGACTACCAGCCTAGTTACTGTAATGCACTTAAGGGTGCCATAACGGTTAGCACAATCCTAAAGTGAATCACATGAAGTGAAACAAGGACTGCTCGGCTGCAGGGCTGCCACAGAGCCCCTGCCTCCCTCCCCGCCCCATGACTGGACGTGCAGTAAATACTGACACATGTGCGAGGTGGACCTCAGCTGCTCGTAGCCCACGCCCGAAGGGATTCCCAGAAAGAAACGCACCGCAAAGAAATGCCTCAAACGAATAGTGGGTCCCCTCCCCGGACATACACTGGAACGCAGTCCTGGCAGGGATCTCGCGAGAGTGGTGTTCCACCTGCAAGCTGCAGCTTGTTACATTAGTGGAGCTCAAATTGCACGGAAAGCAGCTCACTAAAATCGTACAGATAGACGAGGACAGATTCACAAAGACACATTCAATTGGAAACCAAAGTTTAGCAACAATTGTAACTTTTTTCCCACCAAAAGTCCAAAAGGCATAAATGTATTTAGGAGTGGGGATTTCTCCACTATAACCACAGATACATCTATATCTGTGAATCATGGATGGGAAGTGGGCTTTCAATGTGTGTAACTTTGGGGGAATTCCCAAACTTCTCCCAGATCACTATCTGTGCCGGAAGTGGTCAGAGATTTTACTCCTGCAAAATGCAGGAGTAACAACCCTTCCAGGTGGAGTAGTGGAAAGGTTTTTTTCTCTGAGGAAAAATGTTTTACACACATGGTAAAAAAACGAAGGAAAAGTGTTTGTTTGCACAGCGGCCTCCATTCTGCTTCTACTGACATTTTTGGTATGGGTATGGAGAGCTCTGGTACTGGAGGGCTTGGTAACATTCCCACAAGTACACCTGGAACTCTGCACCCGACATCTCTCAAGAGGTACTTCGGAGTCTGAGGCAACTTTGGCACGAGTGAATTCAGATGGTCTTCCCAATGAAGTGATGTGCACGCGCAGTCGACGGAACCGTTTTCAGTACATCTCTCAGGAGTGAAAAGTAACTCGAGGAACTCATAAGAGGGTACCCAAGGGGAAGCTAGGAACAGTCATAGAACAACCTTACCCTTTTGCTCAGGTAATAAACTATGCTTGCAAAGAATTATGTATAGTAAGAGCTACTTGGGCTTCGTCCTGGACCCAAAACATCACTTAACTGCGGGTCTGGACTGACTGGTCCCTGAAACATGATTGCTAATAAGTAGCCTAGACAGGCATAGACCATATAGCAGGGTGCACCAGAAGGCAGCAAACTACATCGTACCTCAAATGAATGCCGGCTTTCACTCCAACGACCCTTAATCAAAAACCTCAGAATTGTTTAAAATCCACGCTTTCCAGATGTCGTTGATGAATGAACCTCTTGGTGTCCCTTAGTGTGAGATTATAATCAGGCAGATCACGGTCACACATACAACTGTGCATCAGAAACAATCTTACAACACAACAGCTCTACAACCATGCATACATAAAATTACAATCATGCAAACATGTTAACTCCACAATCGCTCTAGAACAACCACACTCAGTAAAAGAGTGCAATTAAAAACAAATCACATTAATGACTGAATTAGAAAAGAGAGAGGTGTAGAGTGTAGTGGCGTAGAGTATAGTGGCGTGGAGTGGCATAGAGTGGAGTGGCGTAGAGTGGAGTGGCGTAGAGTGGAGTGGCGTAGAGTGGAGCGATGTAGAGTGGCGTGTGGTGTAGTAGAGTCTAATTTAAACAAACAGAGTGGAAGTGGCTGAACAGATGTGGATGGAATTTGGCAGGAATATAGATTGTGCCATGGAAAGAGTAGTCTTTTGGTAGTAGCTCTAAATTGGTTAAGTAGTGTTAAAGTTATGTCACAAAGCAGTTATATATTGGGTTGTGGTAACTTCGTGGTATGCCGCGGTAACTTCGTAGTATACCACAGTACATGCTGATCACGAGGCAGTATATCATTGGCTACATACAGTACTACAAGTACACCCCAACCCTGTAACTAAAGCACCAATGCAAAAGAACACTAAAATTACCACTGCTACACAACAACATTAAACAGCGACATCCAGACTCCCACATCGAGTGAATTTTAGGTGCGCCATGGTTCAGTTACACAAACAGCACACTAGCGAACAACACTAAGTATAGCTAAACAAACCTGTTGTCCTTCTCTATTCCTGTTAAATAATGGACAGTTATCTGTTACTGCAACCATATCCCCCTTTTGTTGAATTGTAAACTGTGTTAGGGCTTGTGTAATGAACTCCTAATCCAACCAATCAAGTCACCTCTTTCATGACTTGGCACCAGGATGTCAATCTCTACATCAGTAATTGATTCTATTTTCCTTGCCATTGCACTTTCCTCAGCAGAATAAAAGTGTCAAAAAAAGTGTTAATTATTTCGTATGTGTAGCGAGGCAGAGCTATTTCTGCATGCCCTGCAATGGCGGCAGCTTGCAACTTCAATGACAAGAAAGATCAGAAATCATGGAGCACTCGAGTCTCTCCTAACCCAGTGCTTTTCCCATGCCTGGCTGGTGTACTCATGTAGATTACTTGTGCACCAAACTGAGCAGCACCACTATCACCTCGCGTCACCCATCGTTCTTTTCTTTCCCTTTATCGAATTTCTTCTCTTTCTAATTCTGAAATTAAAGTCGTTTTTAAAAATAAATTACGCTCTTTAACTTAGTGTGGTTGTTCTAGAGCACCTTATCACAATATTACCATTAGTGCACGTCACTCTACATGATTCTGTGAGCCACACTGTTGCCATTTGTGTGGGTGTGGGGAGGACGCCAGAATGTTAGCTAGCTGTGATAGAGGCATGGAATAGGCGTGTCCAGCGTCTGTCGGGAAGGCCAAATCCCCCCTGCCATAAATCACTTATCGAGGCTATCTCAGGACTTCCCAACCTCA
The DNA here is from genome assembly GCF_964204655.1 of Triturus cristatus. Lineage (NCBI taxonomy): Eukaryota > Metazoa > Chordata > Amphibia > Caudata > Salamandridae > Triturus > Triturus cristatus. The sequence goes on along the minus strand of NC_140581.1, from coordinate 255,859,794 downwards.
ATGTTGCACAGCACACTGGGTCTTCCGAACAAATATGTATACCTATGCCTTTTTGTGCGAGTTCTGCTTTAAATCCGTTGTAAAGCGCTCCGATACCCTCGGGTCTGGTCAACGCTATATAAAACTTCTTAATAATATAAATAAATAATCATATGATACACACTTCTTTCTACTCATAACCAAACTAAAGGGAATTATTTATACAGTGCATGGTTAACTTGAAAATCTTGCAAAAAATCCGTATTTGTAAAGCGTGAACTACTCACCCTTACGGTCTCAAGGCGCTGGGGGCTGTTGTGGAAATTAAGTGAGCTATTGCCCAGAGTCACATGGTGCTGAGCTGAGCTGCCGCCGAAGCCGGGGATCGAACCATGAGCAAAGATTTGACCAACTAGAACTCTATTAGATACGCTTGATGTAGGACGGTGAAGCCACAAATCTGTGAGACCCTCCAGCTGTTTCTATTATATAGGGTTAAGATGAGGACCCAGGTTCAAAGTCAACTTTCATAAAGATGGAACTCTTTTTTGAACTATAAGGAAATATATATACACACTCGTTATCATGGTCAAAGTTTTAGGCCAGACCAAGTATTGGGTCTCAACGGCATCACATGGGTGCATGCCATTCTCCGGACTGCACACATTCTATATACACTGCTAAAGAGCGCCACCATGCTCCTATCAGGGAGAAGGTCTGGTCAAAGGCTCTTTCCACTCCTTCACGTCTCAAGCTACTTATGGGAGCCTCCTTAATAAAAGATTTTCCACATAATTCTCAAGTATTATTTCCAGCACTGGGATGTACATCTATAGAAACTGCTGGCATTATCACTAGTCACTGCTAGTCATGCCAGATGGATGCACAGCTTTTTACCATGTCCTTTAGGCAATAAAAAAGACCCAATCCAGTAGACAACTCTATTAGGCGGCTTGAATATTCCCCGGGTTTGTGGATACTTCTTGTCTTAAGTCACATTCGGAAACAAAGATGCGCAAATAATATAGGAAGCCTAAATTTATAAAGACATCAATCTCCTTATTGAATATGCATTTTCAGCTTCTCTGGGAGGGGAATTTTTCAGGTCATAAAGACATTCTCATGAATTTCCAAAGGTAGTCTGTTGTACACTGACAACATCAATGCTTTGTCTCAATTGACCAAGCAAATGGATTATGGATTCCATCCCAGCATTTACTTCTATCCGGGCTCATAAAATAAACAGTTGGGAGATACATCTCAACATTCCAGAACCTATTTTGAAGGAGAACAGAATAAGGTGCTCGAGACATGTACAGTAATTCACTACATACTGTTCCAAGGGGTCTTCAGATTGTTTCACCTGAATTCCAGCATTTCTAATTTCATGTTGCAATAGCTCACCCTCTCCTCATTCCCATCCAAGCTATGGATATTAGTTTTTACCAAATGCAAACGACCATAAAGACTGCACTAGGTTATCATAAATGGTGGTGAGGGCAGGGAGGCGTAAAGGTCGTTCAACAGGTCCCCACGATGGATACACATAGGTTTACCAGCTTCATATGCGTCAAGAGCCACATGGCAGTTTCTGGTCCTTTGTATTTATGGCGCAAACTTTCATGACATACATTTTGCAAATAAATGTATGGATCTGCAGTTACTACAGTCTGAAATCTTATATCTTTTTATTTTGCTGTTTTCTTAAAGTTAATATAGAGGTGTGATTTTACCACCACACCAACTCTGCTATTGAAGTTTTCCAAGGATACTTAGAGAGGCGTTTGCTGTAAAAATGCCCTGTTCAGTTACTGCTCTCTCCAGTAATAGCTTTCGACTTGCAGTGATGGTCTGCTGGAACACGGAGAGATTTCAGTCAAATCTTCATCGAGACCCCGCGTTATCCTTATTACATGCTACTTAGGGGCATATGTATCAACATCACCATTTGCGATTCTCAAATAGCGATTTTTAAAGAATCGCTATTTGAGAATTGCAAAACGGGATGCATTTAAAAAATTGCAAACTTTTAGCGATTTCTTAAAATTCCTTAATTGCGATTAGCAAATTGCGAAATCGCAATTAAGGAATACCTGCCCATTCATTTCTATGGGCCAGGAGACCCATAGGAATGAATGAGAAGTAATTCTCAAATAGCGAATTCGCAATTTGCTAATCGCTATTTGAGAATAATTTCAAAGGTGCAAGGGTGTCATGATGACACCCTGAAGCACCCCTGAAATGAGCATGTGTGTGCATATGGCGCACATACATGCCCTAAGGGCATGTATGAGCGTCACGTGGCACTTTGCAAAATTCAAAAACGTGCATTTTGAAAGGAAATCGCAAATTACCACCAACTGGAAGTTGGTGGTAATTTGCGATTTCTTAAGGATAATTCGCACAACTTGGGTGCTTTTTACATATCATTTAAGAAATCGCAATTTGCGATTTCTTAAATGCTTACGCAAAATTAAGAAATCGCTAAATTAGCAATTCCTTAATTTTGCGATGGGATTTTGCCTAATACATCCCGTTTTGCGAATTTTTAATCGCAAACGCTGTATTTTGCGAATCGCAGCGTTTGCGATTAAAAATTAGCTTGATACATATGCCCCTTGGTCATTTATAACTTATCTCGTACACTACTGCCCTGGAATATTTGATGCAATTAATACAGCATTTCTATTAAGGACCTACTATGAATAAAATACAATTTATTTTATATTTCATAGATATTACCTTCATAACTCCTAGGAGGAAAAAATTAAATAAAAACTTTCCTATTTTTCTCAGTCACTATTTAAGAAAAGAGAAATATTCATAACAAGTTCCCAAAGAGTGTAAGTAACAATGTATAATAATGCGGTGCCTCGACAACTGTCTAGATTTTTATCTTCAACTTGATAACAAATGAACATAATTAAATCCTGCTTACAAATATTTATAAAGGGCGGCTGCCCGTCTCTCTCCCCGACATACTTCAGCTGGACGTCTGATCCATCATCTTGCACGAATTGCAATAGCAATTCCAACATACCGTGCCACAGGCGGCGAACTGACCACCGGAAAACCAGTGAACCCATATTATATAAATCCCTGCAAGCAGAAACTGCTGTGACCGATGGAGCACCGTCTAGTGAATACTTCTGGTTTCTCACGACTGTTAACTAAAAGTGTAAGGACCGTGGAGGGGTTCTCCCTTCTCAATATCTTTCAAATCCCTCCATAATGACAAACACACACCAACTAACCCTGAGAAACAGGTTTAGGATGCTTTTTTTCCAGTTACCTCAGTGGCCACAGAGCAGGCATTATTGTGGGCGACCACTAACTAGGACTTCCGAATTAAAGGCAAGGACCCTTAATGTGGAAGAAGGCCGTTTACATAAAAATGCTTGTGCTATAAGCTACCAATCGGATAGAATGTGCTTGAGAGAGTCTTGGTGGACTCAGAGACCCTCACAAGCATGTCCTGGTTTAAACCGTGTCCCTCGTTTCCCGTTGACATAGAATGCCATTTTGAGCAGGAGCTAGATGCATGGCTCCTGCTCAGATTTTCATCCTGTGGGAGATGGAGATATGGGAGAAGGAGATGTGGGAGAAAGGGTGATTCCATCTTGTCCATTACCGGGAGCCATTAGACGTATGAAGTAACTCAGCGACCCTAGTACAAACCCCTCTTTCCAAAGCGGACGCAGTCACTGATCATCACCTAGAAAGGTTATGAGATCATTGGGACCTTTTTCAGTGTCGATAAGACTGCTTGGACCCTGGGTACTTGTTACTGGTTAGCACCCACATTCTAAGCAACCTGTCTGGAGTGGAACCAAAACTTTCCACCATGTTTTAAACTAACACATATTTCTACTTAAGTTTAAAAGGCATCATCAATCATTTGAGGAAAAGTTGCAAGCCGATTTGTTTTTCCCAAAAGCTAGGAAAAGTCCCAGACTGGCTGCTCATGTTGGAAGGGTTAATGCTCTAGTCTTTCTGTCTCCATTATCTCATCGTGGCTACTTTGATGTACATGCCAATGACACCCGCACACTGCTTAAAGTTTCAGACGAATGTTGCATGGTGCTTGGAGGAGATTAGAAACTGGATCACCAGTTAGCTCAAATTAAGTTATGACAAGCACGTGCTTCCAGCTGCTTGAAACAGGCTTCTGTCCTTCACTCATTAAACTGATAGGACTCAGAGTATAAAGATCTATTGAGGTTTTTCCCTCGGATCACATTTGAAGGTTGTGCTTTGCATACTTTTTTCACCTGATAGGGCTACAAAGATATTGAACTCGGACATATGGCAGACTTGTCTCAACAGTAACGGTTATAGCTGGATCACAATTAGACCATGAGAATGTTCTTTGTTTGTGGTCCCCTTGACAGCTGCCGAATCAATTTCAGACGATCCAGAACATGGGTGTGCGTCTATTCTGTGAGGCTGTAAATTAAACTATGTTTCTCTAGTATCGCCTAAACACCATCACTGGCTTCAGCCGATTCACAAGCTAAATGGTCTGTGTGATACGGGTGTCCGGCCATTGGAAAGATCGTGCAAGTTTATCTATGCATGGCTTCTAGAGCCCTTCACTCTGTGGCCCAAAGCAAATGGCTATTGCCAGACTGAGGAATCTGCACATGTTCAGAAGTTGGGGTTATGGTGAAAGTTCAAAGAAACTGACTAATGGGCAACATTGTCCAAAGTTTGATCTTTACTTCTATAGCGCCGAGGCCTCTTTACCAGGGCCTCTAGAGGATAGAGTGCAAAATGGTCAGGGATGTGCAAATAAACAACAAATAGAGGAACATACAACTACACAGCTTTATGCCATAGGATCTTCTTAGCCACAGTCAATCCTCAGCAGGAGGAAGTATCTGCGCACAGCAGTTGGATAGCCAAAGGGCAGAACGGTCTCTGTGCACTGGAATATAACTTTACACAGGATGATTCAGGAACACTAACAAAGGGACAAATGAACCAAGACTACCACCAAGGAGAAGAATACATCCTGGAACATAAATCAAGACAAACATGGATACATACATGGATATCGACAGAAGACTGGTTTAGAGCCCACCAGACTCAGCTAGTCTGCCCGCTTCTTGCTATGTATGGATAGAAAAAAGTCCCATAGCTTGATGGAAGAAGAATATCAGCATATTCTTGCTGAAGAGATGGTGAAATCATGATCTGAAAATAGTAATATTTTACAAAAAGTGATGGGATTAATAAAAAGTTGGTAAAGGTATCCCGATATGTGAAGAGCCTTAAAACGATGGAAGCAGAAGGACAGTGAATGTGTTGAGAAGCACAGGATTACCGAAGCAAAATATAATAGATCATAAATTGTAGCGTTTTTTTGTTTTGTTTTTTAAAAAGACCACTTCACAGCCGGTCCAGCCCTTTATATATAATAAGTATGCAGCTTTTATCCACCGGGTGAATGTAAATTTATCAGCTATTGACCGGAGTATCTGGAGCACGGCTATTCCAAATTCCTTAGTTGAAGATTTGGACCATGAAATCACTCAAAATGCAGAGAATGCGAGCAAGCACCTGGGAGTCAGCGAGAAGCGAACAGTGCATTCTATGCTAAGAACATTGGCTGAACGAGAACAAAGGAGCGTCAACCTTGCCCAGATGGGAGTTCTCACAGTGATAATATTACAGTAGCTGTAAAGCGTCATGTTTGTGTGGAACAAGTAAGAATGAAAACAGGAAGGATTACCGAAGGATCCATCGTTAAAGCTATGATACATAAAAGAAGTGAAGATTCATTATGACAGAAGGACACCAGCAGAAACAAACTGTATTTATCACCCATGTATGTGACTAGTAGTACATGTCACCTATTTAAGCAGTCAGTTAAGAAGAAACCATTAAAGGGAAGATATTTGGACTGGACAATCGTAGACCATATGGGCACGGAGACTGCGACCAAAGAGTGAGACTTTGTACAGAGAAAAGTTCAGAGAGACAGGGAGTGGGTGGGATGAGGAAATTCACATGAGGTGGTAGAATCAGCTGATTAGTCAGGGAAGGGTGTGTTAGAACAAATGACTGTGGAGGAGGCTGGATAAGTGGATTGTACAGAGCCGCAGATGGGTTCATGGGGATCATACGAACTGCCTTATGCACGATGACTGTGCTGCTTGTGCGGCCAACTTGAATGAGACGTCAAAGCTGAACCAGGTTGAACAGGACCTAAACACAATCCCTCGAAGGGAAAAAGGTCAACATTTTTAAAATGGACGTGAAATCTCCGCATGAAGTGGAGAGTGAAATACGAAAAGCAGGCAAGCAGTTGAAATAGTAAATGTTACAACATATGAGATTATTGCAAAATATTAGAGTTGAAGGATTGTAGATATGTCAAAGGAGAAATTGTAGGATTTGCATTGTGTATGGCTGAATGAAGAAAAGCATAACATGCAAAGGACTTCTGCCTGGTTACCAATTGAGTTATTTTCAAATGGATAACCACAAAAGAAAATGGAGAAAAGCAGAGTCTTTTATGAGGACAAGGAAGTGAGAGGGTCGAGACTAGAAACATGGTACCATTAAATAGTAAAGGGATCAGGGAATTATCATCGGATGACCTAACACGTAATTATTGTGATACAATTCTGGGAATAGGACTGGTGTGATGTTTAATGACCAGAAGTGGAGAGGTTGTTCAACAACTCTACAGAGCAGTATTAAGCCCTCACCTGGGACACTTTGGGCCTTACACGACTTTGGTGTTCCTATAGCGGACACAACGCACTGTCGGACTGCCTAAACTTTGGTGTGACCACCTGCCAGTTTGAGAGTTAAATCCTGGTCTGGCGGGCAGTCCTGCGGCAGTCTGGTAGGCTCATAGAAGAACCCATCATGCAGAACACCGGAGCGCCGACTGAGCCTTCCTGCACGGTGTGGCACTTATGCCACACCGTGCAGGAAGGGGGTGTAGGAAAGGGGTGCAGGAAAGGGGTGCAAATCCAGGGGATTACATGTGCCCCCCCCCGCATGCACTCCAAGGCCCAAATCCAGCAGGGGCCGTTGCCACTCCGCCACCCTTATCATGGCAGGTTCACTGCCATGAAAAGGGTGGTGAAATGACAACTCGGAATATGCTTGGTGGTGCTGGCTGCGGCACTGCCAGCATATTCCTGCCGGTAAAAGACTGCCGGGCCCGCGGGATTCTTGATCTGAGCGGTGCCGGGGGCCTCATGGCGGTCCAACCGCTGCAGTCGTAATACAAACACGATGATTAGGATAAGAATTTCAAAAGGTCTACACAGGCAGAAGGGTTATACCATAAAACGTTATACTCCTGAAGGAAATCAACACCAAGCAATCATTTCTCAACTAACGTGTGTGTGTGTGTACCTGGACTAGGCACCACAATATAAGAATGCTAGGGGGGCTGGTGCAACTGCTATCGCACAAGTAACCTCACAACATACATTTTCTTCACATTATGAATGCATAATGCAGTCTCCCACCAGAAGTGGAGGAGATAAAAACAAACTAAAACACTAACTAGCCAGAGACAGATTCGAGAGGGGAACAGTAACCAAGGTTAATGATCATGGAGTGTTTTTGAGTTAAAAAAAACGGTGCTTAATTTGTTTATGAAAATTCTCGAATAATCTTACCAGCAGCCTAACTTTAGATTTTTTGCATTTCAATTTAATATAAACTCTACTTATTTGTTGCTAATATGGCATCACGTGCAGCAAACTGCTCCCTCAGCTCTAGAAGATCACTAGGATCGATGCATAAGAGCATAATTAGATGTTTAGGACTTCACTGTAGATTTATTAAAATTGTGAATTACTTGTACTAAGTACTTTACTAACGTTTGCTGCTAATGTTTAAGACTAACAGGTAGATTGATGCTTTCCAGTTGATCCATTTGTAATGAATGCAATATAATACATATATTCATATTGATGGGGCAACATGTGATATAATTAATGTATGTGAAAATAAGGTCACAATATTAAACAAGCACTAGCAACATCAATAGGTCTAGAGTGACTGACAGCCTTTTTGCTTTGTCAATGCTTGTTTTGCTTTTTCGCCGTGCTTTTTGCAAAGCTGTATTGTTGGAGGAGGTACCAGGTAATTGTAAATATACATATATTTTTTAAATGGCTAAACGTCAAACTATTTTTGTCTCAAAAAGCATACTCTCATTGTAATCCCCGACACTGAAAGTAATTACTTTGTGTGAGGCTGTGATCCCAGTGAAAGAGCAGAATGCCATCACCCACAGTGTGGCTGAAGTGGGCTAACCCATTGCTCCATCCATACTGTATGCTGCAGAAGGCGGAGGAAAAATGTGAATGATTCAACAATCTAATTGATGAAGGGGGCTAGCTGAAACCCAGTGGCGGCTGGCATGCCTCGTGGGTGGCGGGGCAGGGGTGGGGTGTGAGGGGGGACACGGGGGTGGGGAAGCATGAGGTTTAACAATGTAATTTAAAAAACAAAAATTACACACTTACCTTGCCGCCGGGTTCCGCGTCTCTGATCCTTGCTCCTGCTCTCCTCATGGGACAGGAAGCCAGGAACAGCCAGGCTCCCCTGAGCAATCAAAACGCTGCATTGCAGCGTTGTGATTGGTTTTGAGCGATCTGATTCGAAGCTCAACCAGGGAATGGGGGCCTGGGCTTGTTATCCATGCAGGACGTAATGCAGCCTGCATGGAGAAAGGGGAAAATGCACGTTACTGATTTAGTAAGCCCGAGAGGGCCGACCAAAAAGTTATTGCATACTTAGGAGTGGGCAAACCACTCCACCCCTACCCTGCTCCGTGAGCAGAGCAAAGCAGCCCCACCCGCAAACTAAACAGAAAATGATAATAACAAAGTTATTATCATTTTATATTTCCTTTCCACTGCTCGAAAGCAGTGGGGCGACGCTCCTCCGCCATAACAGAGGAGCCGCCACTGCTGAAATCCCCTATAAGTAAGTATATCCTATATACAATATGAGTAAAACTAAAAGGTCTTTGGTAACACCAGACCAAATAACAGAGAAACAAAAAAAGAAGATTATCTCAAAAATGGTTCTAATGTATTGTGTTTTTTAGGCCTAGGCGTATAGAGAAAGTGCAGCAGCATTGCTGTTCAGATAAACATGCTGCAATAAAACAGTTTTGATCGTTCTCACAAGTTTTGAAACTGACAATGCCATGGGACCGAATGAAAGAGGGGCACTGCAGCGCCTTTCGACACTCGCATGATTGGCATGTTCAGTATAACTCCGCTGCCGATGGGTGTCATCTCAGGAAGAAGAAAGTGTGCCCATAACTATTAAAGATACATCTAGTATAATGGGGTGACCCAGTGCCCCTCAGAACCTGGGTGTACAGGAATGTGGAAAATAATCGGTTCTGTCCGGTACAGATTTGCTTCTAGGTTTACTGAATAACAATAATCAAACCTTTCAGTAATAATCAATGAAAAGCAAAGAGAAGAAAAGCAAATACCATGAATCCTCGAAACAAGGACAAAAACACACCAAAATTAAATTAATCAAGGTCTGTATTTAAGGATAGATCTATATGTTCTTTACATTTTATGGTGTTGAAATGACATGAACAGGCTGTCAAAGTTCATGAACTTACAATTTGTTCCAACGGCGGAAGTGATATGGTGAAAAAAGCTGCTAAGAAAGTGCTGAATGTGAACAAGATATATACAGTGCTGTACACAATGCTAAAGGATAATCCTGACCCTACTTTCTCCGCCCCACGCGAAACGGAAATTTAAAACCCCAAGTGATGCCGAGCTCTGTGCTCCAAGGGATGGATGTCTTTTGAATGACCAGTTTTAGCATTGCGTACAGCACTGTATATATCTTGTTCACATTCAGCATTTTCTTCGCACCTTTTTTCAACATATCACTTGCGCCGTTGGAACAAATTGTATGTTAATGAACTTTGACAGCCTGTTAATGTCATTTCAACACTATAAAATGTAAAGAACATATAGATCTATCCTTAAATACAGACCTTGATTGATTTAATTTTGGTGTTTTTGTCCTCGTTTCGTTGATTCATGGGATTTGCCTTTTCCTCTCATAGTGTTTCATTGATTATTACTGGAAGGTTTGATTATTGTTATTCAGTAAACCTAGAATCAGTTCTGTACCCGACAGAACCAATATTTTCCACATTCATAACTATGAAAGGTTTGCTCATCGAGGCAGGAGAGCAGGCGTTGCTGTTCACTAAATTTCCGGAATGTAATTGAGAAACATTTCAAGGAGTTAACAGGCAGATTCATCTGCTTCAGGATTTCCTTATTTATGGTGCACTTTCTAGGCTTAAGGATTCAGAACACATGGAATCATTCCAATTAGTCTGTTAGCTACAAGGAACAATCCTCCCAAACCATGATTTGAGTTTTAGTAAAGAGTTCTTGACCAACCAGAAAGTGCCCTACTCATCACAGTCTCTCCTGCAAGTCCCAGTCACAGAATTGTAAGTTTGTATGATGTATCTTAAGGACTGCATCCAAGAATACAGAAAGAAACAAGATGATGCTTGTTCAAGACCAAACTGGTGTACTGTTCCAGTTTCCACCAGTGACCTTACCTCTATGGTAACACTGGTCTTCCGAGTCGCAGGCACACCATTATTCCCACCTTGTGGGTGACCTGCAACTCAGTGGCGGGACCTATGCTCACTCAGGGCTTTCAATATGAAGAGGAATTAAGAGAGAGAGAGGCAGAGGGAACTGTGCTTGTGTGCAGATCTGCATGGCCTCGTCCCGCCTACCACACCTGTTCACCTTCATCAACCTGTCAGTACCGTTTAAAAAAAAAAAAAAGAGATGAATGTTTGGATGAACTTGGCGGATAGTAGAGCAGTAGACGGTCTGATGGGAGAGCAGGAGGCAGTCTGATGGGAGAGCAGGAGGCGGTCTGATGGGAGAGCAGGAGGCGGTCTGATGGGAGAGCAGGAGGCGGTCTGATGGGAGAGCAGGAGGCGGTCTGATGGGAGAGCAGGAGGCGGTCTGATGGGAGAGCAGGAGGCGGTCTGATGGGAGAGCAGGAGGCGGTCTGATGGGAGAGCAGGAGGCGGTCTGATGGGAGAGCAGGAGGCGGTCTGATGGGAGAGCAGGAGGCGGTCTGATGGGAGAGCAGGAGGCGGTCTGATGGGAGAGCAGGAGGCGGTCTGATGGGAGAGCAGGAGGCGGTCTGATGGGAGAGCAGGAGGCGGTCTGATGGGAGAGCAGGAGGCGGTCTGATGGGAGAGCAGGAGGCGGTCTGATGGGAGAGCAGGAGGCGGTCTGATGGGAGAGCAGGAGGCGGTCTGATGGGAGAGCAGGAGGCGGTCTGATGGGAGAGCAGGAGGCGGTCTGATGGGAGAGCAGGAGGCGGTCTGATGGGAGACCAGGAGTCGGTCTGATGGGAGACCAGAAGGCAGTCTGATGGGAGACCAGAAGGCAGTCTGATGGGAGAGCAGAAGGCGGTCTGATGGGAGAGCAGAAGGCGGTCTGATGGGAGAGCAGAAGGCGGTCTGATGGGAGAGCAGAAGGCGGTCTGATGGGAGAGCAGAAGGCGGTCTGATGGGAGAGCAGAAGGCGGTCTGATGGGAGAGCAGAAGGCGGTCTGATGGGAGAGCAGAAGGCGGTCTGATGGGAGAGCAGAAGGCGGTCTGATGGGAGAGCAGAAGGCGGTCTGATGGGAGAGCAGAAGGCGGTCTGATGGGAGAGCAGAAGGCGGTCTGATGGGAGAGCAGAAGGCGGTCTGATGGGAGAGCAGAAGGCGGTCTGATGGGAGAGCAGAAGGCAGACTGATGGAGCAGAAGGCAGAATGAGGATAGTGTAATAGGTTGCCGACAAAGACGTCCAAAAACATACCTGCCGTTTGCCACCAATCTGCCTTGACTGGCGGATTGTGCACAGATATTCATGTTGAGACATTTCCCCTTAGAGGACAGCATCTGGATTTTCATGGGGTAGTCCACCTTTTTACTCTGATGCCTAAAGCAGTATTTTGCATCCCTACGCCATTATACTTGACAAATGGCTGAGAAGACGGCTGATTCCAGATATGTTCCAGGTGGAAACAGAGTGTTTGACAATGATGTGGTTGTTCTCCCCCGACCCACAGGTAGAGGAAGTTTGAGGGCATGGACAAATTCTGGGCTTTCGCCATTCAAGTTAAATTGATTCAGCATTTTAATTACAAAGACAGTGGATGTCCGTAGTACCACAATGAAAACAACCTATGGTTCATAGACATAAAAGCCTTGAAACTCTCTTATGGACTTGTGTAATTGGAAAGCTGAGGTTTCCCAAAGTGATCTGCTTACTTTAGATGGGTATGGTTTTAAGAGGTATAGAAAAAACAAGTGTCATTCTAGAAACTTCACACTTCTATATATTATGAGGACATAAAATGATGAAAAAGTCATTATGGCAGAAGAGTAGCATTGACGGGATGAATTAGGCGCAATCTTAGATAGCAACAGAGGCAAAGGAAGGCACACACCTCCTCAGCAGTTTTCAGCTCCCACATGGTGAACACCCCTTGCAGGGACCTTGACAACTCCATCCAGCCAAACATACGACAGCGGATCTTCCTCCTTCAAGCTCAGGCCTTAGCCACACTACTCTACTGCTCAACGGTTTCCTCAACAGCCAGCTGAAGACACTGACAAAACTACAAATGGCTCAAAACAGGGTCATCTTTGGTCTCAAAATCCATGAGCCCATTGCATCAAACAGCAAGTTCTATTAAACAGCCTCTGTGTCATTAGCAAGGCAACTCGCGACCAAAAAGCCCCTGATTACCTCGCAGGCTTATTTAAACAGACCAGGTCTGAAAGGAAGCTATGTCCAACAAAGACACTAAGCTCTCCGTCGCCGAATGGAGAGGAAAACAACCAAGGGGGAAACAGCACGTACAGAGTGACGACTCTTGTGCAAAAATGTTATGACTCTAAAGTGTTTCAAAGCTAACCTGAAAAAGTTTCTGCTGAACAGATCCCCCCTAGTGATACATAAAGATCTCCAGAATGGTTGGTAAAGTCCCCCTCACCTTCTGCCCCCCCTACAGTTGTCCTTACTCTCTCCCTCGCGTTTTCTTATTTCCCTCCCTTATATTAGAAAATAAGATAGCTTCTAGACATATGTTGCTCATAATGAATAGAAAAACACAAACAAATACATATTGCCACATATCATGGGAAAGAGACGCGGTGCGTTCACCATCATGGTGGATAATAGCGCACATTTACGTTTGGTCTGTAAGGCCTCTTATAGATTGACTGCCTTCTGGCTGAAGGAAGATGTGCTCGGCGCTGCATCAGATTTCTTTTTTTTTTAGTTTAAAAAAAAAAAAAAAAAAATGTATTAACAAAGCTCAGGAGAATTGCAGACACCGTATGTATGCATAGTCAGGGTTACACGACAAGCAGACACTGAAAGATAGGCGGCAGACAACACCCTCTGCATGGATCAGTTTCTCAAGTTCACCCTTTATATTTCCGCCAAGGCGCCTCGATTTTCCCCCATTTCTTAGCGGCCCCCCTGCTTTTGTACGCCGTTTCTTCAGCGCGTTGGCACCAATCGTGGTCCCGTTTCCATTCCTCCAGCGTCGGATGTAGAGACACCCCCTACTTTCTGGCAATGTTCCCCTTAGCAACCCCTGCCGCAAGAGCCAGCCACAGGCCCTCGTATCTGGACCAGTCAGCGTCCGTTGTAATCATCAACAGTTACCACTTTGCACCAAGGGAGGGGGGGGGGGGGGGTCGGTCACACCCAGCTGCATCGGATTTCGGAGCTTGTCGACATACCTCCGGACGCCTTCTTAAAATAATGCCCCAAAGAGATCACATACATGAACTGGGATTCCCTGTAGTTGTGTGTTCATCAGCTTGTGCCTTTCATGACATGCTTGTTCGTACGTTAAGAACCAGTCATTCTGATCCCATGAAACCCACAATTCGCACCATTCGTGTTCTTTGTGTACAAAAGTGGATGCGGGGCCTGCACCTGCTAAAACAAACTCTTGAAACCTTCCGCAATCCTTTCACAGACCAGCATAAAGGAGGAATTGTCACGGGAAAAACGTGGTCCGAGAAGTAAAACAAATTAGAGCCAAACAGATAATATTGCACATGCCCTTTAAAGCCGCCTAGATAATCTCACAGGTGTTGTTGACTAATCTGCTAATGGGCAGAAAATGAATGGGTGTTTTAAATCCGCCGAACAAAAGATCCTCTCTTCTGCCATCTGACTTTGAGAGCTCTGCCAGGGTAGCCATCTCGTAGGCAATGCAAGAACGAGCTCTGCTAACGAACTACTGCGGCGCTGGAATTCGTATTTACTGGGAACTCTTGGTTTTAGGAGAGAACATTTTTGGAACGAGCTGTACAGTCCCATGAGTATAAAACTTTCTAGTGGCTATGGAACACTTACGACTTACTGTATGCACATTTATTGCACTCTTACTGATGCCGTATTACAGAGGAGTCCAATGTAGGTCCAGAAGGGCCAGACCCATGCCAGATAGCAGGACACTGGATATATGATGTAAATTCAAACATTGAAACGAAATGGAAGTCACTATCACCAACATTTTATTTAGGTAGAAGATAATCACCTTGCCTTTTCCTATTTACCTTCATTGTGTTTTAGGAGGGTAAACAGAAAATTATTACATTTAATTACTGAAGTCAACTGGACCCCTTTTCACGATCCACAGTCACCCGCTGCATCAACTACAAGACAGTCACTGGCAGCTCACAACCACCGCTGGTGACCACGATGGAGAGGTCTGGAGCGCTTCACAAGCCTTGGAGCAGCATCACCTCTCCCAAAAGTCTCCCCCAGTCCCTTCTTGCTTCCATCATGGCCTCATGGCTGTGGCCCATATGTTGGGGTCTCCTGTGAAGACACTGAATGGTGCTTGGCTACAAGGATGTCAATTCTCGAAAATGACATGGGTAGCACAATTTAAGACGCACAAATACATGTTGACCCCCTGTTTATGTACTACTCCTGTTCTGTTTTCAAGAGATTCCACAGCCGGGGTAGCATGGACAGTGCAGGGGAAGCCGCCGCTACTCCTGGCTGTGGCTAGCTGACATCTATGCTTCAGATACAATAGCATGTGTAATCGCACTACTTTTCAAATCAGTTCGCGTGCAGTCAGGTAATCTCAAACCTTTTCCTTCCCCCCAAACAGGCGGCCATATCTGAACTACAAAGAAAATTTCTGAAGTTGTTGTAGCAAATGTGTTAGGTGATGAAATCATTAAGCAAACAACCCTGCCAGGTGATGTATGTATGCTAATGTTTCATAAATACCACACCGCCTCATGACTTCTTTCTTAAGTAGATTTCGAAATGCATATGAAACTTGGGATACATAAAGAGCCATCTGATGAGTTAATGGTAACCACACAAACCTATTCGGAACACGGAACAAGCAGTCAGACTTCAAAAGAAAAACACAATTAAGAAAAAGTAGACCTTGTTCCACTCCTGCCATCAATTTAAAACATTTTTTTTGTGATCTACCGCCTTAAAAAAATCACAACGAGAGCTCTCAGAAAAGTCTATTTAACTTAAAGCAGCATTAATGGTCTGGTGATATCCACACCACATTCGATTCCTTCATTTTACGTTGCAGGCTCAGCAAAGAGACTTGTGGACAAATGTCAATCAGCAAACCTTTTGAAACAATAAATCAGAGGAGAGCAAAAGTGCATACCTTCCTCCTGCAGATTCACCAACCTATGAAACAGCGTCAGGCACAGCCACCAAGGAGCGGCGGCAACCATGACTAGCACCATTGACAACATCAAAACCTTGCTTTTCCCCAGTGAACTTCTGAGTTTTTTATCATATACCACAACTAATGATTAGGTGCAGCACCCAACCCTGGTGTCAACCCCGCTTTACACAGCCTTTGACTGTGCACCAGAGGAGGTGGCCACAGGCCTGTGCCTAACCCACCCCACAGCCAACCCCCGCTGCACATGGCCTTCGACCGACCAATTGAGACTCCTTCACTTTTAAATTGTTTTCCTTTTTTTATTATCAATTTTTTTGCTTCTGAAAAATGTATTTTTTAATTAAGGTTGAATGCCCTCGCTGCACTGTTTTTGGAGTCTTGCAGACTTGTGGAAGCCTGATGGGCCTGCTGCAAGGGGCTTGTACACCATGAGGCAGGATTTTGCTGACCTTGGACCTGCAATGGGGACTGATAACCGCTGGTAAAATATATATTTGTTCATGTTAATCGAAAGAGGGGTCCCTTTTGGATCCTCAGCCAGGTGCGATGGGGATGCTATCCCTGACCACTAATGGCTTCTTTACTTTTCTTCTTCAAGATGCAGGGACTGAGCCCCGCATTCTGTTATAGCGGTCACAGCTGATTTTTCGGAGGCTTTGTGATCTGCAGGACTAAAATGGATGGAAGGAAAAAGCTCCCTCTCTAGTCAGATTTGTTCATTTTTTAATTTCCATGCACGGACTAACTGTCCAGATTGTCCTAACTTTTTAGTCCTTTCAACACCACTTCAAAAACCACTGATAGGACATATACCAAACCAAGCACATTCACTTCCTTGAATAAAGTTTTCCTTTTATGCAAATCTTGATATAATTCTGTTCATGTTGTCTTTTTATGCATCGGAGAGCAAAGATTCCTATGGGATTTAAAATGGGGGAAAAACGTTTTTGACCTCCTGTTCCTCCTTGATAGAGCTGTGCGAACCTTGCCATGTTGTACCCAAATCGCAATAATCTTTTTGGGGAGGGTGGAGGAGTGTGTGTTGGAGATTTGTGCAGATTCGGCAAATGGTGCCAAATTATTATTTTTTTAATTAAAAAAAAAAAAAAAACGCATTTCAATGGAAACTCTGACCTAACAATAACTACACAGTCGATTTTGTAAGCTATGCAAATATATTATGTACCTGTCAAAAAAATGCAAAAGAACTACCTGAAAGATATATTTTTATTAAACATGAAATTGAATTAATTTGGAGTGCAAAATATAATTTTGATTGTTTGGCATGTAGGCTACCCATTGGATCGAACATATTTAGGTGCCTAAGAACTGATTATTAGAAGACCAGAGTCAGTCCATCCTCCACTTATTGGCTCCTTCATTTTAAGAAAAAGACCATCACTCTCTTTTCCCAAAGTTGCTACTACCCTGAAATATTTACTCTCCTCAATGAATGCAAACCGGATTTCCTACTACCTTATTTCGGTACATTGGGTTACTATGTATTAATCTGGTTAATGTGGTTTTATTGCAATTTGTTATAATTGTCTTATCTGCTGTTATAATTTTAGGCTGATATATAGGTCTTTTTTTTTTTTAGGTCTTGACTAGGCAGCGCTTGCGCGGTCTCTTCGAGACATGCTACATTCAGGATAAGGGCATGAAGCTCTGCCCACTTTTCACCCATCTTTCTAATTGGCTTCTGTCCCAGTCCTTCATAAATGGTGGCTTTCATTGGTCAATAGGCTTATTAAACTAGCGCTCAGCACTAATAATGGCGGCCGCGCTTTCCTTTTGTTACTTGCGCTCGGCGAACACAGCTGCATGCCTTTTTTAAAATGTACTCTTTTTTTTTTTTTTACAATGGCGACCCCGCGTTTTAGGTTTAAACATCTTAAGCTAAAACGCAGGTGCCGCAATTGCTTCAAAAGTAAAGACATAGAAAAAAAAAAGGGCTTTTTTTTCTATTTCTATACTTTTAAAGCAATCGCGGCACCGGCGCTTTAGATTAAGATGTTCAAAGCCTAAGAGCAGGTGCCGCTAGTGTAACAAAAGTAAACAAATAGAAAAAAAGTGTACAGCCGCTATTTTGTTTTCCATCTGCTTACTTTTGTTACAATTGCAGCACCCGTGCTTCAGCTTTAAACATCTTAAGCTAAAGCGCAGGTGCTGCAATTGGTTCAAAAGTAGAGAAAGAGGAAAAAAAAGATTTTTCTATTTCTTTACTTTTTAAGCAATCGCGGCACCCACACTTTAGCTTACGATGTTTACAGCTAAAGCGTGAGTGCCACAAAGGTCTCGCATTTGCAAGAGTTTGGGCTATTGGCATTGTACATGAAAATGCCTTTTATTTATGTGTTTAGCAAACCTGCCAGCAGTGTTTACACACCGCTAGCAGTTTTTCAAAACACATAAAGAAAAGGCATTATGATTTACAATGTCAATAACTCAAACTCTCGCAAATGCAAGACCTATTGCATTGCAAACGCTTGTTTTATTTAGAAGGGGCTCTGATGCACATGGCTTGGTCCTTATTCACAAGCACACAAATAAAAAGAATTATTCTAGATTTTATGAAGGAAACGTGAAATGTTAATTTCGATTGATGCACTCGTGTCACCAACTGAAGACACACATCTGTATGGATTTTCCATTTGTGTAGCAGTTGTAAAGCACATGAACCTAAAATGCTAATAAATGCAAGGGCCGGTCACAGGGCCCGTGTAGATCTGGGAGAGCGGCTGAGGATCTTTCAAGCCCCTGAAAGTACGGCCAGAAAGGAGCATCTGGTAAATAAGATGTCTAACTCTAGTAGTGGTGGTTTTAGGATAGAGAGATAAAGGCCTGAGTGGCTTCTAGTTCACAATATGGACTTCTCCTGGATACAGGATCTTGCATGCTCAAAACATTGTAGTGGAAGACTAAAAAAAACACGCAGAACTTGCCAGAGGGCAAAAAAATTTTAAAAATTCGTACCCATTCAATCATAAATAAAATGTTTATATAGTTTATTTTTTTCTTCATGTAGCTTGATCAAACGTTGTCGAAATAGGAAACAATGTTTCCTGTAAAGAGGTGTAACTCAAGCAATAAGAAGCAAAAGGAAGGTCTGTGCAGCTGTTCGAACCTGGAAGGTGGCAGTTGTTGTTACATGAATTCAACTAATCCTTCCAGTCTCCAAGACAAATTATATACACACACAAACCTCAAACGAAGATGAACAGAAACAAAATCCATGGGACAGAAAGACCATGCCTTGTAAATTACATATAGTGGTCCCAGGCCCTGACCACAAGTCTTTTTGATATTTCAATGCTTGATTTATTTTATCACTTTTTTTTAAAAAAATTTTTTTAACATTTTTGCTTGGGAAGCTACCGGACCCTTGTCAAACAAAATAATAGCTATTCACAAATATTTTTGATCTGAAAAAAAACACATATTTCTATACAAGTCCATGGCACTTAAAAGAACTACTTTGTGAAAGGGCAGAATGCTATCACTCATCAATGGCTGATGAAGGGTGGTCCAATGCCCCTATCCTGTGTGCTGTAGTAGGCGGGAGAAAATGTGATTGACTCAATAAAAGACCAGTAAAAGATGAGGTCTGAGTGAAAGCCCCAATGGCGGCAGCTGCCTACCTAAAGTGGTAGGACGGCCGCGGTTGGGGAGGGCGGTGGGTTGGGGAGGGGAAGGGTGTGAAATAAAATATATGTTTAAAAAAAAGCGACTTTACTGCTACCGCCTTGCTGCTTCTCTCGATGGCGTCGGGTGGGAAGGGGATGGGGCCTCAGGGTATAGGCTCCACACCCAATCCAGGTGCAGCCTCGTTTGCCACTCAGACAGTGCATTGGAGCCTGTGCTGTTTCTCCAACCATGTGTGTTTGGCCGGCCTGTCAAGCACATTAACGCACGTATGGGTGCACAGTACTCCTCCCTGCCTCGGCCTGGCCCCACCCCATACGTAGTGTATTGCGGGGCTCAGCATAAATAAAATTATAATACTGTCTTACAATCATTTCATTTATTGTCTGCAGGCACGGGCTGTGGGGTGACGCTCCTCCACCATTAAGGAGGAGCTGCCCCTGGAAAGACCCTGTAAATATGTATATCATATGTATAATTTTAGTAAAATCAAATGGTTTTGGCTAACTCCAGACCTAAAGAGTATTTTTATCTTCTGTAAAATAAAGAACATGAGGGATAAGAAATGTTTATGTGGCGCACTCCACTTTGCTATGGTAAACAATTTTTAACGTGGGTACGATTTAGCGAAGAAAATGCACCTCACCCCTGAGACATGGAATGTCAGGATACAGGGTCGGCTCTTCTGTAAGTCAAGTTAAAAACAAAATTCTGAAAAAAAGACAAGAAAATTTATTTTTTCAGTGAAGGGAGTGGGCTCCAAGTTTTGTTTTGTTTTAAGTCCTAGCACAGTCCTGCAGGATAACATACCACAGTGCTAGCCGCATAACTTCAAGTGCTACTGGACTTCCACTATCTAGTGCATAAGTGTACAGTCTGAGGCTTAGACTTTGGATTTGTAAATCTGTATGAACTTAGAGACATCCTATTTTTTAACATTCCCTCCAAGCTCCTGTTTCCTGGCAGACATGATGAATGTTACAGGCAGCAGTACTACTGTCCATCTCAATGTGAGCCGGTCTGGACAATAAACAGGGTACATCGTTTAATCTTGACACAACAGCAGTATTTAGGCATATTTTCCTCTGAATCAGCCATTATATGATTTATGGTATATTCAAAATAAGAGAACAGGTCTGCTGCCCACCTTAAGGATGTAAAGCGTCGATATCTGGAGTAAGCAGCTCACTGAAAGAGACTATAACACGACTTATGTCTCCCCTGGATGGAAGAGCACTGTAAAAAGATCTCGGAGCCTGAACTAAGTCAAGGTGTACATTTATTACAGCGCCTAGAGGGTCTCCCGAGGCGATTTTACCAAACGATTCTAAACATGAGAGGTCAGAATGAAGAATCACCCAAGAATACGGTACTATGGCACCTGAAACGGTCACATTTCACCCAGGACTTGCATACTTTTCGCATATCCATGGGAAAAACTCCAAAAGTACTATAAATTCTAATTCTCATATTTTGGCACAAGCATCATCTGGAGCCGCCCAGACAGCTGGAAAGATGGCATGAGTGTCTTAATTAATGCTGCCAGCAGTGCTGTGTGAGGGTTGGTTGGGCCCTTGGTGTTCAGTTTGCACTCAGCTGTCCAAAAATATGTTTGCACAACTAAAATTATGTTTCGCCAAACATGGAGCCGATTAGTCAAAGGGGGGCAAAGTTGTAAATGGAAGGAGTCCCGGAGGATGGCTTTTCATTGAGACTTCTGCTTCGTAGTGCAGTCAATGAACCTGTAGGAGCCTTGGGAAGCACGTGATGCAGGGGTTCACTAAGTGTTTCTCGCAATATTGGTGGATTTTTCAACTGTTTGACCGTACAGTCCCAGCCCCATGGCATACACTAGCAGTACTGAAGCAGATCATGGCACTTCATGGGACAGCGTAAGCCTCTGGGGTTCCCAGCATCAGGACATGCGCATAGCACAAGAGAGCACAGGCACATGGTGGCCTATTTGTGACCTATCATGGGCAATATTTGACTTATGATGCCACTTGTCAGGCACATGAGGATAGGTATGGGGCATAACCTGGCAGTACCTGATCACGTGGTGGCTGATCTTGGGCATATGGCTGCCATCATTATTGTATTTAATGATACATCTTGGAATAGTATGGCAAGACTGGACCATAATCTAGCAGTACCTGGCTATAGGCAGGTACTAGCGGGAAGTACCTTAGGCACATGGTGGCAGTACTTGGGCATAGGATGGGCATATGGTGCCTTTGCCTGTATGAAAGAGAAGTCCCTGGATAACAAAACTGGCAATGCCCAGGCATACATTGTGCCATTTCTTGTTCATGCTGGAACTTCATTGGGTTAAGATGATAGCTTATTTGCTGCCAGTACAATTGTAGGAGCAGATAAAAAAGGGTGTTGCAATACAGAATCATCTGAGAGAATACGCACACACTAAACATGGCCTGAAAGCGAAGGTCTGTAATAAGCAAACACCCGTAGGTCATTTACTGTGGACCAATATGATCAAAATGCATAGAAAGGGTCTATAAGTGCACAGGCCATCCATACCATGCCCTGAAATTAGGACTCCAAACAGCCACTGGGTTGGGAGTGAACAATCCCGAAAAAACTCATCCTTTGCAGCTGTTTTTTGTTCCCGAAGGCATCAGTGGGCTCACTTTGAACTCCTTTCTCCCTAGATTATTGGTCCTATCCAAGGAAAGCTGCAATAAAACTTGCATTTTCTCTGAACTGCTACATTATGACCATTACTGAAAGCAGCATGGCTCAGGTTTCAATCTTTACTTGTTAGATGTTGCCAGAGCCAGTTCAGTGTGGGAGGGAATCGGGGGAGAACCACAGGTCAGGCAGTGAGATGGGGCCTACTGGGTCCCAAGGGGGGGGGGGTGAGTTTCTTTGCCACTGGAGCCTTGGGGTCTACCCAACTGTGGCTCTGCAAACTGGGCCAAATGCAGTCCTTTCTGCACTTGACTCTCAGGGTAGTGAGGGTGAGCAGTCACAGGCTTTACAGGGAGGTGGCTTGGAGGGCAAGAGCTCAGAGCTGAACAATCAACCAATGCACACAGTACATTTAATGTCCATCCCAGTGTACATGCCGTGTATGAAAAGCCTGCACTCTAGGCACACAACAGAACTAAATACTACACAATTCAAGTTTATGGTAGGCGAATACAGGCTTGTAATCATGATTGCATTCTACACAAGGGGATAAACCTTCCTGCTTCAGTATCCTCTCCCCATCCCTGGGTAGCCGTAGGAACTACAATCCCTTGTAACTGGTAGGAAAGGCAACAATTAGGCAAAGGTGCAGATTACCAATGTAACCACCAGGCGGCTTAAAGCGCAATCTAGTCACTTGCTCCTAGCCTTGGTTTCTCTTGGGCAGAAAGTGCCAAGTCTCTGGACTCGACTCCATGGCGTTGGTCTGGTCTTAGTGAAGCCTTGTAATGCCTGAGCGTCGGTGCAGATGGCGAGGCAGAGCAGCCAGCGACTTCCATCTTCACGGTAATCTCTCTTTGGTGCCAACGCCATTGGGTGAAGGCAGCACAGTTGATCGGGAATCACGGTACTGATCCTTCAGCAGTTGCAGCTTCCCATGCTGATCAGGCTCATAGCCTCCCCTCCTCTAGGACGACCACAGGCAGGCACGCTTCAGGCTTAGCCTCAGCTTCTTCAGCTACAAATGCAGACTTACAGTGATGTCCCCTCAACTCTACGAGACGGTCTGTCAGGCAGACACCAGCTCCGATGACACCGCAGCGTTGGGTACTCTGTGAAGCCCTCCATCTCTTAGACAAGAAGAACCTGGGACTGGAGCCAAGTAGAGTGTTTTAGATCCGAGTTTTATACACATTGCTCCAGACAGTGAATGTGGATTCACAGTCTCACCCAGTTGGGTTGGTTCTCCCTTTAAGTGTCCACCTCGGGCTGCTCTCCCGACATAGCTTTTGTGTAGATGGATGTTTCTCACAGCAGGCAGCACCGGGGCTGTCTCCAAGCAGGAGCTCCACCACGTGGACACAATGAAGTGCAGGTTATTTGCACCCAGATGTCATCAGCCTTTCTAAAGCAGCAATCAAGGAGAAATAAAAGTGCATGCCAGGCCTCGAGACTTTCTCACCTTGAAAAACTGGAACCGTAGACCCACCCTCCACATGTACAAATTTTCAAATGGCAGTGCTCCAGAAGAACTCATCAGCGCCCCTTTCCCACCAAAGTCTTCATGGAATTTCTAAAGGTAGCCATGCCTCCATACTCTGCATGTTGGTGTCGGAATCACCACCTTCCAAACGACAAGAATGTAGGCAATACACTTCCATTGCCTGGGGAAGCTGTCCTCAACCTCCATTTTGTGCCACGCTAAACCAGGGGCATCCAAAATGTATCCCACTGGCTTCAGTACTGACTCACACACATAGGCTTACTCCCACACATGGGTGTGGGCTGGAGACAGAGAATAGGGTTGGAGAATGGATGGGCTAGCAATTAATACCTATAATTTTTGGCATCATACCCAACACTGGCTCCCTTCAAAGAAAGATAAACCTGGGAACTGCCTGCAAAGTTAAAAAATATATAAATTGGACCAATGCATACATTGAAGCGACAACGATCACTGCCACATGCCTGGCCGTGCCCAGGGTATCCCATACACACAATGAATATGTGCTCACCCTAGGATGCAAGCCATGTTAGTTGTATCTGAGGGGTACACACATCGCCTGGCTGAAAGTTGTGCTTTGCATACCACCGAGATGCAGAACATACAGCTCCAGGCCAAAGGTGACAGGCCTTGTTTATAACACGTGCACTGCTAGCACAGTTCAACATCTGGCAGCCTCTATATAGTGTAAGCACGGGTAATATACAGAGTGTGTTCCCTGCACATATTCTTACCAGTGGTGCAGCAAGTGTGCCATCGCCCTAACGCAAGAAAAGAAAATAGCCCCCCCTCCCATTACTGGACAGTAACAGACAAACATATCTGGGGTGCAGTGGGAAAGGTATACCCCAGGCCCCAGTATCTACTTTTACTAATGAAAGCTACACCCTAGCAGGCCATATTATTGGAAATCAAGCAATACACCCAGTTCAGGGCGCAGAAAACCCACTCAGCGTCATCCATATTCACCAGATATGGGTTCAGGCTGAAATCCTGGAGACCATCTCAGTGGAGCACTGTTTGTGCCCCTCGGCCACACCAGGGCATCAGGCCTTGCGGAGAGCATATGTGAAAGACACTTATATAAAACCTTTAGCACTCCTTTGGACTAATGATGACCCCCGATATGTAAGCATGGTCAAGTCAAAACAGCGAATTATCGCTGTTTCCAAACATTGTGAATAAATACTCTTAAGCTCTTGTCCTATGAATGCACCACTGTGCCCAGCAACTTTGTAGTCCTTGTTCGAGTGTGGCCCTGGCCAGGCCAGTAGCCATGGGCCCTGGTGCAAGCAATGAGAACTGCCCACTTGACCGCTGCTGGGGTAGTAATATACCGCAATGATTTGGGTTCAATGGGCCCGTGAAGGCACGGTGCCACTGCACCTGCTGTTCCAATGGTAGCTACGCCCCTGGGCCAGAACACTCTTACAATTCCAAACAGTAGCATACTGTCTGGCTCAACAGTCACACATGCCATTTCCTCAATATATCATGAAACAGTATCTCTGCCCAGTCATGTCACTGGAATAAACTAGGTTGCGTTATCTTCAGCGCTGCCTCATCATACTGACAAACAGCTCCAGTCAGCCCCAAAGTTCTCCAAACGTTGTATCCCAAGCATGTGACCCGTCACCACAAGCGGAAAAACAAGCGATGCGATAGGCATCCCACACGCTCCCGCCTGAACTCCGAAGCCCGGTGTCACCCATCAGAAGGAAAAAGTCGCAGTGAGTCATCGTCTAGTTCCAGTGAATGACACACTCATCCATCTCTGTGATGGGCGTCGCACTGCCGCCCCTCCCCCCGCCCCATGGCCATTTGTTCACAGCCAGTTATCTGTGGCTCACACAAGTGCCAAACAGGCCAGCCAGCCTCAGACCCCAGAGAAACTGGACCAGTCCCCCCTTCCCCGTTGTCTGCATTCCAGCCTGGGCTCCTCGAGGCAGCTTCCTGCGCCCGGCTGTGTAAACAATAACGCAAAATGTATGTTTGGAGTTTTTATAGCGCGAACTTGGCCAAATGGCATTGAATCTTATTACACGAGCTCAGATTCATTTTGAGGCACTGATTTGCCCAGAATCACAGCATGTTTAAGTTTAACTGACACCGGCACTCGAACCTGGTTCCCCAGTACCAAGGTCAGTAACGCTGGCCGCTAGACCACATCTCGTAGAAGGTGCCAGTACCGGAGAGTTCACATGACAACTGTCGTGAAAAACAGGATAGCACACAGTGAACCATACACAACATCAGCCTGCCATACATGTGTCTAGCTACAATACTGCACTAAAGGTGCGCGCGGTGGTCCAACTTGAACCTCCCATTCAAACGCGCAGGACTTCATGCGCGCCTCGCAGGGACACAGACGAAGCTGGTCGTTTTCACTATAAAGAAGGTCGTACATCGAAATGAGGGTCGCCTAGGCGATTTACTGCAGCGCGCGGCTACTGCCGACTAACCACTCCCACTACGCCCCCACCCCATCCCCCGCCACCCCTGTACAGGACGGCAGTAGACAGGGGTGGCATTAAAACAATTAAAGGGCATACTACATATATATATAGTGTATCAACTTTCCAATCACGACTCTACAGCCCCTCTTGCAACATGGAAACTAGTAAAAATGAATGCCGGAATAGCATGTTCGGAGCCTGCACGCATTTCGTGATAGCATGTACACTTTACCCATTTCCGTCTGCAGGTGGTCAGTGTCTGCAGGATGACAGCAGTAGTAGGACCGGTACCTCCAGTTCATGCGCGCGCCGCCCCGCTCTCACACTTTGTGCCCCGTGCCCTGCATCGTCCAGCCCAAAGTTACCCAGTCATTCATTCACCAGAAACGAGAACTTTCCGGCCGCCGAAAAACTTTCTGCAACGCGCCCACAGCCCGACCTCAACCCGCAGCGCTTTATCTGCCACAGAGAGTGCTGCTCCCACACAGCATGCTTCTAAATAAGTTTCTATTGCCCCCTCCCCTCTCACCCCCACACAATAGCCCTATTCATCCCTTCCCATTCAATTGCGAGCAGAACACCATTGCACCAGCACTAGCCCGCAAACAAAAGGAAGAGGAGGGAAGGGGGAAAGTATCGCAGTCACGGAAGAATGCAAAGTTACAACAGCTTACCCCATAGAGGCGCCTCTCTTACAGGTCTGTGGAAAGGTGGCAGCTGCTGTCCCTAAGCGCACATGCCATTAACATCGGAGGGTCTGTAAAGTGGACTCCACACAGATGTTACTGCTGCTGATGAGGTCTGTGTCCTTTTAATGAGTTCGCTTTTAGTGCTGGACAAGTTCACAGACCTCCCTTTTGTCTTTTCCTGACAGGGATGGGAAAGTCACCGAGGGGCAGTGAGCAGCTCTAAGCAGCACGGGGCATACATCCGAAGCGAGCGGGGAGCGCACAGCGACTCATTCAGAGCACTCACCCTACATGACTCGCTGGAATGCAGTCTACTCCCGGGCCGAACCACTTGCACAGGAACTCCGGGGAGCGGCGGACTGTACCACTCCCAGTCCCCACGGCGCCTTGGACGGTATCCTGGCTGTGGCCGGCTCCTGTGTGCAGGGAGCGGCTGGCTGGTCCCCTGAGCGCCTGCTGGCGATTAGAGCTCTCTGATTGCTGAAGTGAAAAGAAAGGACTCGTTGCGCACATATCCAGACTCTAATTACATTTCTGGAAGCAATTACAACTTATTTTTTTTTACCCACTGTAACTTTTTTTAGGATTGGGCATCATGTTACTTTTCAGCATATGGCACTGGTCGTGCCCCCCAAGTTAAACATGCCTTCCTCCTTTCATGCTGCATTTGTTTAATTCGAGACAGCTTTCGGACCCACCGCCTCTTGCATCTGATAACGAGGACGCCCTGCAGCTGGACTGGGAGCGATGCGTTACATGTGGAGAACTCTAGCAGCCTGATCTGCTGCTAGCAGCGCCTGGAAGCATTTTACATTTCTGATGTGCAAGGGACAGTTTACTTGGCCTTGTCGAGCTGCCTTTTTTTTGTGCCCACGGTTCTGACTGAGCCTGCCCACTTCTCAATGGTCTATGATTTTGGAAATGTTTTATTGTGGTCAGTTTTTTTATATTGCAGAAACGACGCTTTAATGCTGGCCACCAGGGATCATGTGTTTTTCATTCTAAACCACCGTATGCATTTGCATGCATAGGCACTTTAGTTCAGCTGGTAAATGGAAATATACCATGCAGGCACTTAAGGCTCTCTTGGCTTTTCAACCAACCGCACCTTGCATTCTGGGACTAGTAGTTTCACTTTTATGATTCTGATCATGGGATTAAAAGCCTCGGCATGCAATATAGTGATGACTAAAAAACACAGTACTGGCTGACAGCATCACACAAGATATGGGCCACCGGCCATCTAAGCCTCCTGATCCCCGGTGTGTGGTCTGTGGGGTGTAATTTCCTAGCCACCATGAGAGGATCCAGAATGGCAAAACAATAGTGAGCTACTGGCCCCTGGCCTATGTGTGTGTGTATAGTCTAGGCCACTAAAAGTGCAGTTCGACCTGCCCAACAATGTAGTGCCTCCAGCTGTTGTTTTCAAATTCATGAACTAGGTAACAGCAAGGCTTCCTTCTTACAAATGACCACCGATGCATGACGTGGCCACACGCTCATGTATGTAGGATACTTTATTATATGTGGGATAAAGTACTCTCTGTCGTACATTATAATGATGTTTCAATCCATAAAGCACATCATGAGCATATAGGGGAACGAGGCCGAAGGCCAAGTTCCTTTATAAGGTAATGGAACTACAAGGGGGCTTACAATATACTTATAATGTATGGATAGGGGGATTTTATTCCTTATAATACATGGTCACACCATTACCCTTCCCGCAAACCACATACATCCTTGGTAACTTGCTCCTTTATATGAAAGAGGTAGTATGGTTTAAGATATGAAGAATAAATGTCGAATCTAGTGTAAAATTAAACACATCAAAAAACAAGTAGTGATTTGTTGCAAAAGAATATTAGAATTAGTTTAATGTAAGTTAGATTAAAGAAGAATGTGCAGAGGCTCAGAATGTGTAGAAAAACATTGCATTGTCCCTGAAATGACCTTTGCTATGCAAAGAATACATATGTTGCATTAAAAACTCCTTTCTACTGATCATTGTTTGGTTTAGAAACACAAAACATACAAACAAAAAGCCTGTTTTCTTTGTTGCATTGTTTGAACTGCAGCTGCAATTATGCTCCGTGACTTTTCACTCTAACTGCTGGCAGGAGGCATTATGGTGTCAGAAGTCAACTGTAATAACTTATTACAGTTGACCAGCTACATCATTTGTTTTATTATAGGTGACTAAAACCATCCCAAATTATCTGTAACACGGAGATTAGAGACATGCTTTTATTCAGGGATTGCAGGCTCCCATATATTATGTTGCACTATAGCCTTAAAGCACACCGTAGCGGGCTATACCGGCCATTAAATGCCCGCTCCAGCGTTAAAGGCCTGAGCCAAAGGCGAGGGCCTTTAACAAGGAAGCGGTAATTTAATGTCCAGTAAAGCCCAGTTACGGAGGGCTATAAGGCTGTTAAAACATTCTGTCACTAGAGGGCAGAATGCTCCAACAAATAAAACAAAGGCCTCTTGGAGCACTAGGGGATTTAAATCCCCTTGGGCTCCAAGAGGCCTTTGTTCACAGCAGCTGTGAAAAAAAAACCATTAGAATGTTGCTCTGAGGGCTTCTACCGGCCCGTAGATACCCGGAGCACTCCATTGTCTGAAACGGAGTACTCAACATTCTAATGTTGTAATATAGCCTTATAGCCCACCGTAGCGGGCTATCCCGGCTATTAAAGGCCCGCTCCAGCGTTAAAGGCCCCAGCCGAAGGCAAGGGACCAAGGGAGCGGGACTTTAATAGGGCTACAAGGCTATTAGAACATTCTGCCACTAGAGGGCAGAATGTTCTAACAAATTAAACAAAGACCTCTCAGAGTTCGAGCGGTTTTACATCGTATCGTCTTGGAATGTTGCTTTGCGGGCCTTTACCGGCCTGTAGAAGCACGGAGCACTCCATTGTCTTCAATGGAGTGCTCCACATTCCAATGTTCTAATTGCATTTATATTATGTGTTTTACCCCTGTCAAGTAGTTGAAGTTGCATTAGCAAGTGGGTAGTTTGCTTCACTGTTGGGAGAGCTTAGTAGGATGAGTCTTGAATTGTAGTGTGACCAGAGTGATGTTCTTGTCTACAGTTCCTTTAAGGCAGAACAAGGAGTGAGAGGCATAATGCATACAATTCACATTAATGCACTGCTGCGCCTGCCTGAGCGTGTCTATATGGGATCCACCCAAAAATGATGGAGGAACTGCCCATGGTTTACTATGGATCACCGCAGTCTTGTCAGATGCTCAATATATTTCCTCAGAGCAGTATATGGACTGGTTACAAAAAGCCATGCCTAACGTCACTATGGGCCACGCAGACACACGTTAAAAAATCAATACAAATTAGACAAACAAAAGGCACAAATTAGTGAGGCTATGGCATAATACCTAGCTCGTGCAAATAATATTCACCTTTGTGAAGTCCATCAAAGAGGCCTGAAGGCTAGACCCAAGGAACAGCACGAGTGCCCACAGTAGTGGTTCTATGGAGTCCACCCAGAAGGTGAGAAGGGAGGACACAGGGATTAGCACAGGCACCTCAGCAAAGGATCTGTGAGATCCACCGGAAGGAGAGAAGTTGCAAATCAAGGAATTCACAGATATCTCAGTAGAGGGTCTATGCTTTACCCCTCAGAGATTACTACTTACACTTTAGTAGAGGGTCTCTGGTGTACAATTCACACATGGTGTAATCCCACTGCATCGCCTCCACTGAAACAGCTGTCCATTAAATCACCTCTACTACGTCAACCAAAAAACGACATCTTGGGTCACCGTATCCTTGACAACTAGACCTCCAAAGAACGGTGCAATCATTTATTTGAGGGTGTCAGAAATTGGGTTATTGTTTGAGTGGGGTGAAACCCTTCTCAAGCAACAACCACAATCCTCTTCAGTGTGAACCACAAAAGGTCACTAAATTACCCTACGCTTAACCCTGGGTAGCTTGGCACAAAAGCAGCCAGGCTTAACTTTGAGGCAATGTGTAAAGTATTTTTGCATCACTCAAAGAGTAATAAACTGAAAACACTACACAAGAAAAATGCCACACCAATCTAGAAAAATAAATTGTAATGAATTATTTGACACCAAAAAGACAAAAATACAATCAGTACAACCGAAGATATGCAATTTCAAAGATTTTAGGTAAGTATAGCGCCTAAAAGCACACAAGTTCTTGCTGACCCTGATGAAGCACGGACTGGATACAGAAAATTGTGCCTTCCGCAGTGGGCGTGTGATGAGGATGGCTCCAGGTCATCCTGGCACCGACCTGTGTTGGGAGCACAACATGCCTTTATTGTGGGTGGCAGTGGAAGCAATCCCACTGCCACCCGACCCCCCCCCCTTGGTAATTGATGACATGAGCATCCCTACAACATGCCAACATCATCAAATACTGCCAGGGATCTGCTGGAAGCCATTTGCTTCCAGCGCTTCGGAGAAAGAAGTCAAGTCCCTCCCGGTGGGGAGGATCTTAGAAGTAAACAGACACTGGGGGAAAGAAAAGAGTTTTTCTTTTCACTCTGTGTCTGTTTGTAGTGGATTCCTGCTCCACGAACACATGTGGGGCCGCGATCGCAGAGCAGGAATATCACCCACCAGACCATAGGCTTTGTTTTTTGTTGGGAGAGCGGCCCCTTGGACAAAGGTCTCTCCCCGTGGGGCATATATTTATATCTATGTTTTGCCCCCCCAGGGGGCTAATTCTGCAGTTTTTACGACCAATCTGACCTCCGGGGGTTCAAAACCCACTATACAACAGGGATAATGTTTCTGGCAAAATTGAGGGGAATGACCCCTTGGGCAAGGGTCGCTCCCCATGGGAGATCACTATTTTTTGTATTCTGACCTCCTTCGATGACAGATCAGCCGTCTTTAGGTTGATCTGCCCTCATGGCAGATCAACCGTTTTTAGGCCAATCTGCCCTCTGGGGAGGGGTGAAGCCCACTAGACACCAGGGATTATGTTTGGAAGGGGAGCAACCCTTGGGCAAGGGCTGCCCCACTTGTGGGCTAATTTTATTTTTTGTTTTCTGCCCCTCACCCAAGAGCAGATCAGCCTTTTTTAGGACGATCTGCCCTCTGGTGGGGGTGGAATCTCACTAGACACCAGGGAATCATTTTTTGCAGGGGAGCGACCCCTTAGACTATATTAGCTTCCCTTTGTAGGGGGCAATACGTTTTCTACTCTGCCCCTCCCCCGAGGGCAGATCAGACATATTTAGGTCGATTTGCCCTCTGTTGGGGGGAGTCCACTAGACACCAGGAATTATGGGGCTGATTACGAAGTTGGTCGCACCGGCTTCCACGGTCCTGTTGGAGGCAGTCGGACCGTCGAAGGTCTCTTCGGAAGCGGTCAGTTTGACCGCCTTATTATGATTAGGGCTCCCGGTTTTATGGTATTGATTTTTTTAACATTTCCGTCTGTATTTATCCATATTTAGTTTTTTGTCCATTTTATCTGTATTTATCCATATCTATTTTGTGTTTTGCATAGAAATGAAGTTGTAGAACTACATTTCCATATTTATTTAACTGATAAACGCACACTCATACTTTGATATCTGTTGCGTTTTCGCTATTTAAGCTGGCAAATATTACATAATGATACATCCACTGGTAAATACTAGCATTATACCATAAATGTATGTTGACATATGTCGTTATTTAAAGGAATGTCATCCTGTGTTTTTACTTTCCATGCTGTCCATCTGCTCAGCTGCTGGCCTATAATTAATGAAAGACTGCACGGAGAGTCACTTAAAAGTAGGACAATTTTCTGTATTTATCCACTTATAAAAATAAATGCAGATAGAAAACAAATAGTTTTCTGTCTATGTTTATCTGTAAAAATCTGTAAAAACAGAAAACAGGAAGCCTTAATCATGATGCATGCATGCATCATGTACTCCGACCGACCGCTGAAAGATCGCGGACCTTGACAGCTTTTCTCCGACCAGCGAGATGGCAGTCGGAGACAAACTGCATCCACACAGCTATAGGGATTTTCGACCGCCGTCCGGATTACGATGTGGATTTCCGACGACCCGACCATGTCGGTCCGACCAGCTGGCTCAAGTCTTCGGAAATGAAGGATGTGGGGTGCACCTCAGTCCGTTTCTCTCCAGCAGTCTCTGACATGGATACTTTCCTCCAGGCCCCCCTACACCTCGGAAGCTGAACCACGATGATAACGATCCCGTGGGCTCCGGATACCAGGTAAGTCCTTCTGTGGTGTGTATCCCCATTGACTGGACTGTGCACATTTTGCAACACTCCAGCAATGGGTGCAGAAGGCATATCCCCACATGTCATGCATGTGTGTACAATTCACATGTTTCTGTGAGTTTTGTACGCATTTGCAGAAACATATTCAGGGAGGGATACAACATTTACAACGCAGACAGAACTACGTAGTGCCATTACAATGCAGGTTCTACAATGAACGTGTCATTACCACGTTTTCCATTACAACGCAAGTCGGTACAACGACTTGCTTTAGGGAACGCACTGTTGGATTTTAAATCCAACACCTTCCCTACTGTTGCACAGACTGGAGTTGTAATAGTAAAATATACTATTCCAAAGTCCAGTGCTTCCCTAAGGCAAGTCGTTGTAATGATTTTCGTTGTAATGGAACGCCTGGTAACAACGCTTTTGCTGTATTGCCCATGTTGTAAAGGTATGCGTTGTACAAGCATGCATGAATGCGTCATACATCCATTAAGAGATATGTGCTCCGCCGTATCTGCGACCACCGCGGTAGTAGCAGTTGCATCGTAATACAGCGGGGGAAAACTTCCCAGTCTCGGCAGTCGAAAAGGGCCCGCTAAGATGGGGGTTAAATGGTCTGTCCGACCAGCATCGTAATCAGGTCCTATGTTTGGAAAGGGGGATCATTTGTCTTTTTCTTTTTACAGAGTTTTATATAGTTCAAACTTGACCCGAGGTTACTGGGTATCAGAGTGCTTTACACAAGCACCAGTTGCGTTACATGAGGACACATTCATTTTTGTTAGGCAAGGGGAGATTAAGTGAATTGTGCAGAATCACAGGACGTTGTGCGTACTTGCCGAGATTCGAACCCGATTCCCCAGATTTAAGGTCAACCGCCCTAGCCGTAAGGCTAACTCCTCTCCCCTTGTATATTTTGTATTCTGCCCCCCTCCAACCCGAGGACAGATCGGCCGTTTTGAAGGGGAGCGACCCTTTGGCCATGGGTTGATCCGCTTGGGGGATATATTTTTTTGTATTCTGCCCCCTCCACCCAAGGGCAGATCGACCTTTTTTAGGCTGATCTGCCCTCTAGGACAGGGGCGGAAGCCCACAAGACACCAGGGATTTTTTTTTTTGAAGGGGTGCGCCCCTTAGACAAGGGTCACTTTCCTTGGGGAGGCAATATTTTTTACTCTTCCCCCCTGGCCCCCCAAGGGCAGATCAGTCATTTTTAGGCTGGTCTGTCCTCTGGGGAAGGGGGGAGGAGAGGAGCCCACTAGACACCGATATTATGTTTGGAAAGGGAGCTGCACCTTGGGGGATAATTTTCCTTTGAATTCCGCCCCCTGCCCACCAGAGGCAGATCAGCCGGTTTTAGGCTGATGTGCCCTCTGGGAGGGACGGAAGCCCATAAGACACCAGGTATTATGTTTGGAAGGGGAATGACCTCATGGGCCAGGGTTTCTCTCCTTGGGGGCCATATTATTTTTGCATTCCGCCCTCCCCTTTGAGGGCAGATTTCTTTTGTTTTTTGGTCTTTTTTGAGTGGATTGGGCCTCAGGGTGGGTGGTAGCACTTGAGTCACCGGAAATAAGGTTCTGTGTGTGGTGGGGATCTGCTTCTGTGGTTTGCTTCCATCTGGTGGTGTCTTTTTTTGCCTTTGTAATGCCTCCTTTTGGGGAATTTCAATGTCTTTTGATTGATATTTTATCATTTTTATTTGTTTTAATTTTCTTTTTTTAAATTACAGAGCCAATTATTTCCTTTGTGTTGGGGGTGAATCCTCTTTGCGGCTGCACCTTTAGCATATCTGTAGTTTGTGGAGTTGTGGTTGGTATACAACTCATTTTTTAATCTTTACATCTAATGTGTATCCTTGGCCTGTTTGTATAATTTCTTTTTGACTGCTATACTAATGTTTGAATCTTCAGCTTTTTGTGTGTTTCAAAGTAACATATGGATTTGTTAACGTTCTATACTGCCTTGTGATATGTGTAATGTGTTTTTTTTCTTCTTTCCAGTGGGAATCTTTTGGTGCTTGCTGTGTCTGTGCAGAGTAGGTGCAGTTGATCTTCAATCTTGCTGTCTCAGGAACATGAGTGGTATCATTTTCAAGTATATAGGTCTTTGTGTGCTTTGCATTGATTGACTTTTCCTTACAGATCACTATATACCAGTAGTTTTACTTTCCTGTTTGATAAAGCCACAGTTTGTTTATTACTTATTTAGCACAGTGTTGGTAATTGTTGACTTATTTGTTGTGTTACTTTTATTAGCAAGGATTGTGGCTAACCGCAGGTTGACTGCTCAGCAGGTTGTTGGTTTGCTTTTCAAATCTTCCTCTGACCATGGTTCTGAGACCGACTCTGCAACTGAGGTAGAGGATGAAGTCCAATATTCTGGCAGTGAATTTTCTGTCCAAGAGGACTCATCTGATGACAAAGCCACCATCAGTGTGGAGGATGTGTCTCTCTTAGAGGGGGACACTGATATGCAGATAGTGAAGTAGGAGGAATCTGGATTGCAGCTTGGGGCTGAAAGGCTTCCCATTGGAAGTGCTGAACTCTGGGTTATCCCAAACATGGTGCAGCCTGTGTTGTCTGCCCTTAGTGGTGTCGAAGGGTGTATAGTCAATACTGAAAACTTTGTGCCTACACATTTCTTACAGCTTATGGACAATGTATTTTCGAATGAGATTGTTGACCAGACTAATTTAAATGCTGAACAGTATTTGAGCGACAACAGTGCCCGACTTAAGCCCCACTGTAGAGCTAACTGATGGACTCCCACAAATCTGGATGAGGTGAACACATTTTGAGGCTTAACTTTCTCAATGGGATTGATAAGTAAGCTGTCGCTGTCTTCATATTGGTTTACTAGTCCCTTGATGGCAACTGCAATATTTCCTGCAACCAGGAGTCATGATCCGTATTTGATTCTGCTTCAGATGCTGCATTTTGTGGATAATTCTTCAGCATTGCCATGAGATCACCCTGATTGTTTCCGTATCTTCAAGAATCGGCCTGTCCTTGATCATTCTGTAGATCGATTTTCAGAGATCTGTCCTCCAGAGAAAGAAATAGCGGTGGATGAGTCTCTGGTCCCCGTTCAAGTGCCGTTTGTCTTTTAGGCAGTACATTCTAAGCAAGAGGGCACATTATGGAACTAAGATGAATATGCTGTCTGAGAGTAGTACTAGATATGTATATTATTTCAGGGTGTACACTGGTAGGGATTCTTCTATTGACCCCCCCTGATTGTCTGTCCACTTTTGGAGTCAGTGAGAAAATTGTGTGGGAATTTGGTAGAGGACCTTTTAACAAAGATCACCATTTATACGTATATAACTTTTACACTGGTGTAGAATTGTTCAACGAATTGTTCAAAGTGGACACTGTTACATGTGGCACAATCCGCTCTAACCATAAAGGTTACCCTAAAGAGCATCAATGTAAAAAACGTCAGAGGGGACAGTGCAGTGCCTTGTGTAGTGATGAACTTCTAGCTGTGAAATCGTCTCCCAGGAGAGATGACCACATGCTGACGACCAATCACGATGAAAGTACCTCACCTGTGACTGTTTGGGGTCAGGATATTGAAGTGCGCAAACCTGTGTGCATTTTAGACTACAATAAGCACAAGGGTGGTATAGACTAGATCAGAGGTTTGAGCATTACAGTGCTGTTCGTAAGTCCTTCATCTGGTATAAGAAGTTGGCTGTCCATTTGTTCCATTTGGCAACTTTCAATGTTTTTATTGTATTGAAGGATTGTTCTCCAGATGCAATGATGACTTTTGTCCAGTTTCAGCAGTCTGTAATATGCAACCATGTTGTAGTGGAGCTGACAAGTGTTCCTAGAGTTGGAGTAGTGGAGGATGTGGGTTGATTGAAAGATCACCCCTTTCCTGATTACATTCCTCCCACACCCAAAAAACCCATTCCCTGTAGGAGATGTAGAGGCTGTGTCTGTAGAGGTGTGCAAAAGTAGAGTCGTATGTACTGCCCGAAGTGTCCTTTTAATCCTGGGCTATGCGTGTTCGCATGTTTTAAATCGTACAACACACAACTCAAGTATTGGGAGCAACCATGAGAGTAAAAGTGAACTGACTGGTCTGTATTGTTTTATATTTTTTGTTCAGTTTCACGGTTGATGGTTGCTTGACGTATTTAGTTAGAGCTGTTGCAAAACCAGCTCATTTTGTAAAAGATCAATTTGATGTCCCTGCAATACGTTTTGAGCCCTTCCCTGTCATGGGCACTTAGCCCACCCACACAAGCGAGGAACCGTTTTTCTCGGGAGACTTGGGGGAACACCCAATGGTAGGACATTTGTTGTTCCGTGCAGATTCCAGGATTTTTCCTCACAGAAATACAAGGACATTTATTTTTGTTAAGCAAAGTTTGAGTTTTGCACGGGATTGTGGGTTAAAAAAAACCTGGTGAGAGCCATGCAAGTCACCCCACCCTGGACTCCCCCGGGTGTAAAGTTTTCATAAATGTGCTGGTTTGGTAGCTTTCCCTAGGTGCCAGCTGAGCTGGGGCCTAAAATCCACACCTACCCACATTTCAAAAAACACATAGTTTTTCACTGGTAAAATGTGATGTGTCTACATTGCATGTGGTGGCCTTTTGACCATGCACTTGACCAACTCACACAATTGAGGTACCGTTTTTCTCATGAGAATCGGAGGAACACTGGGTGGTAGGAAATTTGGGACTGCCTGCAGATTACAGGACTTTTACTCACAGAAATGCAAGGAAAATTAGTTTTTTAGGCAAAGTTTGAGCTTTGCATGGCATTCTGGGTTAAAAGCCACACAAGTCACCCCACCCGGTACTCCCCTGGGTGTCGAGTTTTTAAAATGGTGCTGGTTTGGTAGATTTCCCTAGGTGCCGGCTAAGCTGGGGCCAAAAACCCACACCTACCCACATTGCAAAAAACACATCATTTTCACTGGAAAAATATGATGTGTTTACATTGCGTTTGGCCCCCTTTCTTTTCGCAGGCACTGTTTTTCTCATGAAACTTGGGGAAACGCAGGGTGGTGGGAAATTTGTGACTGCCTGCAGATTCCAAGACTTTTCAGACTGTTTTTTAGGCACTTTGAGCTTTGCACAGGATTCTTGGTAAAATGTAAGCAAAAAAAAAGTGTGTAACAAAGAAGACATTTTACAAAATGCCCTGTGAAACACATGCTAGTATGGGTACCCACAAATTCAGAAATGTACAATCAACCACTGCACCTACATGCAATATCTGCTGTACATTTCAGAAATACAGAGTTTTCCTTCATAACCTTTTTCTATTATTTATAATTTACCATTTGAATTGCTGTATTGTCGGTACACAATGAAAAACCATTGTAAGGTGCAGCTTGGTTGTTGGCTCTGGGTACCTCGTGTTCCTGCCAAATCTACAAACAATATATATCTCCTGTATGAAAAGGGTCCAGCGGGTGTAACAGTATATTTCTTTTGCAAATCTGCCATAGTAAGAAGAAGTTACAGATGGAAACGTAGACATAATTGGCAGTTTTTTCAACTCAATTTCAAAATGTGTTTATTTCAACTTACTTTCTATAGGAAAACCTTGAAGGATCTGCACAAATGACCCTTTGCTAAATTATTAATTTTGTCTAGTTTTCAGAAATGTATAGCTATCCAGGATCCATCATGGGTTTCACACCCATTTTCACCACAAATTGGAAGGAGGATGAAAGCACAAAAATAGGGGAAATGGCCTATCTCCCATTAAAATACCAACTCTATAGTAAAAATTGTGGTTTTCTGAATCAAGTATCCCGGTTCCTGAAAGCTAGGAAGATGGCAATTTGAGCACTGCAAACCTTTTGTTGATGCCATTTGCAAGGAAAAAGAGACGATTTCTTCTGCAGCACTTTCTTCCAAAAAGCCCAAAATGTAGCTATATTTTGGCTAATTTCTCATTCCACTCCAGGGGAATCTACAAACCCTAGCTACTATTGGAATCTCCAGGATGCTGGAAAAAAAGGATGCAAAATTGGTGTGGATACCTTCTGTACAAAAATGTTATGGAGGCCTAAGCGCAACCTATCCCAAATAGCCAAAAATAAGGCTTTGCATTGGGGAGTTGCATTGGGGGTGGGGGGGTCGGAAGGCCTGGCAGCGAAAGGGTTAAATTACAATTCTACAGATACCAAACATGACAGTCCCACTTGCTCCCACACAAAAGCTATCACTTATTAAATGTAATAGGGTAACTCAAGGTTATCCTATGGGAGAGATAGGCCTTTCAATAGTGAGAAATCAATTTTTTACTACCAGGACATGTAATTAAAAGTACATGTCCAACTTTTTGAATACAATGCGCGCCACCCCCGAGGGCTAGTTAGGGCCTACCATAGGTGTATGTTTTAAAAGGAAGGTTTAGGACTGGCCAAAAGTTTATTTTACCAAGTCGAAATGGAAGTTTAAAACTGCACGCACAGGCTGTAAGATGGCATAGAGTCAGTGTATACAAATGTTCCCCAGAAGGAAAGCCTTGATGTCATTAGGCAAGTTCTGGATAAATGGCCGGCACCATGCTGTGTTCCGACTGCTTTCATTGCAGAACTTCTGAAGATTGCCCTAACCACTAACTACTTCATGGTAGGCAAAGACTACTACCAACAGTGCTCCAGTACATCCATAGGAGCAACTTTTACTCCAAACTTAACCAATCTCTATGTGGGCAAGTTGGAACTGTACTATGTGACTACTGATCTGAACCCCTTCCACAGTATATCCGCTGTTGGAAACATTACATCGACTGCATTTTCATGATCTGGGAAGGCCCTCCCAAACTCTTGGCACTGTTTATAGACTACCTCAATAGCTGCCAACCATTTCTCAAATTTACTCACAACATTTTTTATTTTTTTAATTTACAGAGTTTTATATAGCGCGAACTTGACCCGAATCGGGTATCAGAGCGCTTTACATAGCACCAGTTGCATTATATGAGGACACATTCATTCTTTTTTTTTTTTTTAGGCATAGGGAGATTAAGTGATTTGCCCAGAATCACAGGATGTTCAGCGTCCTTGCCGAGACTCAAACCCAGTTCCCCGGGTTCAAAGTTGGCCGCCCTAGCCGTTAGGCCAACTCCTCTCCCCAGAGTTTACCATTTCCGAATCTGGAAATCAAGAACAAAGACAATCACCTCATAGTTGCACTATACAGGAATCCTACTGAGTGCAATCATTTTTTGCAGAATAGCAGATGTCACCCATGGGCACTCAAAGATGGCCTTCCACATGGTCAATTTCTTAGGCTGCGCAGAAACTCTCAAAACAGACTTTTTCAAAGAAGGGATCATACTCAGTAAGAAACTTCGGGACAGAGGTTACCCTAAGCGCCTCGTTAAGAACTTTAATGAAAAAGGCCTGGTTTAGTCCAAGGTAGGACATATTAAAAGCTAGAGTGAAGGCTCTGTCTGACCAAATTGCCTGTGTTACCAACTATTGCACACTACAAAAATGTAAAAAAGCATCTTGGAAAGCATAGATACTTTTAAAGAACGATCACTCTTTTCATACTAGAAAGGAAAAAATATTAGGGATCATCTTGTTCATGCGGATTCTAATCTCCACAAAATACCAGACACAATCTTGTCCGCTTGGGGTCTTGAGCCTATCAAGGGCCACTTTAAATGTGGAAGCTGCATTGTTTGCCATCATACACACATCTCCAAAGTCTTTAGACATGACAGCGTTAAGATGACTTTACAGCACCACACCAGCTGTGCATCAAAGAGTGTCATCTATTGTGTTTGGTGCCCATGCAATCTGATTTATATCAGGCAGCCAACCCAGCAAGCGAAAGGACGGATTAGACAAAAGCCGCATTTGTTGTGACAATGTGATGGTCTCACTGGTCCAACATTTCTGTAGTGAAGACTCCACGCTGGTTGTGGGTTAAATAGATATTTAATCAAGGGAGATACATTCTTCTAAGAAGGAGCACCGGAGTAACTGACTCGTAGAATAAGAGACCTCCACTGACCTCACAGTAGTCCATGTCGACCCTTCCAACCTTTACATCCCCACACATCTCCCCTGTTTGCATCTTAGAAAAACACCTTAATATGTAACAAAATTGTCCCATTTATTTGGTACAACTTTAGTGCGAGCACTTTTTCTTGTAACTCTGACCATCTTGCCATCGTTTGCATTCCTTTTCATTTTTCCATATGTAAAACCATTATGAGAAGTCAAAGCTACACGAGAGACATTCCACCAATTCTCATCAGAAAGTTTCACAGCATTTTTCCTTAATTCATACACCTGAATAGGATCTCTAAATTTCAATAAACCTTTCCCAATCAGAACTGGATTCTTGACACGCACCCAATCTCCTACTATCCATGTGCACTCTTTTCTCAAACTAGAACTCATTTTATTTACTCTTATTGAATTGAACAAATTGAATTTATTTTCAGCAGATTTCCACCAGTCTTCAATGCTCCCTTGTTTGGAGATTAATTGGGTTACCCAATAGGGACACAATTCTGTGGTAGCTTCCCATCCCCTCATCAGTTCAAACGGAGACTTCCCTGTTACTGAATGAGGTGTGGTACGGTAAGACCAGACCAACTCTTGTATAGACCTAGCCACATTCATGTTGCTTCTTATGGTAGCTTGTATACACTCCACTAAAACTTTGTTAAAGCGCTCTACCTTTCCGTTGCTCTGCGGATGATAAAGAGGTGTCCTTAAATGTCTTATAGCACAATTGTTTAGGAATGAAGTCATTTCTGTTGAGATAAACTGAACTCCATTATCAGTTAAGATCTCTTTCGGTAGCCCTTCTGTAGCGAACACACTTTGAAATCACTCATTCACCTTTTTGGTGGTTGGTTCAGAAACTGGCTCTACTTCAACCTATCTAGAAAGATGATCCACCATTACTATAAAATATCTCATACCTTAGGGTAAAATATGATAAGGTCCCAAAAAGTCCATCCCAACACACTGCCAGGCTTTTTGTGGACACCAGATTGTAGACTCCACCTGTTGTTCTGTGACCAAAACCTTATCACTCAGTTTGCACTTTACACAACTAAATACAAATTCTTCAATTTCATTGTCCATCCGGAGCCACCAGAATCTTTCCCTGACTTTTCTTTTGGTTAATGTAGAGCCTAGATGACCACAGTGTGATAATTCTATTATGCGTTGCCGAAAACAAATAGGTGCGACGAGTTTGTCCCCACACACTAAGATATCATTTTCTATGGACAGTTCTTGTCAAATTTTCCAAAACATTTCTAAATCGTATGACAACTGTTTTCTTAAGGCCAACCTGACTTGACTAACGCAATCACCTCAATTAAAATGCAATCTTTTCCAATTGCACTTATACAATCTTCATTCTTTTCACAAACACTGACATCAACTACATGGGCAATGAAACATTCCTCAATTTCTGATTCCCATTCTAAATTTTCAGATTCTTCAATGGGCAGTCTAGACAGACAGCTTTTCCCACCTGGTATGTACCAAATTGTAAAAGTATCTTCCAATAATTTCGCTGCTATTCTGGAAATACTAGCTGTGGTGCGTTTTTTTTTTCCAGAAAGAATATTCACTAGGGGACAGTGGTCAGTTTTTATTACAAAAGGTCTACCCCACAAGTATGCTTTGAATTTTTCCACACTCCATACACAGGCCAATAGTTCTTTTTTGATCACTGAATATTTGCGTTCTGCTGGTCTTAATGTTCTAGAGGCAAAGCCTACAGTGAATTCATGACCCTTTCCGAGTTGAGAGAGAACCGCACGAAGACCATACTCACACACATCAACCATCACCACAGTAGTTCTACCCTCAAGAAATGGTTGCAAAGCAGGAGCGTTTACAATCTCATTCTTGATGATTTTGAATGTACATTCACATGTATCAGACCAAATAAACTCAGCATTTTTTTAAAGTGTTCTAAAGCACTCTGTCAAGTTTGCGAAATTCTTAAAAATTTAGCATAGAATTCGCATAAACCGAGAAAAGAAAGCAATTGTTCTTTGTTTTTCAAAGCGGGTGCATCAACTATGCTTTTTACAAGACATGGTTTAGGTTTCACCCCTTGATCAGAGAAAACGTGACCCAAATACTCAATTTCCCTGGTTTTGAAAATACACTTATATTTTCGCAAAGTTGCACCATTCAAGCACATTCAGAACTTCAGACAACAAGATGTCATGCTCAGATTCACTTTTTGTAAATACTAGAATGTCATCTTGGAAAACCACTACCTGTGTAAAACCTTGGAACATTGTGGACATCAGTCTTTGAAAGATTGCTGCTGCAGAAGCTATGCCAAATGGCAACCTGCAAAACTGAAAAGTACCTTCTGGAGTCACAAAGGCAGTCAAATGACGAGAATCTTTATCCAAAACAACTTGGTGGGGAGCAGATCTAAGATCTAACTTGGTAAACCAACTAGAATGTCCAATTTTTGTGATCAGATCCTCTATTCTAGGCAGGGGGAAGTTGTCCACACAGGTAGCCTTTTGGACACTCCTTAAGTCCACACACATTCTGAGTTCATCTTGGCTAATACAATAGGGGATAACCACAAAGTGCCTTCCACCTTTTCAA
Source organism: Triturus cristatus (assembly GCF_964204655.1). Lineage (NCBI taxonomy): Eukaryota > Metazoa > Chordata > Amphibia > Caudata > Salamandridae > Triturus > Triturus cristatus. Next base: position 255,816,274 of record NC_140581.1, on the reverse strand, counting down.
TGACACCTTGTTCACCCAAATTTTCCAAAATATCTGATAACTCTTTTCTAATACTCAGAGGAATATTGCGTAATTTGTTTTTTACATGTGGTACGTCCTGTTTGACTGTTATGGAATAAACAAAGTCAGTTATCTTCCCTACATTTTCTCGAAAAACTTTTGAAACTTGCTTTCCCAATCATTTTCCAAATTGGTGACATTTAATATTACACTTTTCAATGGTAACAGGATTATTAGACCCAGGTCTAATTGTCAAGTTGAATTCTGCTTGATGAATTAAGCCTAAGAATGTAATACCTTTGCGTGCTACATATACTTTTCCTTCTAAAGATGAATGTAATAGTTTGATAGTAGTCCATAAAAAACCAACTAGGTCTACATTACTGCCCTTAAACGCTACTGTCATTACATCTGGAGGTAACAGTGGTTGTTTGTTCCATGACTGTGTGTATTTACTATGATCGGCAATGGTGATGCGAGCTCTTGTATCTACTAAAAGTTTCACTGGGACTTCATTAATCCACACTTCAATTTCTGGCTCAGGTATTACAGAAACGTTGTCTTGCTACTCGCATCTCACCCCTAACACTAGTTCTTTTTGTTCTTCATGTTTGTCACTGTCACTAACTTCATACTCTTCACTAACTATACAACGAACAGAATTGGTTTTTCCTCCTCTGCACACCTTTAAGAAATGACCCATTTTACCAAATTCTTTGCACTGTTGCCCGTGAGCAGGACAATATTTGAATGTAGAGTCAAGGCTGGGTGACACACATCTGTAACAACTTACTCTCTGTGTTTGAAAGACCTGAGAATTAGGTTTAATCAAATTCTTGCCTTTCTTATTTTCTATGAAAGGAATTGGTTTATTTATAACAGCACCTGAGATGGATGTTTTGTTAAGAGATTCTTCCAAAAATTTGACATCCTCACAAGAACCCTCTATGCTTTTACCTATGTCAATAGCTTTATCCAAGGATGGATTTTTGCATGTTAGGAGTCTTTCTTGTCTTTTCTTGGAACTACACCTTACTACTAGTTGATCCCTAATTAACGGTGACATAAAATTCTCAAACTCGCAAGTTGCAGCAAGAACTTTCAAGGCAGTAACAGACGTATCTATACTTTCTGAAGGTTTTTGTACTCTCGTGAAAAACTTAAATCTATGAACGACTAGATTTCTAGTCTTACAAAAGTACTTATCCAGTTGTGCAATGGCAGTGTCAAATTCATCATGTTCTGTTTCATCCAGATCTTCATATTCCGATAAATGATCAAAAATGTTTTGACCTTCAACTCCTAAATGATAGTACATTAAACCTTTTTTTCTTTCTGGTTTATATTTTGTAGCATCCATTGCTACCAAATAAGCCTTGAAAGTGAAGAGTGGTTCACCAGGCTCTTGCAAAAAAGGTGCAGGGGGAGAAATTATTTGCATGTTCCTTAGAAAGAGAAGAATAACAGAAACTACAGAGGATAAATAACACCACCCCCCACAAAAAAATGGCAGATTTAGTAAAAAAAAAATTGCTAGTTTGAAAAGAGCGTGCAAATCGCTGAAATACAGACTTGCACCAAATATGGTTCAAAATTGAGCAAAATGTGTACACGTCACAGAAAAGAACAAAGATGTGAGCACGCAAATTGCTGAAATGCAGACTTGCGCACTAAACATGGTTAAAAATTACGCAGAATGTGTGCACATCACAGGAATGAACAAAGATGTGCAGTAAAGAGCCACCGGAGACATTGCAACGAAGTTGGAGTACAAACTGGAAAGTAAATTTACACAAGCGAGTAAATCACTGAAGTACAGGCTTGCACCAGATGTGGTTAAAAATTAACTTTGTGTGCACATCACAGAAGTAAAGCCGTGCAGTGCTGTGGAGAACCACCAGGGAGCAGTGAAGCGAAATAGCAGTCTATCGTCAATTCCAGGAAGGAGTGGTATGTCACTGAACAGGAGGAAGGGCTGAGCGTGGGGAGGAGCAACAACTCCGAGATCACTCAGCAGGAGAGAAGGAGGCAGATATAGCTCACAGCACAAGGTTAGTACAAGCTTGTGATTTGATGTGTGATCTGATGCTCACAGGAGGTCAGACCGGCCTTTGATGAGCCGAGAGTTTCACCACGCTCGAGCTTGAAGCCACATCCTTTGTTGAGCTGCGAGCTTAACCACGCTCGAGCTTGAAGCCGTGTCCTATGTTGAGCTGTGAGCTTAACCACGCTCGAGCTACGAGCTGCGCTGCATTGTCAAGCAGATAGCACTTTGTAAACAGTCAGCGCGAGACATGTGGTTTTTCAAAGAAGCGGTAGCTAGGCAACAATCACGAAATGAAGGTCAAATCGTGCAAAGTTAAAGTTATTGGTTGCCCCAATGATAACGCCATACTGAGCTTCCTCCGGTTATTTTAAAATTTTTAAATGTCTCACAGTGTTTGCTCACTTACGAGTGAACCAGACTGTAAAATCGTACTCCTAGTTTCTTGGAATAAAGAATTACTCCCTGGCCCCTAAAACAGCTGCTTTTGGGGGGAAGATGATCGCCTGATCTCCAGATCGTTGACAATTATGTAGTGAAACTTCACGCTGGTTGTGGGTTAAATAGATATTTAATCGGGGGAGATACATCCTCATAAGAAGGGGCACCGGAGTAACTGACTCGTAGAATCAGAGACCTCCAATGACCTCACAGCATTACATGTCCAACCTTCCAACCGTTACATCACTACAAAATCCTCAACCAATAACCTTCTGCAGTTGATTTAAAATGGCAAGTCATTGAGAAGGCTTTACCATCACCCTGAGGAGGTGACATTGGATACACCCTCCAATGTTTGAAATGTAAGTGGATCGATAAATGCAACTCCAAAAAAACAGAGTCAATTCCGTGGAAGAATGGTTAAATCTCATTACATTAATTAATTATACCTGCTACCACCAGTGTACTGTGAGCCTTTTAACTTATCATTATCTGTAAAGATCTTTTTTTGTTTTCAATATGACCATTGTTTTTTGGTTATCACATTTTGTATGTGCTTACATTTTAAATGTGTTAATATTTTAATATGTGTGTTCGCGTATCTGTTGTATGCTTTTCCTCAGGTTGCACTCACACACCTGAGCAGACCTGGCAGTGCACCAATGGAAGTTTTCCCTGTCAGATCGAAGCCTTCTACAGCTGATCACTAGCATCTCGCTAGGGATCGAGAGTTTATCTCTAAAGCCTTGGGCTTCACAACTGTTTTACAGCCTGGTGATCAATTTGCTCCCACCACCATCCTGAGTCTGCAGCCAATCGGCCTGCTTTTTTTTTATCCCTTGAACACCGTGAGCCAGTAATTTCTGAATTATTGGTTATCAATAGCAGCGTCTGCCCTCCACCCAACAATAGAGGTGATAGGAGGCGTGGCCACCACCACAACTCCTCACGTCTACCGCTACCGAGCTATAACACCCCCTTTTCCTCCAGTATGCTGCACGTTATGCGGCTTGGCTAGACACAACATGCTGATCACCAAGAAATCAACAATCTTCATTCCAAGATGCCTGACTGCCACTTGTGACATCATATCCTACTTTCCAATCGGGGCCTCCGGCAGCATTATACTATGTATACTCATGAGTATTGTCGCCATTTGGCAATAATAAACTGTTTGACAATTGTTACTGCTGTAATCTGCGCTCATATTCTTTCTCAAGCCTGAACCCCTTTTTATTGTTATTTGGCATTTCAGGTTTAAATCCCGTGAGTATAATTTTTTTTTCCTTGCACCATGGTGGCAATAACTATCATGTTTATACTCACCTCTCCTAAGTGGCCTGATGTAAGAGAATACTCACCTAGAGATATGATTGTTATCAGCATACAGCACTATTGAGCCTGACAGCTGCACATTTCCCACATAGGCATCTTTCTGGACCTACCTCTTGCAGCGTTGTGGAGCTCTGAAGCTACACCCTGCACTCAGACTGCCTCAACGAAGTGCATCAGTATGTATAAAAGTAGTATATACACATTATTACCTGTGATTTCACTAGAACAATAGCTAATTCTGCTCCTATCATTAGCCCCCCAGGTTAACATCAGTCCTGAAGAGACCCTCTTATCCGTCGTAGGGTCAAAACTTTGTCAATATCAATATAGACAAACCTTGTATTCTAATCCTCACACTGTGGGAACTGCCCTGTGTTGTCCTCCGTTATGTGCTAATGAGGCTGTCTTGTTAGTACCAATGTACTATTGATCCTCACATATCTTTTTGACCTATTTCTTTTCTCTTATGGTTTTCTCTTGTGGCTCCCAACCAAAATGTTCTCACAACCCACTTCACTGCGTCACCTTGCTTTTGTAATTTTGTTACTGTTTAAGCAGGCTGGATTGGATTGAACTTTACCATACTGGTCCTCCTTCATTTGTTGTTGATATTGATTGATTCATGATGTCATTTCTGTCTTACTATCAAAAACTTGTTTTAGATAAATTCCTGACGTTTAATTCTGTCACATTTATATTGTTTAAAACATGAGTGAGTTCCATATGAATGCCAGTTCGAAGTCTCAACTTTTGAAATACAACGCACCCTGGTCTTTGGGCGGTTTAGGGCCTACACTAGGGGTGACTTATATGTATTAGAAAAGAAGGTTTAGGCCTGGCTAAAGGTTTATTTTGCCAGGTCGAAATGGCACTTTAAAACTGCACAGAGGAGCTGTAATGGCAGACCTGAGACATGTTTAAAAAGGCCACTTTGGTGATTGACACAATAAGTGCTGCAGGCCCACTACTAGCATTTAATTTACAGGCCCTGGGAACATGTAGTACTACTTTACTAGGGACTTACAAGTAAATTAAATGTACCAATTAGTTGTAAGCCAAGTTTACCACTACTAAAGGGGAGAGCAAAAGCACTTTAGCACTGGTTACCAGAGATAAAGTGCACAGAGTCCTAAAAGCCAACAAAAAACGGGTTAAGAAAACAGGAAAGGTGAAGGCAAAAAGTTAAGGGGTGATCCTGCAGAGAGGGCTGGGTTGAACATGGTATCTGGTTTATTAATATAAAACTGCATTGATTTAAATGTGATTAAATAATTTTGGATATCAGGGGTTTTAATGAAAATGTCATTAAATTACCTTAACTAATATATATTAAATTATTAAAACATAAGAACTTTGAGGGGAGATTGGCCCAAGATTAGTTACATATAAATATGATACAAATTAAAATTATATTAAATTTGAACAAATCATTTTGGTAACAGGGTTATTATTTAAAATAAAATGAAAGCACATATATTTAATTATATAAAATAATACAAAATCAGGGTTTAGGGCATGGCCTTCTGAGATATACTGATTACACATACATACATTCTATTTAAAAAACCTATCTTTCTATCTATCTATCTATCTATCTATCTATCTATCTATCTATCTATCTATCTATCTATCTATCTATCTATCTATCTATCTATCTATCTATCTATCTATCTATCTATCTATCTATCTATCTATCTATCTATCTATCTATCTATCTATCTATCTATCTATCTATCTATCTATCTATCTATCTATCTATCTATTTATCTATCTATCTATCTATCTATCTATCTATCTATCTATCTATCTATCTATCTATCTATCTATCTATCTATCTATCTATCTATCTATCTATCTATTTAAATTTCTATATATAGAGAGAGAGACAGAGATCAAGAGAGAGAGAGAATGATTGAAGTAATTTATAAGAAATAGTTCCGAACTATACATAGAGAATAGTGTATACATTTAGGTTAGGGATGTTAAGGAATTTGCTATGCTGTACAGTAATCTAGGAAATGTGACAGAACTGAGAATAATTTATTATGTGCCTTTAAACATCATAGCAACTATATCTTTTCCATACAGTGTGATGAAGAATGTGAAATTTCAAGTGTTTGGATTGCAACTGCAACTGCAACTATTGGAGCTGGAATTACTGAGGCGTCAGGCTACTGATTCTATCCGTTTTTCATCGTATAGGAGTATACCGATCTCAAGCAGCTTTTGTAGCAGTCGGCATGCTGGCTGTTATCAGTCCCGAGGCACACCATTGATCATAGGAATTTTAGTGATCACGGACGGCGTGTACATGTATCTCAGTCAGGTCCCTGTAATTGTTTAAATTACGGGCAACGCTTATATCGTACATCAGGCCCTTTGTTCAGATATTTTTTGCTGCTCAACTATATAGTTATCGGAAAGGACTTTTAGTGTATTCTCGGCATCGTATTCATAGATTCCTGTAACATTCAGGTCTTCAAGACTTTTAGCCTTGTGGCTTTTCCTGACGAAGGCACTTTCAGGTGCCGAAACGCGCGTAGATTCCATCTGATCTCAAGCCACGTTTTTGATTACTGTTGTCTTGCCCCAGATATCATCTCGTTTTCAGTCATGTATTATTGATTGCTGTAGTGCTGAATCTACCACTTTGAATCAATAATACTCATGAAGGAGTTTGATCAGCAATTGTGGAATTCATTATTCTCATTGATTATCTTTTGTCACTATTAATTTGAATGTATTCTGATTATGAGAGTGAATGTGGATATGTTTGGAGTGAGCATGGGGACTGATTTAATTTACATGGTTTTTGCATTGTTTTTAAGATAATAAAACATATTTTGTATTTTTGTAAATAATGGTTCCTTCAATTTATTTACTATCATAGCTTGTTATAGTTGTTTGAGTTGCCTTAGGACTTTACATTTACTTTCTTATCCCTGCCTTAAGGAACGCTCATTCTAGAGCAGGGGGACCTTGCCTTTCTTTACACTTTATTACTGCGGCTGCTGGCACCAGATTTGCCCTCCAATGGATCCTCGCTAAAGGATTTAAAGCAGAGGTCTTCAAACTGGGGGTCGCGCCCCCCTGGGTGGCCGTGGATGGGTTCCCAAGGGGGTGCAAAGGGCTCTGCAATTAAAAGATATACTGTAATTACAGAACCACACAGTATTGGTAAATTTAATTGCATTATTTTGAAGTTTACACGCACACCATACACTGGGGAACTTGCAGGGCCCTTGGTGGATTGGAAGGTACTGCCCTCTTTCACTTGGGAGATTTTGGAGTGGTAATTGCTTCACAGCACTGAATTCGCAACAGAGCAGTTGCTCTAGGGAAGTACTGAGCCTACCAACCCACCTTGGTACAGGGACAATAGGCTTCATCAGCAGGTTGGGCACTGGGAAAGAGATGCAGTCAGAGGAAGAGGTACTGGTCAAAGGGTTCAAGCTCATCGAAGGGCACTAAGGACAAGTTTAGAGGTAACAGGGAAAAGAACAACAGAAAATAAGAGGTGACTGGGGGAATGAAAGGAAGGCAGGCTTGGTCTAGGGGCAGACAGGCCGATTGGGTGCAAAGGAACATTGGAGGGCAAAAGGGCCCGTTACTAACGGAAGTTGTCAAGTTGAAGTTAAATAGGAAATTGTAAAAGGGGGTGGGAATAGTTTAGTGGCAGAGGGCATAGTTATTATTTGTTAGAGTGCTGTGAGGACATATTAGTCTGTGCAGCAATAAGCAGATGGTTGGTTTTATGTACACCAAGCTTAAATGGCCTGAAAGCAACAGCAATAAGGTGTCTGTGGAGATCCTGTCCCAAAGTAGGTTTAGGAGATGTTAGAGATGGGGGTCTCTAGTTGACAGAGGTAGGTACCTTTGTCCAAATATGGACCCTTGCTGCTAGTCAGGGTAAGGGGGATACACTTCTAAAATAACCCCTTGGTAGCTTTGCACGAGAAGACAGGCTTATCTCAGAGGCAGTGTGTAAAGCATTTGTGAACACATACAGTAATACAGTGAAAACACTACAAATGGATACCACACCAGTTTAGAAAAATAAGTAATCTTTATCTAAACCAAAACAAGACCACACGACAAAAATACACAGTACATTAATAAAAATATGACTTTCAGTTGGTAGAAATAGTTCAGTTCAAAGCAAATTGCAGATGCAACACTTTTCACACAAAGTACCTTGGATGCGTCACGCACAAAGCAATAAGGGCTGCAAGGAAGGAAGGCAATGCGTCAGTTCCTTGTTCTGGGGGAGGTGATGAGTCAGTTCCTTACTGCTGCGCAGGGGAGGTACTGCGTCGGTTCCTTACCAGAGAGGAGGTGACGCATTGGTTTCTTACTGTGTGGGGAGGTGATGCGTCGGTTTCTTACTGCGTCCCCCAATGATGAAACAGACTTGGTGCCTCGATGCGATGTGACGATCCGGAATGCTGCGTGAACTCTTGCAGTCGCACAGCAGGCCTTGCATCGAAATCAGTGCGTGATCTCAGACTTCAGAGATCTTTCGTAATGCATCGGAAACAGGTACTGATGCGTCACGCTTCTCGGCATTGCGTTGATTTTCCAGCTCCCAGCGGAAACAGTCTCTAGAGGTCCAAAACATGAGCAGGCACCTCTTTGCAGGTCAGAAATTCCAGCAAGGAAGTTCAGGGGAGCTGGTGGTGAAGTCTTTGTGTCCCTGGGACTTCAGAACAAGAGGCAAGCTCAGTTTCAAGCCCTTGGAGATGTTCCTCAAGCAGGGGACACAGCAAACAGCAGAGTCCTTTCTCCTTTCCTTGGCAGCAAGTAGCCACTGCAGGCCAATCCCAGACAGCAAACAGCACAGGAGCAGTATTCCTCCTCAGCTTCTCCGGCTCTTCTTGGCAAAGGTCCCTTTTGATTCCCATAAGTGATCTAAAGTTCTTTGCCCCAATATTTATACTACAAAATCTTTTGTTCTCTGGTGCAGCTTCCTGGCAGGAGGTGGAGACAACATTGTGGAAGGCAGACCAGGTCCATTCAGGTGAAAGGAAATCTCCTCCCCCTATTCTAAATACAGCCCAGGTCTATTCAGCCCAGCCCTGACTCATCAGGCTCTCTGGAGCCAGCTCTCCTCCCAGCCCCTGTCATCCAAAGCCAGACATGCAATACACAAACCTAGCAGAGGCACACTGGATGGCTAAGAAAGAAAATACCTACTTTATAAAAGTGGTATTTTCAAACACAGAACGTAAAAAATCACCCTCAATAAAATATGTTTTTTAACATTCTCATTTCAGGTATACTAAACTTTATTTTCCTACCTTGTTCCCAGGGATAGTTATGTTTATATGATGTTATAAGCAAACTCCACATTATATCCTATGGGAACAGGCAGCCTCGCCATAGTGAAAAACTAAATTGGCAGTATTTCACTACCAGGACATGCCACACACACCAGGGCATGTCCTACCTTTCACATACAATACACCCTGCCCACAGGGGTACCTTGGGCCTACCTTAGGGATGACTAACATGTAAGAAAAGGGAAGGCTAGGGCCTGGCAAGTGGGTGCACTTGCCAGGTCGACATGGCAGTATCTGACTGCACACAGGCTCTGCAATGGCAGACCAGAGTTACATCTACAGGCTGTTTATGTGGGCGGCACAATCAGTGCTGCAGCCCACTAGCAGCATTTGATTTACAGGCCCTCGGCACACACAGTGTACTGTACTAGGGACTGACTAGTAAATCAAATCAGCCAATCATGGAAACACAAATCCATAACAGCAATTTACAAAGGGAGAACTTGCACTTTGGCACTGAGCAGCAGTGATAAAGTGCCCAAAGCATCTAGACCAGAAAAACGGAGTCCAACACTCAGCAAAAACACAGGAGGCTAGGGCAAAAATGCAGGGAAGACCCACTCCAATGGTGCCAGGTCTAACAGGAGACTAAATGGCTGCTAAATCCATGTTCAACATATTTAAAAACACATGGCAGAGGACCACCAAAGAAGTGAATTGTGCAGCAAAATAAACAGTAACATACGTAGAAAAAGGTTCACTGAAAAACATAAGTGTGCAACAAGAACGCATTTGTCTTCCTGTACCGCACAATAAAGCAGAATTATCGAAAATACCATAATTCTGTCCTTCAGAATAGAACTTCTGAACGTACTAGTTTACAGCACTGAAGAATTTGATATGCATTACTGTGCAGCAGATGATCGATTATGCAGCAAATGTGGTAATATATTTAGCCTTTTTCCCCTTTTTTTCTTTCAAAAGGGCCATTCAGTAGTGCAGAAGGTACTGCTGCCAGGTATGTAAGTGGCCACTGCTGGTTATCACTAATTAAGCAGATTTAGCAGGACTGGGCCCAGGGGTTTGAGGGGCCCACTGCATCACAATTATGATTGTCTACCTTTCAAAAAGGGGCATGGGAGCTCATTTTCCATTATAGCATTAGGACCGAGGGCACCTTTGCAGAAAAAAGGGAGATGTCATGTGGGACCACTTTTTTTTCTGAAAGGGACAAAGAGCCTGATTCAAAATCGGAGTGATGGTCGGGCATGGTGGGGGATGAGGTGAGAGATCCAAAGGAGATAGCCTGCTACTAAGGACTGCTGTTATCATTAATGCCGCATGTGTAGTTGCACTGGGGTACAATAGCATGTGGGGCACTATTTTTGGGACAATACTTGTTTTTGTTTGATGTATTTGATGTTTTACAAGTCTCATATTTAGTGCGGTTTATGAGCTATAGAAAAAGTACTCCTGAGATGAGCTTTGACAAAGCAAAAAACATATCTAGCCCACCGGATTTGTGCCGCCCACCACCAAACCCAGGTGTCCCACCCCACATAGCCAAATCTGTAATGCAAAGTCACCAGATCACCAGTGGGGATAGGATACCAGCTCGGGGACTGCTTGAAGAAAATTGGCATGAGGAGCTCCGGGTTGTAACTAAGGAGCAGTGGATGGGGAAACAGCGACCACCTGCTACCCCCCGTTAGAACTAGATGGCCGAGAACTGGGGCCTTGAGGGGGGGGTGGGTGGTGGTGGTGGTAGGGCAGATGCCTTTCTAGCTCATATCCCTAGGTTGCATTTCGAGTCACGAGAAGACAAGGAGTCCTTGATAAATACAGTCACTTACTGGTTCCAAGAAATTAGAAACTGCTACTCGATTATCAGGATTTACATACAATTCGCAGAAAGGCTCCCAACCCCAGCTGGCCTGCAAGACCCAATTCGGGTGCCTTTGTAAGCTATAACATAGTGGAGGGACTCATGGCGACTGAAGCCCGTACAATCTCTAACGCACACACCACCATTCAACTTAAATTCTGTCTCCCAGTGTACCCTGTGAGATCACTGTGCAAAATCAGACAGGCAGACAGGCGAAGAGATAAGTGGAGCTGCTGAGGTTCCCTTGTGAGCTCATTGTGCTAAGTCAGATAGGGTAATAGTCGAAGAGACCAGTGGAGGTACTAGGGGTCGCCAGTGACTGGAGCCGATGATCCCGTGCACCTTGAATGCTGATGATGAAATGGGGATAGAGACACTTGTTGGCATAGCCCTCCCAAGAAGAGGAAGCTCCTAAGGCAAGGGAGGTATATCCAGGGTTATCTGGTAATTGTTCAAACAGGCAGGTATCTAAATTCCAAACTGTGCCTATTGATAGAAACACAAACACTAATTTTACATTATTGGAGGCTGAAGTTACATCAGACACACTGGTAAAGATTGCTTTTTGGAATGTAGCAGGAATAGCTAAACTATTGATTGACGTTGAGTGGGGCAAATCCATTGACACCTTTGATATATGCCTATTTCAGGAAATGTGATGCCTTACTCCCTTTTACAGAAATGGGTATACATCTTTTTGTGTGGAAGCATCAAAGACCTCAAAGGGAAGGCCCTCAGGGGGACTGGCCGTCTAGATTAAAACCACGCTTCGTTGTGGTATTAGTATTTAGTAGATAGAGAGTGCGCCAGGTGTCTATGAGGCCCATGTCCTGTATGCGCTGTTGTGTGTCCATAATAAAAGAGCCCATATCCGAGCGTTGTGAGTGCGTACTGTCCAGCTCTTTCTGCCATATCAGATTGAAGTCACCCATAAAAAGCATTGGACCTTCCACAAAGTCCATTAATTTCCCCAATAGTGTGTGTAAGAAGACCGTCTGACCAGTATTGGGGGCATATACCGCTACGAAGGTGCATCATTTTCCTCTCAAGCGCCCCTTGACCATAACCCAGCAGCCATCTTTATCACTTTGGACTCCCAATGGTTGGAACTGTGTGGAAGAACGAAACATGAGTGCCACCCCCATGTGTTTCATGTGAGCCGAGGACCTATAGATTAGCGGAAATTGTTTATGTCTAAGGCGCGTGTCCTCAGCCCTGGCTAAGTGGGTCTCTTGCAAGGCTACTATGTCAAGGTGATGGTCGATAATGTACTTCCATACTTTTTGGCGCTTTTGGGGAGAATTAAGACCCTTAACGTTCCAAGTTCCAACAGTGATCGGCATTATATTATAGGAAAGAACTACCCCTCTCTAAGAGCTCCAGCAACCCCATCATAGCCTTGATCTTAGTCTGTCCCCAAAGGGCGTGCTGTGCCAGTGCTCCCTAACTGTGCATTGACCGGTATCACAGAGCCCCTCTCAGTCAACCATTAAAAAGCAACCACCACGTCCCTCCCGCTCCCACCCCGAAATCCCCAAAAGAAGGAAAACAAACTTGAACATATAAACAATACAAAAACCACTGCTAGCTCCTCTTAGCGGGGCTAAAACTCTACCACAGGGACCAGGGGGGACAACAGGTCCGAGGACCCAGTCTACGCCCCCCCCCCCCTGTAAGTTTCTCATATGAAAATCATCTTTGTGCGGCAGAAAAGCGGGCCACACTGTAGATCCATGTCTAGGAGAGCAACAAAGGCAAGTCCTCTGTATTAAGGAATAAAACATTTAGCCGGGACTCAGATAACAGAATAGAACTAAAAGCCAACATAGTAGTAGGCTTCAGACTCGCCTTATTGTAGAAAAAAGGAGACAACATTGTTCTTACATATGGAGCCATCTTAGTCCATGGCGTGCCCGCATCGCAAATAGAGGACCAGAACCCCAAAGGTAGGAGCCGAAGTGCAGTCCCATGTTGGAGGTTCGCGGTCATAGTAGGACTGTAGCTCTGTATCGTCTGATACCGGAGAAAGCCAGAGATGTTGGCCTCAACGACGATGGATCGTAGGGCCGTGCAGGCGATAGGTCTCACAACTGCCGCGGTGTAGTCTGTCATTAATCATCGGCGTCCTCTGCGCGTACCCGTCATCCAGGTGGGAGCTGATCGTGAGCCCTGGAGGGATCTCCAGTTTTGCCTTGGATGGTGCCATCCTCCTCGGAAGGGAGGCCCAGGAGATCTAACCCTTCCTTTAATTCAGTAATGTGGCGTAGCTTATTCTGGAAATCAAAACTGAGCCCAAACGGGTAGGTCCACCGATATCTGATTTTGTCAGTTCGTAGTTTAGTGGTGACAGGCCTGAGCAGTTGCCTCTGTGCTAGTGTAGACGGCGCGACATCTTGATAGATGGCGCAGGAGTGACCTTGGAAGGAGATGGAGTACTTCGATCTGGCCGCCTAGAGTACCGCCTCCTTGACTTTGTATGAGTGGAACTTCGCTAAAATATCGCGGGTATCTTCTTCTCGCCATTCTGTACAATTCCAACCTGATGCACTCTGTCTAGCTTTATCCTGAGGGTCTGGGGGCTCAGAATCTCTGCGAAAAGTTCCTCTATGAAAGCCTCTAGATCCGTCCCTTCCGCACCCTCTTCCAGGTCTCTGACACGTATATTCTCCCTCCGTGCTCTGTTTTCAAGCTCCTCAGCTTTAAGCTGCGTCTGTTGCAACTGCTCCTTAAGAGCACGGACGTCGTTGCGTGGTTCGGTAGAGTGCTGTTCTTGCTCCTGATGTTGCGCCTCCAGGTCCAACACTCTAGCACCCACAGAGTCCACATCATGTTGGAGGGAGGTCAGGCGGTCCGTCAGGTCTGTTCGCAGTTGGCCTATTGAGGATTTGATGTCTTGACTGAGTTCGGTACGTAATTCAGTTTTATAGTCTTTAAACATATTCAGAAGGTCTGCTTTCGTGAGGGCCATGGCTGCCCCCTCCGTATCCCCTCGCAGCGTCAGGCGTTTGTCTATAGTCCAGAAGACGTCCGGCAATTTACCGGGTGTCTTGCTCGGCCCCTTCTTTGCCATAAGGATGAGACCCCACGATTCCCCGCAGCTCTGTCGAGGGTATTAGAGGGACTCCAGGTCCAGCCCCAACCGGATCACAAAGGGAGGTGTGAGAGAAGTACGCACTGCAACAAGGCACCCCTTTCAGAACAGTGGTGATTCCACCTCAGGTCACCCGCAGGATCTGGCGATCGGCGTCCCGATGCCGTCACCAATGCCATGTCAGAAGAAGGGTGCCATGTCAGAGATAGGTATCCTAGGTATGGAGGAGGCAGCGTGCGGCATCTATCTCAGACAAAGGGAGCAAGGAAGGAGAGGCCTCCAGAAGGAGTAGGTGCACCTCTTTGCAGAGTGTGTAGCCGCTAATAAGGATGGCAGATGCAGGAGTGGCCGTCGGGAGGAAGCATTATGCAGGTGTGCCCGCGCTCGTGCAAGCTGGGAGTCCACGCGGGATGGAAGGTGCACATGCGAGCAGGGCGGTATCCACCCGCCCCCGGGTAATGCCGCCAGCAGTCCCGCGGTACTCACAGGCACGAAACCATACCTCGCTCTCTTGGATGCACCCTCCGCTACGGATCGTGCAGGATTCAGGTGCCAGCGTTCGCCGCCATTTGGTGTAGTGCGGCCATCATATTACAGTCAGGCAGTCAAAGTAGTGAGTGCCACGATCTCCCCCGCTCCCAGGTACACCTCCGCAAGCCGCTCAGGGCTTACCGCTGCAAAGTTCAAGCCGCCGGCACGTCCGCTGGGAGCCAGTTGCCGTGACGTCCACTCGACGAACCGAGGCACCTCTCATTACGGCAGAGCTCCAGCCGCCGTCTTAGCTCTCGCAGATCTTCCCAGAGAGGCCGAAGCTGAATGGAGCCGGTACAGGCACTCCGGGGACAGCCGAACAAACCCCGCTGGTGCCTCACATCTTCCGCCGCAGGTAAGTCCTGTTTACAGCGATTTCAGCCTCGGGTAGCTGCCAGAATCTGCTCCGGGATAGCGCATGGACCGGGAGCCGAGACGGTCTACGTCCGATCGGCCATCTTGGCCGGCCACGCCCCGGACAACTGTCTTTTAATACTATTCAAGACATCTACAGAATTTTTAACCTGGTTTAAAATTATTTTTAGGATTAATTCTCGGTCCATTTAAAAATGTAACTTTTATTGTTTTTATAATTGTGCTGCTATTGTAATGGATAATGGATGCGTATTGTAAATGCCTACGTTTTTTTATAAGTGTTTGTTTTTATGTTGAACTTTTTTTGATCTATAGTGATCGAAATAAAGTCTTTTTTTTTTGTTTTTGTTTTTTTGTAAAGCTTTATTGAAGTTGATACAACGGTATAAACAATAACCAACAATACAAGCCAGCAATATTCCATATCCTCATTACATCCGTGGTACACAGCAATGCAGTCACTTAGATACATCCATTTCTTTGTGTGCTCCTGTCCACGTGGTCAGCCGTCTATGCAAGAGCCCAGTAGTGCAGGGTCAGATCAGATCTGTCAATTTCCCCACCCAGTAGCACGCCCAATCAGCCCCAGGCCCCTCCATCCCCAACCGGGCAACCGCCCCTTCAATTAAGCGCCTCGAATGCCTCCCTTCTCTCCCGGGCGCACCACCCCCCCCGCCACCCCGACGGGGCAAACCCCAGACCCCCACACTCAATCATCCAGTACGGCCTCTGGCTCTCGTTGCTCCCCAGCCCACCGCACAAACGGTTCCCAAATGTCTCGCGGCCTGGAGGTGGATGGCATCAGGTCCCAGAATACACTCAGCTGCTCATGACCATAGGCTACGTCCGCCAGCCAGCCCTTCACCGTGGGCACCCGGCGTCGACCCCAATGAATCGCCACCCGCCGTTTAGCAAATAGTAAAAGCATGGCATGTAGTTTACGTTCTGCAGGTGGCGTGCGCTTGACATATCCCAGTATCGGGGGAAGGGACGGCAGCGCGACCCAACATCTGGTTAATTATCTCGAACACCCGGGACCAAAATTCCTGAAGTCTGGGGCAGGACCACGCCATATGCAAGAACGAGGCAGGCTCACCCCTGCATCTCCAACATCCAGCACCCTCCCTCAAGCCCATTCTATGTAAAGCAATCGGTGTTCTGTAGAATCTGTGCAAATACTTGAAATGTATGAGCCGCAATTTATAGTTAGGGGAGAGTTCAGCCAGCTGCCCGCAGCAGAATGTCCACTGCTCCTCCAACAGGGGAGAGTCAAGCTCCTCGTTCCAGCGCTGTAAGGACTGAGGCTGCATCACCGGCGCAACAGTCTGCATGGATTTATAGAGTCTGGTGACTAATTTCCGAGGGGACGGGGAACCCACCATGCCCTCCAGAGCCTGGAACACCGATGGGGCCACCGGGAAATCCGCGCTCAACGCCCGGCATGTCTCCCGCAGTTTGTGATATAGAAACAATTCTGAGAAATGCACCGTCCGCCCCTCCTCCGCCACCGGCGGCTCCATGAAAGTCTCATCCGGGAAGAGATCCGCAAATGTATGTAGATGTAACCCACGCAGCAGAGGCGGGCTAATTCCGTCTCCAATACAGGGCAAGAGCGGGTTGCGCTCCAAGGACAAAGACGGGGCATACATGAGCGGTACACCTGCCCTGCGGCGAAGCTCTACCCAGACCCAGCGCAGCAGCTTCGCGGTGTCCACATCTCCTCGGGGGCGGCGCGCTTTCGCACAAATTGCCACTTTTAGCGGGATCGGCGCTACAGAGTCCTGCTCCACAGCCACATGCGGCTGAATGGGCGTCGGATGCACCCAAAAGTGCAAGAATTGGGCCTGCGCGCATAGGGCGTATAAGTGCATATCCGGCACTCCCAGCCCTCCCTGCACCAGCGGCAAAGTCAACATGTCCCAGGATGCCCGCGCCTGGCCACCAGCCCACACCAGCTCGATCAAGAGTGACTTTAGTGTGACAAAGAACTGCGACGTCAAAGGATTGGTATATTCGCAAATAGATACAAGAATTTAGGTAAAACCACCATTTTGACCAGAGCTATTCTACCTGTGAGGGACAGGGGCAGCCTCACCCATATCTTTATCCTTTCCTCCAACCACGCAACCGCCTTCCCAAAATTAAGAGTCCAAATGTCCTGAGGCACTCGACTCACCCAGATGCCCAGATATTTAACAGCATCCATCTCCCACCGCAACGGGTACTCCGTCAGCATCCTCGGGGTGCTCTCCGTCAATGGGAAGACCACCGATTTGGACCAATTAATCGCTATACCGGCAAGCCCCTCAAAACGAATGAACTCACGCAACACCACGTCCAGATTGTCTTCGGGCTTAGTGAGATAGAGCGTTACGTCGTCCGCATAGAGCGATATCAACAGACTACGCGCGCTGAGGCCAATACCACGTGCCGTGTGATGTTGTCGAATACGAGCCGCAAGCGGCTCCATCGCGATAGCGAAAAGGAGCGGGGATAGCGGGCAGCCCTGGCGCGTACCACGTGAGATCGGAAACGGGTCCGAAATCATACCATTGACCCGGACTCTAGCACAGGGCATAGTGTAAAGCAGACAGATTTTGTTTATTCAGAGCTGGCTAAACCCTATGCGAGTCAAGATAGCGAACAAATATGGCCATTCCAGAGTGTCGAAAGCCTTGGTGGCATCCAAGTATACCACCGCAGCATGCACATCCGGATGCAAGTAGTGCAATATGGAAAAAATCGTGCGGAGGTTATGCGACGTGGACCGCCCTGGGATGAACCCCGACTGGTCCGGCAAAGCTATCATAGGTAGCATCGGTTGTATTCTATTAGCTAAAAGCTTGGCCAGGATTTTTACATCCACATTAATTAGAGAGAGTGGTCTGTAAGAGTCCATCTCATCTTCCGGATTGTCCGGTTTTAACAGGGTAATAATTGATGCTTCACGCATTGATGTGGGAAGCATTCCGACCTGTAAGGCCTCCTCATACACCGCCAGCAGCCGGGGGGCCAGCTTCTCCGCGTATGCCTTGTAAAAGGCCGTAGTGAGGCCATCAGGGCCCGGGGCCTTGTCCAGGGGCAGGCTTTTGATCACCTGAGCCACATCAGCGGCCGTTATCGGGAGGTCCATATATTCTCTATGTTTGTTATTAAACCAGACCAGTGCTATAGACTCAAGAAAGGAGTCCAGCTCGTCTGGGCAGCTCCCCTGGGTGGTAGTGTACAAATCGGTGTAAAAGCGCGAGAAGGCATTTAATATGTCCTCTTGGCCCCTGACCATGTCCCCGGTCCTCAAGCGGAGCTCATGGACAAATGTCGCAGATCTGGGCGGCCGCAGCACATTCACCAGGGTGCGTCCCGGTCTATCTCCCTCCCCATATCTCCTGGCCTCAGCATGTTTACCGAGGAATTTAACTTCCCGTTGTGCCTCCGCGCTATAGTCCAGTAACTTAGCCTTCAGTAGACCCAGGACGGCCGGAGTACTCTCAGCGTAGAAATGGCCCTCCAGAGCTTTGATGTCGGCCTCCAACGTCGCGAGCGAACCCCTGATAGCCTTCAGCACCCCTGCCTGACGCGCAATACACTTCCCACGGATCACCACTTTAAAGGCCTCCCACAAGGTCGCCTCAGTGTCCACCGATCCTACATTCAGCGCGAAATAGTCAATGATGTCCCCCCTTATCTCCTCCTTAAACGCCTCGTCCAGCAAGGCATGTCGAGGAAGGCGCCATGAAAAGCCCCGCAGGGGCAAGCCGGGCAACGCCAGTCTCAGCAAGCAGGGCGCATGGTCTGATAGCGAGCGTGTCATGTGTTCGGCCTCTACGGTCCACAAAGCCGCGTCTCTAGACAGTAGCCAATAGTCAGGCCGGGACCAAGCGCAGCGGTGGTCAGTAATGCAAGTACCCTCCCTCAGCATACCATGCCTAGTCCTCCATACATCCACCAGACCTTCCTCCTCAACTATCGCCCCCAGGGCAGCACCCGCCGCCGGGTGCAGGCTGCGGACTGCACCCTGCCTATCCAAAGCATCATTCAACACTGCAATAAAATCTCCCCCCCAGAGGACGGTGTTGCATCCGGCCGCCCGCACCCTTGCCCATACATCCTGAAAGAGCCCAGGGGAGTCTACATTCGGGCCATAAACGGCTACAATTGTCACAAGTATACCACATAAAAGGCCCCTGACTACGACATAACGGCCCTCAAGGTCACAATGCGTCAGTTCTTCCCTCCAATCCAACCCACGGCGAACAAGAATGGCCACCCCTCGGGCATACGTGGAATACGAGGCGGAGTACACATGGCCCCAGCGGGCATGGCGAAGCCGGGGGGACGAGGAGGAGCTCAAATGCGTCTCCTGGAGGAGGCAAATATCCACACTATGACGAACTAGATATGCATGCACTAGTCTGGCCTTTCTGCAGTCATTCAGACCCCGCACATTCCATGTTACACAGTTTAAGACGGTAGGCAACTGTTGCGTCATAGCCATAGCCTAACGATGCACCCAATAATCACCACATTGCTATGCACTTTAGCGACCACAGAGCAAATTGCATGTGAGCTGGCATCAAACAGTAAACAAAAACATCCCAACATCCACCCCCTGCCCACACCAACCCCCCAAATAGGTCGTGTACTACCCACCCTATAGTCAAAAACCTCCAACATAGTCGGGAACCTTCCCATGGGGACGTGCCGAAACCAGCATCATACCCTGGGTAAAACAGGGCGGCCAGAAGATCTGCAGGCAACCTGGCCCGCTCGAGGTCATAGTATACAGATTAAATGTGCATGGCAGCTCGGCAAAAATTTATAAAAGAAGGAACTGACGGTTACACACCCACATCAGAACTGGTACCCATCTGCAGAGGCAGCGAAAGTACTTGCCATCAATACAATACCCATATCAGTCATTGTCACTTAGGCTGCCATCCGCAATCTCCGCTCCTCCCATCTGTCGTTTCTGCTTCTTTCCGCCCACATGTTTGGCAAATTTCATCGCCTCCTTAGCGTCCGCAAAGAAATGTGTGGTGCCTTCGAACGACACCTTGAGTCTCGCCGGGTATAGCAGCGAGTACGGGATCTGCGCCTGAAGGAGAAGCCTCTTGGCTGGTGCGAACGCCCTTCGCGCCGCCTGCACTGCTGGGGTAAAAGGATATTGCATTCCCTTGATGCGTGATCTTTCCCCTCTCCCTTGCAAGCCGAAGGATAACGTCCCTGTCCTGATAATTAAGGAGTTTAGCAATGATGGGCCGCGGAGCTGCCCCAACCGGCGGCTTCTGGCCCAGGGATCTATGTGCCCTCTCCACCACAAAGACCGCAGAGAGATGGGGGTCAAACAGCTCGCGCAGCAGGTCGGTGATGTACGTCTCCATTTTGGAGATGGCGGTCGTCTCTGGGATCCCCGTGACGCGGAGGTTGCTGCGGCGCGACTGAGCCTCTAAATCATCATTCTTGGCTCTGATGACGCTCAACAGCCTGTCCATGTGCAGGAGCTGCTCTTTCGTCTCGACCCGAAACTCATGGAATTCCTCAGCTCGACTGTCCAGCGTGTCCAGGCACGCCTCGTGGGCGGTCACTTGCGTCTTGACTGACTCGAGCTGCGAAGTCAGGGTATCCAGCTTCGTATCTATGTTTCGGAGGCTGGATCTCATCTCCAGCATCAAGGTCCGCAGGTCCTCCCCTTGATCTTCCGCCACCTGGTCAGGCCTGCCCCCGGCCTGCACCTCCGCTCCCGTGTCAACTTGCCGTGTCGCCCGCTTGCTGTCGAAGGATATCTTCGATTGCTTTACGTCGTGCTTCCCCATGGCCACCTCCTCGGGTATCCCACGTGAACCAGACCAAGGGCGGCCCTCTCGGGTCGAACACACAGCTCCGCACTCCTCACCGCAGAGTTCCGATCAGGTTCCGTTCAGGACCGGGGCCAGAGGGGGCAGGGTAGTCGTCCGGTCGCGCCTTGTGGTGCGATCAGTCTCCCCCTCAGAATCACCAACAGTCCGCAGGCCACCCACTGCGCCAGCCGCCGCTCACCGCAACGTGTTTAGCACTCCGCAGCTCCAGCAGTGCCTTCCCCGGGTAGGCTCTCTCACAGTGCCCCAGGTCTCACGGCATTCCTCCTCATCTGAATCCCCGCCACCGCCACTCAGCTCCACAAATGCGCCGTTGCAGGCCCACGGCCCAGCCGCACAGGGCCCTGCCCCCTCCGCTCGCCGAAAGTCCGCTCAGGGCAGCAGCCAGTGCTCTCGTCCCCCAAAGATCTCCCCGCAGCAGGTACAGCCGCTCGCCGCGTCAGCCGGCCAGGGCGCAGGTCCACGCGGAAGGCGGCTCCTCAGCGTAATGTCCCAGGGCACCAGGGAAGCAGCGCACATGCGTTCGTCCTCCTCAGGCCCACCGTCCAGCCAGGCTACTTGCCGCCGTCCCCACTCGGTGCACCCTGTGTCGCAAGCTGCAATCCGTCCCCTCCGTACCTCACAGACCCGGTCTCTCAATACTAGGCGATCCCTGCGTTGGCAGCAGGCTCCCGTCCATCAGTGCACCCAGGGTCTAGGGTCCAGGCGATCCGTAGGCAGCGACGTCAGGCCTTCCTCCACGTGGGCGCCCCGGCCTCAAGTTACGTGATGCCGACTCCGAGCTCCGGCAACAGCAGCCTCTCACTCTGCCGCGGCGTACTCAGCGCCGTATCTCCGCCGACAGAGCCTTCCGGTCCTCCAGCCTTCACCGGCAGGTGCCTCGCTGCATGCGCTCGTTTCCCCACCGATCTCGGCGGTCACCGGGCGCCCAAAAGTGCAGGATTGATGATAGGATTAGTTTTCGGCCAGCGGAGCTCGCTTGGGCAGCGGCCATTCCGCAGCTCGGCAAGCCACGCCCCCCGAAATAAAGTCTTTTTAACTGAACTGAACTCACATCATCTCATAAGCCCCGCCCCCTGCACACAGCCATGTCCCTCCCGCTCCCACAATCCTAGCCATAAAGTTTTGGAGGGGAGCCCAAACTCAAAATGTTATGTTGTGTTAAAAGGTATTTGTAAAGTGCAGCTTTCACTCTGAGAAGCATCATGGCGCTGATAGGGCCACTAACAGACAGGGTGGCTGAGGCTGGAAAGAGATTTCGATGAGTGCTCTGCATAGAGCATCAGGGGCCGTAAAGATCCAGGTTTTCAAAGCTTTCCTAAAAAGGGTTTCAGATTGGATGAAGCGTAGGTGATTGGGCAGTTGGTTCCAGGCCTTTGTCCCGATTACTGTGGTTCATTTCTCCCCTTTTGAGACACATCTGAAAACAGGGGGTTTTAGTAGATTTGCATTGGACGATCTGAGGGTATGGTGTGGCACATAGCGTGCAAAACTAGGCCGAAGGTAATGAGGGCCTGAGGAATGAAAGATTCTAAAGGTAATTATCAAGACCTTAAACAGGATTCTTTTGTGGATGGGTAGCCATTGCAGAGCTTCCAGTGCAGCAGATGCTGATGAACTCCTGGGCCATTTTAGTACTAGTCGGGCTGCATAATGCTGTACCATCTGTAATTTGTGTGGGACCGACTTATTTGCTCCTGCATAGAGGCTGTTGTAATAATCTAATCTGGAGGTGATTAGGGCCACTGCAACTGCCTGTCTTGCCATACAGGGAAGTAGGTAAAAAAACTTTTTAAGTGACTTTATCAGATGGAAGCAGGTCCCAGCCACTGCTAGGGATTGCTGGTGGAAGGATAGTGCTGAGTCAAATTTAGCCCCTAGATTCCTAGCTACCAGTACTGTATAGGGGTATGTCAGAGGGCCACCACAGACTAGGGGAGATGATGTTCGCTTTCCCTAGTGACTTGATTTCAGTTTTTTCTGAGTTACATTTTAAGTGACTTGTTTTCATCCAATGAAAGAGTGCTGTGAGATATTGACGGAGGTTTTCCTCAGCCAGTGTGGTATTTTTATCTAAGACAGATTTAACTGCATTTCATCCGCGTATGAGATAGTCTTGATGTTAAAGGACAATATCAGACTAATCAGGGGGGACATAAGAATATTAAAGAGCAGTGGACTGAGAATAGACCCTTGTGGGACCCCGGAAAGCAGGGGTTTTTCTGCTGACTGGAATTGTCCGAGAGTGATGACTTGTCTTCTGTTTCTTGTCTTCAAAACAGTTTGCTTAGGGGAGGCTCAGAGCAAAAAAGATTGAAGGACTCTGATTTAAAGTGTACCCATTCCAATTATAAGGCCTTGAAAGAGTCCTGTATTGTTATTTTTCATCATAACCTCCTTGAGTCTGCAGTGGGTAATTTGCCAGCTTGCTGCCTTCCTTAGAAGTGGTAGCCGTTTCTCAGGCTCCCTCTCCGGAATCGAACCCTGATTCCCCATTACCCGTGGTCACTATGGTAGGCACAGAAAGTACCATTGAAAATTGATAGGGCAGGCATCCAAATGTATCGCCGCCGTCACAGGGACGTGCGATCGGCTCTAGGTTATCTAGAGTCACCAAAGCAACCGGGCGAGTCTGGAATGGTCTTGGTCTGATAAATGCACGCATCCTGGGAGGTCAGCGCTCGTCGGTATGTAGTAGCTCTAGAATGACCACAGTTATCCAAGTAACCGATGGAGCGATCAAAGGAACCATAACTGATTTAATGAGCCATTCGCAGTTTTACTGTACCAGCTGTGTGTACTTACACATGCATGGCTTAATCTTTGAGGCAAGCATATGCTACGGGCAGGATCAACCAGGTAGCCGCACCTGTTAGACATGTAGTTGGGAACCGTGTGCCTATCCCCGACCGACCTTCGCACCCCTCAGGAGCCTGCTGGGAAAAAGCACTCGCCTGGCAGGTGGGGGCTTCCAGGGAGGACAGGTGCAGTCGCACGGTCACCGGCGAGCCCAGCCATCTCCGCAGAAAAAAGAGGCAGGCTGAGATGCTGCCTGAGTGAGGCCTGGGCTGCTAAAGACACCCCAAGTAATGGCGGTTCTGAGATGCTGCGGAAATGCGCTTGGCAGAGGAGGGGGACAGCGTGGCATGTGGGGGCCTGGACTGTCAGGCAGAATCCAGGACCTGGAGTCACCCATCCCCCTTCCACTCTGGTCAGACCACTGGGGGGCAAAAGGTGTCAAGACTGCTCAGCCTTAGGTCTGCTGGGTAGAGTTTCTACAAACGGCAGTCATTGAGTCGGATGGTCCCTGGCAGGGTGGAAGCTCTTTGCTAGAAACAAACAGCCAAGCGGCCAAGCAGCCCATCCCTAAACGAACCAAGCATGCCCAAATGATCAGAGTATATGGCGCTGGCCGGACCCTCCCCACGCAGGCCCCCATGCACTTGTATATCAGCTTAATTTCCTAACCTGGTCTTGGGAAATGCAGGCTCGGCGGAAAGAGCCATCAGGCAGGGCTGGGCGCAAGGTGTAGATCCGGGGCCCAGGGGGACCAGACGGGCCAGCCTGGATAGCACCCAGCTGAGAACTACTGGACCTCAAGTCGGTCCAGAGCACCATGTAAGGTGCCTTATTAGGGAATAATCCGGAAGAAGGCTACCTCACTTACTTGTAATCCATGCACACTGAGAGACAGAGGGGACCACTACCAACCTCCTAGAGCCCTGCCTGGGCTTAAGGATGCCAATGATCCCTCATTGGGACTTCCAAGGCAGCTGGGATGACAGATCCATGTCCCAACCTGCTCTCACGGAAAGCAAGATCAGTGGAAAGGCCCATTGGGCAGGTTTGAGAGACAGGCTTAGACCTGGGCCCCTGGGGCGCCAGAGGCCCACACCCTGGCAGCACCCGGCTACGAACCGCTGGACCACAGGAGGGTCTGGGGTAACCTGTCCCTAATAATTCGGAGGAAGGCTACCACCCTTACTTGTATTCCATTCCGCGGACACCGAGGGATGGAGGAACCACGAGCACAAATGCGCTCAACCTCCTGGAGCCCTGCCTGGGCTTAAGGAAGTAACCTATCCCTCATCAGGACTTCCAGGGCAGCTGAGATGTCCACTTTGTGTCCTTGTCTGCTCTTGAGGAAGGCAGGCTCAGAGGAAAGCCCATCGGGCAGGGCTGGGGGGCAGAGGCGGGCTCCTTGGTGATGGCCTGGGCCCTGGCAGCACCCGTCTGAGAACCGCTAGACCACGAGGGGGTCCAGGGTAGCCTAACTCTAAAAGTCCAGAGGAGGAGAAATATCCTCCTTTCTTGTAATCCATGCGCACCGAGTGACAGAGGGGACCGAAGGTGCGCATGCACCCGACCTCTTGGAGCCCTGGCTAGGCTCAAGGAAGCAAATGAGCCCTCATCGGGACTTCAAGTGCACAGCAGCCATCTGGTCGCTAGGGGTGGCCGACAATTTCCGTTCCGCTCCCGCAAATTGCGACAATTCGACATTTCCGCGTTCCGACCGGAACGCGGAAATGCCGAATTGTCGCAATTTCCGGGAGGGAACGGAAATTGTTGCCTGGCCAACCACAACAGGAAGCACTTACAGATATAAATAAAGCAGGGGCCCGAGTGGAAGCTCAAATTCAGTAACGCTTTATCAGCACAAAACATTAGGGAGCCAGGTCGAGGCTGGGCAGGTGTGCTTTTCCCCCAGGTCGTCGTCACTTACCCGATCCGTGATTCCGACTCGAGCGCAATCCCCGCGTAGTCTCCAGGAGGTTCAGTCTCCTCATCTGCTGCTCTGCTCGGTCTCTGGCCCATAAACAGAAGGCATGTGAACTGCATGGAAGCCCCGCCCCACACATCAGTGGTGGGCAACGTCTTCCGCCCTTTCCCCCACTGATGGACAGCTGACTCGAGGGACCCCAGGAACGTCGGCGCCGTGTCAACGTTACAGACACACATGGTCACTGTAACGGCAGCAACAGGCCGGAAGCACCAATTTCCGCGATCACGGAAATATCGCGTGATCGCGGAAATTGCGGGCATTCTCGCGAGAATTGGCGGAAGTGCCTTCCGCCAATTCCGCCCACCCCTACTGGTCACCCAAGTGAAAAGCATGGCATGCAACCAAATGACCAGGCTCAGGGTGCTTGGAGCCCCAGCTGGGCCTCAGGCACAGGGCTGCGAGGAGGGCGCTGATGGAGCTCCAACCCCGGACCCGAAGGCACCTTATCACGCAGGCGAAGCAGGGAGGCCTTACCGGGCCAGATGGAACCCCGTCCCAGGACCTTTTTGGTGTGGCAGGCCGGAGGACGGAGCCCACGGCGGGGACTTCCTGTCAGGGCTCTTGGGCCCGGTCAGAGCTCCCGGACCTGGCCACGCAGGTGAAGGCTCCCTGAGCCCGGAAAAATGATAACATTGTTCTACCATTTTTGTTCCCCTAGATTTTGGACCCTAGCTCATTTAACACTCAGGGAAACCTAGCCAGCCTAGGGCTAACCAAGGTGGGCTGACTTGCGTGGCTCTCAGCACGTTTTATTACCCAGAATCCCTTGCAAACCTCAAACTTTGACTATAAAAACATATTTTCCTTTCATTTCTGTGATGGAAAGTTTTGGAATCTGCAGGGAGTCACAAACCTCCTTCCACCTGGCATTCCCCCAGGTCTCCTGATACAAATTGTACATCACTTGTGTGGGTAGACCTAGTGCCTGCAACAGGAAACGGCTCAAAATGCAACATGGACACAGAGCATTTCTCCTCCAAAAACGGATCCTTTTTTTACCAATGAGCCGATCGGCTCTTTTCACTTTCAATGTAATAAAGTCAAAGCGCCAAGGGCGCCGACCGTCATGAGACATAAAAAAATGCCTTGGGGGCAGGGGAAGCTTTTCCCCCGCTCCCGGGCTGAAAAAAAAAAGAAACTAAATCACACTGCTGTAAACAGCAGAGGGATTTCTTGGACATGTGCAGAGGATGTAACCGTTACGTCCTCCGCACACGGCCACCGTGGCGGAGGACATAACCGTTACCTCCTTGGCACAGAAAGGGTTAAAACAATTGTAGGCCCACTGGGGCGGGAAGAAGTTATGCATATTGGAAATACCATAAGTGTTCAATAATATTTACTGATATACATTATTTTATTTTTATATCACAAAAGAATTACATATACATATGAAGAAAACAGAACAACAACAGATGTATGACCTAGACTGATGCATCTATCCACACCACCCAATTATGGCATTTTGTTTGCTAGCACTTAGGGAGCGCTAGTCTGTCTTTTATGTTTTAATTGTGGATATACCTGTGGTATTGGCAGTGCTTAATTTGAGCCAGTGGTTTTCGGTGCTTAGCACTGGCACTTAATCATTAACACCACACTTTTCATGAGCACCAGTTAAGGACACATTCATTTATGGTTGGTGCAGGGAGATTAAGTGATTTGCCTAAAATCACAGGATGTTGAGACAACGCAGAGATTTGAGCCTGGTTCCCCAGCTCCGAAGTTGGCAGCTCTGGCCATTACGCCACATCCTCTCCCCAGTTGAATAGTTGGCTCTGTTTTAGGCGGCGCTAACAAGAGAAATGGGCTGGTGCAAGCTGCCTTCTGACGAGAGCCCCGGCACTTATGTTTTTTACAAATTAACCACAGGGTATTGCACTGTTTGGCACGTCACCCGTAAACATAGCAAGTTGGCTGAAACGCATCAGGCAAGCTGAACTATATGGTGCAATATAGCAAAGGGGAGAACAAACAGTAACCTGGAGTGGCTGTGAGCACATTTTGTTCCATTCACTGACCACACTCTGGACTGAATTAAAAAAATGGCTATCTGACACGTTTTCACATGCTTTTCCTCCGGTAGGGTCTAATGGGCTTGCTCAAAATAAGAATAAATGTACCTGGATTATTTATTCAGACTTAAAACACTTGTGAGTCTGAATTTGTCCTTCAGAATTTGGCCCTTCTGTTATTAACAACACCACCACCACCATTACCACCACCACCATCAATACCACCACCACCATCACCACCATCAATACCACCACTACCACCAATACCACCACCACTGCCAATACCACCACCATCGCCAATACCACCACCACCACCAATACCAATACCACCACCACCACGAACACCACCACCATCAACACCACCAATACCACCACTACCACCACCCATACCACCACCACCACCATCTATACCATCACCACCAATACCATAACAACCAATGCCACCACCACCAATACCAATACTACCACCACCACCAATACCACCACCACCACCACCACCAATACCATCACCAATACCAAACACCACCAATACCACCACCAACACCACCACCACCAAAACCACCACCACCACCAATACCAACACCAATGCCAATACCAACACCTATACCACCAATACCACAACCATCAATACCAATACCACCACCACAATACTACCAATACCACAACTAATACCACCACCAATGCCACCACCACCAATGCCACCACCACCATTACCACCAATAACACCAATACCAATACTTCCACCACCACCACCAATACCACCACCAATACCACCACCACCACCAATACCCAACACTAATACCAACACCTATACCACCAATACCACCACCACCAATACCACCACTAATGCCACTACCACCACTAATGCCACCACCACCAATGCCACCATCACCAATACCACACCAATACCACCACCAATATCACCACCAATACCACTGCCCCCACCAATACCACCACCAGTACCACCACTAATACCACCACCACCACCAATACCACCACCACCAATATCACTGCCACCAGTACCACCACCACCACCAATACCACCAATACCACCACCACCAATACCACTACCACCACCACCAATACCACAACCAATAACACCACCACCAATACCACCACCAATACTACCATCACCTATACCACCAATACCACCACCACCAATACCACCACCACCACCACAACCAATACCACCACCACCACCACCACCACCAATACCATCACCAAAACCACCACCGATACCACCACCACCAATACCACCAATACCACCACCACCACCAATACCACCACCACCAATAATACCACCACCACCAATCCAATCCAATACCACCACCACCAATACCAATACCACCACCAAAACCACCATCAACAATACCACCACCACCAATACCACCACCAGCGGCAATACCACCACCACCAAGAATACTACCACGAATACCACCACCAATATCACCACCACCAATACCACCACCACCACTACCACCACCACCAAACCACCACCACCAATACCACCATCAATACCACCACCACCAATACCACCACCACCAATACCACCACTACCAATACCACCAATACCACCACTACCACCAATACCACCACCTTCAGTACCAATACCAGTACCACCACAAATACCACCACCAATACCTCCACCACCACCTATACCACCACCACCATCAATGCCACCACCACCACCAATACCACCAATACCACTACCAGTACCACCACCAGGGCCACCACCAACACCACCACCACCAATACCCCACCACCAATACCACTACCACCACCAATACCACCACCACTAATACCACCACCAATACCACCAGCACCAATACCAGTACCACCACCACCAATACCAATACCACCACCAATACCGCCACCTCCAATACCAATACCACCACTAATACCAATACCAATACCACCACCACCAATACCACCACCTCCACCAATACCACCACCACCACCAATACCACCACTGCCACCACCACCAATACCACCAATACCAGCATCACCAATACCACCACCACCAATACCAGCAATACCAATAACACCACCACCAATACCACCACCACCAATATCAAGACCACCACCACCAAAACCAATACCACCACCACCACCACCACCAATACCATCACCAAAACCACCACCGATACCACCACCACCAATACCACTAATACCACCACCACCACCACCAATACCACCACCACCAATAATACCACCACCACCAATCCAATCCAATACCACCACCAATACCACGATCAACAATACCACCACCACCACTAATTCCACCACCACCAATACAACCACCACCAATGCCACCACCAATACCACCATCACCACCAATACCTCCACCACCAATACCACCACCAATACAACCACCACCAAGAATACTACCACGAATACCACCACCAATATCACCACCACCAATACCACCACCACCACTACCACCACCACCGAACCACCACCACCAATACCACCATCAATACCACCACCACCAATACCACCACCACCACCAATACCACCACTACCAATACCACCAATACCACCACTACCACCAATACCACCACCTTCAGTACCAATACCAATACCACCACCAATACCACCACCAATACCTCCACCACCACCAATACCACCACCAATACCACCACCACCACCAATACCACCAATACCACCACCAGTACCACCACCAGTACCACCACCAACACCACCACCACCAATACCCCACCACCAATACCACTACCACACCAATACCACCACCAATACCACCCCCACCAATACCAGTACCACCACCACCAATACCAATACCACCACCAATACCGCCACCTCCAATACCAGGACCACCCCCAATGCCAGTACCATAACCAACAATACCAATACCACCACTAATACCAATACCACCACCACCAATACCACCACCTCCACCAATACCACCACCACCAATACCACCAATGCCACCACCACCAATACCAGCATCACCAATACCACCACCACCAATACCAGCAATACCAATAACACCACCACTAATACCACCACCACCAATATCAAGACCACCACCACCACCACCAAAACCAATACCACCACCTCAGGCTCTCTTGCTCACTAGTAATAGCAGGGGCACTGTACGAGGCCGGAGCTGCAGCCGAGACCATCCCTCCCTCCCTCCATGCCTGCCATAAAGCACAGACTGCCCTGCACCAGGAGTAAAGCCAGGGCCCTACAGCTGGAGTGTTTTTTTATTAGGCCAAAGATAGCAATGACATTACGCAATGTCACACTGCACATTCAAATCACGGAGAGGGGACAGGAAATACCTCCCCCTCCCGCGTTTCCTTCTGAGCCGCGTAAGTGTAATCACAGAGCGAAAGGTGTTGGAGCGCTTTGTTAGAGTTTATAGCTCAGATCATATGTAACTCTCACTTCACACTTTGCTGTGTAAGTTACAACACTTACACATCTTATTCACTGCACTATTTATCACTACTTTGAAGACGTCGCAGGCCGGTCTCTTCTTCTGATATTTTCAATCAAACAAGCGGTCGAGAAGGCCCTTTATTGCAATGCAATCGGTCTCGCATTTGCAAGGGTTTAAGCTATTAGTATTGTAAATGACAATGCCTTTTATTTATGTTTAAAACCAATACATAAAGAAAAGGCTTTGTCATTTACAATGCCAACAGCGCAAACTCGCGTGAATGCGAGACCTATTGCACTGCAAATGCTTGTTTAATCAATAATGTCACCTAGAACACAAGGGGCGGATTAATATCCTCAGAGCATCCTCACTCAACCTATTTCTTACTGTCTAATATGCTGCAGTATGAGGCCTTGCCAGAATGCTAGGCAGTGTTTGTCCCTCCAAGAACCTGGAAGAAGGAAGGTTACATGGGAGATTATCGTGAATATTTGAAATGTATTTGCCTACCATAGTGTGACTATAATCTGCGTTAGATTGTAGGTACTTATATATACCACTATACAGCCCCAGGATGTGTTAATCTATAACATTAAGAAGCACTGCATTTTGTCACATAAGTTGTGAAATTGGGATTTAACTTGCTCGAGAAAAAAAAAAGTTTTGTTACTTTTTAACGCCATATTCTAATTGTGATGAACTGAGGTAAGGTTACTGAGTTATTCTTTGAGAGAACTCTGTCACATGATCAATACTACAAACCCATGTGCTTTAGAGCCAGGAAGCTGCAGCAGAGAGGACAGTGGCCCAGCTATTACTAGAACTTGTTTTTGGCTGGGCAAATAGCTTGTCTGCCATAGAGAACAACGGCTTTTGTATTATAAAAAGAGGCGCCCAGACCCCAGACTTTTAGAACACTTCTGGGAATCAAGAGGAACCTTTGCTAAGGAGAAGAGCTGGAGAAACTGAGGAGGAATACTGCCCCTGTGCTGTTTGCTGTCTGGGGTTGGCCTGCAGTGGCTACGTTCTGCCAAGGATAGGGAAAGGACATTGCTGTGTGTTGAGTCCCCTGCTTGAGGATGATCTCCAAGGGCTTGAAGAAGAGCTTGCCTCCTGTTCTGAAGTCTCAGGGACACAAAGACTTCACCCCCAGCTCCCCTGAACTTCCTTACTGGGAGTTCTGACCTGCCAAGTGGTGCCGGTAGCTGTTCTGGGCCTCTGGAGGTTTTTCTGGCTGTAGGGAGCTGGAAAAGCAGCATCCATACCTGTTTCTGACGCATCGCCGAAGAAACCGACGCAGCGCCTGGCCGTGGCTTGAGAAATCACTGCACGCCGCATCGGCTACACCGATCTCTAAAGTCCGAGATCACTGCAGCGATTCCAATGCAAGCCCTGCTGTGCGGCTGCAGGAACCCACGCATCGTCCCGGACCGTTGAATCACATCGAGGCGCCAGGTCTGTCGCGTCGTTTGGGGACGCAGTAAGAAACCGACGCAACACCTCCTCACACAGTAAGAAACCGACGCATCACCTCCTCCCCGGTAAGGAACTGATGCATCACCTCCCCTGCGCAGCAGTAAGGAATAGACGCATCACCTCCCCCGAAGCAAGGAACCGACGCATCACCTTCCCTGCAACCCTTTTTGTTTGTGTGCGCGACGCATCCAAGGTACTTTGTGTGAAGAGTGTCGCATCTGCAATTTGATTTGAACAGAACTGTTTCTACCATTTGAAAGTTGCATTTGTATTTTTGTATTGTGGATTTTTGTCGTTTTGGTCTTGTTTGGTTTAGATAAAGATTACTTATTTTCTAAACTGGTGTGGTGTCCATTTGTAGTATTTTCACTGTATTACTGTATGTGTTCACAAATGCTTTACACACTGTCTCTGAGATAAGCTCTGTCTGCTCATGCCAAGCTACCAAGGAGGTGAACAGGGGTTATTTTAGAAGTGTATTCCCTTTACCCTGACTAGGAATAAAGGTCTCTACTTGGACAAAGGTGCAAACCGTTGCCAACTGTAGACCCACATTTCTAACCATATGAGTAAGCCATGAAACTCCAGCAGGAATCTCAGCTGCGGGGTCTTAAATACACCCAAAAGAAACTGAAATATCAAATTTCCAGTTTGAGAGACAGGGCAAAAGCATGTGCGCTAACTGTATCTTCCTTACATTTTTACCCAAAGGACTAATGATGTGCCTGGAGACCCTGAGGAGAGAGAGTCCTGAGTTTCTCTATTCTGACAGACATGCGCCATAGTTTGCAGCCATAAATTGTACAATGCCTACTTGCTAATGGGGTTTAGGCAGGGTCTGTGCAAGCGAACTGTATCCTGGCCTTGAAGAGGGGGTGTCATGTCACCATTCACGTCCCATTCTCTCTTTTTTACCTTTTGAATATCAATTGCCAACGTCCCAAAATGTAGGGGAACATTATGAACAATTTTTGAATGCTACATTTCTAACTGGGCTGATTTGAATGAATTATTGCAAATTTTGTTTACTTGGGGAAATAAAGAACCGGTTGGTTACAAGAATCAGCTAGCCACAACAATCTCCTAGGGATAATGAAATTTTGATTGCTGCTAGGGATGTTTAGTTGACTACAATTTCTACAGTCTGTTGTACTAACAGTGAGCAAAGGAGAATATCCTTGCTCGTTTGAAAGATATATTTGATTGTCACTCTGATATTGTATATGCTCCCAAAACAGTTCATGAAGAAGTAAGAACTGCCTTCATTGAAGTAAAGGTAAAAGAGCAAATCAGAACTATAGGGCTAGATGTACAAAACTTTTTAACAGCCGCAAACACTCTGATTCACAAAATCCGAGCGTTTACGACAGTTAAAAAGTGTCTTCGTATGTTCTAATACATATGGCTTCTAATATATATGGGCTTATAAATGGATACCGTATCACAATTTGGAAACCGCATGTTGTCGGAGTCCCTTCCAAATTGCGATTCAGATCACTATGCGTGGATTTTAATTAGGGGTCGACAGAAGTCACAGTTGCGATCCCTAGCTTCTCCTCAGCCACCCCTAGCATTGCCCTTGCAACCCCTGTCTTCGAGAGCCTACCCTTGTAATTTTGCTTCATCTGTCACAGCGCAAGGGTTTTGAAGGTGCAGCAAAAGTGAAAGTAAATAACCACCTAAGCCTGCCTCGAGACTTTAACACAGCTTGTTATTGGCTATTGCTAACTTGGAGGCAGGCCCTTTAGGGCGGTCATCTGCCCACCCATTTAGTCCTGTGCACCTTTTGCCCTCACTGCCGGTGACATCAGATGGACTCATTCCACAACTTGCTGGTCACATCACGCATCTCCATCATATAGTACACGTTCCCCATATGCGAAAGCTGCACTCTGTCATCCCTGAAGAGCAGCGGCTCCTCCAACCGGAGCCCCTCATTTGCAATTACTTTGATGTCCTTTGTCGCACAAGAAACCCTCATCGCCCTGTTGAGCTTCCTGTGGGTTTTTCAACTGTTGCAGGTTTGACAGCCCCTTTCCAAAGTTTCCGTGGCACAAATTCTGTCTACACAATGCACGTTCCCGCCATCCTGTGTTTCATGACTTCCAAGTCTTTCTGCATCTGCTGAAGGATTGCCAGACCTGAAAATCGAATCAAGTCATTCTCGCCCAAATGCAAAACCAACAGATCCAGGCAACCTCTTTGCGAAATCATCTTTGTCAGCCAGGGCAAGAGTGCCCCCCAACGCAACCCTCCTTTTCCCCAACAATGCACATTGTGATGGCTGCTCTTCAGATCCAGGTTACGGCTGTATACCTGCCGATCTGCATATCTTGCTGCTCAATGCACGAAGGAATGTCCAACAATCCAGGTGACTGTCTTGGTCCCTGGGCCCCCCACATAACCTACGACAAGAAAAAG
The DNA here is from genome assembly GCF_964204655.1 of Triturus cristatus. NCBI lineage: Eukaryota > Metazoa > Chordata > Amphibia > Caudata > Salamandridae > Triturus > Triturus cristatus. The sequence continues at coordinate 255,781,337 of NC_140581.1, read as the reverse complement.
ATGTTAGTGCTCCGCAGCATTCTCCCCCAAACTCTTCTTCAAGAACCCCCCGTCCCCAACCAAAAAACACCTATTTACGCACATATCGTTTGCAACACCTGAACCTCCATCTCCCAATCTGCCGGATTGTAAATGACAATGCCTTTTATGTATGTGTTTTAAACCCCACACATATACAAAAGGCATTGTTATTTTTAATGCCAATAGCGCTTTAATGTTGTCCCCGCCCATTTCTTTAGACGCTGCTCACTTATTCAGTTACAGTGAGCAGCGTCCAAACAAAGGGGCACAGACAATATTAAAGTGAAAGTGCATATGGTGCGTTTTTACACAAACCAAAAATAAAATATTTAGAAACGCTCTGCACATCCGCTGAAGTACAAGCGGCCCGCGCTATTAATTAATAAAATAAATAGGCACGGCCGCTAATGTGAAAGCGGCCGCCTGTAAAATAAATAATTACATAAGCGCGGCTGCTAAACATAAAGTGGACCGCACCGTAAATTAAATAATTGAATAAGTGTGGCCGCTACAGTTAAAGCGGACCGCATAGTAATTTAGATACATACAGTAGTAAGGATGGGGCTTCTGCGATGTCATGGGTTGAATAGGGGAAGAGCATTAAGGAAAATAGTGCTCACCAATTTATAAAGCAGAGCATCTAACAACACCAGTAAAAGGTCCAGTCCTTATGGGGGGTAACTAAAGTACGAAGGAGGGACTAACAAGCCTCATAATGAATAGGAAGCCCATGTTTACGAAGGACAATGACACAAGCCAATTAAAAATATGGGCGGAGAGTGAGCGGGGCTCCAAAGCCATACTCCACTACTGCATGCCTCACGGCTGCGCAGGTGCTGCCCAGGCTCGACCTAAAAAACAGGTAGATGTGCACTAATATATTTACAGCATGGAATGGAGACAGGGGGCCTGAGAGTCAGACTGGCACATAAAATAGGCACAGACACCCAAATAAAATTGGCCCATATTAATAAATTAGAAAGTAAAAAAGTGCCACAAGTTTGTAAATCAGGGTAGGTTTGAATACACTATTTAAGTCTTTTGCAAGGTATGGAAGACTGCTTGGATATGAGCTTGCTGCAAGGCAATGTTTATTTTAATATGACAGAGCACCAGCCCAGCAGACCACAAAACAGACACACAGGTGGCCCAAAAACTGGCCCACACACTGTCCTGTCAGACCATCTTTTTGGGCACTGCCTGACTACCCTATAGGCAAATCTGAGCCTAGAGGGACCTCATTCACAGCTGACTAATTTTCTCAGAATTGTAAGAAACTTTCTGTGGGCTATTCACAGTGGCACTTGATTATTCAGGGGAGAATAAAGCACTTTTTGAATCACAAAGCTTTTTGTAATTGTCTACCGCCTGCTTGGAGCCCCCTTGATACAAAGCAACATGAACTGCCCACTGCCTACACCAATCCCCTGTTATTACAGTGGCTTAGAAGCACATTTTTGTCATTTCAGGGTTTAAAATACCACCATCTGCCTGGCAACAGTACTATGTTTGAAACAAACCTTGGATAGAAACCTGGCTTCTGTCTATCTTCGCGTTATGAGGTCCTCTAGGGGTAGCCATGGGCTTTTATAAGTAACAATAGAATAGACCAGAAACAAGGGAACAGCAGTACTGAAAAGGTAAGGGTAAAGCTAGGCTCCATGAAGAGGATATGTGTTGAGATCAGACACCATAACCAAAGGTAATGGTCATGCATTCCTTATCTGTTGAATATTATCAGGAAAACTCAAATGAATTATGCATGGACAATTTTACAAATACCCAAATTTGAATTTATATGCTAAATCACAAAGTGTATCATTGCTTGGATATCAGCGGATTACCACCTAGGTTTCTATCCTTTTCTAAGGCTCAGACCTCACTGTGAAGTTAAGAAGCAACAATGGCTACAGTTAGTGCAGTGAAAAAGATGCCTGGCCCTAGATCACCTGCTGAGTTCTAGCATAGACTTGGTAAGATGGTAAAACAAGGAAGAAAGATAAAAGGAGGAGCGGTATCAAGCAGTGCTTAATTTGTAAAATAATAAGTGCCAGGGCTCTGGCCAGGAGGCCACTGCAGCTTGCACCACCCATTGACCATCAACGCTGTCTATTGTAGTGATCGGCTGATCACCATTCTAGTGTTCTGCCTATGATGTAACAAACACTCTACACCCACCCACCACAGGCGTCACCAGTCAGGTTACCCTGTCAATAAAAGGTGCCGGGTGCACGTGCCCGAGGCCAGTTCCAGTATCATAACCTCGTTGTCGGTGTCACTCATTATAGTAGCATGTGGACCCAGGGCCCACAACACTACATCTATGACGGTACCAAAACAACTCTTTCCACTGTAGGTTGAGACAGTACTCATTATTTGAGATCCCCAAAACTAAAGGAATGGCTGAGGAGGTAAGTAATAGTTATTTTGAATGTGGATTGTATTCATAAACAACCTTTGTTCTGCTCATCTCTAAATTAGATGATTAGTGCCACCATGTGCAGACTGTCATAAGTGTGTTGTTAAAAATTAAGTGCCAGTGCTGAGCATCGGAAATCAAGTAAGTGCCAGTGCCCAGCACCAGAAACCACCGGCTCAAATTAAGCACTGGTATCAAGGCTGTAGAAGGAGGTAGGGGCAAGGTGGATCACTACTGCAGGAAGGGACTCGTAAGGAGGAGGAGTATTGTGAAATTGTTTAGATTTATTTTGTTTAGGTTACTTTCAATGCACACATAATCTGATGAGTCATCCTGCCATGATTGTTCCCACTCACAACTTTACCTCGGTGATTTATGTCTTCGTAGGTGTATGAAAAATGTTTTTTGTGTCATTCTGAAAAAGATGCAGATCACTAGAGAGTGATCTGATGGGTAGGGTCACCCAAGGTGGGCACGGTCTTTCCTAAGATCACTCTACTCTACTGCTATGCTCCCTCCCTACTGGCTAATTACACCTGCATTGACAGGAAAGAGCACAAACATTGCAGCTTTGTGCGTAGTTTTTGGGTACCTCAATGAGACGGCAACTCTCTCTGCGCAAGCTACACTCCTTACCTGTGTTTTAACACGTCACACCCATTTACTGTTTTTTCATCCATGAAGGCAGATCCCAAGAATTGGCTCCTCCGGCAGTGCTCTTCTCTTTTTGGATGGTGATGCACCGGTTACTTACTGGTAATCTTCATTACTCCAAGTCCAAGTCACTCAACACTTCCTGTTGTTTTCCTCTGCAGACATTTACCTAGCTGACTCAGGTAAGTGGGAGGTTTGATGTTTTTTCTGTTTCGAAGGTACTGCTTTAGCGTCCTTCGTTTATTGTATTTCATGTCATCCCGATGCCTCGCTCCAGAAGGCAGAGTTCAGTTATGCGCGTACTCCCAGACTTACCCTAGCAGGTCTGGGAGATGCGGAAAGCATGCGAATGTTTATAGGTGTGGTGGGTGTGCACACGCCCCCAGATTTCACCTAGCAGTCTTGAGAGGTGCAGAAAACAGGTGAAAGGCAACAGACTTGCGGTTAATTTGTTTCCGCGGTGTGCGCCAGCACGATGATAATAACACTACTAGACGCTGCACGGTGTTATTGGTAGTTGATATTTTTACCTCGTTTTGAAACGAGAGCCCATTTTAAGCAAATATGCTGCGTGATTTCAAAATATTGAGGTGGCTCCCACGAAAATTTGGTTTGCTTAGAAACCGTCCGACAAGCAGGTAGTTGGTCGATTTCAGTATTTGGCAGTCAGTGAGAAGCGCCTGCTAGCGCATAATGGAGGAGATTATTGATGAAATTCCATGGCCATCTGCAGGGCCCCCTCAGAGCCTTCAGTGCAAAACCCCATGCAGGAGGCGAGTTGTTCCCCCCCCCCTTGCTTTGGCAACTGCGGCTCTCATGTCCCTCAAATAAAACCAGTGACACAGTGCCTTGGTGCCAAAAAAGGTTGCAGTTTATTCAACATAACATGTTTATACTTTTGCAAAATCATGGTTATCATATTCTTAATCTTTCTTGGAAATCTACTTCCTTTTCTTTGCAGCCCTTTTTTGTCACTGCGCGGACCCAGCCTCCTCAAGATCCGGGGACGGGAGGGGCCACCTGTCTGTGCCTCTGTTACACGGGTCAAGGCTTCAACTTGCTACCGATCTGGGATCTGCCTGGGCTGCAAGTGCCGTCCCGCTTGCCCTTCCCTTTCGTAGGCCCTCTCTGCTCCCCGGGGGTCCCTGCCGTGGGGTATCCCAAGGACCTTGCTTGAGCATCTACTCTATCTATTATGAGGCTGAGTCCTTCCATTTTGCTCCCTCGGTACCCCTGCCGTGAGGCATCCCAAGGGTCCTGAGGGGGCATCCCATCTACTCTTCCCCTTGTCGGTAGGCCGCCCTTGGCTCTCTCAGTGCCCCTGCAGTGCGGCATCCCAAGGACACTGCGTGAGCCTTTCCTCTACCTTTTAGTAATTTTCTCTTTTCTTTTCTACCTTTATTGTGTTCCTTCTGCCTCACCTCTACCTTTGCGGCTGCGACGCCCGTTCCTTCTGGTGTGGGTGGGTGGGTGGGATTCTTTCTTCCTACTGCTTGGAGGGGGGTGGTTTGTGTTTGATTGGGCCTGTAGGCCCCTATCTAACCCCCCCTCACCTAAACAGCTCTCCCCCGGATTGGGGGGTTCGCGCTTGCGCTGGGGCAACCAATCCTGGTAGCCCCATTTCAAGCGGACTATTTGGATATGCAAGGGAGGGGCTTCCCGCCTCTGGCCGGCGTTTGGCCCGGGCCCCTAATGGGTCCGGCTTCGCCTCCCCCGGCCTGGGTTACAACCCCTTCCAGGAGGCGAGTTGTCCCCCCCTCCCTTGCTTTGGCAACTGAGGCCCTCATGTCCCTCAAATCAAACCAGTGACACAGTGCTTTTGGTGCCAAAAAAGGTCGCAGTTTATTCAACATAACATGTTTATACTTTTGCAAAATCATGATTATCATATTCTTAATCTTTCTTGGGAATCTACTTCCTTTTCTTTGCAGTCCTTTTTGTCGCTGCCTGGACCCAGCCTCCTCAAGATCCTGGGATGGGAGGGGCCACTTGTCTGGGCCTCTGTTACACAGGTCAAGGCTTCGACTTGCTTCCGATATTGCTGCTGCGCCTCATGTACTTTTTGCTCGTATAAAATTAGTGCTGCTGTGCTTTCGGGAAATTTCTCAATGAAAACACTTGCCAGTGTTCTGAAGGCTTTCAGCCAATTTTCTATTGTTCTCTCTACTCCGGCGGTCGCTCCTGTCCTCATCCTTTTATCTTGCGCCACTAAGTCTAAACCAGCCTGGCGTACTTTCAGCAGTGAAAAAATGTCTATGAACTCCTTCCTCCATATTCTCTCGTTAACTTTCAGTGGGATAAGATTGGCCAGCCCTAACAGTTTTGTTGTTGTGGGGGCGTCGCTCGGGGAAGGGCGCATATACTCGCTGGCGGCTTCCCGCTTTGGTCCAGGCCCTCCCCAGCTCCGCTGGCGGCCCTAATCCCAGGGGCTGCTGTTCCATCCTTATTTGTCACCCCCGGTCCTACCTCCTCATTATGTGAAGTCTGTCTGGCGTCCCCCTTGTCCCTGCCTGTGGCACCTTTCCTGTTGCCCCCTAAGTCGGTCCACTGGCCCGGCTTCTGGCTGCTCCCTTGCCCCTCCGTGCCCCACTGGGGGCTTCCTTGGAAGGGGGTTCCTGCCCCCGGCCATTGCCACCAAGATATCCATGCCACTGGGTGAGTGGCCCCTGGTCCCCATGATTTCCCTTGAAAATAGTGATGCCCCTGGCTTAACCCTGTCAGCCACGGGAGTGGCATGGACCACGGCCCCTGCATTGCCACCTTGCTTGCTCCCATTTGCGTGCCCCTGCGCCCTGGTTTCCCCTCTGTTGCATCATCCTCCCGTACCCTTGCGCACCCATTTTTACCACTTTGCCTGCAATGCTTACCCCTCTCCTTGCTGCTCATGTCAGCTTGCCGTTCGCGTGTCTCCTGAGAGTCCGCCGTGCTGGCTACAGACCCCTCGTCATAGCTGCTCCTTTCCGTGTCTGAGCTGGACCCCAGCTCTGGAGTTGCGGCCTTCCTGTTCCTTGCCTGCGGTTGTTTGCTCCCCCTCTGCGCCCCACCCTTGTCCAGGGTGCTTCTTGTGACCATCTTGCCGGCTGCAGGGGCCGCAGTTTTGGATGCATGCCCCCACCCCCGGGTTTCCTGGGGGACGGTCATTCTGGTGCTGTTTGTCGCCGCTTCTTCCCATGCGCCCTGTCCTGGATTTGTTGGTCCATCCATGCTGCTTCCATCAGGGCCACCAATGCTCTTGTCTTCCCCAACATCTCCTGCACGTTGTTGTCCAGGTCGGATGCTCTGACCGCTCTGAGCTTCTTCCGACTCCTCTCGATGGCCTCTGGCATATCCTGATTTTCCCTGAAGCGCGCTGGTGGCCGTGCCTTCCTTTTCGCTTGCGCCCGCTTGCTTGCCATCCTCCAAAACAAAGTTTGGTATTGGTGATGTGCTGGTGATGTTCAATGCCTTCCCCTGCCGTGGATTGTGCCTCATCAATTGCCGTTTCTTTATTCTATTTGCCTTTGTTCTGCCTTTCTGCTGATGGTTCTGCCTGGCAAAAAAGGGGGGGCAAGGGGTTCCCACCTCTGCTTTCCTTTCGGGGCTCTGGCGCTTCCTCCCCAGCAATCAACAAGCCAATATTCCTCCTAGTGAAAGCAGATCCATGCTTGACTGAGCTTTTAGCAGGGCTCCGACCCTTGCCTCTCTGCCTCAAACGCTTTAAATAAAGCAAACAACCGCACCACGTGCCTTTTTACCATTTTGCTGCAGACTTCCTGTTGGCCCTTGTTGTCTTCTGCCGCTTTTGGGCTCTGCCGGCTGGTGTTTCAGGCCGGTCACGGGGATAAGTGATTTGCCCAGAACCGCAGGATATTGATCCGAGACTCGAACCTGGTTCCTCGCCTTCCAAGCCCGCGCCTCTGCCTTTAACGTGCCCTCGTTTTGTTTCAAAGAGAAACTTCCATTTTGCTGCTGACGAAAATGCAGCCGAGACCTTGTGTCTTTAAGGGGGATGGCGTCAGCTCTCCTGCTAGCCCTGCCCACCCTCTGTTGTGCGTACCTTGCTGCTTTGTCTGCTGCTGGTCGCCCGATAACCCCGCAGCTGCTCCCGCCGATTACCGCCGTCCTCCTCTTGCCACTCCCTCCAGCCGATGATGCTGCCCGAGGGTAGGGCCCTGACGGCTGGTCGACGTTTCTTCCTGGCAGTTCTCTGTCGCAGGGCTGCCCACGATGCTCCGGCGAGGGGTTAGCCGCCGCTCCTTTCTCCTGCTGGATACCGCTCCCGGATCTTCCGCTGATGACGCTGCCTGCTGAGAGGAGGCCCCAACAGCTGGACGGCGTTCTTCCTTGGCATCTACCAGATGCAGGGCTGCCTTGATGTTCTGGCGAGGGATTGGGCTGCCGCTCTTTCCTTCTGCTTCCTGCCCTGGAAAACTCAGGTATGCCGAAACTTCGTTGTCGACGGCGTGTTGCTTCTTCCTGCTGCCCCTTCGGATGACCGATTCTTCTTTCTTCCAACTGCGAGGAGGGGGGGGTGGTTTGTGTTTTATTGGGCCTGTTGGCCCCTATTTATCCCCCCCTCGCCTAAACAGCTCTCCCCCGGATTGGGGGGTTCGCGCTTACCCTGCGGTGGCCAATACTGGTCGCCCCCTTTCTAGCGGGCTATTTGGATATGAAGGGAGGGGCTTGCCGCCTCCGGCCGGCATTTGGCCCAGGCCCTTAATGGGTTCGGCTTCGCCTCCACCGGCCCAGGTTACGAAATGATTGTGTTGCAGGGATTCTGCTCAGGCACAGAACTATGCGCAGGAAACCAGGACCTCAGTGAGTTGCGGTGTACCAAAAACTCACCACAGTACCCAGAACCCCTATCCGACTAGCATCTGTGTCTCATTCGCTCTTCGTATCATCTCGAAGCTACCAATGATTAGACAACCCAGAACATGCGACTTAGTGTACTCTCAGGAATGGTGGGAATTAGAAATACCTGTTCGTTATTATTCTCATATCAGTCCACAACAAGAGTAATCAGAGACACAGTAAAGTTTAAAATGTTTATTTTATAAACTACGTGTCCTAAGATGCAGTACTTTGGCTAACATAATGACAGACAAATGATTAAAAATAAAACCATCAGCATTGTTACAATACCATAGAAAATGAAGGGGGAGATAATATTACAAATGATAGTGGAATACAACCACCCTCCCTTCGCTAGTAAGCTAGTATTATTAGACTAATAGAAGGTCTCTAGGTTTGAATGGGGAACCCCATACCGTAAATAACAGCTTAGGTGAATCACATCACAGGATCAGCTTTGCTCTGTGTCTGGAAAAGGTCTTCTCCAAAGTGTGTATCTCATGCATGCAAAATGCAATATTAAAGGCGCTCGAGTTTCAGATATTTGCAGCTGTGTGCGTGTTATGGCTAGAGCGTGGGCCGATCAACCTGAATTCAAAAGCATACATTGTTTGTTGGCCCTGACTGTTTCTGCACACAATGTTCAGACCAAGGTCGCGGTGCATGTCTAGGGATGTGAACAACAGACCGTTCTCATGTGAAGAAAAGGCAAGCAAGCAGTTTTCATATAATAACATCTATCTGCAGTGTCGTGTGCAAAAGCAGCAAAAGTGGCAAGATGGCGTTTTAACTTCTAAGATGCTTATGCTAACATAGCAATGTGTGTACCTGGAACTTCGTCTCCACTACAATTGTGATGGCAGTGGAGGCAGCTTTCAGGGCCAGAGAAGGTCCTTCCACCCCTAAAATTCCCAGAGTGCAGGTGCCCGAAGTTCCTGTGGGAGACGTTTTGGATAACAAAAAGGGGCATTTTGTTCAAGGAGCAGAACATGTGGAGGTGATGAAGCATTTACACATCAATTTGAGCTTTTCTTATGCTGATCTGGCAGCTGGGGAAGGGACTTTCTGGCGCAATATTTCAATCCAGAGTCAGTCCCTTTACATACAGCAATTAAAAGAGTATGTATTACTGCATGAATAGAGGGACATAGATAAGTCTTGTTTTCTGCAATTCTTCTCCAGAAGGTATCCTATTGAAATTTTTTCAAAGGAATTTCCTACTTCAGTCAAAGTGGAAAACCTTTTTGGCAGGATTATCTACCCAGGGTAATTTCGGAGGATGTTTTTTCATCAGATTCAGTAGGTAGGAAGTGGATGATGCAACCAAAAGGTCTTATGCGGCATCTAATTTTGTGGGGAGGGCCAAAACATATTCAATTTATATTGTGTAGTCACTGGTCAAAGATTTTCATTCTCTGGCTGATCACATGACAGAGGGTTCGAACTGCTCGGCCCTTCTGGCTATGATGGAGCAGAAGGGTTGTTTCCTGTCAGATGTGTCTTTTGGCAACTTATGCTCTTCAGCAGGGGCATCAGGAGCAACAGTCTCTGCGACTGCTCCTGTTAAGGCATTTGCCAGGGATAGAGGCTTTGCATATAAAAGGGCATTCCCATTCTGTTTAGTTAAGGGATCATCCCAGCCCTTTCGAGGTAGGAGTCGTGGCCGGGGGGGGGGGGGGGGGCAGAATCTGATAAATCCCAGTTCCAGCTCCAGGCACCTCAAGTTCAATGCCACCGAAGGCATGAATATGGTCTGGATGTTTCAGGAGGGGGATGTTTGAAGTAATTCGAAGCAACATGGGCCTCCACCATCTCGAATGCATGGCCAATCAAGGTAGACCAAGAAGGTTATCAGCTGGACTTCATGTAAATGCCTTTGGATTTTTTCAAGATGACCTCATTGCCCAGAGACCCCATAAGGAGGCAAGCGCTACAGGTCTTCAGCGCCTAGAGTTTTTACAAAGCTTTTGGCTCCTTTGCTGGATATTCTTCATGCTAAAGGTATCCGTTTATACACCTATCTTGATGATTGGCATTAGTTCTCCTTCTCTTTTGAAGGCGAGAGATTACATAACAGAAGTGTGTCACATTCTGAAGAGTCATGGCTTCCTGCTAAATTTCGCCATGTCCAATCTCCAACCAGTGAACAGACTTCAGTTCATATGGGTCTTGTTTTGCATGGACATAAGGGAAGTGTTTCTTTCCCCAGATAGGTTAACCAGGCTGGTGGGGCATCTTTCAGATCGCCTACAAAGGACTCAGCTCTCTTGTGGTTACAAAATCAGGGGGAAATGGCATCCGCACTGACTCTGGTGCCCTGGAGCTGGTTATATCTGTATCCTTCAGTCTACCATCTCCTGAGCACCTCTCCCAAGATTTCGAGGCCTTGATTCTGGTCTCTTCTCAGATCAGGAAAGAGCTGCAATGAGGGTTAGTTCTGGGGAACTCACAGAAGAGGTTCCAATTGAAGCAGCCCATCCTTCTAGACATGGCAACAGATGCTAGCAAGAAGGGGTGAGGTGCAGTGTTTGGGGAAGCCAAAGCTCAGGGACGGTAGTCTTTGCTAGAAGCCCAGAATGTATCCAATTGAAGTGAGTTTGCTGCAGTAAAAGCTGCCTTTCTTTGGTTCCTTCATTTGATAAAGAGTCAAGAGGTCTGCGTCCAGATTGACAATCAAATTGTGAGAGCATGTATCAGCAGGCAGGGAGGGGTGGTTTCATCTCTTTACCTGATGGCCAAGAAGATATGCTCTTGGGCAGAAGACAATCTTCTCTCTCTCTGGGCAGTTTATCTGCCGGGGAGGGAGAATGGGCCTGCCGATCGGTTGAGCAGGACCTTCCCATTATCAGTCTCCCTGTGTCTCTCGCCCCTGATCTTTCAAAAGGTGGTGCAGAAGTTCGACCATCCTTGGTTGGATCTTTTGCCACTTTGGAGAATTCTCTTCTGCCTCACTGTTGCTCTCTAGTTCCAACCAGGGGGGCATGTGTTGTGAAAATCCCATCTTGCAGTTGATATTATGCTCCCTCCTAATGATTGAGTTGTAATGCCCAATGCTTGTTACAATATGCTCATTTGTAGCGCCCAATGCTTGTTACAGTATGCAGCTGATTGTTGTGACCAATGATTGTTGAATCCCATACTCTCTGACTCGGCTGATATCCAGAGCAGGTGCTGTTTGGTTCATTGGAACGTGTATTTAGATTAACACGTGTATGTAGATTAACACGTTTTTGAGCACATTTTGCAGCACGATCCTACGCGTGACTAAACGCATGACTGAAGCCTATTTAAACCCCGCCCATAATTTCCCAGTGCTTCGCTCAACGTTGAAAGCGACTCCTACCTGTCTCCGTGTTCAAGACATCTTCCAGACTTCAACAGAGAAATCCGGCTGGCTCCTCCGCTCGCCCGGCGTTCTTCTGTTGATTCCGGTTCCCTTTCCTCTGCACAAAACATCCAGCTGGATTTCCTGCTTCCTGTTCCTAAAAAATGAAAGAAAGACAACACATCAACAAAAGCGTCACCTAGCAACCTGGCAACATCGCGGTAACGTTTATTTCGGGTTTCAAGATACTACCGGCAAGATAAACCCCTCCTAAGGTCTAGTAGTATTTGCACCAAGACTCTGTAGCGTCTTTCAGGGACATTTAATTTAAGCGCTCGAGACTGCAAAGACGTTTTCACAAAAGTTCGTGTGAATTTCATGGACGTTAATTAAGCGCTCTTGCGCGTGTGAAAAGACATGTGTTTAGTAGAGTAATTCTTGAAAAAGAAATAACTAAAACATTCTTGGTATGAATATTTTTCTTTTCTTTATTTGTTGAAGCTTCAGAAGCCCAAAAGGACTATTTTTATAAGAGACTATTGAACTATCTGAATAATGTGAAAAGGGCTGATCAAAAGCCAATCCTTCTTGTTACAGAAAATTCAAGGACACGTGAAAGGCTGCATTAAGCCAAAAATTGTTGTGCTCTTTATATGTAATTTATTTATTTTTCAGACCCCCCATTATAGACAGAGGCTGGTATATAAAAATGTATAGAGTTTCTTTTTACAAAGAATATTCACAAAACATAGAATATCTAGCCATAGTATTTAAGTGATGTTGTTTATGCAGAACAGAACCTTCAAGTCACACTAGTCTCCCCCAGTCCAGTACCTTTGGCCAACCCAGAACGTTTCCTTGGGGATAGCAATCGTTATCCCACCTTCATGAGTCAATGCCAATTACATTTTATCTGCAAACCACAGATTTGTACCACAGACACATCTAAAGTAGCCTTTATTATCTCTTACTTGGGCGGAGTGGCAGCTAACTGGGCTATGCCTCTTGTTGATTCCAATGATCCCCTGCTACATAATCTAGCTGCTTTTAAAAATGCAATGGCTGGTTTATTCACGAAACACATCTTTATTCATGCTTCTGATAATTAACTATTAAACCTTCGTCAGGGTTCAAAAGATCTCATAACTTATGTCACAAACTTTAATAGATTATTATCAGAAACGCATTGGCCAGAGGATAAGAGGATTTCTTTATTTTATCGTGGACTTCGAGATGACCTGAAGGACTCTCTTGCCCATATAGTAAACCTGCCGGACGATTATACTGAGTTTTTAGATTTAGTAGTTAAGCTAGACCACCGGTTAGGTGAACGAAAAAATTAGAAGACAAGAACAGATGTTAGGGCCTTACATTTTAGAACAGAAAAGAAAGATTTGGAAGACAAAAATAATCACCAGGAACCAATGCAGATTGGTGTTCTGAAAGGGCCACTGTCTTCAGAAGAAAAGGAGCGCAGAAGAAAAGGCAATCTGTGTCTCTACTGTGGCAAAGCTGGACATTTTGCCAAGGACTGTCAAGTTAAGCCCAACAAAAAAAAGACAGTAGCAGTAAGTGACTTAAAAAAGGGAGATTCGGAAAACTGATTTTCCCGGAGAAAGCCGAGATCGTTTCTTTGGGTTCACACGACGTAAAGATCTCTCATTATGCCACAAATGTTTTGACAAAAACTCCTAAACACTTAACCCTGAGAATGACTTTCATTATCTCTGCTCAGTACAGACATAGTTTAGAAGTAATGTTAGATTCAGGAGCCACGGGTAATTTCTTTGATCTTGAACTAGCAAGTAGATTAGGTATAGCTCGAGTTCCTAAGTCAGAACTAGAGGTAGTAAGAGCAGTTGATGGGTCAGCATTATCTTCAGGATTGATTAAATTCCATACCCAACCATTAACTATTGTAACTGAAAATGGACATACTGAGAAAACAATTTTTGACCTCATAGACACTCCCACTTTTGGTGTTATTGTGGGAGTCCCCTGGTTGGAGCAACACAATCCTAAAATTGACTGGGTTAAAAGAATTGTGACCTTAGATTCAATCTTTTGCAGAAACCATTGTTATCAAGACACTCAAGATCCAATACTTCCCTTATTTTGTTCAGCAGTTGAATCTAACCTTCCACAATTGCCTGGGAAATATCAAGAGTTTTCCGAGGTGTTTGATCCTGTCCAGGCAACAAGATTACCACCACATAGAGTTTATGACTGCCGGATAGAATTCATCCCCGGCGCAGTCCAACCTTGTAGCAGGATTTACGCCTTGACTGAGCCAGAAAACCAATACCTGAAAAAATATCTTGAGGAACTCCTCGAAAAAGGGTTCATAAGACACTCCACATCACCGGTTTCCTCGCCGCTCTTTTTCGTATAAAAAAAAAGTGGCGATTTGAGAGCGTGCATTGACTACCGCGCCGTGAATAAAGCTAAGATTAAAAATCGTTACCCTCTGCCTCTGATTCCAGTGTTATTAAACCAAGTCAAGGGGTCTAGTATCTATACCAAGCTAGATTTATGCAGCGCATACCATTTGGTGCGAGTGAAAGAAGGCGACGAGTGGAAGACCGCTTTCCGCACAAAATTTGGATTGTATATATATACTGTACTGCCGTTTGGCCTCTGCAATGCGCCGGCCGCATTTCAGTATTTCATCAATGAGGTCTTACATGATTTATTGGATGTGTGTGTCATTGTTTATCTCGATGACATTCTAATTTTCTCCAAAACAGAAGAAGAACACAAAACTCATGTCCGTTCAGTACTTAAGAGACTAAAAGACAATTCGCTGTACGTACAACTTGAAAAATACGTGTTTCACACCCAGAAGGTCACATTTTTAGGTTATTGGCTCTCACCCGAGGGTATAACCATGGACCCAAAAAAGATTGATGCCATTTTGAATTGGCCCTCTCCCTCTTCTGTTAAAGACATTCAACGAATGCTAGGATTCGCCAATTTCTATTGGCGCTTCATATCCAATTTCTCTGAAATTGTGACGCCAATCACCGGTTTGCTTAAAAAGGGGTGAAATTTCAATGGAATTCCGAAGCAGAATTGGCCTTTTCCAAATTAAAAAAGGCATTTACCTCAGCACCCATTCTTATCCACCCAGACAAACCGTTTTTTGTAGAGGCCGACGCCTCCCAAACAGCCTTGGGGGGAGTATTGTTACAAAAAGATTCAACTACTGGACGTCTACATCCTATCGCCTTTTATTCACGCAAATTATTGGCTGCCGAGCAAAACTACACTATTGCTGAAAGAGAATTGTTGGCGATAAAAGCAGTTTTTCTTGAATGGAGACATCATTTGTTAGGAGCCAAGCATAGGATCACCATATTCTCTGATCATAAAAACTTACAGTTTTTCACGACTATTAAAGCCTTGACCCCTAGACAAATGCGTTGGCTGCTATTTTTTAGAGAATTCGATTTTATCATTACATACCGCCCGGGTGAAAAACAGTTATTGTCTGACACCCTATCGAGACTAGTTTGCAATAAAGGAGCAGAGACAAAATCACCCAATATAATCACATAGGAGAAAATAATAGCCATCACTACAGCTGAAACATTTCTAGCCCAAGTTAAATCCCATTCTCAGAAAGTGGATAAACAAAAATGGCTTCGGCAAAAAGAGAATTCATTTCAGGAAGGTTATTTCTTTCATAAAGACAGAATGATAATTCCTCAAAAAGAACTACCACAACAGATTCTAACATGGAATCATGATTCCAGTACAGCAGGTCACCCTGGAATAAAAAAAAACCTAGACCTTTGTCAGAGAAATTTTTGGTGGCAAAACATTAGTGAGGATGTCCAGCATTATGTAAAATCATGTCCGACTTGCGCCAGACAAAAAGCATCTCATCAGTCCCCAGCTGGGTTTTTACAGCCACTTCCTATTCCACCATCACCTTGGCATACAATCAGTTTAGATTTTATCACAGATATACCAGAGTCTCACAAATTCACTACAATCCTAGTAGTCATTGATCAGTTATCTAAAATGGGTCATTTTATTCCTTTGCAGAAGCTTCTGTCAGCAATTGAATTTAGTGACATCTTTGTGAAACACATAGTCAGACTACACGGCCTGCCTAGTAAGATTATTTCTGATAGGGCCCCCCAATTCATTTCCAATTTTTGGAATCAATTGTGTAAACTTTTGAAAATTGAAGTTGCTCTGTCCTCTGCCTTCCATCCACAAACTGATGGTCAGACAGAAAAAATCAGTATCAGAACATCAGAACAAAGTTTACGATGTCTAACCTCGACGGTCTCAGCCAATTGGGATGAGGTTTTGCCCCAGCTGAATTTTCCTACAATACTAGCCATCATTCTGCCTTAGGTTGTTCTCCTTTCTTTTTTCTTACTGGCATGCATCCACGATCCCTTCCTACCATCCTACCAGACACCTGCCACACAATGCCAGCAGTAACGGAAAGAATACATCTTTTGCATGAGTTACAGGAACAGGCCAAAAAGAGTTTAGCTAAAAACAAAGAAAGAATGAAGAGAGCAGCAGACAAACATAGGAACCCAACACCAAATTATAAGATTGGTGATTTAGTGTGGCTATCTACTAGAAACATCCAGATCGAGGGACCAAAGAAATTGAAACCACGGTTCATTGGTTCTTACCCGATTGAAAAAATCTTTAACCCAGTCTCCATTAGATCATCCCTGCCAAAAGATTTTACCATTCACCCAGTATTTCACGTATCTCTCTTGAAACCTCATGACCCAAATACAAGACAGGACAACCCCCCTCCACCAATAGTTGTTGGCGATCATATAGAATTTGAGGTAAATCGCATTTTGGATTCTAAAAGAATCCGTGGTCGCCTACATTATTTGATTGATTGGAAAGGCTATGATGCCTCTGAGCGTTCATGGGAGCCTGATACACATGTGCATTCTCCACGCCTTGTGAGATCTTTTCATGCCCAGCACCCAGAGACACCCCGCCCAGTAAGGAGACCTTTGGGGGGGAGAACTGTTGTGAAAACCCCATCCTGCAGTTGATATTATGCTCCCTCCTAATGATTGAGTTGTAATGCCCAATGATTGTTACAATATGCTCATTTGTAGCACCCAATGCTTGTTACAATATGCACCTGAATGTTGTGACCAATGATTGTTGAATCCCATACTCTCTGACTCGGCTGATATCAAGAGCAGGTACTGTTTGGTTTGTTGGAACGTGTATTTAGATTAACACGTGTATGTAGATTAACACATTTTTGAGCACCTTTTGCAGCACGATCCTACGTGTGACTAAACGCATGACTGAAGCCTATTTAAACCACGCCCGTCATTTCCCAGTGCTTCGCTTAACGTTGAAAGCGACTCCTACCTGTCTCCGTCTTTAAGACCTCTTCCAGACTTCAACAGAGAAATCCGGCTGGCTCCTCCGCTCGCCCGGCGTTCTTCTGTTGATTCCGGTTCCCTTTCCTCTGCACAAAACATCCAGCTGGATTTCCTGCTTCCTGTTCCTAAAAAATGAAAGAAAGACAACACATCAACAAAAGCGTCACCTAGCAACCTGGCAACATCGCGGTAACGTTTATTTCGGGTTTCAAGATACTACCGGCAAGATAAACCCCTCCTAAGGTCTAGTAGTATTTGCACCAAGACTCTGTAGCGTCTTTCAGGGACATTTAATTTAAGCGCTCGAGACTGCAAAGACGTTTTCACAAAAGTTCGTGTGAATTTCATGGACGTTAATTAAGCGCTCTTGCGCGTGTGAAAAGACATGTGTTTAGTAGAGTAATTCTTGAAAAAGAAATAACTAAAACATTCTTGGTATGAATATTTTTCTTTTCTTTATTTGTTGAAGCTTCAGAAGCCCAAAAGGACTATTTTTATAAGAGACTATTGAACTATCTGAATAATGTGAAAAGGGCTGATCAAAAGCCAATCCTTCTTGTTACAGAAAATTCAAGGACACGTGAAAGGCTGCATTAAGCCAAAAATTGTTGTGCTCTTTATATGTAATTTATTTATTTTTCAGACCCCCCATTATAGACAGAGGCTGGTATATAAAAATGTATAGAGTTTCTTTTTACAAAGAATATTCACAAAACATAGAATATCTAGCCATAGTATTTAAGTGATGTTGTTTATGTCTTTTCAGAAGGTCAGGTCAAGAAACAATGTGGAAAAACTCATAACATAGATTAACGGAATATAGCTGTTAAGTCACCAGGATATGTTAATGTGTAAATTGTATTAATGCAATAGTGTAAAGGTTACAGTTGAGTGAACCAACACAAGACACAATTGTATTCTATTGTACTGATTCTTTCAGGATATTCTTCCACAAAATTGACCAAGACAAGCAACGCCGGTCTCAGACTAGTCCCCTGTTCCTCGAGAGGCATACTCCGGGGCCACTTCTAAAAACAACATCCAGTTGGCAGTGTTTTGTCTCTCTCTCTTTCTCTTCCATTCCCCCCTTCCCTTGGGAATCAGTTGGGAATAGTGAGTGCATAACTACCTTGCTCTTTCTGGCTGGTTTCCGGGGGAGTTGGGGACGGCGGCATCAAGAAAGGAACAAACCGGAGTTCAGTTGGGTGCCTTCTTGACAGCATGGACAATAGATGCATTGTCAGTGAGGTGGTCCTTCTGTATTCCTTCCGGTCTTTTCCATTATTATCCAGGGTATTACAGAAAATTTGGGAGGATCAGGCCTTGGTCATACTGGTAGTCCCAGGATGGGCAAAGAAGCCTTGGTTCCTCTTTTACAGGAAATGGCAATCGCTCCTCCATGGACCTTGCCCCTTCAGCCACCCCCAGTGAGACAGCTGAGTCTGTCTCTGGAGTCACTCAGCCGCTTGAACCTGGGGGTTTGACTGCTGAAGGGTTGAGGTTGTTGACTCAGGGTTGTTCCTCAGAGGTGGGGGAAAACACTCAGCAGTCCTGTCGTCCTTCCACTAAAAAGCCATGCAAAAGTAATTGGGGAAACTTTGAGCCCAAAGTTTGTGACCCAGTCAAGATCCTGGATTTTCTACGTTATGGATTTGTTCTTGGATTGCAGTCTCCACTATTAGAGCTTAGTGGGCAGCAGTTCAGGCTTTCAGGGATGAAGAGGCGTTGACATTGGCTCCTTTGGTTTCCCAGCTATTGAGGAGTTTCTTTCTAAAACACCCTGTTGTCTGTTCTCCAGTTCCTTTTTGGGACTTGCTATTTGTACTTCAGGCGTTGACAGAGTCTACTTTTGATGTTCTGTACTCAGTGTAGCTTAAGTGTTTGACACAGAAAGTGGTCTTTTTGGTGGCAATTTGTTCAGGGCGGTGAGTAGGTAAAATTGGTACTTTGAAATCCATCTCCTCTTTCAGTCGCTTTTTCCCAGACAAAGTAAGTTCTGCTTTTTTACCCAAGGTTCCTTCAGCCTTTCAATGTTCACCAGATATTGTCCTTCCAGTTTTTTACCCAGATCAATCCTCGGCTGAAAAGGTTCGATTACACGTTAGATGTACACAAAACATTGTCAATCTATATGCAGACGACATTATCATTTCATAAGACAGATTCCCTGTTTGTTACTTTTGGGATTGGAAATAAAAGGTCACATGATTCCACGTCTACTGTTGCCCAATGGATTAAATCTACCATTTTGTTGGCCAATGACATATCCACGAGGTCTCTTCCCCCTCAGGTTATGGGTAGGTCTCCCAGGGGAATGGCAGCCTCTCCGGCACCATTGAAAGGAGCATCATTAAGAGATATTTGCTGTGCAGTCAAATGGACCTTCCTTCACATCTTTCCTTAATGTTATCAAGTTCTGTTAGGGGAGGGTTTTTCTACTTCATTTGGTGAGGTAAACAGCCATTTCAACGATTTTTTACTTCGCGATACCATTACAACGCATGCATTACCACGCATGCGTTGTACATCGCAAAGTATTTACTACGCATTTTTTTAGAATGTATGGTCATTTACCACACATGCTTTTACAACGAATTTCGTAACAATGAAATTACAGGAAATGGCAATCGCTCCTCCATGGCCCTTGCCCCTTCAGCCACCCCCAGTGAGACAGCTGAGTCTGTCTCTGGAGTCACTCAGCCGCTTGAATCTGGGGGTTTGACTGCTGGAGGGTGAGGTTGTTGACTCAGGGTTGTTCCTCAGAGGTAGTGGAAAACACTCAGCGGTCCTGTCGTCCTTCCACTAGGAAGTCATACAAAAGGCATTGGGGAAACGAGTGCTATTCATTTGGTGACCATGTACTATCAGCAGTATCTTGATTGTACTGTTTGTTTACTTAATTATTGGAATAGTCACATTGTTTTCTTATTAAATTTATCTGCATTGATAAGGCAGTGTGGTGTTTTGTTTTGGCACATATAATCAATTTGTGTTGTTAGGGTATTTCTAACAGGTAAGGACTGGATTGGAGAAGATGGAAAGGAGATATTGCACCGGTTCCTTATCTGTAATCTTCATTACTCCAAGTCCACGTCTTCCCCGATTCAGTTCTAGTTTTCCCACCCTTCCGACACTAATGGGATTGATTGTACTGCTTTATATTTTTTGTCTTGGTTGCTTGGTAATAACAGGTAGTGTTGAGTGACTGCTTCCCCTTTGTATTGGCACCTGGGTAATGGTGCCATGGTCGGGGAAGTATTTTGAGTTGGCTAGGAAACAATGTCTATGAGAAGGAGATGTTATCTCACAAGTAAGGACTGGATTGGGGAAGATGGACGAGGAGGTAATGTTTCTTGTTTGTCCATCATTTCCGGAAGGATAACTTTTGCATTACTGCTAATGCCTATAATTTATACTTAATTACTTGTCTCCCTATCCTGTGTCTGTTGTTCATAGCTAGCTTCAAATAATGCATTTGATGCTGGAATCAGTTCTCAGCAACACTCAAACACGTCCTGCATTATGTGCATTGACAGCAGTATCTGTAGAGTTTTGTGTACTCTGCACAGGATTTTATGCGAGGTGTTCTCTGAACATGTCCTTAGATGTACTAGTTCCTGTGGTCAGCATGGCCTTTCTTGGACAAAAGCTGTTATTTATTTATTTTAGAGGTTTTATATAGTGCTGGCTAGACCCAGCGGTATCAGAGCGCTTTACATGAGAGTGAAGATATTGACAGTAAAAAACATAAACATAACAGATTACAACAGCATGGAATTCCAACAAGTTAGCAAATGGGAAGAGGCTTGAAAAATTATACATATCACGTAAACAGTTATAACGGGGTAAAAGCTATATACGTATAAACAAGGAAATGTGAGAACTAATTCAGGGCGCAGGTAGAGACCCCCAATATTTATTGAGGAGGTGCATGTTGAGGTCATTTTTGAAGCTGATATAGGAAGGGTTGCATCGCAGGTCTTTGGGGAGGGCATTCCAGATATTTGGGGCATTTCCGGAGAAGGAGCGGGATTGTGTGGATTTCTTTTTTAGCAGGGGTGGGACTAGGAGGAGAGCGTTGGTGCTTATCATAGGACGTGTGGTGCCAGCTTTGAAGAGTTTATTGACGAGGTACGGTAGTGAATTGATGGAGGGCTTTGTGTGTAATGCAAGTGGTTTTGTAAGTGGATCTGCCTTCGATGGGGAGCCATCTAAGAGTTTTGAGGGCTGGGGAAATGTGGTCGAAAAGATTGCAGTCGGTGATGAGCCTGGCTGCAAGGTTGAGAACAGAGTTGATTCGAGAGAGGTGGACCTTGGGGATTCCGGTGAGGATGGCATTGCCGAAATCAATTCGCGAAAGGACCAGGGATTGAACTACTAATTTAAAGTCATCAGTTGGGATAAAGGGCTTAATTTTCTTGAGATGACGGAGAGTGGAGAGGGCACCTTTAGCCAATTTTTGATGTGAGCATTGAAAGTTAGGCTATTGTCGATGGAGATACCCATAGATTTAACTGAGTTGGACAAGGAGAGTGGACAGTTAAGGGCATTAAGGTCGGAGATCCAGGTTTGGATGGGGAGAGGGTTATTTTTAGTGGAGAAGAGAATGATTTCAGTTTTTTTATGGTTGAGTTTGAGATGATTTAAATGGAACCAGGATTGGATCTCAGTGAGGGTGTTGTTAAAATGTAGAATGTCAGCGTGGGTTTTGATCTTATAGTAGAGTTGGATATCATCGGCATAGAGGTGGTAGTTAATTCTGGCTTGATTTAGAATGAGGGTAAGGGGTTCCATAAAGAGGTTAAACAGAGAGGGAGGGAGGATAAATCCCTGGGGGACTCCTATGGAGACCGAAGCGGGGTTAGATAGGCAGTCGTGGATTTTGATTTGTTGTGTTCGGTCATGTAGGTAGGAGACAAACCATTTGTGGGTAGTGCCATTCAGGCCGAAACGATCTCTTAGCACATTAAGTAGTGCAGAGTGGTTAACAGTATCAAACGCTGTGGAGAGATCAAGGAGGATAAGTAGACAGGTCTCGCCATGGTCGAGGGAATGGTGAGTGTCATCAACAATGTTAAGCATGGCGGTTTTGGTGCTGCAGCCTTTCCTGAAGCCTGATTGTAGGGGGTCTAGTAAGTTGAAATTATCGATGTGGTTGTCTAATTGGAGCAAGACACATTTTTCGAGGGCTTTGGAAAGAAGGGGGAGGTGAGAGATGGGACGGAGGTTATTTAGATCGATGGGGTCGGCATTAGGATTTTTAGTAATGGGAGTGATTTGACCAAGTTGAAGGGAGATAGGTACACATCTCGTGGCAAGGGAGGTGTTAATGATTGTGGTCCAAGATGGGGCAATGATGTGCTTTAGGTCTTAGACAAGGTTAGAAGGGAGGGGTCTTTGGTATGGGAGGATGGTTTGAGTTTAGCAATGATATTCAGAACTTCGTGCTCGGTTACAGGGAGGAAATTATGCCAGGAGACATTGTTTTTTGGTTGTGAGTTAGGGTGGTTGGTTTCAGGTGGTGTACTTGAGGGTAGGTATGGGGAGTAGTTTAGGGGTGTAGTAGTAGCTATGTGTGAGTAGTAGTAGGGGTGAGGAGAGGAAGGGGGCGAGTGCGAGGAGGGATCAGGGGGTGTGGGTAATGTGGTAAGGGCTTTGTAGGTAAAGTCCTGTGTAAGTAGGGAGTTGGTTGGGATCTGAGTAAGGAGGAAGGATTGATCTATATTTGCAATTTTATCTGAGAAGAAGTGGGCAATTTCTTCACATCTAGCATTCAAAGCCATCGGATTCGGGGGTGCGGGGGAGGTTTGGTTACGAACAATGTTGAACAGTTCTCTGGGTCTATTTTTGGCCTGATCAAGTTAAGTACGGAAGAAGGATGCTTTTTCGTTAAAAATGTGTTTCTTGTATGTGGATCTAGCTAATCTGAGGAGTGCCAGATGTGAGGGTGAGGGATATTGTCTCCAAGTTCTTTCCATCAGTCTTAGTGAGCGTCTTGCGTTGTTGAGCTCAAAGTTAAACCATGATTTGGAAGGGATGTTTCTTTGATTTTTAAGTTTGGGCGGGGCCAATTGGTCTAAAACACCAGTGACAGTTGTATTATAGTGTTCTGTAAGCTTATTTGCGTTTAGAGAAAGAGGAGTGAGGCTTGGAGTTTGGACTCAAGTTCACCAGGGGGGATACGTTTTAGATTTCTGGTACATTTCCTAGGTTTACTGATTACAGTGCGGGGGTGTCGTAGTGGCAATGTTGAACAGTATGAGGTGGTGGTCAGACCAGTCGATGGGGATGATATTGGTCAGGAAGGCCAAATCCTTATTGGTAATTATGGCATCCAGGATGGCTCCTTTGGTGTGGGTTGGGGACTGGCATAATTGTATGAGGTCATTAATCTCAAGGAGATTGGTGATGAGGGTGGTAGTGTGTCAGAGGCGTTTACGGTCTTCAACTAACACGGGAGCAGAATGATGCTAATTTCCCAATGCCCCCATCGGAACGTTTCCGCGAGAATGAGTATAACTCTCTACGGGCAAGTGTCGACGGGGGAAAGGGGAATTGGACAGAGAAGAGACAGCCCTGGATTTCTTCTTCGTTGTAGAGAAACGATTTCTGCAACATTTAGCATTTGTTCACTACACAATTCATTAAGCATTAACTTACTGTATATGAGGTAATGAATTAGCTTGTCTTACCAGGAGGTATTCAGGGCCAAACCTCTCTTCTATTTCTCAGTTGCTTGAGTGTGTAACAACTGACTTGCTCTGGCTCTTGTTAACCCTTTTCTTCTTCTTTTTTTCTTACTGGAGTGAAGGTGGTGTTGGATCTTGGAAATAGAATTTAACAGGTGAGTAACGTGAATTTTCTCTGTCGAGTATTACTACACTGCTGTGTGTAACTGTTAACTTACTTCATCTTCTAGCCGTGAGCATATTGTACTTTTCGTTGAGCTACTGCCTTAGGAACAGGTAACCGTAAGCTGGGCGTAATAGACTTCCTAGTTATCTATAATATCTGAGGTTCTTTTCGCTGCTTAGGTACTATGGTTGATTTACTCGGAAACTCTAAGACGAATGCACTATCTGTCTTGTCCCAAAAAGAATTAAACTTGAACAGTGCGAGGAGGATTTCGCGTTGTTCGGGTTTAAACTATGAATACTCTAAGTGAGTTTTAATGAATACTCTGAGAGAGTCTTATTGAATACTCTGAGAGAGTCTTATTCCATCTGCGGAATAAACTCAGAATTGTCACCAGACTCCGAACTACTCTTAGTCACTCATGACTAGAATTCGGACTTCCTACTTGTCAGGAATAGGTTCTACATATTATTCAAGTTTCAACGAAATACACTAACCTGAGTATGTAAGGTGACCGTCGAAGGATAGCACGACGAAATTCCTCGACGCGACCTACCCTAACTTCCACGACGGTGAGGTACGTGTTGCTTCGATAATTTCTCTGGTGAAGTGCGCTCGAGAACGTTGGCTGGCGCGCCTCACCTGCTGCGTTAGAATTCAGTAAAGACTAGAACGCCGACCCATGAATGCGTCAGCGGCCATATTGGAATTCCAGCGGCGCCAACAAATGCGCCAACTGAGAGCCCCATGAATTCCATTACTCGGTTTAACCGAGGAGATGGTATTCACAGTGGTGGGTTCTGAATTACGCGGAGGAAACCTCCCGTGAACCCTGACATAGTGGGATCATTGGAGTCGTTCCAGTGGAGGTTGCGATCCCCCAGAAAGAGCTTTTTTGTGTTGGATATTGAGGATTGTGTCAGAAGGTCGGATAATTCATCAATGAAGGGATGAGGATCTCCAGGAGGGTGGTAGATATTGTGTAGACGAATTGGGAGGGAACCTTGTATCTTTACTTCGGCTTCAAGGTATTCGAAGGTGGTGTGGCCAGAATTGTTAACCAGGGTGAGCTGAAGTTTGTTTTTGAAGATTATCGCTTAATCGCCACGTTCTTTTGGGTGTGTCTTTTCTAGGGATAGACAATCCAGAGGGGGAGAGTAGGTCAATTATGCTCGTTGAGTGGTCATTGAGTCAGGTTTCAGTGAGGAACGCGATGTCAATGGATTCGCTTAGGATGGTTTCAGTGGCATGTCGAATGAAGGATCGATAGTTCACAAGCATGCAGGTGAGGGGTTTGGAGAAACTTTTAGGTGGTGGGCAGGAATTGATAGTGGTGAGTTGAGGAGGGGATCTGGGGGAGCCGGGGGAGGAGGGGATTCGGCTGGTTCCTAGAATAATGGAGATGTTATAGTAGGGGGAAGGAGAACTGCTGATTGATGGGCCAGGATGGTAAGAGTTGCATAGGTCAGAAAGGTTGGACGGGGAGAGATGGCTTGGGGTGCGGTGAGGCCTATGCATATGGCAGTAGAGAGGGATAGTTCTGCAATGATTGTAGTTAGTGGGGTTATTACGGTCGGAGTAAGGGGAGTTAGCACGGTTGTGGAGGGTTTTGGAGTTGAGGGAGGTAAAATCTTCTCTAAGTCGAGAGAGTTCGTTCGTGAATTTCGGAGAGATCGCGCTGAATGTTGTCTAGAGTCTGGGTTATTAGAGTGTGGGGGAACACTGTTGGGGAGGAGGAGGGGGATAGGGAATGCTCTGTGTAAGCTGTGGAAGGAGGTCTGTTGTGTGTAGGGTGTGCGGGCCTGTGGGGGTGGGAAGAGGCGTGTTAAGGCTGTTGAGCGTGGAGAGTGGCGAGATGGGGGACAGGAGATTTAAGATCTCAGGGGATGAGGTAAGAGATGGTTTAAGGGAGTGAAGAGCATGTAGGAAAACCGTGTCAGGGGTTAACGGGAGTGTGCAATTCTGAGGGTGGGATGATGGAATTGGAGCGAGAGATGAAGGGGCCGGAGGGAGAACGATAGGGAAACCAGGGTGGAGGGTTAGGGATTTAGGTTGGGGGGAAGGGGGGTGGATGGGGGGAAGAATTGTATTAGGGGTTGGAGGGTAATTAGAGTGCATATTTTATTGGGAGGGGGGTGTGCAGTAGGGATGTCAGGAAGAGGGAGGGTCGTTGGGGGTGGAGGGGACAGGGTGTTAGAGTGCTTATGTGATAATGATAGGGGGTGTGCAGTAGGAGTGTCAGGAAGAGGGAGGGTAGTAGGGGGAGAGAATATTTGGATGTCGCTGATTGGGGGATGGTAATGGCTGTAGATATGTCAGGGGAGTGGGAGAGAGATGACGGAGATTGGATGATGGCATTGGCTGTAGAGATAAGGGAGGGAGCGGGGGGGCATTGCGTGGTTGGGTAGGCGGAAGGTTAAGAGCAGATTTGTCTAGGTGGCGAGATAAGGTTCTGAAGTGGTGCTCAAAGATGGTGAGGTGGGATTCAGCGGCTTGTATGAGGAGGTTACCCGGTTTGAAAATGGAGATGTCAATTTCACCTAGAAAAGTTGGGGAGGGAGTGGTGGATAGTTTAAATCCATAAAGAATTTTAGTTGAGTTAATGACAGGGAGATGTCTTAGGAAGATGCTTTTCCATTTGGAGGGGCATTTGGAATGGAAGATGTAGTTAGTTTTAACGAGGGAAGTGAGGCTGAGGTAGTTATCAACAATAAGAGTTTCAGTGTTTTGGATGAGTAGTTTGTGTTTAGAATTTTTCTTAGCATTTTTTGATAACTTGGGGGGGTACAGAATGGTCCATGAGTTGGGGCCGTGTTTGAAGAGAGTGGAGTCATGGGGAATGTGGGTGTGAGTAAGGGGGGGCATGGTGGGTCGGAAATGAGATGGAGAGAGTTGGAAGAACGCGATGTGTGAAAATGGGGGGTTAAGGCAAGGGGGGTGGTGAGTCTGGGGGAGGAGAGAGGGAGGACGCGGACCATGCAGGGGGGGTATAATACGAGGCTGGGTGAGATGAGGGGGGATCCAGGAGTGAGTCGGAGGATGAGAATGAGGTCACTGCAAGATGGGAGAGGAGAGGGGGGGACGGTACTAGTGGTGGAGAGAGGATAGGGGGAATGAGGGGCGAGAATTTAGCAAAGAGTGTGGGTGTAGGGCAGTAGATTACAGAAGCATTCATAGGCAAAGATAGTAGTATAAATTACAGATGTAGATGATAAAGTGAGTTACATTAGAAGGCCTAGTAGGACAACAATGGAGACAAAGTATTCTGAGTTCACTGAATTCACTGTAAATTGTGGGTGTAGGGCAGTAAGTTACAGGAGCATTCACAGGCAAAGATAGTAGTATAAATTACACGTTTAGATATTAGTGCGAGCTATAATAGAGGGCCTAGTAGGTCAACAACGGAGATATAGTATTCTGAATTCACTGTAAACAGAAGTATTCACAGGCAAAGATAGTAGAATAAATTACAGGTGTAGATAATAAAGTGAGTTACAATAGAGTGCCTAGTAGGTCAACAATGGAGACAAAGTATTCTGAGTTCACTGAATTCACTGTAAATTGTGGGTGTATAGCAGTAAGTTACAAGAGCATTCACAGGAAAAGATCGTAGTATAAATTACAGGTGTAGATATTAGTGTGAGTTACAATAGAGGGCCTAGTAGGTCAACAACGGAGATATAGTATTCTGAATTCACTGTAAACAGGGCAGAGTGGAAATTGCAGGCAGAGAAAATAGTAAAAATAACAATTGCGGGTCTATGGAGTCATCAACAGTGTAATAGTATTCAGAATTATCTGTGAACATTTTTTTTTGTCTGTTTGCAAAGTTTGCAAAGTTGAGCAGGATTGGTATTGTAAGATAGAATAGAAGATGTTATATCTAGTCAAAATTGATTCAGTGTTGCATACAGGTACCAAGACTGCATCACATGTATGAACTGGAAGCCAACTTGGCAGTGTTCACTAATTTGCCACTTATTGTGATCCTGGGCTCTCATTTACCCCCTCTAGTTCGAAGACTTCAGGATGTATTCACTAGTGAGTAGCTCATCGAAGTAAAGCACAAAGTCTTAACACCTGGCATCCTAAGCCAAAACTGGTTTAAAATGTACTGCATAGATGTTTCTGCCAAATAATTCTACTGAAATGGCTAGAACTCTAGAGTTGATGATGCTCCTAGACCTAAATCTATGGGCATCATTTGAGGATCAAGAGTGGTAGTGTATGCACTGGGCTTTTTCAGCTGGGAATATGCCCTCTCAACGATGCAGTTCAGTTCCCTAGGTATCTAGAGGCAGTTAATTTCACATTGTGCACTATGAATGTGTACTGTTACTCATTCACTGCATCTGTGAAGCCTTACATAGGTATGGTGTGGTAAATGCTTTTCTGTGCCTGTAACTAGATTTTATGAGTTGTGGTCACTTTTATGTACGTATTTGTGCCAGAACTGAGATTGCTTTTAATTTTGCAGTGTGCTATTTTCCTTCTTGTCTGAGGATTTATCTGTCTGCTTTGTCCATTCCCAGTGGAATTACAGTTGTTCTCTTAATTAACTTAGTTTTCTTGTATTTTATGATACACTGCACAGTTGTATTCATATTTATATGGTTCACTTTTGCAGATAGAATCCATGTGTGCTTTATCTGTGTTTGTGAGAGTCAGCATGTTAACTATTGCAGAAAAACCACTGCAGAGTCAAAAAATATGTAGTATCACTTTTTGGAATGTCATGTCATCAAGGTTAAAGGTTGGATGATATCAGTCACTGTGCTGTCACTGAGCTTGAATGTCATGTGAAGTCACTTCCTTTGATGTAATGAAGAGTCACATGACATGCAATGTCACTTCCATTACCTTTTTTATTTTGCTGAATCAACGTCTATTTATCAATAGTTTGTGACTCGGATTCCAGTCACAAAACCTTTGAAAAGTTACCAACGCCTCTTTGGACTCTTTTCTTTTTGGGAATTGTGGAAAAAAGTTCTGAGGGAGTAGGCAGTGGCCCAGGGAACCACTACCACCAACATTTGGAGAAACCTTTTAAAAAAGAAAAGTAAAACAAATAATCAATCCAATCTCCTTTAAGGAAAGCAGGCTGGTTTAAAAATATAAGATTACTTTATTTAAATCCAGTCACAGTCACAGTGGTCTACTGGCTCTTGCTGGCCACCATTCCTGTAATTGAAGTGAGTCTCAATTATTGATCTACCAAATGAAAAATAATGAAGTATGTTGTATTGCAACCCACTCAAATTCTAAAGTTTACTCACCAACCTATTAGTAGTACATAGGTTGGGTCACAAAAATATATTCCATTTGTAAAAATACTGGTTGCAAATTGTGGCGACTTTTTTGTGACCAGTATAATGATACATCTGGCCGTTTAGCAAAAAAAAAATCTTTCTGATTGGCTTCTGTAACAAATCGTTGTGTAGTGGATCAATAGATTAAAAATGAATTAACTGAATCTAAAACTAATGTCTTTACAAATGGCAGCTTTTCAACAAACATTCAGCGAGAGGAGCAAAGAGCAGTAGAGAGGCAGGGTGAGTGAGGTTTCAAAGGGGGGCAAGGAGGTGGAAGAGTAGGGGGAGTCATGGGGAGAATTTCCTCCACCTGGTAACTCCTCATTTTTCAATTCAATAGGGTCAGTCAGGGCATTGTAAATAAGATTGGCCACATTTGCCTGGGGAATTGTCATGACCAGCCAGACCAATCTGAATTCCTTCTCCTCCTCCAAACAAGCAGCCAACATTTTGGGGCAGCTCGAGGGGAGCTTAGTTGCAGTTGATCACAAAGGGCGTGTGAATGCGGTTTTATTTGAGGAAAGCATACTTCATGATTTATTGATACTGGTGTATGTTGATCCACTTTAAGAACATCTGAGTTTTCCACTCTTTCTCTCTCAGACAATATGAGTGATGCAGTTGACATTTCTAACACAAATGTTCCTCATCTTGTCACTGACCCAATATCTATTTCTTAGGGTTCGTTTACAGAAAAACATGATGTCTGGATGAGGGGGGAGACTATGAGGACAACCTACCTGATGTCTACACTTGGGCTGCTCCCAAGTTGTGCCTACAAAAGAAAGAGACAAAACACTTTTACTTTTACAGGACTTGAGTTCCACTATGCTAGAAAGAGATGAAGGGCAAGCTCAGGAGGTGGGAATAAAGCTGAAGGCAATCGACAACAAGGATGAACTAGAGCCCCAGGAGAAAGCAGAAGAGAAAGCTGCCTCGGACAGAGGACCCGAAAAAGAAAGTGCCAAAACTGCAGAAGGGGAAAGTAATGACGGTAAAGCATTTTTTTTCCTGAGATTTATAAAGCACAAACTTGACCCGAAGGTATCAGAGCGCTTTACATGAGCACCAGTTGCTTACAGACAGTCACATTCATTTTTTGTTAGGCACAGGGAGATTAAGTGATTTACTCAGAATCACAGGATGTTGAGCGTCCCTGCCGAGACTCGAACCTGGTCCCCAGTGTTGAGGTCAACTGCTCTAGTCGTAAGGCCACATCGTTTCCCCAAAGCATCTCCTGGCAAGACAGAGGAGGCGTGCAAATCTTCTACAAGCCTCAGTTAGGTTGGATGAAAAGAGCCACGCGAAACTGCTGGAAGACGCCACTGGTACGGACAGCAGGAGGTAGCCGCAGGCATGAAGGAGAGCTGAAGTACATCCGGCAAACAGCAGCGGCCCACCACGCTCCAGGAGGAGCGAGGCTTTCATAGGTGTGGGAGTGGTTTAGTAGGTGGGAGGGAGATGGGTGGGGAGAGTAATGGGTGGGTTGGGCAGATCTAAACCATTATTATAAAGAAAGCCTCTCACTAGTGATGAAGCAGATAAACTGCTGAAGCCTTACTTGATAATTAAAAACAAAATTTGACACTTTTTAAAAGAAAACAACAAATGTGCAGTATTGATGCTCATTTATGTTGAAGAGTCTTGAGATGTGGATCATGAGGAAAGTAGTTACTGCATCGTAAAAGCATGCAGAAAAGAGCAGACTAGATGTATATTGCTTGTTTGAATAACATGAGGTTGTGCTTACTAAGATTTCATGGTAATCTTTTAAAACAAAATAGAGATCATGTGTGTTGGAAGTTTATTAACCAGTCTTCTTTGGATAATGAGAGATATGTGAAGAATTAACAGAACTAAATGTAAAGTAGATAACACATGAGTGATCATAAAGAATTTTTTTAATACTATTTTTTACTTATGTGAAAGTGTGTATCAACCAAGAGAAAGAAATGGTGTTGAACGTAAATGCTAATTCCAATTTCACTGAAACGTTCAGAGAATGATCTTCACATATGTACTAATGAGAATTATTAGAAATGATTTAGTTATCTTATACTTTGAAATTATTTTATATGTTGGTACTTTCGAAATGCAGTAGCACGTAATAGTTACGCATCATTTACAATGGGACTAACTTGCCTCAAGCATATGTACACCGCACATCATATCTAAATGTCATAATTAATAATGAAAATGCATATTTGATTGTTTATATTCTTGCTTATATTAGCCTGAATTCAAATAGGTCTGTCTGCTTATTCATGCATATTTCTTACCTTTCCTCTTGTTCGACTCTGTCCCCAAGGGAGAATATCTCAGTATTTCAAATGTATTAGAACTGTACCCAGTTTCAGGAGTTCACATGCGCTTACAAGGACCATTGTTACACCAGGAACATCTGACATATCTTGGTGTTATGTTCCACCAAGAGGACATGTGGGCACAGGCAATAATATTTAAAAACACTTCGTTTTATTAACACTATATCCGCACTCACCCAGTTTTCTAAAAGATTAGGGTTATAACCACAATTGGAACTTCTACAAATTTACCAGGCAAAATGTACTTCCACCGCAACCTATGGATCTGGAATCTGGGGTATTACAAATACTAACTCCTTACAAGTAGTGGAAAATACATTTTTAAGATATTTATTGTCTGTACCAAGAACAACACCTGCCTACATCTGTCATGCAGAATTGGGATTAACATATCTGACTGACATAATTAAACTTGAGCCAGTCTTACTGTGGCACCGTGTATGGACTAAAGAAGAACCCTTCTTTAGTCCATACACATAGGGATGTTTTAAAGGATATTTTAAAATTGGAAAAAGTTCTAAGGATTCCCTGGATTTATTATGTTTCTAATTTTATGCATAATCTGGGCCATCCTGAATATTTTACTGACCCTGAATCCTTGCACTCAGTAAGCAGGAAGGAACTAAAAAAAGAAGGTATTGCTATGCTGGAAATGACAAGGCTGACGACGGAAATTTCTAAACCCTCGGTATTAAATAACCAAATGATATTAAGTGTTTTTAACATACAGCCCTATCTATCCATAGTTCCAGCAAGGTATGATAGGTTTTTACTAACAAGATTTCGACTTGGTATATTTCACAGACTCATCAGCTTTCCTAATATGAATAATTGGAGTCGCACTTTCATAGCTTGTCCTTGTGATGATAGCTCATGTCAATCCACCATCCATGTTATCTTTTTTTGTGGTTTTTACTCTGAAATTAGGAAAGTGTGGATTCGACCAATGTTAAAAATGATGGGACTTAGGACTTGTCGACCTGCGTATATTGCACTGCAAACCCTGGACAATGCTGATATGATCTGGAAAGTTGCGATGTTTTTTAAAAGGACGGTCGCCTACAGGAAGAGCTTAGTGTTTTAATTAACTGTGGATGTCAATTCTGTTATCCCCGATTATATTTATGTCTTTTTAACTTTCATATATGACTGATACCAATGGAGCTACATTATTATATATTGTCATTCTGATTATATCGATGTATGTACTGCTTTTATGATTGCACAATTTTACAATCGAATAAAGCTTCTTTTGACTTTGACTTAGCCTGAATTCAAATAGGTCCGTCTGCTTATTCATGCATATTTCTTACCTTTCCTCTTGTTCGACTCTGTCCCCAAGGGAGAATATCTCAGTATTTCAAATGTATTAGAACTGTACCCTGTTTCAGGAGTTCACATGCGCTTACAAGGACCATTGTTACACCAGGAACATCTGCCTAAGAAGTTACCCTTTCGAACTTTCTCATGTGCCTTGTTAAAAGATCTTTGTTTAAAGGTCCATCTCTGCCGGAAGATCTGATCATTTACGTAATTTGAAATGCCTATATTCACATAAATTGTGTCTTCTTTAGGTCTCACAACAAGCATCTTATACGATCTGACCAATGGACTGAGTGGTCTGATCTGATGAGGTGACTCAGCACGTGCCACCCCGGTACTGAGAAATTATATTATCCATTAGATTAATGATTGGACATTCATATTCCTTTGCCACCTTTCCTATGATGATTCTTTCCTGTCGGACCGAAAGACAGCTTCCAAACTTGCAGACTCTCCTGGCTGGCACATACGCTTTGTGTGCTATTCCTGGATTTCTTTTCCCTGTGGAGAGAATCTTTGAGCTGATGTGATTCATAACCTTCCTTTGAACTCTCTTTCTAGAAGTTTGGCAATTGATGACCCGAGAATGAAAATTCTGATTAATCTGTACCTCTACATTTCTGAGGCCTGAGGCTGATATATTTACTTCCTAGAATTTCATGATAAATTCTAACCATTTAAAGATCCTGTTTCTGTCTTTCTATGACTGGTCTCCAGTGACTGATTGTGCATTTCCATAGCCTTACTGAGGGATGGGAATTCTAATAATGAGCTTTTGAGCCAACAGGTCCTAATGTTACTATCTTTCATAGCTTTAACTTAATTACGTGCATGTATGATCCTAGCTCGTCTAAATTTCTTTTGGAGAGTTGGTTTGACAGTAATAATTTTGTACTTTTATAGTGTAGTATAGAGAGTATTATACATGAATCTAATTACTAGTTTGTAAGTCAGTTATCTAATTCCTGGTTCTCATTGGATAACTGGATTGGATGCCCTATATCCGACCCCTCATGGCACGGTTCAAGATCCATCAGAATACCAAGTAAATAACTCTGAAGTGTAGTGCAGAGTAAATTTAAGATCAAAAGTACATGGGCCCAGTGGCGCTACTGCAGTATTGTCTGGTGGCGTGTCGGTTGGTTTATCCGTATGTAGAAGTTAGGACATAGAAGGGGCCTTACAGAGATCCTTATCGAAACTCCCTATTAAAAAATTACCCATCCTAGCCCCAAGCACAAAGTCCATGTCCGGTTGAAGAAGACCAAGTGCCGGTACCAACGTAGGAGCGCGATAAAGACAGATTAAAATAGTGGTGTGAGTATGAATAGGGTTGCACGTTGCGAATGCTTAAAGCTTAGAATGTGGTATTGTGAAGTCGCTGCATGAGGTTATGCGAAGTGGTTAGAGTTCATGTTTGAGTGATGCACTTAGTGCAGAAGAGTTGAAGTTGTTATCAAGCCCGTCACGACCTATGATCCCGGGATACACACTTATGGTTGGTCTCAGAGTGGCATATGCTGCTAAATTGTCTGCTGTGTTTCAAAGATGCTGTTCGTTTGACATCATCAGCAATCTAACTAGGTGCATCCATACAAGTGGGGCATGTCCCCCGGGCACTGGTTGCAGGGTCCTTTCAATGAAGGTTTCAATATTAAATCAATACATTGTGTACAATGATTCTTTGTCCATAATATAATGTTTTTATTAGAATTGTTACATCACAATTCTGTGGTTTTTGAATTCAAACTTTGTGTACATCAATTCCCAGAATGCATTGTGGTTGATTAGTGACTTTTAGTAATCCCAATGCATTTCGGCTGACTAGCCTTCATCGGGGGATATTCTGTAATAATAACAAAAGATTTCTATCAGTATACTTGGCTGATGTATATGAGGGAAGAATTAGAGAAAGGCTGAGAACCTTTAACCGCTAGCAATACCACTAAGTGAAGGGAATACTCTGTTTGAGTGAGGGTTACGGTTGTTACAATCGTTTTCAGAGCACGGGAAACATATTGTTTCACCTTGAGTGAGATCGTGCTGGTTGAGGTTTCACCTGTAGTGAATGGGAAATTTGATTGGTTTATTGTTGTAGAGTAGGTTTCTTGTGCGAAAGTATACGTTATTGGAGCAGACAGTGTAATTGAAATAAGCTTGCGCTGTGTGAATTTTGTTTAGAGAAAATGCACTTGAAGGATTTTAAAGGAGAGGTAGCTGCTGCAAGGAGTGATATCAACATTACAGAGTGTTGCACTGGTATTGGTTGGTTGGTGTAACACCAAGCTGTGATAGGGTGACTACGTCACTGTGTGCCGTGCTGGTATTGGCTGCAAAATTCTGAGAAATTAAAAAGTTTAATGCATGGGGATGCACTTATACTGACATGGGAAGATATGCCTATACCACCCAAGGGTGCCCAAGCTTATATATGACCCAAGAAAGAGGATATCACTCATGTATATGGCTTGAGAATTGGATGAAGTACACCAAAAATGACGGTCCATTAGCTTTCCCACAATACAGATCATTTAACATCCAGATCCTTGAAAATTTGAGGAGACACTTATATGAGATTAAGCCGTCTCCTAGACCTATGCAGTTTGAGTTGCTTTGCGAATGGGAGCATATAGCCCATCAAAAAGATAAACAGAAATGTCAGGGAAGGTACAAGAATACTTTGAACCGATATGTTGAGGCTAAGTGGGATGCTCAACAGAGGGCTTGGAGAACAGATATAACTGAAGGAACTAGAATGTATCCTTTGCTAGTAGCGGAAAGAGACGTAGGGAAGCGTAAGGAAAAGAAAAAAACATCTAGAAGAACCAAAACCACTAGATCCGGCTGGAGACAGTGATCATGAATTCAATGATGAAATTCTGAATAAATTGCTATTGAATTGTCCACCACCTTATATTGAAAACCAACCCCAGAGTTTAACTAACTCTTATTAGGGGTAGTTCCACATGCCTCTGCAGTGCCTATAGATTCAGTTCCACACACACTTTTTCACCAGTGGGAGGTAATGCAGAGACTCCTGGTGTGGATAATCAGACTGGTTTGAACGGACCTGATGCTCTGACTGTTCCCGTGACTATAGGTCCTGTTGTTCCCTATACCAATCTAGGAATGGGGGAAAGAATATACACACATTGGTTGTCCCTACTGGGATAAATTGGACAACCTTTGCTTCTGCAGATGTGAGATCGAGGCAGCCTGCACAGGTACCTTTAATTCCGATCCCAGCTGAGCCTCCTTGTGGAACCAGCAATGGGTTGAGTCTACGTTCCACTCGATTAAACTCTTCTAGTGGAAGGGCAGGACAGAGTTAGACTTTTTACGTGCCTGAAAATGGCGTGATGACTCAACCCAGGGCAACACAGAATTACTACTGTAAATGCTCTCCCGTTGGGAACACCAGACTCCGATGTGTCTCTTCTTCACTTCACCCCATTGCAAGAACAGAAGGTCGAGATGAGGACTTGTTGGGAAACACTGCAGAAGGACAAACTGGTCCTACTTTTCGATAACAGGGGAGGGAGCAAAGGGCACAAATGCTTTGGGAGCGAAAAAGGATGTTGCTAGTCTCAAGGTAGAATTAGAGAATGTTGCTAGGCTCAAGGTAGAATTAGAGGAAATGATTATAGGAACCATGAGCTCTGCTAGGATAGTGGCATATCAGGATAATGAGCTGCAGTTCGCCTGTAAAGACATTACTAGACATGCTCGAAAAACTTATCTGAATTGGCACAAGAATATGAAGCAGACGTACAGCAATCGAAAACATTGCAAAAAAACTATGGCCTAGACCTTAGTGACAAAGACATTGAATACAAAAGACCTTCAGGAATGAGGTTACAGATTAAATAATTACTGGCCCTTCTCAGAAGATGGGGAGAATTATTAAAATGGGAAGGTCAATGAGCCAAAAAGAAAGAAACCAAAAGTGTTACCATGCAAATGTTTCCGGTCATCGGAGATGATGGGAGAGAGGGAGTATGGATGCTTCCTATGAGGGAGGTACCTGGAGGGCATATGTTCACGGACCTTGGACCAGGCCAGACAAATGATTTCCTGAAATTTAGAGAGAATGCTGTTGAATGGTATAAACAAGTTGAACGGTTTTCAAAGGTCTTGCTGAAGTATCTAGATATATTAGTTGACATTGTAATCCTGATTGATTTATGCTATGGGGCTATTTGCTAGTATGACGAGAGGTGTGCGACCCACTTCACATTTGATTTATGTTATGTTATGTTAAAATAAATGTATAAAGCGCACGTACACCGGGGAGGTTTCATGGCGCTATTTTGATTGATACCCAAGTCCTGGAGATTTATTCAGAAAGCCTGTCGGAATAATCAAGTTTTTAGGAGGCTTCTAAAGCCAAGGAGATTGGTGCAAAAGCGAATTTCAGAGGGGAGGGAGTTCCAGACCATAGGGTCCAAAGTAGCAAATCTGGCGCCACCAGTGCGGTTTAATTTAAAATAGGGGATAGACAAAAGTTGCTTGTGGGTTTAGCGGAGATTGCGTGTCGGGTCATATTTGTTAATCAAATTATTCATGAATTTCGGTCTTCTTCCTTTGAGTGACTTAAAAATAAGACACCCGACCTTGAAGGCACAGCGCTGAACAACCGGAAGCCAATGTAGTTGCGTTAAAAGAGGAGTGACATGAAGGTGCCTAGGTTGATGAACAATCAGACGTGCAGCCTGATTTTGTACCATCTGTAAACGTTTGGGTAGATAAAGGGGGATGCCAAAGTATAAAGAATTGGCATAGTCGACATGGGACATGACCATGGCGATGATCACATGAATCCGGGCTTCATGGGTAAGAAATCTGCAGATCCTTTTTATTTTTCTGAGTTGGAAAAAGCAGGTGGAGATCACCAACCCAATCTGAGGCTTTAGGGTGAGATACCGACTGATTATTAACACGAGGCTTTTGGCCGAGCTAAATGGAGAGGGGGACTGACCCAGCTCCCTAGGCCAGAAATGAGGGCATAATAAAACACATTAGACACGTGAATTCCTTCAATGAGTACTAAAACTGCCTTTCAGTGTAAGAAAAGAAATTTTTTGTATATGGAGTTGGTTGAACTGGTATGTTTTTTAAGGCTAATTCATGATACTTAAAAAACTTTAGCAGCTTACAGTTCAGTTGAGTGTCTAATGGATTAAGCCACTGAGTTATGGCAGCCCCACGTGTATTGATTTTCCTCTTTTTAAGGTCAGGCTGCAGTATGAATGGACTTATTTGGCATTGAATGATTGGGATAAAGCATATTACACCTTTTGCTACAATAATCCGAGCTTGCCTGAACTACCATTAGAAGCCTCCATGTTACAGATGAAATGCTCGTAATAAACCTGTCAATAAAAATAACTGAGTCAATTTGTGCTGGGGAAACATACAAGTCTCGAGAACTGTACAGCTGCTAACAAATCTGTCTTACCTAACTAAAGAAACTGTGAACTGTGCTGTGAAATAATGTCGCTGAAGTTTTGAGAAGGAACAATCTTCCCAGAACTTGCTTTGCTGCCTACGCTAATACCATCTAAAATCCAAATTTATAAAAAGTTGTGAGGTCTGATTCTAAAGCAATGATGGAGCCTAATGCGGTATCATCGAAACACAAATGTATATGTGCTTGTATACTTGCTATTTTTTCTGTTTTGTTTATATCATTGCTTGTAGTTTTAAATCTGCCTTGTTATATTTATTGAGTACGCTTGAGCCTACTACTGTGCCTAAAAATATTTTTTCGAATCACAATGAATTAGGTGATACAGACAATAGATTATTGCATGGGCATCATCTCACTGGTAATTTCTCAACAAATGTGTTAAATAAATTACTGTAGGAATATGTCAGCACCATGAATGCTAGAGACTGTTATATGTGTTTGCAATATCCTACATCAGTTTCTGAGTGAGTAACCTACCATCACCTACCTGTAAAATACGATATTTCTTGCAGTGTTTTAACATCTAAAATTCAAATTTATAAAAATGTGTGAGGTCTGATTCTAAAGAAATGATGGAGCCTAATGCGGTATCATCGAAACGCAAATGTATATGTGCTTGTATACTTGCTATATTTTCTGTTTTGTTTATAACTTTGCTTATAGTGTTAAATCTGCCTTGTTATATTTATATGAGCACGCTTGAGCCTACTACTGTGCCTAAAAATGGTTTTTCGAATCACAATGAATTAGGTGATACAGATGATAGATTATTGCATGGAGATCAGTCCACTGGTGATTTCTCAACAAATGTGTTAAAATAATTACTGTAGGAATATGTCAGCACCATGGATGGTAGAGACTGTTATATGTGTTTGCAATATCCTACATCAGTTTCTGAGTGAGTAACCTACCATCACCTACCTGTAACATACGATATTTCTTACAGTGTTTTAGCATGCTTATTTTATGGCAAGGGACAATTGCAGTATTATTATTCTAACTATGATCTAATCTTTTCCGAAGTACCTGTGAGAAAACATTTAAATCCTGTGCCTGATACTGAAACAGCTGAAATGATGGGAGAATCCTTTAAGCCTACACAAAGTCTAGACACAGCCTATGCACAACGACACAATCTAACATGCCTTTTGCATAATGTAGAAAAGGAATTTGTAGATTCAATCGAGGGTAGACGAAGAGATGTGGCTAAAGCTGCAAATCATTCTAGGATACCGAATTGGGCACTTAGAGAACCATATTTCCAAGCCACAGGAAACCAAGCTGCTACTACCTTAGATTGCAACATAGAAGAAAGCTGTTTATATTAAAGTGCAGAGCTGAAGCTGATACTAATTGTGTTGGTTCCAGCGAATATGACCACACATTCCAAGTTTTGAATAACTGGGGACTGTTTTTGGGAGGTGTTGATCCAGTATTCCCTATGATTTATTATATTTGTGGGTAGAATGCCTATTATAGGCCACCTAAAAACTGTTATGGATCATGTTACATGGGAATAGTTTTTCCAAAAATCTATCATGTGGGTCAATTGGATGGAACCAATTGAGTTTCTCATAGGAGACTAAAGAAACGAGCAAGCACAGAAGAGGTAGTGGGAGATATTTTTGGAGCTCTTATACCATCTGTTGGGGTGATACTGAACTCTCATAAAATATGAAAACTGTCTACTGATGTAGATACATTTTCTACTGATACTGCTTGAGGATTACTAGCAATAGATACTGAATTTATTGCAATGGGCTCTATGGTTCTTCAAAATCGTCTTGCTTTAGACGTCCTTCTTGCAAAAGAAGGCGGATTCTGTTGAATGCTGAAGATGGAAAATTGTTGCACATATATTCTAGACAAAAGTAAGGACTTGAAAGGTTACATTCAGATCATCACTCACCTTGGAAAATATTTCAAAGCTGATGGTGCTTGGGAATCAATTGGCAAAGGGTTTTCTTCTATAGGCAGATGATTTGCAAATCTGGGAAATGGATTGTTTGGAAGAATCTTGAAGCCCATCTTGACAAATGCATTATGTATATTGACCTTGGTTGTCATCTTTAATGTCTGTAGACGTTTGAAAACTAAGAAAGAAACTAGAGGAATAAAAAAAAAGACAGATGAAATAGAATTGGAGGATAGACATTGTGGATACTACGATGAAATGAAGGCTTTGAAAAACTCCTGACTAAAATTGATGAAGACTACAGAATTGTAAGGTGTGACATCAGAAGAGAATTTTTATGATGAACTCCACCTCCACCCCGGACATTGCCACTGCCATCCCAAATGGCTACAAGATCAGTCACAAGGACCGCATCAACAAACCGGGTGGAGGCATCACCATCATACACAAAAGCACCCTCAGCGTCATCACCCACTCAGACGACCACGCGACCAACATGGGGCACCTCCACTTCCAGGTTCAGACCAACCCGAACACCACCCTTCACGGAACCCTCATTGACAGACCCCCCCGCGTCCTGTCCACCCTTCAGCTACTCCATCTTCGACTTCATCACTCCCCACGCTCTCACCTCCTCAGACTACATCCTCCTCGATGACCTCAACTTATACCTGGACAACCCCAACGACAACAACACATCGTCCCTGCTGGAAAACCTTGCCACCGTCGGACTCAGACAGTGGGTCACCTCTCTAACCCACTCAGCAGGACACATGCTTGACCCCGTCTTCTCTGCCAGCAATAACGTCTCCTTCAGCCACACCTCCGAGCTGCCTTGGACTGACAACCACTGAATCCACTTCTCCTTCACCAAACCCACCGTACACCACCACACCCACCACTATCCTCGCAGAAGCTGGAGCAAGGTCACAGAAGAACAGCTCACCACCTCCTTCAGCAAAACCCCACCTCTCACTTCCATGCATGCTAATACCTCAGCTCGCAACCTTCACCAATATATCTCCAATTGCGCTGACACACTGGCTCCCATCAAGAAATTGCTAGGCAAGCCACACTCCAAAAAAGCCAGTTAGTTCTTCCCCGCCCTTCGTGAGTCCAGATGCACCTGTAGACTGCTCCTTCAAAACCACAGTCATCGCACATCACCACCTCATTAGAACAACAAAGAAAGTGTCTGTACAAGAAAGGATCAACACCAATGCATACAACAGCAAAGAACTTTTCGCCGTGGTCAAAGAATTTGCCAAAACCATCACAGGGACAGCACACATCCCACCCTTCCAAGGCCTCTGCAACAGCCTTAGACCCTTCTTCCAGCACAAGATGAAGGAGATCTATGACAGCTTCAACTGCCTCGATACCCAAGACCCTCTCACTCCACTTGCAACCACCACACCCAGCGAAACCGGACCCAAACAGACCCTGCTCAGCTGGACTCCCCTCACCACTGACGACACCCTCAAGATCATGAAGAGCATCCACTCAGAATCACTCTTGTCCCCTGCTCGCACCATATCTTCAAAAGAGCCAGCACATCCATTGCCCCTGAGCTCTACTGCATAATCAACTGCTCCATCAACTCCCCCACATTCCCAGAAGACTGGAATCACACAGAGATAAACCCCTTGCTGAAGAAACTATCAGCCAACCCAAAGGACCTCAAGAACTTCAGCCCCATCTCTCTGCTCCCCTTTCCAGCCAAGGTCATCAAGAAGGCCATCAACGCCCAAGTTTCCGAGTTCATCAAAGTGAACCACATCCTGGACCTCTCCCAATCCGGCTTCCAAAGCAATCACAGTACCGAGACCACCCTCATCGCTGCCACAGAGGACGTGTGCACCCTCCTTGACCGAGGCAAAACTGCAACCCTGATCCTCCTGGACCTCTCGGCCACCTTCGACATCGTCTCCCACACCACCCTATGCACAAGACGCCGGCATCTGCGAAAAAGCCCTGGAATGGATCAGATCCTTCCTTACTGGCCAAACACAGAGAGTCGGGCTACCACTGTTCCACTTGGAACCCACAGAGATGAGCTGTGGAGTGCCTCAGGCTCCTCCCTGACCTACACTCTCTTCAACATCTACATTGCCCCGCTTTAAGGCATCATCAGGAACCACGGACTCAACATCGTCTCCTACACCGACGACACCCAGCTGATCTTCTCCCTCACCAACGAACCCACAGTCATCAAGAACAACTTCCACGACGGGATGAAGGCTGTTGCCACCTGGATGAAGGACAGCTGCCTCAAGCTAAACTCAGAAAAGACCAAAGTCCTCATCCTGGACCCCACCCCCTCTGCCTAGAACGACTCCTGATAGCCCGCAGATCTTGGGTCCCCCCCACACCCACAGACCACGCACAAAATCTAGGCCTCATCATGGACTCCTCACTCACCATGAACCGCCTGATCAACGCCATCTCATCATCCTGCTTCCACACGCTGCACCTGCTCTGAAAGATATTCAAGTGGATCCCCACCGTTTCCAGAAAGACGGTCACCCACGTACTCATCAGCAGCAGACTCAACTATGGCAACTCACTCTATGCCGGCATCACCCAGAAACTCTTAAAAAAACTGCAAAGCATCCAGAACTCCTCCGCCAGACTCATCCTCAATATCCCCCGCCACAGCCACATCACCAGCCACCTAAGAGACCGCCACTGGCTCCCAGTCAACAAAAGAATCACCTTCAAGCTCCTCACACACGCCTACAAAGCCCTACACAACACGGGACCTGCATACCTCAACCACCACCTCGCATTTCACGCACCCACCAGAGACCTCCGCTCCACCCAATTGACCCTGGCCGCCATCCCACGTATCCGTAAGACCACGGCAGGGGGAAGATCCTTCTACTACCTCACAGCAAAGATCTGGAACACCTCTCCACCTAAGGCAATCACCATCATTGCCCCAAATCAGGAAGTTCCTCAAGACCTGGCTCTTCGACTCAACCACAGTGCTTGCGACAGATCAGCAGTCCCCCCCAAACCGGCCCGCGCCCTGTGACCCTTATGGGTGAGTAGTCGCACTTTACAAGTCACTTGATGGCTTGATTCACCATCAAATAGTGGCTTGAGTAAGCAGATAAGCTGCTGAATCCTTGCTTAATTCTTAAAACCAAAATTTGACACATGAAACTTAATTACTGCATCGTAAAAGCATGCAGAAAAAAGTAGACTAGATGTAAATTGCTAGTTTGAATAACATGGGGTTGTGCTTACTAAGATTTCGAGGTATTCTTTAAAAAAGAAATAGAGATCATGTGTGGTGGAAGTTTTATTAACCAGCCTTCTTTGGATAATGAGAGATACGTGAAGAATTAACAGAACTAAATGTAAAGTAGGTAACGCATGAACGATCTTAAAGAATTTCTTTAATACTATCTTTGCTTATGTGAAAGTGTGTATCAACTAAGAGAAAGGAATGAAAGAAATGGTGTGGCACGTAATTGCTAATTCCAATTTCACTGAAACTTTCAGAGAATACTCTTCACATATGTACTAATGAGAATTATTAGAAACAATTTAAGTTATCTTATAAATTTGAAATTATTTTATATGTTGGCACTTTCGAAATGCTGTAGTACGTTATAGTTACATATGTAATTTACAATGGGACTAACTTGCCTCAAGCACATGTACACTGCAAATCATATCTAAATGTCATAATAATGAAAATACATATTTGAATGCTTATATTCTTGCTTATAATAGCCTAAATTAAAATAGGCCTGTGTGCTTATTCATGTTTGTTTTTTCCTTTTCTTTTGCTCGACTCTGTCCCCATGGGAGAATATCTCACTATTTCAAATGTATTACAACTCTATCCTGTTTCAGGAGTTCCCATGTGCATACAAGGATGATTAGATACAATTATTGTTACACCAGTAGCATCTGCCTGGGAAGCTGACCTTTCGTACTTGTTCATGTGCCTTGTTAAAGGACCTTTGTTTAAAGGTCCCCCTCAACTGGATGATCTCATCATTTACTTAATTTGAAATGCCTTTATTCCTGTAAATTGTGACTTCTTTATGTCTCGTGACAAAGCATCCTATACGAACTGACCAATGGACTGAATGGTCTGATCTGATTAGGTGACCCAGATGGTGATACCCCCAAACTGATAAATTATGGGGAACAACCTTTACAACGCAACTTTTACAACGCACTACACTTACAACGCATTTTTTACAACGCACAATCCATTACAACGCATGACATTACAACGCATGACACTACAACGCATTTTTAAAAACTACCTTTACAACGCATTCCATTACAACGCATACTACCATTACAACGTATACCATTACAACGCATAATATTAAACTACACTATCCAACACTTTCCCTACTGTTGCACCCCCTGGAGTTAGAATAGTAATTTTTACCCCTATACTATCCAACACTTACCCTACTGTTGCACCCCCTAGAGTTAGAATAGTAATTTTTACCCCTATACTATCCAACACTTACCCTACTTTTGCACCCCCTGGAGTTAGAAAAGTAATTTTTACCCCTATACTATCTAATACTTACCTTAAATGCAATTTAATATTATGCGTTGTAATGGTATGCGTTGTAATGGTAGTATGCGTTGTAATGGAATGCGTTGTAAAGGTAGTTTTTAAAAATGCGTTGTAG
Organism: Triturus cristatus; assembly: GCF_964204655.1. Taxonomy (NCBI): domain Eukaryota; kingdom Metazoa; phylum Chordata; class Amphibia; order Caudata; family Salamandridae; genus Triturus; species Triturus cristatus. The sequence continues at coordinate 255,736,823 of NC_140581.1, read as the reverse complement.
TGTCATGCGTTGTAATGTCATGCGTTGTAATGGATTGTGCGTTGTAAAAAATGCGTTGTAAGTGCATGCATTGTAAAAGTGTGCGTTGTAACGACATACATCCCTCCAGCTATCCGATATAGAAGACCTTTCTTAATCTGAAAGCGAGGATAATTGGCTTAGGACTCCCCTTCACATTGTTTGGTACTCTGCCATGCATTTTGTTAGGCTGAGTCATGTATTTGGGTCATTTAAAAGTTACGGTCTATAGCCCAAGGCTCAGGAGTTAGTAGGGTGTCCTGTTTTGTCTGAGAATTCTTTACGTTTCCTGACTACCTCTTCCTAAATTTCTTTTCTCTCCTATTAATTCTAAAAACATCTTTAGAAATTGGGGGTTGTCTGTTCCTAAGATGACATCTTTGGGTAGATTTCTAAGGAGGCCTACTTCAATGGCTGTCTTTTGCCCCTTCTAATTAGTTACTTTGATCTGGACTACAGAATAGGTTATTACATCCCCATGGACACATATAATGTACCTACAAATCTCCCTGGAACAATTTGACAAGGGAGAACTAACTCCCATTTAGCTACAGATTGGCTACAGCTGGAATCCAACAAGGCGATCATCCATTTCTTATTGATCCTGAGACTCACATTGTAGCAGGGTCCCATCTCCTAGGTAAATTATATGGACCGGGGAAAAAAGTTCACCTCCATCAGTTCTTCTTCCTGCTTCTTATTTTTGCAAAATCTAGCAGTATGGCCCCACTCGCTACCTTCAAAACATTGTGGGCCATTATTTGTGGGTATCTCTGATTTTATAGGGAGGGGTTTTTGTACTTCCATCATGTTTCTTAGTATCTTTTAAGCATTTCGATAATGAAAACCCAGGTGAGTGACCCTGAAAGAGTTCAGCATCTTGCTGTGGAAACCGAGTCCTAAAGAAAGTTGTAGCCATTTCAACCACCTGTTCTACAGTTAACCCTGAATGTTGGCATAGCTATTTCTGAATTTGTATGGGAAGAGCCTCCAGATATTGCTCCAAATATATTCTGTTTATAATTTCTTCTTTACTGTTCTCTTGAGGTTTAAGCCTTTGTCGGGTGCACTTTTTAGTTTGAAAAAGAAATTCTTAGGAGTGTCTTCAGGAGCTCCTCTTTACTTTCTAAATCAGATACAGTTTGTTTCTTCATCTACTCCTAACCTATCAAGGAGGATTTCCTTAATTTCATCTTACGTGGTAACCCCCTCTCATTGGCAGACAGATATGCTATGTAAGCTTCACCAGCTAATAAAGTAGCCAAATAGAAGGGCCATCTCTCAATAGGCGAGGCACTTCCACAAGCTGCTCTGTCAAAATGTAATGAGATTCTGGATCTTCATCTGGAAGCAGCTTTTATAACGCTATAGTATGTTCCATTGTAGTAGATCCTCTCCCTTGGGCGATTCCAGAAGTTAACTGCAGTTGATCTTGGGAAACCTTACTCAAATGTTCAGCTTGGGTTTTAAAAGCATTACAAAAAAACTCATGGTCTACTTTCGCAGGGGAGATGTGGCATTCCAAAGCCCAGTCTAATTTTTGCTTCGTGGACGAGCTGTTGGTTTAAATTGTCCATTGTAATCAGAGGATTAGGTTGCCCGCATTCTCCACTACGTGTCACTTGGCAGCTTAAAACATTCCAGTCTTAACCACTTGTTGATAGCAAATATTTTGTTATTGCGTTCTACAATTAGATTAGGGTCAGTTAGAAATTGTTCAAGTAGCCATTTTTCAGCTCTTGGATTGATGTTTTATTTTCTTCTGTTCTCTTCGGGCTTCCAGGTTCGTCGCAAGGTTTTCCGCTGACACCCTCAGAAGAAATTAAATGCACAGGTAAGTCTTAGGTTCTTTTTATTTTTATTTTATATATCTTTTCTGACTCCTATGTATTCTTTCTGTCTCTTCTCTGTATTTATACCAATTTCCTCTCTTTCTCTCCATTCTCTTTTCTTTCTGTTTTAGTCTTTCTTTTACTATCTTCACTGATATAATCGTATTGCTGTTTACATTAGTCGCCTTCTTAGAGAATAGTCTGTATTCATATAATTTCTAAGTACTCTCATGCTTTAATCAACAATTATAAAAAAATATAATTCAACATCAAAACAAAGGAAACCAAAATTAAACTAGTGTGGTAGCGCCACTGGGCTAATTTACTTTTGATCTTAAATTTACTCAGCACTATACCTCAGAGTCATTTACTTGGTCCTCCAATGGATCTTGAACCGTGCCGTGAGGGTTCGGATATAGGGGATCCAAACAATAGTTATCCAATGAGGACCAGGAATTAGATAACTAGTTTACAAACTAGTAATTAGATTCATGTGTATTACTCTCAATACTACACTATAAAACCATAGAATAATTACTGCCAAACCAAATCTCCTAAAGAAATGTATACGAGCTAGGATCATACATTTGATTAATTCAATTAAAGTTATGCAAAATAGTAACATTAGGACCTTTTGGCTCGATATCTCCCGATTAGAATTCCCATCCCTCATTATTAGGGCTATAGAAAGGCACAATCAATCACTGGAGACCAGTCATAGAGAGACAGAAAATGGTTAGAATATATCATTAAATTCTAAGAAGTAAATACATCAGTCTCAGGCATTTAAATGTAAAGGTACAGGTTCATCAGAATTTTCATTCTCTGGGCCACCCATTACCAAAGTTCTAGAAACAGAGTACAGGAAAGGGTATGAATCATATCAGCTCCAAGATTCTCTCCACAGGGGAAAGAAGTCTGGTAATAGCACACACATCCTAGCACCAGCCAGGAGAGTCTGCAAGTTCAAAAGCTATCTCTCAGTCCGATAGGAAGGAATCCTCATGGGAGAGGCGGCAAAGGAATGTGAATGCCAAATCATCAATCTAACGGATAATATAATTTATGGATGTATGTCGTTACAACGCACACTTTTACAACGCATGCACTTACAACGCATTTTTTACAACGCACAATCCATTACAACGCATGACATTACAACGCATGACACTACAACGCATTTTTAAAAACTACCTTTACAACGCATTCCATTACAACGCATACTACCATTACAACGCATACCATTACAACGCATAATATTAAATTGCATTTAAGGTAAGTATTAGATAGTATAGGGGTAAAAATTACTTTTCTAACTCCAGGGGGTGCAACAGTAGGGTAAGTGTTGGATAGTATAGGGGTAAAAATTACTATTCTAACTCCAGGGGGTGCAACAGTAGGGAAAGTGTTGGATAGTATAGGGGTTAAAATTACTATTCTAACTCCAGGGGGTGCAACAGTAGGGTAAGTGTTGGATAGTATAGGGGTAAAAATTACTATTCTAACTCCAGGGGGTGCAACAGTAGGGAAAGTGTTGGATAGTATAGGGGTTAAAATTACTATTCTAACTCCAGGGGGTGCAACAGTAGGGTAAGTGTTGGATAGTATAGGGGTAAAAATTACTATTCTAACTCCAGGGGGTGCAACAGTAGGGTAAGTGTTGGATAGTATAGGGGTAAAAATTACTATTCTAACTCCAGGGAGTGCAACAGTAGGGTAAGTGTTGGATAGTATAGGGGTAAAAATGACTATTCTAACTCCAGGGGGTGCAACAGTAGGGTAAGTGTTGGATAGTATAGGGGTAAAAATTACTATTCTAACTCCAGGGGGTGCAACAGTAGGGTAAGTGTTGGATAGTATAGGGGTAAAAATTACTATTCTAACTCCAGGGGGTGCAACAGTAGGGTAAGTGTTGGATAGTATAGGGGTAAAAATTACTATTCTAACTCCAGGGGGTGCAACAGTAGGGTAAGTGTTGGATAGTATAGGGGTAAAAATTACTATTCTAACTCCAGGGGGTGCAACAGTAGGGAAAGTGTTGGATAGTGTAGTTTAATATTATGCGTTGTAATGGTATGCGTTGTAATGGTAGTATGCGTTGTAATGGAATGCGTTGGAAAGGTAGTTTTTAAAAATGCGTTGTAGTGTCATGCGTTGTAATGTCATGCGTTGTAATGGATTGTGCGTTGTAAAAAATGCGTTGTAAGTGTAGTGCGTTGTAAAAGTTGCGTTGTAAAGGTTGTTCCCCAGCTGGAGCAAACTAATCTCCACAGCTGCTGGTTCCCCAAGAGTTCTGAGATCAAATATTGTTCCATGCCCATACTCATCTCCTTGGGGGACATATTGGTTATGAAAAGACCACCCAGGCTATATTACAACATTTTTATTTACCTGGAATATTGGCTCAAATCAAAAAATGTTAAATTTGCCAGCAGAAAACCCCATATCGTCCTCCTCCAGTTCCTTTACAACCTATGCCAATTAGGAACTCCCTTTGAACAAGTAGAAATAGATATAATTGGACCCCTACCCAAATCCTCAAAAGGGTATCAATATGTTCTGGTGATGGTCAATTATGCCACGCGCTACTCCAAAGCTGTTCCCTTAAGAGCCACTTTTACTAGAACCATAGTCCAATATTTAATCGATGTCTTCTCTCATATGGGATTTCTGATGGAAATCTCATCAGACCAGCATACTACATTTGTCTACCGACTAATGAAACAAATTTGCAAACAACTGAATATTAAACACATTGGACCTCTCTATACCATCCCCAGACAAATGGTGTGGTCGAGAGATACATTGGCTCTCTTAAATTAATCTTTAAAAAAATGATATCAGGAGATGGAAGAAAGTGGGAACAATTGTTACCTGTTGCCTAGTTTGTTTTGAGGGGACATATACAAAGCAGTCTTGGATACTCCTCTTTTGAATTGCTTTTCGGGCGAAAACCCCGTACACTGTTAGACATCACAAAGGAAGTGTGAGAAAAGGATAATAAAGAGGAGCTTGGTAGCTTATTGGACTACATTAACCAACTGAGATCCAGAATAGGAAAATTAAGGGAGCTTGCACATACCAATCTAGAGAACAGCCAAAGAAATCAGAAGTATATCTACGATAAAGGGAAAAAATAGAGAAAGTGCCTAGTTGAGGATTGGGTTCTACTTCTTCTTCCTCGGTCTGAGAAGAAAATGAAAGCTGAATGGCAGAGACCTTTGAAAATTACTCAAGGGATTGGCAAAGTAACTTATAAATTACAACTATCCCCACACAAGGAAAAAATCTATCACATTAACTTATTAAAGAACTGGTTAGGCCCAATCCCAAAAGCCGTTCATGCTACTATCCCAATAGAAACAAAACTAAAAGCCTTGAGACACCTACCCATCAATGAGTCTCTAACTAGTATACAGAAAGGCAAACTCCTAAAAATATTGGTTACATTTTCCTCAATATTTTCAAATATTCCAAATAAAACACACCTAGCAGCAGTTGGAGGCGGCAGGACTCGCGGTGAAGAGGGGTGCGGGGGGGGGGTGGTTTAATCAAAAAAGTTAACTTACCTTTGCCGGCTGGGTCCCGCGTTTTTTTGGCTCCTGCTTCCTGTTCTCCTGCCTTCGGCAGGAACAGGAAGCAGGCAGTCTCCCTCCCATCCCCTAAGCCAATCACAACGCTGCAATGACAGCGTTGTGATTGGTCGGGACACCGACCAGCCAGGACTTATTAGGAGGCCAGTTCCTCCATGTAGGCACCCCAGCAGCGTTCCCTTCTTCCCATTTGTTACCTAAAATTTTGTCTTCACAGAATGTGCGGAGCTAGAGACCTCAACCTCGATCACTCCTCGTAGCGATATGGGTTCTGTCCCTCCGTATATGGAGATCTTGGCCGAGCTTAGTGCAAGGGGTGGCTTGGCCGACAGTCTTTCGCATTGGTCAGAGTCCATCACATTTACAGATGCACCCGTGTCTATTAGCGCATACACGGATGGCCTGTTGACTTGTACATCACACATCGAAGGGGGGGCGCTTCTTGAGGCTGGGCCTTCCTGCAAAAGAGATGACAAACCTGTGGTCGTCATCTTCGTAGTAAGCAGTAGCTCCTTGTTCTCTTGGTGTTCCCGTGGTGTTGCTCTCTTCAAGCGTAAGGTTTCGGAGGGTCGTGGGGCGATCTCTAGATGCACCTCCTCGTGAGCATCCTCCTCCGCTTCGGCATACTCTAGCGTAGTGATTTGCCTTGCTGCACTTCAAACAGGTCTGTCTTCTCGCTGGTCATCGTTCCTGCGCTTTTGTGATTGAACCCGCAATGCCCACACTTTCCACCAGGCCGGCTACATGTGGCTTGCCCTTGTCCAGACCAGGTCCGCGTCGCCATTTCACCACCTTCACCGTCTCATCCTTGATTTGGACCATTTTCTGTGTCTGAGCAGCTGAGGCGTTGCGAACTAGAACAGCCTCCATTTCTTCCGCTCGTTTGTCAGACAACTCGTTGGAGCGGGCTAAGATGAGGATCTCATCCAGAGATATTCCAGGTTGGCAAAGCATCTGGAGCCTCAGCGCGACAGACTTGCATCCCTGAATAATCTGAGCCCTAATTTCTTCAGTCTGGTCAATCTTCGTGCACGTGCCCGCCAATTTCCTTACCCGGGTGTAGAACATATCTACTGTTTCTGCCTCTGTTTGCCAGGCCTGGGGCAGTTTGAACCGCTCGTAATCCGGGTTCATTTGTGGGTCGAAGTATCTGTTGAGTGCAGTGAAGGCTGCGTCATACTCATGAGCCGCCCCGGTGTCAGGCAGCGTTTTGAACAGCTCATAAAGCTTATTGTCCCCAAAATGCATGAGCAGGGAACGTTTACCATCCCATATGTCTCTCTGGTCCCTATAAAGTAGTGATTCAGGCGGCCTACCCATAGTTTCCATCGGGGTGTGGCCATGGTGGGGTCGGTGACCTGGCTGAATGGGGGTATGGGTGTCATCGACGCGTGGGAATATGATGCTGGTGGCGCCTGTGATGGTTGCTGAGGCGGCGGCGGGTCTCCCATGGTGCTCCTAGACCTGTCTCTTCCTGCTGTCGGTGTGACGCTGTTTCCCATGGGTAAAGTGTCGCTGTGGCCCTGCGCCCCTGGTGTGGTGGGTCAGCCCTTGTCCTATGCCTCGTGCGTGCAGTCTCTGGGGCCTTATAGCACACCACCTGTGTGGCCTTGAGACTGACCTGTTATTGGCTGTGTTGGGCAACCTGCCGGTGCTCCTGTCCTCAGGCTTGTGTCTCTTGTGGTGGCACACTTTACCCTGGCTTCGTTGAAGCACTTGGCTTTGGCTGATAATGGGTATTGTCTCTTTGTCCCTTCAGCCTGCTACACTGTGGCCCCTTTCGTCCGCATGCCTCCTTCTTTCTTCAACTACTTTGCCTTGTGTCTTTGATTTCATATGTTTTTTTTTTCTTCCCTTTTTTTTTTTAGGAGTCGCGCCGCGTTTTGGTCGTCGGGGTGGGGCCGCGCCTGTCCACAGGCCTTCCAGGAGCTCAGAGCAAGGCCAGGGTGCGGGGCTCAGGCTCCGCCCTCGTGCTACTCATCGCGCACAGGTCGTATTCAGTGGCTGTTCAATCTCCGTTGCCGAGCCCTTCCGCTCTGATAGCAGGACACGGCACCGCATGGCCCAGGGAAGGCGGCAGCGTGCTGGTCCGCGATGCTGCTACAACACACCTCAGCGAGGAGTGTGCCCGAGGCGGCGGTGTCGGCGGGGCACACCCGTGCTGCCAGGCTTGTGATGGCTGCTTGAGGTCACCGCAGCCCGCCGGAGCAGTGTGGAAGCAGAGCGAGGGGGACAGTGGGTTCGTTTTCCCCTCATCGCCAGTGTGGTGTGCTGAGCCGAAGTAAAGCAGCTGCCTGCCCTGCGCACTTAGGGACACACACACGCTCTACTTGTGGTGTCGGCCGAAGGTCACGTGCGACCTGGGGCCTGTTTATTTTATAACCTTGGACCGAGCCCGGTCACGAGGGGTGATGCAAGATATACACTGTAGGGTATCAGCTGGGTGGGTCTCTACAGAAAGGAACAATGGAAAACCATCTACTGGCAGGAGAGAGGAACCGCGCAAATCTGGTACAAGTTGTATTTGAAGGGAGGACATGAGGAGCCGCGTGAACCCACCGCGAGACGCCTCTGACAGCAGGAAGTAGCCGCAGGCGTGGCGAGCTGGGGCACTGGCAGGCAAACTGCAGTGGTCTGCCACCCTCCTCCAGGAGGAGGGAGGGTTTCACAGGTGCAGGAGCGGTTTAGTAGGTGGAATAGAGATATCAATCCAAGAGCTGAAAAACGTCTACTTGGTCAATTTCTAATTGACCCTTTCCAATTGGAAAATGCAATGAAAGATAATTTCGCTATTAGCAAGTGGTTGAGACTGGAATGTTTTAAGCTGCCAAGCGACATATGGTTCCTTGTAAGCCGTTCCTCTCGGCAAAATTGCTGGACAGCGTCCATTATCCAAACGGAACTGACCTGTATGTTGCAATAGCGATGTTGTCTGGCTGAATGTTCCGACTGAGAATGAAAATAATTGTATAGCTGTATTCCGTGAAAATGAATACACCTCCAATGTTTGAAATACTGAGAATGTGTCGCCCCAAACCATGGCCTGTGCTTTAGCCCAGCCTCAGTCAGACCTCTTTGTGGTCACAGCGCGCTACTGATACTGGTAAATTGTATTTTAAATGTCAACTCTGCTGGTCTGTTGGGCTGTGCTTCCTTGGATCACTGCAAACGTGGCTATGTAATGTTGCTCGCTAAAATTAGCTTATTTAGGGTTCAAATAATTTTTCACACGTGTTCAAAATTGAGGTAATGACATCTCGGGCAGCAAGAGTGACCTTTCTGCTGATGGCACTGAGCCTGTCTGTAAGGTCTCCCGACCTGTCGCCATCTCTAAGATGCATACTGTGAAAATGGTGGGATATTGTAAACAGTGGGGTCTGGGCTACGGCTGCACTGTAGATGAATTGCAGGATTTTGTGAAAAAGGATACCCAGAACCTCTGCGGTCCTAGTCCATGGAAGTAGAACAAGCATTTATGACTTAGAAAAATGCACTGTTGTCTGCCCTAGCACTGGGTTTTCTTGACTACACTAAACCTCTCATGTTGTACTCCCACTAGAGGGAGGGTTTCACCTTTGAAGTATTGGTACAAGTCCATGCCAATAAAAGGAAACAAAACGGATTCCCAATATTTTTTCCACTGTCAGTGCTGTGATGGCAGGTCTGCCCACCTTACAGAGGTTCTGGTGTCGTTGTTGCTGTGCCTTATTCTGCGGCATTGTGACTAAAACGCGGCACCTTTTCATGTCTACATTGTCAAAGTACAAGATACTGTTGCTCTCTGAGAAACACATTGATGGAGCAAGGACTCGTTTATGTGAGAATTGCCTGGATTCAATTCACTCGTTTAACTCATTAACATGAATTATTAATTTTGTTTCGTGATTCATCCTTGCACACTTCAGTTACATAAACAAGACAGTGAAGCTTGCCTATGTGTTTACTAACCATTAACACGGATAGCGGACTAAAAGCGCGGCTCTCACAGGGAAAACTTTACTGCGCATGCGTCAAATTGCATCTGCGTAATCTGACGTGTAATAGCTTTGGAGGGAACTTCTCGCGCATGAGCAGAATGCACTAACATGGCTACTTCAAGACCCACATGCATGGCACCTGCAATGCTATTTAGAAAACACTTTATTACTAAAAAGCTAATGCAGGGAAAGTATTAATGAATAATGGGGAATAGAGTAGATGTAGGTGGTATACAGTGAAATCATTTATTTCTTGAATTAATATTCTCTCTTTTGACCTTTTATTAGTTCATATTTTGGGCCTTCTTTCCACAACCAGAGTGATTGATTGAAAACCCTCTGCACATGTGTGACCTCCACTGCCCCTGGAAGGATGATCCCATGATTGGACCACAAATGAGACATTGGTCACTGGCTACGCTGTCTGCACTTTTCATGAAATTGTTCAGAGTCAATCTTTACCAGAGGTATACTCTGCTCAATTAGCAGAACTATTTGCTCTTACCTTTGCTTGTAATTTAGCTACCAAGAAAACTGTAACCATATTTACTGACTCAAGTACACATTTGGAGTTGCCCGTCTGCAGGGGCTCCAATGGAAATGGGCCCTATATTATAGGTTTGCTTGATGCTATCCAAATGCCTCTGCATGTAACTGTTAAGTATACTGCTCATTAATTGTTGCATAATGAAGTGTCCAAAGGTGACTCATTTGGCGAGAGTTGTGATAAAAAATGTACTTTGCCCCCTAACTCTGAAATGACTTTGTATGTGTGCCAGTCTGTTGGACCCCTGCAAGTGGCCGTTTTCTGGAGTGACCAGTGGAAAGTGGACCCTGCAAGATTAATCTGTATTGGGTCCTGAAGTCTATGTGCTGAGATCCTGGGCGCCATAGAAATAGCCAAGAAGAGGAGCTGCACCAAAAAGAAGGAAAATGGAATGCCTTAGGAATTTTCCAACTCTGGAGAACTGTGACTAACCTCCCAAGGCTATCTGTCCACAGTGCGACCTCGGCAGGCAAGAACATCTGGTTGGTACTGCTTGGAGCTTTTTACTCCCTGGCAGAAAGCTTCTTTGGACCCTAGCTGCTAAGGTATTTAGCTTCAGTATGACTTGCCTGGCTACAGTTTCCAAGTTTGTCCTGCCCTAAAAGGAGACTCAGTCCCATCAAAGATTTCTCTTGACAGGGCGGAGGCACAAAAAGTATCTGCCTGACGAGAGGACTTCAGCTGGTGCGAAATTTGAATTTTCCCATTCTTAGCAGGACGTTAAGCAATGGATATCCGACTTCGAGAGAACTTTGTTGGATTCAGCCTTCATCCTTGCCCTGCTGGAGGATGACAGATGTCCTCATTATGAGCAGCTCAGTTAATTGCAATAGGTGCAGTAACTACTGTAACTATTGCAATTGTGAGTTTTATGGTAAATATCAGCAGGTCAGACCTACTGATATTTATTAGCGAAGAAATGTCCAGTATTGATCATAACATGAATTTTGGTGCAGTCAGTCCAAAATCTGCATGCTATTCCCCCAAAACTCATAACTGGGTAGTATTTATCCCACCTGATTGATTCAAACTCAGCGGAGTTAGATTGCATCAGGTGCAATAAATAGCACACCATCACAAACATTTGAAGGTATTTTTTTTACCAAGCCCTCATACTAGCCTCAGCCTGCTTCGGGTGCTTTACAATTGGCACTAACATGTTCCTATGTACTGGTCTACCACAGGCATAGATATCATTTAACCTATTAAAGTTTTTTTGATTTTTAGAAATTGGTTGTGCGATTTATATTGTGTTGTGTTTTGGCTTTGTTATTGCTGGGGTACTGATAAATACTTTATACAATTTGCTTATGTTGAGCATATTTGCTGTGTGCCATAGCTGCCAGGGGGTTGAGTCCAGGTTTATTTATTGAAACTGTGTTTTCTACTTGACCGAATTTTGGACTTAATGTTTGGCAAGGACTCAAGTGTTCCCCAGGTAATAACACATTGTCTCACAGCTCGTGATTAAACGGCTGTCAGGATTAAGAGCATAGACAGCAAGGGATGGTAGGTTAGGAAGAGGGTGGCAAGGTTGGTGGATGTGTAAATAATAATTAGACCACATACTTAGTTTCAGGTTGGCTCCCCACTTCCTGACTATAGTGAGCAATTCTATGGTGTAGGTGGTGGTGCCAGTATTTAAGACCCTTTCTTCAGAGAGCAGGTGTCTGGCACCATGGTGTGTTGTTGCCGAGGTTCTCCCTCTTTCGATTTACCTTGCACCCTTATTCGTTCCCTCACCTTTATTTTTGTGTCTCCTTCCTGTTCCCCCTTGGTTTAGGCCTTAGTCCTCTCTGCTGTTGGTTCTTTGATTTTGCCCTCTGTTTTGCCTCTGATTCTGCTTACGTCTTAGCAATAGCTACTTTTCTCTTAAGCCAATTTCCCTATTTCTCTTGCAACATGAGGAATCCTGAGAAAGATGGCTTGCTCACAGTCCTGAGTCCCTTTCCCTTTTGGCCCCAGATCTCTTTGTTGGCTTGTATTCCCCATCTCCCTCTCTGCTGAGAGATTAAGGGATAGCAGAGGGTTCTCAGTGGTTAATTTCCCCTAAAGCTTGACAGTTAGCCAGGCCCACATGAACAAGTCTGCAAATTTGTTACAGAAGATGGCGCAAGCCATATATAAGATTCAAGAACAGGTAGAAATCTCTTGTGCAGAATCTGGTTCACTAAGCGGCATTAAGATCAGATCCACTCGACCCCGTTCCTTACCACCGCCCTGCCAGAGAGAGTTAGAGGCCATCCATCAATGTTTCAGCACATATTGGCTCGGTGCAACTGCATTTCCTAACCTGGTCCCATATTTTAGCTACTCATTCAGCCTAGGTAGATTTTGTAATTTCATATTTAGTAAAAGATCCAATGACCTGGGCTGCTCCATTGCTTTTGAATATATTTATCTATTTAAACAACTGGAGTTTGTTTGTAACCCAGTCTCTCGGTATTGCTGGATAACAACAGACTAAGCAGGGGATACCCTTTGGATTACTGGCTTTGAGACAGGGTCAGCAAAACCTTATAACTTACATCAGTCATTTCAAGAAATTGAAGTCTGTGAGATGAGGCAACCACAGCTGCATTGCATCAAGACTTAAAAGAAGACCTCAAAGATGCTTTGTGATTGGTGTTAAATCATCCTACTACCTCCATAGCAGTGAGTGATCTAACTCCACAAATCAATGTGCAATTAAAGAGTCACTGTAAAGAAAGAAGATGATTTGTGAAAAGATCCTGGGAAATACCTGTGATCGAAACAGCTGAAATGGCAACGGAAGAATTTATGTATGTGGGTGGATTTAAGAAATGCCTTACTGCAGAAGAGAAGGAAAGGAGACAGAAGACGGGTGTATGCCTGTATTGCATCCAAAAGAGGCATTTTGTACAAGCCTGTCCACAGTTGTAGTGAAACAAACTGACTCATTCCTAAAGAATGGATAAGGAATGGACTAAGTCATTACTAAAGTGTCCATTACTAATAAAGTTAATTTTGACTTAGAAGTGTGGATTACAACACCTCAGGTACCCCGATCGATTTTTATATTAGTGAATTCAGGTGCTTTGAGGAGCTTTATGGACTATGATTTACAGCAAAGAATGCAGATTTTGTACATTTCGTGTATGGCGAAGTGTGTCTCAAACAAGTAATGGGAATTGATGGAACTACGTTATTGTCAAGAGATGTTTGCGAGGAAACAACTATCTTCTTCCGTGTGACTCCAGTGGGACATTGTATTGTATTGTATAAAATTCTTCTATAGCGCTTTCTGTCACCCTACGGGTATCCTGGCACTACGAGACTATAAAAAACCTGAGACAGTAGGAACGTTCGCCGTTGTGCCAAGAATGTTACACTCTAATCTCTGCCAAAGAGCCATGTTTTAAGATTTTTTCTAAAATTCAGCAATGATTTGGCTTGGCGTAGTTCTTGGGGGATTTGATTCCAAAGGCGGGCTGCCGCCGTACTGAAGGCCCTGCCTCCCGTCTTGGTGTGTTTTACTCTGGCGACCACTGCCAAACTTTGGCTGGTGGACCGAAGAAGTCTCTTTGGTTCGTACCATGAGATCTGTCGCACAGAGGAGGCGGACCAATGTTATGGAGGGCTCTATACACCATGACCAATGATTTAAACTCGATCCTTTTATTGATCGGGAGCCAATGAAGGTCCCTCAGTGCCAATGTTGTTGAGGAGTCACGTTGTCTTCCCAGGGCCAGTTTGGCTGCGGCGGACTGTATTCTTAGCAGTCCCTGTACAGTGTACCGGGGGGCACCCAGGAGCAGTGAATTACAGTAGTCCAGCCTGCTTAGGATCACGCTCTGAACCACCAGAGATCTGGTCTCAATAGGGAGGAGCGGGAGAATTTGACGCAAAGCTCTTAATAAGGCAATACAGGTACCTATGGTCTTATTCGCCTGAGATTGCAGCTGGAGATCTTCATCCATCATAACCCCCAGGTTACGGACTGTTTTTACTGGCAGTGTCGGGGCGTCTTCCGGCAAAAGCCGGAACTCACCCAAGAGATGTTTAGGCAGTCTAGCTGCGCAGCAGTGCAGTAACTCCGTTTTCCCGGCATTCAGCTGCAATGAATTGGCTCTCAGCCAGTCTGAGACTTTCCGCATGCAAGCCTGGAAAGAATTCATGGGCACTGCATGCTCTCCCTCCAAGGAGAACATTAGCTGGATGTCATCAGCATAATTAACCACCTCAATCCCGTAAGATTGTATTAGAGGGATCAGGGGTCTCAGATAGGCATTAAAGAGTATAGGGCTGATAGCTGAGCCCTGGGGTACTCCATGGCGAACCGGGGTCCAGGAGGATACAAAAGGCGTTAGGGTCACTGCCTGTTGACGATCCGTCAAATATGACCGTAGCCATTCCAAGGCGCGACCTGTCACCCCCATATCTTCTAACCTTGCCAGCAGCACTGAGTGATTAGCCGTGTCGAATGCTGCCGACATGTCCAACAGTACCAACATAGAGGAGCAGCCACTGTCGGCACGCATTCGAAGTTTGTCCAGAACGGTAATCAAAGCAGTTTCCGTCCCGTGCCCAGGCCGGAAGCCAAACTGGTCCCTGTCCAAGATCAGATGTTCTTCCAAAAAATTAGACAGGGATTTGCTGACTAATTTTTCCAAGATTTTAATTGGAAATGGCAAAAGGGAAATTGGGCGGAAATTAGCTGGCAATGAGGGATCAAGAGAGGGTTTTTTCAATAGTGGGGTGACCATTGCCTGTTTCCACCTGCTTGGTATGGTACCTTCACTCAGGGATTGACAACAAATTTGCCACAGATCTGAGAATAGGGCGGGTCCGAGCTCCTTCCAGATCTTATGAGGAAGGGGGTCCAAGGGTGATCCTGATGATATCTCCCGCGCTATCTCATGAAAAGAATCCTCCGTAGGGGGGTTAAAATGGCTCAAAGTAGTGTCTCTCCTGGTGTCTACGCTAATCGTGGAGGGCTCTATAGCATTCTGATCGAACCCACCCACGATATTGTTGACCTTCTCGACAAAAAAAGTAGCAATTTTGTTGCACAAGTTTTGTGATGGCTGGATAGTACTGGCCAGACAGCCCGGGTTACTAAGGTCTCTAACGATGTTGAAAAGTGCCCTAGTTCCATTGGGTGCCTGCAGAATGGAATTGGCATAAAATTTCGCCTTAGCTTCCCTAATAGCTGCCTTATATTGGAGTTGTATAATTTTTAAGGCTATTCTATCTGCTTCCAGGTACTGTCTGCACCAGCTTCTTTCAGTCTGTCTGCGTACTAGGCGTAACGCTTTTAGCTCCTCACTGAACCAGGGGGCCGAAGGAGTACTACGCATTCTCAGTTTTTTTTTAGGTATGTGGCCTTCCAGTACTAAGTTGATGGATGTACTATATCTAGTATAGTTTTCTTCCGGTGTGGCTTTTGGGTCAAACAGGTTAGAATGTGGGAAAAAGGAGGATGCTCCTCTCTTGATGAGTTTAGCCCAGTCCCTTCCCCACCTAAAGTGGGCTTGTCTGTTCACAGCCAGTTTATCCTCTTGTGTGCTAATCCTGAACTGTATTAGATAGTGGTCAGTCCAATTTAGTGGAGTAATACTGATTACTTCAATTTCAGAGGGTTTGGCGAAGACTAGATCAAGTGTGTGGCCTCCTACATGTGTAGATTGTTGGACAAGCTGGTGGAGGCCACAGTTCTCACAGGTGTAATTCAGGGCTTGTAAGTGATTTCCAGAGCTCCCTGTTTCCCAAAGATTAAAGTCTCCCAAGAGCAGCATTCTGGAGTGTGTGGAAGCCAAGGCGACAATAGTGTCCAATAGTGCCTGATGGTTAGCGTCCAAACCCGGAGGTCTATAGCAAACCATACCCGACAGCACTCTCCCCTTAGCCTCCTGTATAGAGAAGCCCATAATTTCATAGCCTGCTATGGCTTCAATCGGTAGTATAGCACAGTCCCACTGTTCCTTAAAGATTAACCCTACTCCTCCCTACATTTGATTTATTCAATTTCCACTTCGTCCCCATTTTTACTGAGGACCAATTGGCTGAGAATACTTAATCTACAATTCACTTGGGAATTACCTTCAATTACTTTAATTCTCCATATTGCCAAAAACATTTGTGGGTGTCTCTGGAGCCACAAAGAGTCAACCCTTAATCTGTTTTACATTATGTCCACCTTCACTAGTATCCAAGCGAAACAATGATAATACTGTACTAGAAACCTATCAAAAATCCCTGGACGCCTTCAGTAAAAATGGAATGGATATCCTTTGCCGCCTCCGGATTATGATTGCGTCTTCAAATGAATTCCAGATAAGGCAATATCCGAAGGGAGGATTTATCCTCTTACAACAAGAGAAGATGAAGTATTACATTCATACCTGCCAAAAAACCTAGAAAACGATTTCATAAGACACTCTACATACATCATCGGCCGAGTACAATATATTGTTTGCACCAAAAGCAAATGGTGATTTCCATCCGTGTATTACCATCAGAATCAGATACCCTGTCCCCGTCATTTCTGTATTGCTGGATCAATTTAAGACCACAATGATCTTCACAAAGCTTGATTTAAGAGAAGGTTACAATCTGGTAAGAATTAGAAAGGGGAAGGAGTGGTAAAGGCATTCAATATACTGCATTGACAATTTGAATATCTGGTTCTACCCATTGACTCGTGTAATGCTCTTGCTGCGTTTAAGCATTTGGTGAATTACATCTTCCGTGACTTGCTAAACATTTTTATGGTGGTCTACTTTGACAACATCATCCTCTTTTGAGACAACCTGAAACAACATCAAGAATATGTGCATGGGTATGGACGCTAGTTTCAGAATTTAAGACCTTTTCTACAGAGAGCAAGTGCCTAACAACATGTGCTCTGTCTGAGGTTCTCCCACTTTCGGTTATGCTTGCACCCTTATTAGTTCATTCACCTCTGTTGTTTTCCTTCCTTCCCAATTGCTCTTAGTTTAATCCTTAGTCCTCCCTACTTTTGGTTCTCTGATTTTGCCCTCTGTTCTGACTCTAATTCTGCTAGAATGAATGAATGAATGAATGAATGAATGAAAACATTTATAGAGCACAGTTTTCACTCCGCGGAGCATATTGGCGCTGAAAGCAGGGGGTCTGTGGTATGAAGGTAAATAGGCACAGTTGGGAAAATGATCAGATGAGTGACAACACTATATTGTCTGGGACAGCAAAGATCCAGGTTTTCAAAAGTTTCTTGAACATGGCTTCTGACTGCGCAAGTCTCAGCTAGACTGGCAAACTATTCCAAGCTTTTGTTTCCAGGACTGCCATTGACTTCCCCCTCTGGACGACAGGTGAAAGCAGGGAGGTTTAAGAAAATTTTTAGAGGATGATCTCAGAAGCCGTTGGGTAATATAGTGTTTAATTCTCGTCCTGAGGTATTTAGGTCCTGTTGAGCCTAGAGTTCTAAAGGTGATTACTAGAATCTTAAAGAGAATCCTTTTATGTATAGGCAGCCAATGGAGGGTCTTGAGTGCTTCTGAAGCGGGGGACCTCCTTGGCAGTTTTAATACCAGCCGGGCTGCAGCGTTTTGGACTATCTGTAATTTTTTCAGAACTACCTTCTTTGCTCCTGCGTATAGGCTGTTACAGTAATCCAGACGAGACAGGATTAGGGCAACTGCTACTGTCTTTCTAGCCATAACTGGAAGTAGATCAAAAACAATTTTGAGGGTTTTTATCATGTGGAAGCAAGTGTCGGCCACCAAATCAAATCTAATCCCCAAGTTCCTCACAGTATCCACTGTGTTGGAAGGGAGTGAGTTGGCCTCCACTGTTTCCTTCTCAGCAGCAGTTACTCTTCCCTTCAACCAATTTCCATATTCCTCGTGAGGCATGAAGACTGCTGAGAAAGAGGGCTTGCTCGCAGTACCGAATCCCCTTCCCTGTTGTAGCCTGATCTCTTTGTTTGCTTGTATTCCCCTTCACGCTGCATATAGATTAAGGGATGGCAGAGGGTTCTCAGTGGGTTTGCCTTCCCTAAAATGTGACAGTTTGCCAGGCCCACATGGACACGTCTGTGAATTTGTTACATAAGACGTGCAAGTTATATATAAGATTCTTGAAGAGTTAGAAATGAGTCCTAAAGAAAAGGTGTTTTTACTAACCTGGATTAACCAGATGTCAGCTCCCGCTTCCAGGTCAGCTGAATGAGGGCCGCTTAAGTAGTTCCTACATATAAGAGCTGTACTGCAGAATCCGGTTAATTTAGCAGAATTATGAACAGCTCCATTGATTCAACTGCACTCCTTACCACGGCCCTGCTAGAAAAGTTTAGAGGTTATCCGTTAATGTTTCAACTAATTTTGGCTAAGTGCAAGAACGTTCTGGAAAAGAGATTTCACCATTATGCTTTGGTGAGGAGGTGTAGGGAGCGTAAAAAATCCTCTGAGGAAACATAAAGTATAAGATGATAGCGGACCAGCTTGCATTATGGGATGTTTATTTACAACTTTGTCGGATGTTGAAATCCTGTCATTAGAAAAATTTGCTTATAGACAATAGAAAAAACACGAACATGACAAATTTTCTTTCCACAAATGTGGATTACAACTACCATGAGGCTCTATTCCATTTGCAGTCCATGGGGGCCCACGTATGATAAGGCTGCATGCAATGATTTTAACCAACCCCTCCCACAAGGGAAGGTCCAACACACCAGCTGGAGAACAGAGCCCATTCAAGGATTGGTAACATAGGGGAAGCCTAAATCGGGGGACAGGATCCTAGCCAAATCACACCTTCACTCGGTGAGGACACCGCCTCCCACAAGATTGTGTAATGTTTACCTATTTGTAGGACACGCGACACCCCAATATGGCCGCCACCATGTACATATAAGTGAGTAGGCGTGAGTAGCGCTACACCAAAGTTCGACTGATGTCAGGGGTTGATTAGGCGAACAGCAAGTGCATCTACATGAAAACTTAAGTAACACTGGGCTGAAAAAACTATTTCTTCAAGGCCCATTCTGATGGAACGGTAGGGAACTTTCCTCCATCAAGTATAGTATCTGCTGGGGGCGTGGCTAGGCGCCCGAAGGAGATGGCGGCGTCCGGGTGACGGCTCCGTCCGAACCGGAGAGTACCGGCGGTTCGCGCACCCGTTTCCAGCAACGAAGGGAAGCCCCTTGCACCGGAAGATGCCAGGCTCATTTTCATCCCCCTTTCGCTCCTGAGGCACAGCTATTTTGGACTTAACAGACCTTTTTACCTCCGGTCGCGGCTTATCATCGGCCGCGGCCGCCATTTTGTTTATCTTTGCCCGCGAATGCTTCTACAGCGCGTTCTAGCGCGCATGAAATTCCTGGATGCCTCGTTCGCACACATATCACCCCAGCAGCCTCTGAGGCACAAATGCGGCAGACCAATATTCTAAGGTGACTTTCTTTATTTTTCTTTTGAAAGGGTGACCTTTTTCATGGTTTTGACTGGAATTTTTTGGCTCTCCTCATCCACGGCGGCCATTTTATGACCTTAGCCTTAGATAGCTACGTCTACAGTTTTTTGTCTGGCACATCTATACATTATTGTGTCCTTTGGAGTTCTTTTTAGTTGAACATTGAGACCATCTTGCATGTTCTGACTGGAATTTTCACCTCTCCTCATGAAGGGCGGCCACCTTTAGGACTTCAGTTTCTAACTCCTACGAGTCCAATTTTTTGACCTGGCAAGTCTCTGTATTAATTTGCTTTCTGCTCCCTTCTGAGTCAGGCAATAGGATATCTTAAGACCTCACGCTCCACAGGTGTGCTGATGGCGGATTGCTCCAGTAGAGTTCAAAAGCGTAATTTCATTAAAAATTCCAAGTTATTCACTGCACTAGCCCATTTGGAAGCTTCAACTGAGATGACGTCGACTGCGGACACCCCCTCACAACCCTCAGCAAAAGCGAACTCTAAGAGGTTAAAAAAGGACCCTCCTTCGCCTCCTAAGCCTTCTTCACCCATTTCTATGGAGCTACTTCTCGAAGAGATACGGGCCTTGCGCCCTTACATGGAAGAGACCAATGCTAAACTGCAGATTCTCACTGACAACTGGGCTTCGATGGATGAAAGAGTTTCGTCGGTGGAGCGTGACGTGTCCTCTCTTCAGGACTCTATCGCCAAGGTCTCCCACGTGCACACGCAGATTTCCTCCCTTCAGAAGCAGGTGGAGGATCTTGAAAACCGCAACAGACGCAACAATCTCCGTATTTACGGCCTGTTGGAGGGTTGTGAGGGAAATGATCCCATTAGTTTCTTCAAATCCTTTCTCCCGAAGCTTCTTCATCTTCCTGAAGATACCTCACTAAACATCCAACGTGCCCATAGGCTTGGTCGAGCTCCCTCTTCTCCTTCCACGTCAACGAAGCCTAGAGGTGTAATAATGTACTTTCTAGAGTACACAGACTTGCTGAAAGTTCTCTTAGCCGCCAAAGCATCTCCTCGTCTCACATGGTCAGGCTCCACTTTGTTCTTTGCACAGGACTATGCCAGGGCCACTGCAAACCGTCGTAAAGCCTTCCTTGATATGAGACCAGACCTTCGCTCCATTGGTGCCAGATATGGGCTTTTTCATCCTTGTTTATTTAAGGTCACTCACAACAACAAGACAACGACATATGAGGATCCAGCGCGACTTCGAAGCTTCTTGAACTCCTGTGGTCAACATGACATGGAGATAGCTGGTTCCTCTTCCCACCCACCATGACTTGCTTTTGTAGTTGCAATTTGACCCTCTAATCTGTTTACTTTTTTTGCCTTCATTTCTGCAGGTTCCTCTGATTTTATGACTTCTAGTTAAGATTATATTTCTCATTTTATAGTTTGATAGTGTTGTTCTTGTTCCTCAGTTGGTCATATGTTTTCTTTTTTATCTTTGTTACGTTCGAGTTTCTAACCTTGTTATTTTTCTCCCTTCACAGATCACTGTTTTGCGTTCCGTTGTGTTATCTCTGGTTGGACGTTCCCCTCATCCCGACTGCCTTGCCTCTCCCAGTTGGCCCTACCTCCCTTCCCTCATCTCCACATGTATTTCCGTTTGTTCCCAGTTCCTGATTGTATTTCTCCCATGCTTCCCCTCGTAAGTACTCTTCATTCCTTATTTATCATGTTTTTTTACGTTCGATGTTTCCTTGCCTCCCCTTTTCCCTTGTTGCCTTCAGATTTATTGGTGTCACTATCTTTTCCATGGTTCTTCTACACTTCTCTTTCGTTACTCTCTATTTTCCTCATTGTTTGTTGGCTCTCTTGCTTGTATTCATCTCTCTTTACCTATTTGATTCTCCCTCTCATCTCTCTCATCATTATCTTTAAGAATTATTGTGTCTTCCTATCATTCTTCTTACTTTCTTGGCTCTTTCCTACCTCTATGGCCTCACTGGTTCTTCTCTCTCTTTTTCTTCTACTCCTGTTCATTCACGTTAATTCTCGCCTCATTCTCTTTTTCTCTTGTGCCCTTGCTCGTTGCGAGGTATTTCCTTACTGTCCTACCTTTCAACTGATCCACTTTCTGATTAATCCTTAATGTCAGTCCGAATTGTTTCCTGGAATGTTAAAGGTCTGCATTCTCCTATTAAGAGACAAAAAATCCTTTCTCATTTAGCCAAACTGAATGTAGACGTTGCCTTTTTACAAGAAACGCATCTGTCTGATGATGAGGCTGCCAAACTTAAGAGAGGTTGGGTGGGTTCTGTGTTCTCATCTCCGGGTGATGGTAAGAGGAACGGAGTGGTTGTATTAGTTCGTAAATCTTTTGCTCACTTGCTCTTGAGTTCTGAATCAGACCCTGATGGCAGATGGTTATACGTTAAACTCTCCTCAAAGGGCGCCCCTCTCTCCCTCCTTAATATTTACGCCCCTACTGGTGGTGATCAGTTTTTTTGGCGTGCAATGGCCTCCCGTATCACCGAATATATCGACGATAATTTTATCTTAGCAGGTGACTGTAACCTTCCCTTCGACCCTTTTTTAGACAGGAACTCCAAGGTACCTTTTGTCCCTAATAAATCCCACAAGCTTTTCGCCCAAGCGATATCCCAACATAAACTCATTGATGCTTGGCGTCTCTGCAATCCCACCTCTAAAGAATTCACCTTCTACTCCCCAACTCACCACTCTCAGTCACGTATTGACTATATCTTCCTCTCCCACCATTTGTCCCAATCCCTAACCCACGCTGATATAGGCCCCATTTTATTTTCTGATCATGCCCCCGTTTTGGTAAACATTGACATTTTACCCAAGTCCACCGGACCAAAGAGATGGCGCTTCAATAACACTTTACTCCTTGACCCCAAATTCTCCGCCTCCTTTGTAGATTTCACCACAGAATTTTTCACCATTAATGATACACCCACTGTGCCTAACCACGTTGTTTGGGATGCCTATAAAGCAGCAGCTAGAGGTTTCATTATCAGTTTTGTGGCCACCAAACGCAAGAATGCTCGCAAACGCATCAATGATCTCCTCTGTACGATTAAAAAGCTAGAGCACTCTTTCTATACATCCCATTCGCAAGAAAGTCTGACCGCCCTCATTGCTGCTAAGATGCAATTTAATAAACAATCCACTGAGGATGCTTCATTGTACTTGTTGAAATCCAGTTCAAAATTTTATGGTGGTAAAAATAAGGCGGGGAAGGTTTTAG
Source organism: Triturus cristatus (assembly GCF_964204655.1). Lineage (NCBI taxonomy): Eukaryota > Metazoa > Chordata > Amphibia > Caudata > Salamandridae > Triturus > Triturus cristatus. The sequence continues at coordinate 255,714,206 of NC_140581.1, read as the reverse complement.
CCAACTATTTAAAAGTCAAACAGAACAAACTGAATATTGAATCTGTTTACGATGCTAATTCTGTTTTAAAGCATACAGATGTTGACATTTTAGAACAATTTTCCCAGTTTTATTCCAAACTCTATTCTTCTGAGACGCACCCCACTGCTCAATCTCTTGCTGCTTTTTTTGCCACCATCCAACCGCCTCCTAATTTCCCTGTTGATTTATCTGCCCTTGAATCACCAATTTCTGGTGATGAATTACTCACAGCGCTTCAGTCACTCAAGAAGGATAAGGCTCCTGGGCCAGACGGATTCACAGTAGAATTTTATTTACATTTCTCCAAATTGTTGCTGCCCAGACTCCACTCCCTTATTGATTCCTTCATATTAAACGGTTCTTCCTCAGGTACATTCTCAGACGCCCACATTTGCATTATACCCAAAGAAGGCAAAGACACCCAGCATTGTAAGAATTACAGACCAATTTCTTTAGTCAACATTGACTATAAATTGTATGCCAAATCTCTCGCCATTCGATTAGACCCTTACCTTCCCGAACTGCTAGGCCCTGAACAGTCTGGCTTCGTTAAGGGTCGCTTCATCACTGATAACACCAGACTGTTGTTTAATGTCCTTTCCAAATCTCCACAGTTCCAAGACTCATTAACAGCCATTGCCCTAGACGCAGAAAAAGCGTTTGATAGGGTGGAGTGGACTTTCCTTTTCTCCGCCCTCAAATGGTTTGGATTTGGTCCACGTTTTATTTCTTTTATCTCCTTCCTTTATTCCAGTCCTAGAGCGGCGGTTTGCGCCAATGGTCTAGTCTCCTCTTTTTTTAACCTTGGTAGGGGTGTTCGTCAGGGATGTCCTCTCTCCCCTTTTCTTTTTAATTTGGCCCTGGAACCTTTTCTTTCAAAACTTCGTCAAAATCCCAACTTACACGGTTTCCAAATCTCCCATACTAACATTAAACTTGCTGCCTACGCAGACGATATTCTATTATTCATGTCTAATCCCGCAACTTCCATTCCCGCATTCTTAGCTGAAGTCCACGAATACTCCCAGATTTCAGGCTATAAGCTAAACAATGACAAGTGTGAGATTCTACCCCTCACTAAGTTCACTTTTAAACCGGACTTTATGGCATCCAACTTTACTTGGAGCCCCTCACACATCAAATACCTAGGTCTACACATAACTCCCTCCCTCTCCGACACTGTCTCGCTGTGTCTCACCAAATGCACCCAGAAATTATCCGACCTCACTTCCAGATGGCACCCATTATACCTTTCCTGGTGGGGTCGTCTTGATACGATTAAAATGATGCTTTCCCCGTTAGTCCTCTACACCATCTCCAACATCCCAATTCCTATCCCTGCTAAGTTCTTTAAGAAAATTAACACCATTCTCTCCTCCTTTCTTTGGTCCGGCAAAAAAGCACGCATGTCCCTGCTTAGATTGCAACTCCCCAAATCCGAGGGTGGAGTTAATTTCCCGAATTTCCCCGCTTACCACAAAGCATTCCTTTTGCGGCAAGCTTCCCATTGGCTGCAAGACCCTGCTGAGCCGTCCCCCTTATGGGTTACCACTGAGCGGCTTTCATTAGCCCCTTTCACTTTTGCTGAATATCTCTCATTCTCTCGTAAACCTCACTTTTCCTCCATTCCTATCCACAAGTTCACAGCCAAGTTGCTTCTTTCCACCTCTCCAGACCCCCCTTCCTCCACAGCAGAGTTCCTCAATTCCACTATCTGGCACAATAATAGTATTACCATTAATCGCAAGCCCTTTTATTGGAAAACCTGGAGACAGAGGGGTCTACTCTGGGTTTCTCAACTCTTCTCTAATTCTGATTTCTTATCCTTCTCCGCTCTCAGCCAGCACTTCCATCTCCCTCGTTCTTTTGCCTGCAAGTATCTTGTGCTTAAAAATGCAGTTATGTCCACTTATGCTCTCCTTTCTAACTCCCTCACGCATGCCCATCCCCCAAATCATACCTCACAGCTTCACTCCTTCTTGCGCACTCACCCTACAGCCTCCTCAATATACCACTCATTTCACACGATTCTCACACCTAGGCCAAAGTCCAAAGTTGAGGAACAATGGGAGTCTGATCTTGCCATCTCTTGGCCCACCTCCCTTTGGGATAAACTATGGACCAAACTTCGCAAGACATCTAGAGCTGCTTCTCTTACACAAACCCTCTTTTTCATATACAACAGGCTTCTCTTTTCTCCCCAGGTGTTGAACAAGAGATTCTCTTCTACACCAGATCTTTGTTGGTCCTGTTCTGCTCCTAAGGCCACTCTCTTCCACATGCTTTTCTCTTGCACTTTCACGCAAAATTTCTGGACACTAGTTTGGACCCAAATCAATGCCATATTCCACACCACATTCCCCTTCTCTCTTGTCAATATTTTTTTAGGAAGCCTTTCACCTTGTTGGGATAATATTGACCTTAACACGCAAATTGTTGACTTGTTATTAGCTGTTGCTTTCCAGCAAATCACCGTCAACTGGAAAGACTTTACGAATATTTCTTTTAAAGCATGGTGGTACAATGTTTGCTATAATCACAGGCTAGATACTGCTTTTGTACACCCCCTTAGTCTAGCTGCTAAACGACATGATTTATGGCTTCCTGTAACCTTGTATCTAGATACCTGTGCTAAACGTTCCTCTCATGTCTCACCTATTCAGCAAGAGGTCCCTAAGCCCCCCTGATTGACATTGATTTTCATTTGTACTATTCTATTTATATAAGCTACTTTATTGCTCATTAGTACCAGTGCTGATTTTTGTTACTCAGCCTTAAAACTTCTGTTATCCTCTGATCAATTGTATATTTTCATTACCATGTTTTACTTTCTCCTCTAATTGAAGATATGTTTGTATTTTCTTTTTTCTCATGTATTGACACCTTTACTTATCCAATAAAAACCTTTTGAACTTAAAAAGTATAGTATCTGCTCTTATTATTAAGAGTCCTAACTTAGTAGCAACCAATTGTACAGGTAGTGGAAGGATATATGGGAAAAGGTGACTCTCCCTTATGTTACGGGGGGCGTTTGATTATAGAAGACTACTCAGCTACTATTGGGTTTCTCTCGATATACACCCAAAACACCCAGTGTGTGACTACGGGAGTCACCACCCATCCTTAGATCAGGACATATATGAATAACCCAAAAAGGATAAGGCAGCAGAGCACTCACGAAACGTTGCATGTATGTTCCACATATATTCCGAACATTGTGCATTGCATGGTGTGTGCTTGTTTTTGCAGTGTCACCGCCACCATGTGTGCCACTGGATGTTATGCCCAACCACCGCTACCTATGGAGCAGTATGCAATATATGTGAGTTTTAACAATGTGGTTTTATATCCTTGGTGAATATGCATAAAATGGAATGTAGGGCTTTCCTTTTCTAATTTAAACTAGTATTTTTCTAATTTAGAATAGAATAGTGATCTGTTTAGAGCCCTGAAGAATGCTCAAGACCAGTGTATGGCTAGAATAAGGCAGGAACATGTCAGCAAACCTTAAGGAGACTGGGGACATTGTACTAAAAAGCATCCACCGACTATACTTTGTATTGTTTTTAATTTTACCTGAGGTACCGCCTGCTAAAGAATACCCTTGTGGTATACCTTAAGGTAATTTCAGTTTGGAACTGGGTCCTCATTTTATTCCAGAATATTAGTATAGCTCAAGAACTCCCTTAACAACTGTGAGTTTTATTCCGCCCTGGTGGTCTTACCAGGATGGGATGAGGTGGCCAATGATGGAGCATACCACATTACTTGGGTGAGACCACCTCATCCATTATCTTGAAATTTTGAGATTGGGTGATTGCGTAGGACAAATAGGACTAAGGTGTGGAGGAGTAGAAACTCTACCCTGAGTAATGCCATACTGCACTCTTCTTTGGTGGTAATGAGTTCTGGGAGGCAGGGCAGTGAGTGAGGCCTCCATTTATTTTCTTGTGATAACAATATGCACTCAAGCTAAGGCCCCTTAAAGCTTTTCTTCTGGTTTGATGCTACTTTTACCCGCTCTGACACCACCTTGGAATATGCTCTATGGACATAATAGTAGATCTACCCCTTCAAAGTGCCGTATCATCTTGGTGGTAATGGAAGATTTCACCAAAATGGGCAACTGCATTCCATTGAGAACTATTGCTACAGCAGTGGAATTAGCCAACATTGTTCTGATAAACATTTTTGGCTGCATGGATTACCATAAACCACCAATATGGACCAAGGCACACAATTTACTGTCATCTTTTTGAGAGAACTGATGGCAGACAGTGGGCACCAAACACTTCATGTCCACCAGCTGTCAACCGCAAGTGGGCGGACAGACAAAATGACTAAACCAATCCACCAAACAGTAGCTGAGGTGCTTCCCTATGTAGTGTCCGAATGCTTGGATTAGGTGGAATTTGCTTACAATAACTCTCTGCATGCCTTACTGGGAATCTCTCCGTTCATCTGCAGTTATATATCATCTTCCAATGTGGCCAGCCCAAATTACAGCCTCCACACTTTCATCAGCCACGTGTTTGCTTCAACTTCTACAAATAATTCAGAAATCAGCTTATAAACATCTGTTATGGATATACTTCAAAACAAGAATGATTCAGATGGTCACAAAAAAGCAGCAGGGAAATTGCAGAAATGAGAAAAATATGACTCTTAACTAGATATATAACCATTCCAGGGTAACGCCCTAAATTCAGTCCTATTCAGTCCTAAGTGTGTGGGTCCAGTCACGATTGAAGGATAGATTAGGACTTCTACATTTTGATTGGCACTATCTACTCACTGGCACGTGCACACCATAGTTCATGTCACAGGTTTAAAACGCTAACAATAGCCCTCCTTGCTTAGCTTCCTCCTTTACTGGCAGATAGTTTGCAAGAATATGAAGCTGAGGCAGTCATTGATTCCAGGTTATACCTGGGGCAGCTACAGGACATAGTAGGTTGGAAAGGATAGGATGTATCTGGTAGCACCCACAGCCTACCTCCATGCACCTAGACCTGTAAAACAGTTCCACAAACACTTAACAAAAAGACCTGGTCCTGACACATATTCTGGGGGTGGTGGATCAGGCTCTCTCTGCAGCATCACCCACAAGCATTTTGTCTTCACCTCTCCTGTTTTCTGAATCTGTGTTGTTGGCATTAGGAGTCTGTGCAGTTTACCATTGCTAACCAGTGCTTGTGCCCTCTCCCTAAAACGTGGTAAAATTGCCCTACACCGTATTGGATCATGTATTTTACATATACGTCCCTACTATATAGTACTACATGTACCCAGGACCTCAAAAATAAATGCAGCTGGTGAGCTTGCAGCACTCACTGTGCCACCCTCCTAAGTAACACTTTTAAATGTGCCTCAGGCCTGCCATTGCAGCCTGCAGTGCAATTTTTAAAACTGTGTTTCGACCTGGTGAAACAAAACATTTGTCAGGCCTAAATCTTCCATTTAAAAAAATCACCCCTAAGATAGGCCCTAAAGGCACACAGAGCAGGGTGCATTGTATTTACAAAGAAGGACATGTGGGTTTAAGTTTTACTTGTCCTGGTAGTGAAAAACTCCTAAATTAGTTTTCCACTACTCTAGGGCCCACCTCTCCCATAGGCCTACATTGGGATACCTTAAAATTTTTAAAAGTGCTCACTTTTGACTGGGAGCAGGTAGGAAGGTCATGTTTAGACCTAAATGAATTGTAATTTAAAATCCACTTTATTGGCAAAGTCGGATTTTAAGTCACAGTCCAGAACATGCCAGTTTTAGAAAGTTGCCATTTTTCTGTCTTAACCATTTGTGCTGTCTGCCAGTGTCCTGGGTCACATGACTGTGAATGACTCTGCTGTTGGGTTTTGTGTATTCCTCACAGACAGTGAGACAAAAGGGGACTAGGTGTAGGAAGATGGAGGCAGAGCTGTTCCCTGCCCCACTCATACTTCAAAGGGATTGCCTTCAGCGCACATAAAGAAACCTGACATTAATCGTTTGTCACCCAAGACTTCTTGAAGCCTTGGGAGGGAATCAGAAACACTTTCCAGAACCAGACGAGGAGGTAGCATAGGGAATCTCCCACTTCTAAGGCTGGCACCAGGTATAAATATTGGACCCTCAGAACAACTCTTCTTAAGTACATTCCTCGACCTGTAGAATGATTTAGAAGCACTGCCCTGCTGCTACTAGAGGACTGCTCTGTTACTAGAAGATCTCTCTTGGTGCTTGAAGGAGTGCTGGACCACCTCCTTGAACCCAGGACCCCTTCCTGGTTATGGTGAGCACTCCCTCGGTAGAGTAGTAGTGCCAATATTTAAAACCCTTTCTTTGTTGATTCTCCATCAGACTTCTTGGAGGGTAAGAGACACAAAGGATTCTCAGTGGGTCTGCCTTCCCTGAAACCTGACAGTGGCCTTGCAAACTGTGATTTTACAAAACAGAATTGCTGATATTTTTTGAGACAGTACATGTAAGTGTCTAAGACCTGAACACTATTGAGAATAGCTTGGGTTTGAAAGTTGGGAGCTTTGGTCATAGTTGTAAAGCATTTATGGTGGCTGGGTATGAAAACACTGCTGGTAGTTTTGATCATTATTGTCGTCCTCTAGTTTGCCTTTATTCTTTTCCCTGTCTATATTGCCTCTTTCAAAATCATCACCAAAACAAGGGAACTTCTCCATCTTATATATTGACAGTCTGTGATGATGATGAAAAAAATAATTATGGTTTTGATGAGAAGTCTGACACATTTGAAAGCCCTGAAGGAAATGTGGAGCAAGGCGTTAATCAATTAATGAACAGTGAAGTGTTATAAATCATGATATAAAATAGCGCAAGGGGAGCAATTGTGAAAATGTTAAATACATCGGTCTAACTTTATGTAACTGTAACCTACTCCAGCCATGCTTTCTTGCCAATGGTAACATTTCCCATAGTAAGTTCCCATCCATGATGCTGAAATGCGCTGTATTTTGCCACCCAGTGATAAAGCTGTGAATGAACTTGCTCGGGCTTAAACTATTTACATTTCTGAAAGTCATAAAGACCATCTTATAATTCTTCTGAGTTCATCTAAGGCACCTGATTGTATCCTTTGTGAGAACACTATTATGTGATCGATACTAGACACCAGTGTGTATTAGAGTTACACAACCTGGTACCCCCTATGGACAATGATACCTAACTGGCCTACTAACGCGCCAACATCTCCGCAGAATGTCAGATGTAATTGATAAGAAATGTAACTCCACTTGCCTGTGTCCTTCCTCTTCTTTCCCCCCTTTCTTTTTGTCCTTTACTACCTGTCACTCTCTCCTTTTTTTCTCTTCTCTAGCTATCATAACATAACGTCTCACTACACTGATGTACAAGCTGTGCTTAGTACAACCGATGCTAACCCTGTAACAGATTTGCGAATGTGTTCTTGTATAAAATAAATAAAACTTGTTGAAATGAAAAAAAAAAAGAGTAAACATTTTTGTCCTGCCTGTGCCTAGGGAGCTTGTTTCCGCCAATAATGTCAGGGAGTCCCCAGGTCGATTGATTATGTGATTTACAGTCATTTATTATAGTCCAAAGAAAATACTTTCAGACTCAACCAAAACATGGAGGGAAGCTTTTTTTGGCAGTTATCTTCTGAAGTTGTCCTTCTCCATGGCACAGTAAGGCCCTGTGGCACTGCACCATGTTTGTATGTATATGGTATTTGTATAGCTCAAACCTAACTGAAGGGCAGCGGAGAGGTGCACAGGGCCGGAGGCATAGACACAACCAAAGTGAATCTAGGCTAGTGTGCTGGGCTCAGGGGTGTACTATTTATTGTGTTCCAATGTAATTTTCTTGAAAAAGGTGTGCCATTAGCTTTGTCCTAAACTTAAGAAAGGCAGGAGAAGTTCTGATGCATATGGGATGTCATTCCAGATGCTGAGTGCATAGATGGAGAAGACGAATTACTTATTTTTGTTCTTTCTTGTATTTCTTTTTTTTTTTTTTTTTTTTTTGGAAAACCTTTATTGACATTGCAAATAAAGACAAGTATGGGCCTACAACCCTCGGGGCCGGCCGCTAAGCAGTGAAAATAACAGCAAACAGATTTTAATCACATGTAGCACCTCGGGAAGCAGATTTTCCATGCTAGTATTCTCTTGTCCACCGAATAGCCCAAGAGGGGAACCAGGATATAAAAGGTTTTCATTTTACAATAAGGGATAGAAGGATCAGGTGCCAATCAAGTTCTCAGCAGCGAAAAAGGCAGGCAGAATAACGAACGTCAACAATAAATGGCAAGCTATCAAGTCAATGGCGCAGAAACAGAAGGTTCAGGATGTGGAGGAATATCACGAGCCGTTTGCGCCTGCAGTCTCCTGCCCTAGGACCCAGAAAACCCCACTGAAATGAGGCACAAATGAAAAAACAATGATTGGCCACGAAGGACACCTACCGCACTGACCCCAGAAAAAGACAAAGAAGAATAAGAAAAGAAAAAGGAGGCCATAGAAACAAAGTAAAGGACTAAAGAAGCCCCTCCCCCACCCCCCCACCCTGCACCTCTGCAGATGACTACGGCCCCCCCCCCCGCAGCGTGCCTGTCGCCCCAGAACCAGACCCGAAATATAGAAGAAACAGAGAAAAAGGGGAAAGAGAGGAAACCCCCCCTAACAGAAAAGGGGAGAGAGAAGTAATAAACTGGAGGAGGGCCTTCAACCATGCCCCCGGCTTCTCCCTCCCGCACAATATATTCCTCCCCAGCGCAAACAGTAAACAGCAAAAATTCGGCCACATCTAAGAGAAATGGGGAGCATTATGCACTGGCTACACTATTAGTTACGTCGTGAAAGCACACAACCCCCCAGCCCGCCCGCCTATTAATTGACCACCTCGGAAGGATCAACCTTATCCTTGGCCACTCTTTGCGAATCCACCAGTGCATACCCATCGACCCACCATCATGTCCAAAGTTACAAGGAAGAGGAGCGTCCAGAGAAGACTAGGAAGGGACACACACATGTGGGGAGGACGTTTCGAAACATCAGCACAGTCATCGTCATGGAAGATCACCTTTCCCAGTACTGCCCCAGGGCTCGCGCCGCACACAAGGTCCAGGAAGGAGAAATCGGCCAGAGCAGGCGATCGTTGCGTGAAGATTGCCTGGGTCGCCGGAGGCCGCGCATGGGACAAAGTCACGACCGTCTGCTCAAGTCCAAAACCTCCGGAACAGACCGACCCCACAGCCAGCCGACCACACGCTGCCACAGTGTCCAAAGTTTCCATCCGTCCCTTATCCACAGAGGCGGTCACGGTACTTTCCTCCTGTGGAAGGTGAGACAGAGCCTTATGTACCTGGGGACAGGCAGACCGCAACTTTTCCGACGCTGACGCAATACCATCCAGCTTCCTCCCCAATACCAGGGCGCCGTGGACCAGGGTGGAATGAAGGGCTCCGAGAGCATCTAGAAGGTCACCGTACCCCAGCACGGTCCCCCGCGCTCGCTCCGCCACGCTCCTTTGCGCCACACACTCCCAATCTTGCTGTGACCCAGTGTACAGGATGACAGAGTCCATCCCATCAAGATGGCCGCAGGGCAGGGCCATCCCAGATGGGGACCGGGTCTCAGGCACGGGCGCAGCAAGTTCCATATCCCTGCAAACAAAGGTCCGGAGGCAGGCAAAGTGTGTATACAGTGTGCGGCCACAGGCAACAGTCGTTCTCCCCCTGGGCCAGTGTCCGCGAAAACCGGGAGCAGCCCGCGCAAATCGGGACGAGCCACAGGCCGCGTCCGATCAGTTCACTGGCGAGGGTCCAGGCGATCGCCGATAAACCCCTGGAATCGTCACCCCGGGCATGCACCCGTCACGCTACTCTCGGTGATAGGAGCGACCACTGTGAGATTCAGGCCAATATTCGCGCCGCTTCGGCAGTCCGACTCCACCCGGTCACCAATGGCCGCTGTTGTTGAACTGCCGCCCGGCCATGTTGTCCACCCGAGGTCCCGGCTCCAGGGCTGCACAGGCCGCAAACTTCAAATGAGCATTTCTCGGGCGGTACCGCCGCTGGAAGCTTCAGGATCACACGATCGGTTGCCGCTCTCGATCACCAACACGGGCATGTAGCGCAGGCTGAGGATCACATGCAGGATATCTGTGCGGGATGTGGAGGTTCACGGAGCCGGGAGCCTACGCTGCCGTCCCGGTCGCCATCTTGGCTCCTCCCTTTCTTGTATTTCTTGATCGCCATATTTCCATCCATAATTCCTCCATCGGTCGAATGTGGCCATTGAAAGCTGTGGATCTGGCCTGTGGATAGGTGAGGGACAAAGTGGGTAAATGGAAAGGCTTACATGGAAGAGTGTTATGATGTGTGAAGATCCCAGTTGGGGACTCTGAGAGGCAGCTGAGGGAGTCTAAGTGTCAGATGGTAGTCTTTGATAACTGATGGATAATTCCTAAGGGCCTGCTAAGGGACTGTGAGGGTCTCTTGAGCATATTTGTTGGCCGCTGTAGGCATCTTTGGGTCAAATCGGTGAGTCTCAGAGGCAACAGGGTGTCTTTACCAGCTCAGAATCTGAAGTTCAGCTAAGGGTGTCTGAGAGTCATCCAAGGGTGTCTGATAAGTCATCTGAAAGTCCATGTGTGGAGGCCTACAGGACCTGATGGCCAACCAATGATCTTTGAGGGCTGGCAGAGAGTGCCTGGGTACCAAATGTTGAGTTCCAGTGAGGGATGGCTGATGATGTCTGAGGTCCGGTAGAGGGTGCCTGGACCATTGTGACCGTCTGAGAGCCAGACTATGGTCTCTGAAGGCAGAGGCAGGGGCTCAGTGAGACAACTGGTCACATATGAGGGCCTGCTTAGGGTGGGTAACTAGTTTCTCACAGCCGACCAATAGACTCTGAGTTCTAACTAATAGTCTCTGAGGGGGGATTGATGGTGTGTGAGGGCTACATAAGTGTGAAAGTAGGGTCTGTATAGGGTCTCTGAGAGCAGACTATGATTAAAAGCTTGTTCAGTGCCTAACTCATTAGCCACATTGCAGACTAGACCGGGTGCTTGGTGAGGGGGTGCCTATTCTTTCATGTAGTAACGCTGCAGAAATCAAGCAGAGGGATCCAGTTTACAAGGCCCTTGGTTGAGACACTACTTGTTGAATGGGTTCTGTCCCTTCCAGGAAGACAACAGCTGGCTGTTGCATGGCAGAGAGTGACAGGTTTCAAACCATCTGCAGTATCTAATGGAAGAGGCCATCTCCTGCGTGGATGACCATAGCAATGATGAGTGAAGTATCCTTGATATGTGAAGGTAAAACCTGAGTCACCATCATACACACAGAATGTAAAGTGATCGCTCTGCTGCATTGCTAGGGTTCGGAAAATAAAAGAGAGGATGATAATAGCATAATTGAGATGAAATTGTGAAAGGTACATCGTTTGGAATTAATTTAAAATTTGGACAAAATGTCAACTTATGTCTGTCGTATCAGTCCCTTAAACAGATTTCAAGTAAGTCTTCAACAGTTGGGCCTTAATTCTTTTATAGCTGGTTAGTGATGCATAGTAGGGAAACCCTAAACAGTCGCCTCATAAAGTTATTTTATTAAAATGTGAGAGAATATTGATGACGTAGCTGATGTTCCTCTGACTCTGGGATGGCCAACAAGTTATGTTATGTTATGTTATGAGGGGTTTGTTGAGCGCTCAGCTACTCAAGCAGAGTGTCCCGGTGCAAGTGGGCTATTATTATGAACGCACTTTGTACCACAATTAGCTACGGTTAAGTGAGTGTGATAGTGTAGCAGCTGGTGAGGTTTCAAGGACAGAGGGTTCAGACTTTATCTTGAAGAATATATACAGAACCACTTCCGTTTGTCTGTAAATGCCTTTGTAGAGACGATGCCATTGCGTGAGCTAGCAACTTCCTGTAGTCAGGTGGAATGCCTGAATGTAGAAACCTGAGGTGGCGCTATCAGGCTGCTCGTGATTGGTTCTTTCTTGATCTTTCTGATTATATTGAAGATGAAGGGAACATTGAAATCGTTAGAAACGCTCCTCAACAGTTTATCTACTGCAATTACACTTCTGTAATTGGTTACCAGAATCTCTTGACAAAGAACACGTTAGATTTTGCTCCAAGTAGCAAACATATCTATCTCTGGTTGCTTACTACGTTGGGGGACTTCTTGGAGTTAATGAGGATGCAACTTCCATTTGGGGGCGGGGGGAGGTTTGTGTACCTGACCTGCTGATGGCAACTGCCCATTTCCTTCTTACAACTGGAAAGTGCTCTGCCCACAGAGCGACACATTTTGTACCTCCCAGTTCACAAGTGTATGGGTTTCCACGGAGAGCACGGGTCCTTTTGCACCCGTTAGCATGTTGATGTAAAACACAAATGTGCTATTATACAGTCTCACTGATACCAAAGAGCATTGAGGACATGAAAGAAATTCCTGGAGCAGCAGGTGGAATGGTCTTAGAGCTGATACATTTATGTGGAACCATCTTCCCCCGTCAATGCAGAGGCCTGTGTTTAACAACTCTTTTTGATACGCTTCCCTTTGGTCCATGACAGCTTCCGTAGTTGTGATGAAGTGTCGTACTTGCTCCCTGAATGTGTGGCTCAGTTTGGAACTGCGCCGTTTTTGCAACACCTGTCACGCCATCTTTAAGTGTAGTGTGATCAGCGCTACTGATAATCCAGTTTCTTTCGAGCGGATCACATGGAGCCCACAGACTGGTATTAGAGGAATACAGTAGGACATGAGATCTAGAAGGGATTTGTAGGGATGGACTGTGCAATCGCTTCGCCTTTGAAAGTCTTTGCTATGGCAAGAATCCTCCCCACTCTTCCTTCAGATGGGTCATCTCTGGCTTGGGTAGTGTCCAGTATTGCTTCCAGGAATTGCAGACTCGTACTGTGACTGAGGGAAGATTTACCCTGAATCAGTGTAAATCCTAATCTACTGTAAAGGAACAGGCATGCTGTCATGAATCCTCTGTCATGTTGCTCTGATTTCCCCCTAGATTAGAAAATCTTCCATGGCACCCTGAGAGGAAGGCTTAGCTTCTCCTTGGTAGATTGGCACAAGCGGCAGACTTCCCTCAGAGAAAATGCATTTGTTGTATGTATTAGCACCTGGTGCTTATGTAAAACGCTCTGATACCTGATAACTTCGGGTCGAGTTCGCGCTATATGAAACTCCCCCCCAAAAAAATTGTAAAGAAAAGATCCATTGAAAAGATTGAGAAATCTAAATGTCAATGTTTACCTATGATAAGTAAAAGATCAGGGCATAGGCAACGTTTGTGGCTGAACGCAAAAGCAGCATATGCCTGGGAAATGCTAGTGGTTTGTCTGAGTGAACAACTTTATCTTCGAACTTAGAACGTTTGTTGAAGCCCAGAAGCCTTCAGTGGTGCACGGCTGGAAGCTGCAACCCATCGGGACTCCACTAGTTTTTAAACCTTCTTTTCGTACTCTTGCAGTGAGATAAACCCGAAAAAATTGCAGCTCAGGTCATATATTTTTTAGTTCCTGTACTCTTAAAAACAAGCATTGGCATAGCCTATAGGTCTCGTCTTTGGAACCCTATAAGTGTTTAGTTATCCAGCACAATATCCTTGGTGCAACAACATCAAGTGTTGCATGGCTAAACACTTATAAGGTCCCAAAGGCGAGACCTATTGACTATGCCAATGCTTGTTTTCTTGTAACCAACTCAATAGTGGTGACCTAGAGTATTGTGCACAATTCACATGCACCCTAGTAGTAGGAATCGCAAGGCCCTTAAGCAAGTGCACAAGTTTGTGTGCTCAGAAGTCAGTGCGTTGACCGAAGGCTTTATTTGTGATGGAGTAATATTTTATTGCTTCCCATAAGCATGCCAGGAAGCTTGTGTCAAATTGCACTGCTAATTATTTAATAGCACACTAATATCTGTAGTGGAATTTGCTAGATAACTTTGACAGGATTCGGAAGGTGGACTTCTTGGCCAATGGTTTAGATGAGGCAGGGAATTTGTAGAAGCCCCATAGTTGCCACCTTTTCTGCCTGTGTGTTTGTGACATTTCTGTGATAGTCGTGTGGCGTTAATGCAGGCAGAAAAGTAGTATTCTGCTGAGAACACCAGTCCAGGTCTTAGTTTGCCTTCAGCGACCTTTGGTTCTGTGTTTATGGGGACATCGGCATCCCAAGAATGCAGCTAATCACATCTAACATGGGACAACTTAAGGTGAGATGTCTGGTTGTCCCATGTCAGTTCCCAGCCTACTATGCACCTTGTGGCTTAGACACACATTTCTGTGTAACAGTGAAAGTTTCAATCCGAAGCACAGGAGGATGTGTTTACACCATACATACTCTGGGAGTAACCCATCCACCCCCATTAGTTCTGTCTTCTGGTGTGTGTGTTTGTTTTTCCATTCAGAAACCGAATAAAAACATGTTTGTTCATTGTATTCTAGATGTACCTTCAAAACTATTTTGTCCCTTTATACTTCCTTGATCGGCAATGTTCTTTTGTTAAATCATGTATTCTTGATTGAAACTTCACAATTTTTAATGTTTGTTAATAAATTGGTGCTTACTTTCATAGACAATTGTTTAAAACTGTGATTAACGGACGCTTCGATGTTCAGAGGAGAAGAAACGTTTCCAATCTCTTTATTAAGGATTTTTATTAACAAATGGGTCTAAGCCTTATCAATTTTAGTGAAGCATTTTCGCTTTTAAAGCAGCATTTATAACGTCCTTGTATACATTTAGGGGCAGATTTGCAAGCCACTTTTAACATGGGAAAAGTGACGCAAAAGTGGCGCAAGGGGCTTGTAAATCTGCCCCTTAGTGTCAAGCTCTAGGAAACGTTTGCAAGCAGTAGGTCTTTTTCCTTTTAATTGCAACTTCTTTAAATTTGTATAGTGAGGGCAGGATTATCTGTGGCTTGACATCTGAGACTCTGCCTTAAAATGTCAGCTGTCTGGTGATATGCAGACTATTTGAAAATATGTGAAAAGGAAGGGCACAGCGTCCAAGGGGAAAAGCACACTAGCCTCTGACACAGCTATTGCTTTGAGAGCGCACAGTGAGCTGCCATCAATGCACTCGTCCTGGCAAAGGCACCTCTGTGAGGGTAGCGTTTTTGGCACCTCTCCGATCCTGAACTGCCCCAATCTTTGAGACAAGCCTGTTATGGCACACACGCATGGTCAGTGTTTGCCCATTACAACAAAAATCCGCATCAGGGCTCTCATCTAGACATTGTATATTTGGGGCACTCCATCACTATGCGAGGGACTTCCGTCACTCATAATTTCTCCCTTCAGTGCCGAATACTTCTAGTGACCCTTAACTTAGACACTTCGGGGCTTATTTACAAGCCCCTTGCGCCACTTTTGCGTCACTTTTAACATGGGAAAAGTGACGCAAAAGTGGTAGAAGGGGCTTGTAAATAAGCCCCGAAATTTAATAACCACATACATAGAACGCTGCTTTTTCCTGATCTCCCTTCCATTGAAAGTTGAGTGATGCGCAGTGAAGGTAGAATTGATGCTTTTAACATAGGCTTGGTTGGATGGCTGTGTCGACTCGGGTTTAGTGCCATTGTTAAATGTAGTCGGCATTGTAGTGACAGAATCTCAAACCTCGTTTTAGTGGTAAAAGTTGCATTAAATTATGCAGTCTCGCTACGTGTATTACGTAGTCTGGAGTTTAACTGCATTCACGCAACTCCATTATTTGTACAGTTTTTTTTAACTTTGAAATGTGTTGGTTTTGTAGAATGAACTCTGCTCTAGTGGAGGGGATGATGCCACTGTAATTATGTGAGGTATACACACGAAAGGCTTACTGACGATGTCTTTTCTGCCTATTATCACAGAATAAGCTGCTGCAGGCCAAGAAAGAAATAGAAAAGTGTGCCATTAAGGACATACAGGTAGAGCAACGCCGCACCTAATTGTGTTAGTGCTCTTAAATTATTCTATTATCCTCCTACATTTTACCAATGCTTCCATCTTGTGGTCGTTGGCCAGATTTTTTTCCTCTGAAACTATTACTGATACTGTACTGCTTAGGGATGGATGACTCGTCTAGTGAGCTGCCCAATATTAGTGTCGGCAAAAGTGAAAGAGTTTCCCTTGCGGGAGCGAGCAGCGCCAGGAGCGATAATTGCTAACACATGGCGCCACAGCTCGCTCCCGCAAGGGATTCGCCAAACGTGCACGCGTTGCCATTGAAAGCAATGCAACGTGGGCACGTTTTTAGGGCAAAAAGTGAATCAATTCCAAAAGGTATTTTTCCTAAGTAGCGCATGCGCGCTGCGTAGGCGAGACCTAAAAAAATATCCTCTTCCGATCTAAACCTTAAGTTTAATAAGTTCTTCCGGGATGCCCCCCTTGTTTCTAAATTTTCGTGACCTGTTCTTGGGGCACCAGGATAAAGATGTCAGTTGGAGATATGCAGCTCAGCCACTTTCTTCTGGATTGGCTGTATTCAAGGAAAACAGTGGAATTGTGAAAACTTAGGGCACAGCAATATGTATTTGTGGATAATCCTGAAGTCCCTTTATACTTATGAATTGGCCAGGAGGTAGCTCTCCTCCCCAGGTAATATCTCTTTTAAATTAAAGGGAGACCGGCAGGATCAGGAACTCTGCCACGCAGAGGTCTTCTTTCCTTCTCTGTTCCAACAGCATTCTGGTTTCTTAGTGGTGAGAGCCGTACTTTACAGTGGTAACTCATTAGCGATTGGTGACTTGCACCACATGTATCAAAGTAAAATTCCTACCTAGCTTGTGCAGCTCTTCAAAGTGTGCTATCTTTGTCTCTAGTCCAATTTCCTATAATGTTCCTCTTTTGACTTGTGCTTGCTTGTAATAAAAGGTCATGGCATGTTTTTGTGTGTCTACGTTTTTTACACGCCCCGTCCCCATCCCGGCCCTCCATTCTTTAACAAGTTCCTCATCAGCACAGTGTTGTGTTATTTACCCGTGTCAAATAATTCTATCCAAGTTCCCTTGTCTTCCTGATGGCGTGGACACAGCTGGAACTAACGCGTCAGAAATGTTATTACTTTTAGCAGAACACTAAATAAGGTTACATCCTATCTTTTATTTAAAACACTTTATTTTTCCATTTACCCAAAAAATTCATCGAAACAAACAGTTCACACAATATTTCTGCTTTGTGTTTCGCCCCATAGACTTTTCGATACATTTAGTTGTATCATAAACATATCATGACATATCATGACAGTTCTTATATCAGCACTAGCAATTGCATGTACCTTATTCCTGACATGTGGTATGTGGACGTGTTATAGTGCATACGATGACTGCCATGGTGCCTTGTTTTCTACTGTTGTGTTTGTGTGACCCTTCCGGTCTGTTCTTCCTCCTCGCCATCTACCGCAAGTAAATAAGCCCTCAATGGTTGCCAGACATCATAGGGCCTGGATGTAGGTGGCTGCAGTGTTGCGTAGAGTTCACGTGTCACAGTGCATCAGGCTCTTGATCCACATGTGTCTGTCAGGCATATGTTTACTGCCCCAATATATAGCTCTCTCTTTTTTTGCGAGTAGCAATGCTATAGCCACGTATCTGCGCACAGTTCTGGCCTATTCCGTATGTGGCCCAGCAGTGCTGTCATTAGGGAGGGGTTTATGTGAATTTGAACCATGTGTGATATTGTTTGGAAGATATCACACCATAATGTGGCCACCTTATGGCATGTCCAAGTCAGATGCAAGAAGACTGTCATGGGAGCCTGACATTCGGGGCAGTTACCTGAGCGGTTGGGATCAAGTCTATGAAGTTTTACCCGTGTGACATATGCCCGGCGGAGAAACTTAAAGTGTATTAACTTGCCTCGGTGATTCATTGATATCAGTTTTGTTAGTTTTGGGAATGCCTTAGGCTCTAGCTGATAGGTTGGTATTTGAGCTTTAAGCACGCTCTGCAGCTGTTATAGTACGAAATGGTCTATTAAGGGAGCGTTTTGGAAACATGCGTCTGCCGTGCGTGAGAATATGTGCCCATCTGGAAAGGGGTCTCCAAATGTTTTTAAAGAGTATCTCGTTAGGGTGCATGGTACTTATACTTCCTGGGTAATGGGAAACCAGATGTTGACTGCCAGGGGACTCTCAGGGGAGTACAGCAACTGCCCACCCACTTTGTCTACCAGTCTCTTCCATGCATAGCTAGTGATGGGTACTGTATGTATATCTTGCGGGTCTTGGGGCAGGCCCCTGGTAGTATAGCCACCAGCTGTATTGGTGAGGCCATATTCTGCCTCAAGTTTGGCATACGGTAAGCATGCATTCAGGTGATACCAGTGTCACGTGAAGCTGCATTGGTCAGCCAGGTAATATAGGTGTAGGTTAGGAACTCCAAACCCTCCCCATTCATATGGAAAGGTGAGCGTGGTCCAACCAATACGTGGCTGCTTGCCCCCTCATATAGTACAGTAAGGATGGAGTGAAGTGTGACAAAAAACACATTTGTTAAGGGTATGGGGTGTTCTGAAAGAGGTATAGAAATTGAGGTAATACTATCCTTTTTATAATGGCAATCCGGCCCGCTAGGGAAAGCAGGAGCTTGATCCATCACTCCACTCATTCGGTAAGCTTATCTATAGCCGGGCCGTAGTTCAGTTGCAATATTTGGTCTTTTTCTAGGTGTATATTTATTCCCAAGTATTTCAGGGAGGTGTTGCACCACATCAGTGGCGTTTCGCCAGCTACAGGTTTCTTTGCAGCTGTTAAAGGAAATAACTCCGACTTACCCCAGTTGATATGGAGGCATGATAAGGGCCCCATATCTTGTGATCTCTCGAAGAATTGGATCCAAATTATCATTTGGATTCTGGATATAAAGAATTATGTAATCTTCGTATGTTGTGACTAATTGCGGGCCGGATTTGAATTGTAGTCCCCCATGGAGGTGGTTCATTTGCAGATGTCTCATTAGTGGGTCCAGCTCTATAATAATTTACAATGGGGATAGTGGACAGCCTTGCCTAGTACCCCGGGACAAGGGGAAAGCGGATGTGATTGTGCCATTTAGGCCGATGCGTGCTGTTGGCCGTGTGTAATGTAGTCGAATGAGTGCAGTGAACCCAGTAGGGACCCCTAGTTTCTGTAATGTGGCATGTAAGAAATCCCATTCCAGCGAGCCAAACACCTTTTCGGCATCCAACAACGCTGCCACCACTGGGACAGAGGGGTCAAATCTCTGTATGACCACAATAATTTACGATAAGGAGTGTAAATTCAAAGCAGTGGATCTATGTAGAATAAACCCAGAGTGTGCGGGTGAGATTATTTGCTCCATAAGGAGCGAGAGATAGGTGGCTAGCATTTTTGCTAATGTCTTATTGTCTAAATTCACAGTGATAAAAGCCAGTATGAGCCACATGCCTCCGGGTCCTTTTCAGACTTAAGTAACAGGATATTGACTGCCTCCCGGAGCGAGCTCTCCCGTTTTTATGGTCTCACTATACACTTCTAGAAGGTGGGGCTCTAAAAGACTTGCATAGGTTTTGTAGAATGTGACCGTGAAGCCATCTAGCACGGGCACTTTAGTCCCATCCATTGAGTTGATGGCCTGTTGAATCTCTTCCACTGCGAAGAGATCTGCTAAGAATTGTTGATGTGCTATGGAGAGCCATACCATTGCGATCTCTTCCAGATATTGTGTGCGGTATTGGGCATTTGGGGAGATTCTAGTAGTGTATAATTCAGTATGATAGGAAAGCATAGTGTCTTGGATGCTTGCGGTGTCAGAAGCGAGTGTGCTGTCTTGCCTTTTGATCGTTGTGATGTATGATTATCTGCATGGGGGCCTCAGTAGGTTAGCCAGTGTTCTCCCTGGCCTTTTCCTTTCCCCATATCAACGAGTCGTGGCGTACTTCTCTAGGTAGTGCGCTTCTCTTGCAGCTGCCTCTTAAAATTCCTCTAGTAATTGTGCATGTTTTGGGAGATAGTCTGGGCCCGGTTTTTCACGCTGCGTATTCTCTAGCGCTGTTAGGTCTGCTTCTATATGGGTTAGTGTGCTATAGAGATCCCGTAGTATACCTGCTTGTTTGGATACGCAAACCCCTCTGGCAAATGCCTTAAAGGTTTCTCACAATGTCACAGTTTAAACAAAAGCAAAGGTGCACCACCAAGCACTGACAAGGAAAAAAGATTTTTAAATCCATGTCCACAAGTGTAGTGTTCAAAATGATTCTCTTTATTTTGATACAACGTTTAAAACACTATCAGTGCGATGGCTTAACGCTAAGTTAAATTTATCAAAACGGTTGGGCAAATTTGATACCACTGTAGGCATTGTTTTATTTGACTGCTTGGATTACTGTTCTTGCTCTACATCCATGAGGAGCCCCCTGCTTGTCATATAAAATAGACAAGCCGGTAGAAGCATTCTACACCTTTTGGCTACTGATATTTCTTAGTCAGTTTACCACTTTGGACCACTTCCCGTGCTCTACATTCACGAGGAACCACTTGCTTGTCTTATAAAATAGACAAGCTGACAGAGGTATACTACACGCTCTGGCTATTCTTTTTCATTGGTCTGCCTATCGTACGGCTCAAATATACAATTTTATTGGGCCCTGAAGAAGTTCTTTTATATGGATGAAACACGTCGGCTGTATCGTTGTTTGATCGTCCTGATCGTGTTTTAAACTTTGTATCAAAATAAAGAGAAGAATTTTGAAGACTACACTTGTGGACACGGATTTAAAAATCTTTTTTCCTTGTCAGGGTTTGGTGGTGCACCTTTGCTTTTGTTTAAACTGTAACACTCCCTTGCTGGAATTGCACTGTGACAGTAGGTGCTTTACAGCGTGCACACAGATCTCTGGGTAGCTCCAGAGGATATATATATATATATAATATAGGGATAGCGGATAAGGTCCTGTGTTTTAGAGGGTTCCACTGTCTCGATTTTTTTCTTGTTTCTCCCATTGTCGACCATGTGGCCACCGAGCCTTTGTTAAGTTTAAAGTATTCCACTATGGCGGCACGAAGTTCAGCCCGAAATACTTCGTCATGTAGAGCCATGTTTGGAAATCTTCATACCTTCTCAAACCCCTCGACTCTAGGAATCCGCAGCTTGAGTGTTACCGGAAAGTGATCCGATAGTGTGCACGGTAGGTGCATTATGGAAGCTACTCATGGTTTAAGGCCAGGTGTAAGTAACTTGTAGTCGAGTCAGGTCCATGTTGCCTGTTTTTGAGGGTCTCGCTGGCGCCATTTGTCTGTTAGTGAAAATGCATTGCACATCTCTTGAAGTGTTTTTTCTCTGTGCGTGATTTTGTGTATGGGTTTTGAGCGTACTGTCTAGCTCAGGTCTGAGTAAAATAATGAGATCTCCCCCATACAGATGTAGTCAGTTTCCAAGCACTCTATTGAAGTCTGTCCATGTTTTGGAAGTGTACGTTTACCAGAGTGACTAATAGATGGCCTGTGACCATGAGAAACCTCCCATCTGTATCTACATGTGTACTTAGTGGGTGAAAAAGTATGCGCTTGTTGATCAGTATTGAAACTCCTCTGGCGTAGGAGCTATAATTAGAAAATAATCTGTGTTGGCTCCATGTCGAGGCAAATATTCTGGATAACTTGGGGGGCAGGAGGGTTTACTGCAGGAAGGCGATAGCCACCTGGTGTGTTTGTAGATACTGCAGGACCTGTTAGCCTTTGCATTGATTGTTAAGCACAAGTATGTTCCAAGTCGCTAGTGTGATAACTGCAAATGGTTTGGTGTCAGTGCGGGTCATCGCCATGCTTTAAGGTCATATCCTATGTGGTGCTGTTAGAGAGACACCTAATTACAGTTCACTGCAGGACTACACACCTACATTGTATAGGCACATTTTAGAATGAAGTTTGGAGCAAGACTGAATTTTCGAACAACCCTAAATATCATTCTAATAGTTAGGGTTGGGGCGAAATTATCTTTCATGGGTATGATGTTTATACACTAGTCCTTTCGAAAGGGTCACGTGTACTCTGGGTGATGGGATATACACAGGGGCACGTGGGGGTTGTTCCCTCTCCCAGTTACTGTTTTTCCTGGTGATGGAACCGCTTGCATGCATATTGCGATCCAGGGCTCGAGATTGGGGGATAAAGTTGACTCGTGAGTTTCATATAGTCTTGTTTTACGTAGACAATGCCTTTGCTTTGCGAGATCCAAAGAGTACTCTCCCATAAATCACTGAACTATTATCTGGACATGGTGCTGTCTTCACCTTAATAAAATCCTCCGTAGTATTTTGGAGAAAACTACCACTTTCCCCACTGAGATTGAGGTTCCCCGGTATATCACCTTTAAGAATAGGGACCTCTGGTATACCTGAAAACCGAATTGAGACGGTATGTTTGAGGACAGTGGCTCAAACCGCCTCTCTTAAGCCAAGATGTTTCTGCGCTAATGTGTAGCCTTGAGGCATTCTTCAGTGCTGTGGGTCACTAACTTTCTCAGGTGGACTAATCGCTGAGAGACATAAACTAACAAACAAATAAACCAGGTGAGTCCTACCTGGGTGCTGAAAGAAATATTGACCCTAGATTTTAGAGGGTACTGGCATCCTGGTCTGGGAGGGAAGCAATGTCCTTTAGAGTCATACATACATCAAAAGGCCCATCGCTTGATTTCGCCAGGACGCCTCTTCTCCCAGATGCTCGTACAAGCGTGATAAAGGGTGATACACTGGGGAACCTCAAGGTATTTTTAATTAATCTGGATCCCATCTTGTCCCGTAGGTTTTATCTAAGAACTCTGCCCTGTCAGAGTGCTTCAGGAGGTCGAGTCCGCCCTTGTGGTATTATCCTACCTGGGTGGGGAGAGGTTGCCGATGATGAAGCACAACACAAATGTGTGTGTGAGGCTTCCTCTTCCATAAAAATGGTCTTCCTACGTTTTCTGACAGGAATTCTGTGATGTCAGTACTTTGGACTTTGACTTGGATCCTCAAAATTGGAAACATTCTATCTTTTCTCCTTGTGAAGCTGCTGAACCCTTGTTATGATTGAGTGTTTAGGGAGGACAACGGTGGCATTACTGCCCCCTCTCCCCGTATGTGTTAAAAGGCATGTGTTGAAGCAATGGGATCCATATCACAGAAGGGGCTGCATATGCGAAAGGAATGCCCGCTCTGTCCCATGGGCACTCTATATTATGCGGCCATATTATGATCCCTTTCTGTGCGTTTCTTCTTCCCATCTACCGCGCATACATTAACTCAAGAAATCTCCACGTTCGTGCTTGTACTTGCCCCAGCAGGGCTTACGATCACGAACAGGCAACTGCCCTTTGTTTCTGAGCTCTGTTGTCTGCAGCCCATGCACAAACTCTGAGGGTTTCCAAGTTGATGTTTGGGTTGGTGCTGCACATTGAACGGGATCATGATTCAGCCCTTGGAGGGCATGTACAAGTAGTACTTGTATCACCAGTGGACCCTTTCAAGCAGATGGTGTCAGCTTGCTACGGCCATGCTTCAAACTAGTGGTTAACCCGGGTTAAGGTTGCCAGTGACACCACTTCCCTAGCAGTCCTGGTGCACCAGGAAATAAGTAGCAATTCTCAAGTAGACAGAGACGGGTCATATTTCTGCACTGTTACTCAATGTACATTTGGTATGTCCCAATCATCAGAAAGGGGAAGGGCTTTGGTGTGACATGCTGTCGACTCCTTCTAAGGCTGCCGTACTCCTTAAATTTGGGCCCATGCACAACAAGATGTAAGTGAAAGCACAGCCCTTGCACATGAGTGTTTGAATGTAAACACTATCTTTCTCCTTTCATATGTGCAGCAATCACAGCCAGCAATGACCAATCCAACCCTGCATCTGGTGCATTTTTGTGACTGGGAATACTGTGTTTCCTAATGAAGTGGAAGTCTGCCACAACACACGCTTTTTAATATTAATCTCATATACATGCTCACATATGAATTCTCTTAAGTGTTGCCAGTGTGTAGGTCTTTGCATGCACTATAGAAAAGCTAAAACAGTTGGTTTTAGCAATAGTTGTCACCTCTTGTAGGCACATAGTCAGTAGATGTGCCCTCCCGTGTGCCACCAGTCTGAATGCAGCAACTTACCACCTGCATGGTGTATGAACAGCATAAATCTTTCAGAACCACAGATGGAAAACAGCGCGCCCATAGACCAGTGTCCACTGGTCTCACACAGCAGCTTACACAGTAGCTCATGCTGGAGTTGTTGGTATGGCAGCGAAGGATTTTGACAGCTGCAGTCCATTTCTCGGTCCCCGTGGCACAGCATCAGTGTGTGAGCCATCTCACAGATGTTTTGAGTCTCAAAAGTGCGGTTTCTGAGCCTTAACATTGCGGTCTGAACAACAAATACGTCCTAACCACGTATTCCTTTACCACGCAAGCCTTTATGACGACTTGCCTTAGGGAAAGAGCTGGACTTTGAAGCAGTATAATTTACCATTCCAACTCCAGTCCGTGCAACAGTAGGGAAAGCGTTGGACTTTAAAGTCCAACGCTGCTTTACCTAAGGCATGTCGTTGTAACGACATGCGTGGTTAAGACGCATTCATTGTTCCGACCACGTTGCAAAGGCAACTTGTGGTTCGGCCGTCTTTGTAATTAATGTTTCTCGCCGGCAGGTAGTGCCATGCCGTTGGCACTGTAAGTGAGCTGAGGGCTCTCCCAAGGACTAACGCCAGTCCATAGTTAGAAACAGGGAAGAGCAGTCAGTAGTCCCTCCTCAATCTCTGGTCAGAGTGGCACAGAATCAGAGCGTGTGCCCACTCATATGGTGGCACCAGCCTCAAATGAGCAGCTTGTGAGCAGGAATGTGTATGGAAGACAGAAAGTTGGCAGAACCGTGGATTAAAAGCGGCCTCCCCCAGACTGGTCACTGAAGCTCGCCCCTATAGACTAAACCCGATCCCTAGCTACGAAGAGTGCAAAAAGGCCATGGGGGTGATTTGGTGGAGTCCGAGGCCCTTGTCTTCAGGTGATCCCTCTCACATCACTACAGCTCACCTTGTATTCTTTACATGGAGTATTACTTAGGGAGGCGGAGTACATTCCACCATTCGGGGTTGTGCAATCTACCTTTAGTAGCACAAGGCGAAGCAGTGTTATGCGTTTTTTTTGCACGCCTCTGTGTCAATTCTCAGGACCTGTGATTACAAATTCCAACGTGTTCATAACAAAATATTTCAAATCTTCCACATAGACCACTCGTAATTTTGATGTACCATTTAGCAACGATAATTGCTCTATTATTATCTGCTCTGCAACACAAAGAGTTGAGCCTAACCACATGTGTGTGGTTGCAGTGTTGCACCACTGCTGCAGAAAGGTAATAATTATGGCTGAGAAAGATATCTGGGAGCGGCCAGGAAGCTTCAGATTGCTTTGCATTTTGGGAGTGTTGTCACCAGAGTGGCTTGTAGTACAGTTAACAAACAAGAACCTTCCTCAATTTGCAGGTGCATGATTTGGCTGAGTCTTTGTATAGGTGTAGTATATTTTCAGTCACATTTCTACAGAGACAATATTATGTTTGAGGACAAGATGGGTTGTTGCTCTTGAACCGATCTTGCCACCTAGCCACAAACGCGACAGATCTGTCGATGGGTATCCAGAAGTAAGCCGCTGTGGCAGACGCGAAGGGCTAGACTCTCAAATCTGCTTTCAAGCCTGAGTGTAAGGTACGCCCAGAAAACGATGCACCTCTGCATGCACATCTTAGACACTAACTCAGGGAGTCAGTATGCATGAATCACATGTTGCATGTGGTAGTGTCAGGTGAGTACGTTGTACCATAGTTATGAGTGTTCTACGGAAAGTGTTAAGGGAGTCAGAAGTGCTAACTGTGTGTCCAGCCGTAGGACTCTTCAGAAAGTGCTGCGTTTGTAGGTATCCGCAAGCATTTACAATCCCATCTGCATTTTCAAATGTTCTCCTAAATGGAGTAGATGTAGGGCGGAAATGTCTTGCAGCGCCCCTATTTTGCAGGGGGACGAGAGAGGGCTGTTACACGTACATGAGAGGGCTTGAGAAGTACAAATAAATAATAAATGCATTCCCAGCAGCAACTCTAGCCTTTTACCTGTGCATCTGCTACAGTGCAAGGCATCTGCGCACCTTTAGCTTCCCAACAAAGAACTACATCTGGGTTCTCCAGAAGACATGCCCCGAATGCAGCCCGCTGTTGGCAATCTGTATTTTGCCGAGCCAGCTCTCCGTGATCAGCTTCTGTTTTTTCCAAGTAGTTTATTACTGCTACATTCTGGATACCCATTCATCACACCATTGCCAATTTCCTCTGTAAGAAATGAGCGTGTCCCGGTCAGTTTCACTCACTGCCAGTTTGCAATGTGCCAATAAATACATGATGACTAGCTTCTGCTACGCCCAGACAGAATATCTTGTCCAATATATCCGTTGCCGACTTGTGTGCATGTGGCTAGATTCCATGTGCCCAGCTAACACCATCATGCGAATTTCTTTCCTATCCATTTATCATATCTCGCAGCGTGGCCCCACAGCGCCTCCAGACCCTCACTGGTGATGCAGCCTCGCTATAAAAATCCAGATTGAATTAACTGGGGAGAGGATGTGGTCCGTCGGCTTAAACTGCCGACTTTGGTGCAGGAAACCAGGGTTCGAGCCTCGAGGTCGCGTCCACATCCTGTGGTTCTGGGCAAATCACTTAATCTCCCCGTGCTTGAATATGTAATATAATACGGTGCTCATGTACAGCGCTCCAATACATTCGGGTCGAGTTCGCGCTATATAAAAGATGCAAAAAAACAAAACAAAAAAAAAAACTTATTAATTGATTGATATCACTGTGACTTTCCGTATCTGCAGTTAGCCTTGCATGGCCTGTTTCAACTATACCCAACAATGATGACTAGTTTGCATAATTCCCATTTCATTATTCCCTGATAAGACATCACAGGCCGTTATGACAGATCGCGTATCTGTGCCAGTATCTGTTATGCCAAATTAGCAGTTTATGACCATTGTCACATGATGCCAAGAGTTCGTTATGCCAAGATATTAGATCAGAGCCAGGTTCCATTAGACCATTCTCATCAGGCTGGAGTTACAAGGCAGAAGCAACTCTGACTTTTGTACAGGCTGCATACAGAGCAGATGTTTATTCAGATCTGTAGCCATGTGCAAAAAACATTCACATGGCTTGGGCACACTAGGGACCTACAATATATACATACAGGGCTGGAGTCCGCACAGAAGCAAACAATACGGTGCCACTGTCCCAAAACAGCTTGCGGTGCCACTGTCCTAAAACACCTCGTGATGCCACTGTCCTAAAACACCTGGCGGTGCCACTGTCCTAAAACACCTCGTGGTGCCACTGCCCTAAAACACCTGGCGGTGCCACTGTTCTAAAACACCTAGTGGTGCCACTGTCCTAAAACACCTGGTGGTGCCAATGTCCTAAAACACCTGGGTGTGCCACTGTCCTAAAACACCTGGTGGTGCCACTGTCCTAAAACACATGGGGGTGCCACTGTCCTAAAACACCTGGCAGCCTCTTCACAAAGACATACTGGAGCACGCAATGTAGGGCTGCTGTAGCATTCTTTTATGTACTCATACATGTCTTTCTGAATCGCCTCAAAATATCTAAAATGGGAAAATAATGAGAATATGTGGGTAATATATACAATTTGAACAAATATAAAGTACTGTGCATTTTTTTGCTCTTTTACTAATAAGTACTGGAAGGGTTGGGGAGACATTCACAAGTCATAGAGCACACAGATGAGTACTTTCGATTTTGAGACATCACCACCATCGAGTCTCTGTAACCATCCAATGACTGGCGCAGCTCAGCCGTAGAAGTACAGTGATGCTGACAGGACAAAGCGCAGTCCTGCTTGACGCGGCTTCAACCGCATGACCCCAGTTTATAGATTCCTACAAGCCTGGGAGGTAAAACGTGAGTCCCAAGGCAGAGCATGACGACAGATGTGCTTTTGGTGCCCCATGAGAAAAAACAGGCTTAGAAGCTGAATTTTCTTTAATCAGTAGGATTATGCACAGAAAAAAACAACCACATGGTGAAGGATAATTGGTCATTTGCAGGATTCGAATTGGCATGATGTGAAAGTATTTTAATCAGACACAAAGTCTTTAAGTTACAGAAGTATTCTGGTAAGAAATCTGCATGAAATGTCATGTATGAGCCTGCATGATTGGTTTATAATTCATTTAGTCATAAACTTGGATTCACATTCTTTTTTTCCCATGATTAAAGGGTTATCATAATACAGAAAAAGCACAGAAAACATTCAGAAAAACTGCAGGCCGTTAATTAGAAGATATTTCACATGGTCAGAAGTAGGTTGCCACCTGGGTAGCTGTTTGATTTGAGTTTAAAATCTTCATTTATCTCATTCATCTACTAACTAATAAATCAGGATATGGCTCTGCCTTAGAGTTTGGCGTACGGATACTCCATCAAAAACATGACAGATATCCTGTCTGCCTTATTACAAGTGCCATCGGATATGTTATGTTATGTTACTGAAATTTTTAGAGCGCTCTGCTACCCTGAGGTGTCCTGGCGCTGTGCACTACCTGCCAAAGAAGGAAACTATGACAATTGGCTGGGAAGATCATTTAGGTAAATAGCCAAGTTTTTAATCCCTTCCTAAAGGGAAGAAGTTCTGTTGAGTTCCTGAGATGAAAAGGGAGGCTGTTCCATGCCTTAATGGCGCAATGGCGGAAACTCCTACCACCCCGGCTGGTTTTATTGTAGCGGGGGAGAATAGCGAGTCTGGATTTCAGGGAGCGCAAGGCTCTCCCCGGAACATACCACTGAATTGAATGTCTCAGGAAGTCAGGGCCCGTGCCATTAAGAGCTTTGAAGACTATACACAGGGCCTTAAATTGAATCCGTAGTGCCACAGGTAGCCAGTGAAGAGATCTGAGTCCCGCCCTTACTGAAATAAACCTGGGTGTACCAGTGAGCATTCTGGCTGCTGCATTCTGCACGGTCTGGAGTCTGGACAGGTGTTTTTTCTGGATGTTAATGTGGAGACTGTTACAATAGTCCAACCGCGACAGAATGAGTGCAGTAACGGTAGTTTTCAGGCAGTCTTCTGGAAGGAGGAATTTGACTTTACGTAAAGGTTTGAGCATAAAAAAACAGGATGAAACAACCCTGCTAACCTGATCATCAAAGGACAATTTCGAATCTATGAGCACTCTGAGAATATTTGCCTTTTGCCACCGGAACAGGAAGCCCGCCCATTGTGGTCGGCCACCAATCCGGTGTCCAGAGGTTGGCAGTGTTCCCGAATAATATAACCTCGTTTTTTTCTGCATTGAGTTTGAGGCAGTTTGATGCCATCCAGGCAACAATTGCCTGCATGCAGTTGTGACACTTTGAGGCAGTCTCAGCCTCTGAGGATATAACGCACTTGTAAGAAGGCAGGCGGATATCCACTACATTTGTGATGGAATAACCCATCCGCCAATCTCTGAATCAGTCCCTGAGTATTGCATTGTATTGGTATTTATATTGCACTGTTCAGGGCTGGCTTTAGCTCTAGTGATGCCCGGTGCGACAATCATTTTTGACGCCCCCACACCCCATGACCGCCTCCGCGGATTCTCTCACTACTACTGGGCAAAAGTGCCCATCATCTCTCCAATCATAAGTTATTACTAACATAGTGGCCCCTCCCCAGGTCAGCGCCCAGTGCGTGTTCACCAGTCGCACTGCCCTAAAGCCGGCCCTGCCACTGTCCGTACTCCTTCGATGCACAAAGCACCTTCTTGATTGTTGAATGCGAAGCTAGGCAATCATTGGTATCATTTAACGAAATTCTAAAAAGTAGAACTGAAATCACTTGCCCTTTCACCCTCTGATGACATCACAGGAAGTGACATCACTGTGATAGTCCAGTGTACCTTTTAAACTATCTGCATAGGTGCCAGATGTCCCTAGGTCATATCTTTCATCTCCACCTAGTCTCTGCTTTCCAGCCAAGTGCACACAAGAATGGGTTCTAAAAACAGAGCATTCAGAGTGCTATTGGCTAAATCACCAGTACTGGCTGAAAGGGTCACACATGAAATAGGCCCTCTTGCAGCTATGAAAATCATTGCAATTTCAAATTAACGGCCCTCTCCACTCCTCTGTAATGATCTACTTGAAAATCGCCATCCCTCCCAGGATCCTCTTGATTGGGGCAAACCGCAATGAATGCATTAATTCATCCCAGCTTCTAGCACAGTTCCATACCTAGCTAGTTTTCATTTGTTGTTCTGAATGTTGCAATTGTTCATGGCATACCGGGCAAATAAAATGCATGTTATTCAGAACATCATGTAGCTGTTTCACAATCATGAAGGTGACTTTCTAACTTTCCATTCATCTTTACTTCTGTCGCTTTTAACAATCCCGAAGGAATACTGTGAGAAATTGGGTTGTTGGTTGATTGGTTTGTGACTCCTGGTTAAGCAACAGCCACAATCCTTTGCAGAGTGAACCATAAAAAGTCACTAAATTAACTTGTATTTAACTCCAGGTAGCTTCGCATAAAAAGCAGTCTGGCATAACTTAGAAGCAATGTGTAAAGTATTTATGCAGCACACAAACAGTAATAAAGTGAATACACAACACAAGAAATACCCCTAACCAATTTTTAGGCACCAAAACGATAATAATCCAATCAGTGGAACCGGAGTTATGAATTTTTAAAGATTTTGGTAAAAATGGGTGCCTAAAAAATCAAACTGTGGACGTCTATTCATGTGGGACTGGGTCAAAGTCGAAAAATATAACGAACAGCGATGGACATCGCGGTTCGGATACCAGACGTGGATTGGGCCCTGCCAGTGCTTAACTTCGGACATAGAAGAAATTCAGAGAAAAAGTGTCAGAGAAAGTAAAGATCAGTGGGGCAAGGCTGAAGTAAGTGACCTGGGGTGGGGGCATGGGGTGGGCGAGAAAGCTTCATTGTTGGATGGTCTTAGATCGAAGCCACGGTGAAGCAGGGTCGTTAGGCCCTTTGTGTGAAGGCAGAGCACAGGCTGTTCTGGTGTAAGTGGGACTGTGCTGAGCTCCATCCCCCTATCCTGCCAGCTCAAGGCGCATTGAGGCAAACCTAATGCCTCTATTGTGTGACTGTCTGGGACGAATTCACAATGTCTAACTATCAGCTACACCCAATCGTGTGACCCAAGACAGGCTGGAGGCACAAAGGGCTAAGGGCAGGAAAACGGCAGCTTTCTAAAAGTGACATTGTCAAAACTGTAATGAAAAATCAGACCTCACCATTAAAGAGGGCATATCATTAAATTCATGGGTACCAAACATGATATATATACCTGCTCCCAACTAGGAATTACAACGTATTAAATGTAATAAGGAATCCCCAATGATGACCTATGGGAGGGGTAGACATCACAGCTGTGAAAAACGAATTTAGGCGTCTTTCACTACCAGGTCACAAAACTTAAAAGTACATGCCCAACCTTTTAATTACACAGCACCCTGCATTATGGGCTACCTATGGGCTACCTTAGTGGTGACCTATCAGCGGCGGTTTGCTCAGAATGGGGATAGTGGGGCACAGGGGTTTAAATGAACTTACCTTGTCCGCCCCGTTGCTTCATGCCTCTCGTCCATCTGCTGGAAGCACCGGAAGCACTCAGGCTTCCGGGCTCTCCCAGCCAATCATGACGCTGCAGGAGCAGCTTCGTGATTGGTCTGAGCATCCTGTTTGGACGCTCAGGCAGTGCCTGAGGAGGCTGGGCATGTTCTCCATGGGACTGTGCAATACAGCCCAATGGAGAACATTCCAAGTGCGCCTGACGGTTTGGCCGGCCCTCTAGGGGTAGTGCTAACCACTCCTCTCCTGCTCTAGCATCATGGAGCCAGCCCCTTCGACTACTGCTTAGAAAAAATAAAATTATAATAACATCATGTTATCAGGGGCGGTTCCTGCATGAGGGTGTAGGGGGCGGAGCCTCACCAGTCTTGAGTGAAGGAGAAAAAGATTAAAAGACGGTACTGAGGCAGGGCTGTCAGGTCTGGAAGTAGCAGTGCAGCCCAGCTGTGTACAAACACATGCTGCGCATGCGAGGTGGACGACCTCAATATTGCCCGAATCCCGCATGTGCAGAGTGCACCTGTGAGGCAGAGGGGAGGGCAACGAGGTGCTGCCTAAAGCAGCAGTTTTTCCAGGGCTCCGGTCGAGCACTCAGCTCGCCCGGATCTGTGACGTAGTTGGGAATATGCTTCTAGGATCCCGCCTCCTCCTCTGCCTGGCTGACCCTTGATACTGTCAGTCTATGTGAATAGGTGGGATTTTCAAGTGCCTTACGGAAGGCTTCCGCTTTTGCCTCCTGTTCATCCTTTGGATCTCTGTCGTCACCAGTCAGCCCTCAGTGTGGCCCATCAGATTCCCGACTCACATGCTACCAGGGCACGGAGCAATCGATGAGGCAAATACAAGCTGAAAGGTGAGTACAAGTGCGCCTTGCCTCCTCATCTATCAAGCTGCCTTAGAGGTCTCTGCCTGGTTTAATTTGCCTTCGGTTTTTGTTTCCTGACCTTATTTCTCTCTAATCTCCCCTCCGGTCCCTAATATTTCCCATCGGGATTCGGAAACCTTGTCAGCTCCCCTGAGGTCCCCTTCCTCATCCTGCTATCGCATTGCATTACTGAACCCCCCTCCTTGCCGCGGCTGTTCGGCCTAGCGCCGCGTGGTCCCTGACTGGAAGATCCTCGGGGCACGGGGGCAGCCTTGAGCAGTAAGCAGTGAGTTAAAAATCACTGCTTGTTTAAAAAACAAGTTTGAAAAAAAAACCACTGCTTGTACATCGGGAGAGTTATATAGTCTGGGTATGGGATGGGTCCAGTGAATGTGTGTTTAAATATGCGTGGGTCACAGTGAGATGCCAACTTACAAACGTGAATAATCGCAGTGCCAGGCCTTTTGAACTGTTAGGTGTTGGAAGAGGAGACCGCAAAATGTTTTTCTTTTAACCTTTT
Organism: Triturus cristatus; assembly: GCF_964204655.1. NCBI lineage: Eukaryota > Metazoa > Chordata > Amphibia > Caudata > Salamandridae > Triturus > Triturus cristatus. The sequence continues at coordinate 255,681,162 of NC_140581.1, read as the reverse complement.
TAATAATGTTGTTAAAGGAAAACATGTGCGTTTTACTAATGAGTACATTTTCTGTGCGTAGTGGTGATGGGCTTTTGACTGGCTTGGTACCTGCCTGCCAATGAAGTGAAAAGTATGCTTTTATTATTTATAGCTGTGGTCCAACGCTTCAAGGAAAGCAGGAAAATATTTCCTTTATAAATATGGGTTGCTCTTGAGTATTCAGCCCACATAGAAAAATGATGGAAGATAAACAGCGGGGTGTTTGCTGAGGGTCTGTACAGATACTAAGAACTGCTAATGACTATCAGGCAGAGATGATAGACAATGGGATTTTCTAAACTTAAATACATTTTTCTGTATCTCGCACAATGAACTTCATTGCATTGTTAAAATTACATAGCGCTTTCAACACTTGACCACCAGGCCTAATTTGTAACAGGTTCCTCTACGTCCTTTTCATGTCCTAACGGCCTGCACTTGTGATGAATTGTGCAGCACCCACAAAACAGTTTGTCTCTTGCTGTGAAATATTTTCCCAACAGAAAAAAAGGCATACACTGTATCGATTAACACAATGGTAAGCCTTCCTTGCCAGAGTTAAAACGTTTACAGAAGGGGCTCAACCCACTGAGTTACCTGATCAGCATATTAATGCCTCTGTTAAGTTTCGATTGGCACCAAATGTGTTGGCATAATCACAGTCTTTCCACTAGACCAAAAAAATGTAATTCCTTTGCGTATCAGCGAATCTGATTTTAATCATTTGTATCAGAGGGTACTGCCATGGCTATTTCGTAATATCTGTAGAGGAGATGTATCATATATATTGCTAAAGGTTCAATAATCTGACCACAAATGCTGTCTGATCTCTGACCAGATGTAATCTCTCTGGGCCCGTGATAATTTGAGTATTAGCATTTCTCCCCAAGCCTATACATTTTTGTTTGTCTTTGGTGTGCATGGCTTTTGCTTTGTATATCCTATTATTACCTTGCATAAGCACAGCTTCTAAGCAGCCTGTAATACATATAACTCCTTTTCACACCATATAACAAAAAAAAAAAAAATAGCGGGAAGAAACTGAGGGAAGTCAAGCTAGGACTGGTGCTTACGCCTCTCCACTTTCAAAGTTCACCAGCCGCCACTGCATGTTATTATAATTTTCTTTTCCTTTTTTGCACTGCTACAATAGCAGTGGAGCGACGCTAGTCCAACTTAGCGGAGGAGACGCCACTGTGACCTATATGTAATAAAAGGGGAGTTTAAGGCTTGGCAAGGGGTTTTAAAAGCCTAGTTGACATGGAAGTTTAAAACTGCATTCAGGCTACGGGGGCAGGCCTGGTACATGTTTTAAGTTGTTAGTTAAATGGTGGCACAATACGTGCAGCAGGCCCACTGGTAGATTTTAATTTACAGGCCCTGGGTATATAGTATACCACTCTACAAAAGACTTATAAGTAAATTAAATATGCCAATTGGGTATAAGCCAATGTAACCATGTTTTAGGGGAGAGGGCGCAAGCATGTTTGCACTGGTTAGCAGTAGTAAAGTGCACAGAGTCCTAAGGCCAACAAAAACAAACTAAGGAAAAAGTGGAGGGTAAAAGGGAAAAACGGTTGGGGGTAACCCTGCAGAGAGAGCCATGTCCAACAAATACCACTTGGAAATGTGCTGCGTAGACAATTATGCAATCACTCCTGGTTTAAATGACTATCTAGAAAATACCATTACATTTTTTTTTTAAACAGTAGTGCTATTGGAGGCTTTTATTAGAAGCTTAGCTAGTGGAGAACATATTAAATAATGGTAGCAAAATGTTAATATGGCAATAGAAAATAAAAAGAGTATGAAAAGTATGAAATGCGATCAGGGTGTTTTCAGTTTTTTCTTTTCATAAAACTCCTTCCTTTTCATAGGGAGTCTCTGCTACTGATAATAAGTAAGGAGAAGGTCTTCCATAATAAGGGGTGGACTACTGTAGTTACATAACTGTGAGCAAGCTTGTGGCACACACAGATCATATAGTCCAGTCCATGGCAGCTGGCAGTATTATCGGCCAGAGAAACTTTGGCGCAGTAGCTCTGCGAAATAAAGAATCCTCCTTTTTATCTTAGACCGAGTATACAGACCTGTATGTAGCGTTTCCGCAGGAAGAACGTATGGATGTCAATTCACCAAAATGCCAGGGGTACTGGAAATGTCATCACACGCCAATTAACGTTTCACTCACACACACAAACACACAATCACTCATAAACCCACTTTCTCTCATATAAAAACACTCTCATCCGCAAGCATTCATATAACATACATTTAAAAGCATTTTTTACTTACTTCAGCTACCAGATAGGGTCATATTCTAGCCAATAGTAAATAATGCAATATTATTCACTTAGTGCAATAACAAATTGACAGAAACCAGGAAAGTGGAGCCCCAACTATCATACATAAGGTCGAGCTGTCCCTGTGTTCCTGGCACTGATTTTGCCACTCTGATGCTAGGGGTCGAAAAGACAGTGCCAGGGGTGGCAAGGGACAAGCTAGGGTTTGCAGCTGAGACCCTTGGAAACCTCTAAATGATGTCCATGGAAGATCACGAGAAGGTGCCCTTGTGATACTGCCATGCTGAGTATATGTAAAAGAATAATAACACTTAAGAATGCACTCTATCACATAATATCTATGGAATAAAAAGCATAATATTACAATGTATAAAAATATCAGTACCATACTATTACATGGATAAGGCCGTGAAAACAATGCGAGGTCTGGGTCAAAAGTACCAGGTGAATGGTGAACACCAGTACACAATTAGGCATATGCACCACCAATGTCAATGTTTCTCACAAATACGTTTTAACGGGAATTTTCCTGCTACAGCCTTTCTTTGTGGAATAATTTTCCAGTTCAATGGTGGCTGTGCAGGATTTTTCATTGGAAAAGACCAATTTTTTAGGTCGAGCATTCGAGACCTATTGTAATTTCTTATGTTGGGTTAAAGACATCCCCCATCTCTTGATTTGTTTGTTTCAGTGTCCTTCAAAAATCCATGTTTGCCAGTGGTCAGTCCTGCCTGTTTGTCCCTCCTTTCTCTCCTTTGTTCCTCTCATGCAGCAGGGACTAAGTACTGTCTCATCACACTACAGGTCTTTGTCTGTTCTCTGGGGACTACTTTTTGTCTTGGTGTCCTGCTCTGTTTCTCTTTGCCTGTGTGTAGTTTCGGCACCATAGCTGATTTAATTTAAATATAGTTTTCCTCCCTCCCATCTCCTCCTAATTACACAGTTTTAGTGGGGGTACGTGTTTCGCCATGCCTCCTTCTTCGTAGGTTATATGTTTTAGGCTTTTAGCATTTTTCGATGTTGACGTAATTTGGGCTATTATTTAGTAGGATTGGGCTTCTTTAGTTTTTCCTAGCTCAAGCACGAGGACGTGCTCTGCTTACATTCAGCCGTCAATGCCCACTTTCACTTTCGGAGCAGCCGGGACAATGACGGACGTTTGTTTCCAATTCTATTTATTGGTACCAACTACTATCTTAGTCTGTGGAAAGTTGCATGAAGGTGGTAAGATGCCAGCGAGTTAAACACTGGTTTTAAATATCAGCGTGATGAAAGTTGTTTGAATTGTCAGGTTAACTCGTCATTTCATTGGTGCTACATAGATTTGGCAACGGTTGCGCGCGTTCAAACACGCGCTGCTTTTTAAAAAAAAATTTTTTAATTGTAACTTGCCTCTATATTGGGGTTAGGAGCAAAACTTCGGAGGCATGCGCTTTACGAAAACTTGAGGTCGTTCGGACTCTCACCACATTCTACTTTCATGTAAAAACCATACTTGTCAGTCTCATTTCTTGTTCACTTTCCAGCTCAATGCTGCTTCCGAGCCCTGGCATGATTTATACAGCCTGGCAGTGTATAATCTTTCCTATAAGATATACAGGCCTCCGGAGGTTTCCTGTCCCTCCTCGTCGCAACTGACAGCGTTTGTACTCCTCTTCTCTGCTATTTTCCTTTGTAATGAGATATTGGGCTTTTGCTCAGCGAGAGGTGATATTTCTATATTTGCAGCGCAACAGGCTAAATTACCAGATCTCAATGCCAAGGATACAAAAAACAAACCCGCTGAAAGCGTGGCAAAAATATACACGGAGCTTCTTTGTTTTGGGCAAAAGTTATTAAGAAGGTATTTGGGGGCATATCTTCAACAACTGGCGATAATTATCGCTAAGTGCACTTAGCGCTAGGATAATTATCGCCGGCTATCGCTTGTTTTTATCTCGGAGATAGCGCGCTATCAGCGACGTTTATCTCCAGAGCGATAAAAATAACCGAGTTAGCTGCCAAATGTGCAATTATCGTTGGGATTCCAGCGATAATCGCACAACGTTTGGCGCTACGTTGTTGATAGGGCAGGGCAGACTTAACCATGATATCCACCTTCCATTGGATATCATGGCTAAGTCAAACTAAAAGCAGGCGTAAGGAAAGTAGCGATAAACGCGGTTAGCGCTACTTTTCTTATTGCTATGCTTATTAGCGTGCCCATTGATAATCGGAGAAATGTCGGTTAGCAACATTTCTCCAGTTATTTTGGGAAGGAACGCCCACTTTGCATCTCATTAGAGATGCAAAGGGAGGCGTAGGGAAAAAGGGTGTTAACATGCGATTATGCATGTTAGCACGCTCTTGTTAATAGGGCGAAAACATTATCTACGCTTTTCTAGCTTTTAAAGCCATAAAAGCGGAGATAAGGCCCTTGATGATATGCCCCTACGGGAGTTCAGGTTTAATTTAGGAAGTCTTCTGCTGCAAATTCACTCAGTTACATCGCGGAGCAAGGCGGCATTCAAAACCCAAGTTGAAAAGGCTTTATCATCTATTAAAAAAACATGTTTATGCTGTAGTCATAAATGTGTTGCGCAAGACCAAGTGAGAAACAGAATGGTACTGAATCCTTTTGCTTTATAAATGTTGATTTACTTTAGAAAAAGACTGTCTCTGATTCCAGGCAGTCCACAGTTCTAATCCAAAATGCACCCGTAGCCCTATGCTGTATACAGTCTGTAATTCTGATTCAGGTTACGCCTGCAGAAAGAGTTTGCTCATAGTCCCAGTACTTATTAGAGCAGAGATCATTGGTAGCGCCTGGTTCTGATCCTATACCGGGCAGAGTCCCTGAACAGCGTCTGCTTCAGACCATATGCGAATGTTGTGGATGTTAGAAAAATTGCCTTAACATTTCTATAGTAGCTGCATGTAGTGTCGCTCCAGTGACGTGACAGGAGCGCAGAAAGGGTTAATAAATGTGTGTGAACGGGGGGCTCGTGGCTACACCCCTTTCACAGACCGCGATAATGGTTAGACCCCCGTGTTTTTTTTGTTGCATATTTATATAGCGCGAACTCGACCCCAAGGTATTGGAGGCTTTACACGAGCACCGTATTTACATTACACATTCATGCACGGGGTGATTAAGTGATTTTCCCAGAATCACAGCATGTGGACGCGACCCCGAGGCTCGAACCCTGGTTTCCAGCACCAAAGTCGGCAGTCTAGCCGACGGACCACATCCCCTCGTTAACAAATATTGGGATCTGCCAGATGTGCTGGCCTCTAGGGGGACCTTGTCTGCGAGGAGTGTCAATAATCAGCCTCACTGCGTTCAAATATTTCTTTGCGGGCCACACCGCACTGATAACCGGCGTCCGTTTATATGAATTACCGGGGCCCCCTTGGCAACACCATCTCAAGGGCCCCTCCCGACACACCAGCTGCAGTCATATTCTTGCTCAACGCCACTAAGATGTGCCGGGCTCTGACATGTAAAGCCTCACTGAAATGCCTGGCATCATAGAGAATTCTCGAAGAACTTGCTCAGCTATGAAAAGCTTTACGTTTTTGTACAATTGTTAATGTTGAATGTGTATTCCACAATTTCAGTTTCTGCACCGGAATAGCTCTTTTGTTTTGGTTTCGTAACATGATATCCATTAGAGTCATGTGTGAAAATATATACGTTTTAGCCAGTGCTTGAAATGGAAAAATTGAAGTGCAGGTACTCTGTAGCAGAGTACCTGCTTGTTTCTGAAAAGTGCAGGTACTCTCCAATTAAAAGTATAGCATTTCTCTCGAGAAGTGCTGGTACTCTCCCTCTCAAAATAAACAAGCATTTGCAATGCAACAGGTCACGCATTTACGTGAGTTTAAGCTAATGGCTAATGACAATGCGTTTTATTTATGTTGCAAAACCAAAATATAAATAAAAGATATTGTCATTTACAATTCCAATAGCTCAAACTTGCGTAAATGCGAGACCTGTTGCATTGCAAATGCTTGTTTTAGTTTTGCTACACTGTACGCAGTATATGAAACTCACCTTACCCCATTTCCTTTGTGGTAGTGTGCCTTATGTAGAAAAGATGAAACCTGGCTAGGATGTCAGGGAACCATCCACAAATCACCTTTGCTAATTGGATCCAGCCCTGCCGCTGCCTGCTATCACAGAAAGCCCAGGAAAGAGATGCCAACACCAGGGAATGACACTTTCTCCTGATTGGGGAAGTGTTTGATTGTTGGATAAAGCATTGATTTGTGCTTGGGTGTGGTTTACTGGCAGCGTTACTGAAAATCAGCTCAGTATTGCTCCTTGCAAGCCAGTGAATTACATTAGCAAAGAAATTGGCTGTAGCATGTACAAAATGTCCTGTATGCTCTCATCAACCTCTAGGGCTAGAAAGAAGAGCAGTGGGAGTACCCTGACTTGGATGAAGAAGAGGTGAGATGGCCCAGAGAGATGGAAGACAAGCATTGGCATAGCCAATAGGTCTCGCCTTTGGGACCTTATAAGTGTTTAGCCATGCAACAGTTGCATAAACTAAATACTTCTAAGGTCCCAAAAGCGAGACCTATTGGCTATGCCAAGTGGCCGTGCAGCCGCGAAAGTTATAGTGATCGCGATCGGGATCACCATCAAACATCAAACATCAAAGCGGAAAGTGAAAGTATTTGCGGTAAAGCGCGGCGCGCGCTCACGCACATGCACTGTAGCTCTAGGCTGGCCTGGTAGCACTTTTTGGAGCCCTCTTAATAAGTCTCGCCAGACCAGCGCATGCGCTGGGTCAGGCGAGACCTAAAAAAGGATGTCAAGATGATGAAGAACAAAGCCCAGTGGACTGAAGCCTGTTTGGACCACTGTTTGAAGAGCTGAGTGTTGTGTTTATCATAGCGCGCAGCGCAAGTGCAGTATGTTTCTAAATGTAAACTTGTTTGGGCACGGACCCTGGTTAGACTCTATAGATGTTCTAGAGTCTGTGTCCGTGCCGGGGAGAGTTCTTGGGAGACAGTTACGAACCTGGCTCCAGTCGTTGGTGGACGTGTTTTCTTGTGGTGCTGTTCAACAATAAATCTTCAAGTCATACGTCTTGATTACGAGCTTCATTCATAACACTGAGTTATCCATAAGCACTCAGGAGCTTGCTGCCATCTGCCAGGATGGTTACAAGAATAAACTTCCAGAAGTCGTGGAGCTGCAGAGATACATTCCAGGACTGTTCGTGAACCTCTTTATTAACCCATGGTGGCCAAATCTCCCATACATCTGCTCACATCGGATCACAAAGAGGATTTCTTTCCTCTCCATCCAAGGTCTTTCTCTGTTGGCCCTGATTCCCGATCCACTAGAACAACCTTCTTAGGTGAAACTGACCCTTTCCTGAGATATCACATTTAAAGTCACAGTTGCCCACTGGCTTAAAATTACAATTCCCAATTGGGAAAGGTGAAGACACCTGTGTGTCCAGCAGAAGCACCCGGACCCAGGGCCTCCCTTTAACTGAACATCTTGACTAAAGGCAGCCAGTTCCGAAATAGAAGGCTTTGAATTTTGGTATCCCAGGTGACTGTTGTCTGGGTGCCCATACCAACTCGCATCCATACCCTCCTGCAAAGGTATAGAACCGGTTGTGACTGCATCTGGTGCACTTTTACAAAACCTTAAAAAGTTTTTTTTTTTTTTTTTTTTTTTTTGGTTTTTATAGAGCGCATAGTCACCCTTGAGTATCCCAGCGCTAAAACCTCGAACTCCTAAAGGGGGGCACAGGGAGACTTCGAAGAAAAATCAGGGAAAAAGGAGGGTTTTGAGGGATTTCCTAAATTTTAGGAGGTTTGGTTCAGCTCTGAGGTTCGAGGGGAGAGCGTTCCATTTTCTGGCCGTTTTTACCGAAAATCTCCGGCCGCCGATGCGGGTTTTCTTCACCCTAGGGACAATGATAAGGTTTCCCTGTTCAGACCGGAGCGCTCTCGACGGTCTGTATGGAGTGATCCAAGTGCTCAGAATGGGGGGACCCGCGTTGTGCAGGACCTTGTGTGCCAGACAGAGGGCCTTGAAGGCGACTCTTTCCCTCACGGGGAGCCAGTGAAGTTTTCTCAGGGCAGGTTTGGCCGATGTTCTTGCTGGGGTGTTTGTGAGCAGGCGGGCTGCGGCATTTTGGGTTTTTTGTAGTGTTTGCAAGGTGGCTTCCGGTGCCCCGAGGTAAATAGCGTTGCTATAATCCAGCCTTGCTAGCACTAAACCTTGAATTAGCAGGAGGCGGGACTGGAATGGTAGTAGGGGGAGCACCTTTCTGCATGATCTCAGGAGCCCATAGCAGATGCCGGCTGTTTTCCTAGCCTGTGTCCGGAAAGTGAGATCTGTCTCTAGCCACACTCCCAGACTCTTAACCTCTGTCTTAGGGGAGGGGGGGTCACCCATACAGGCGGGCCAGATGTTAGGGGGAGACTCGGAGTTTTGTGACCGAGGAGCAGGATCTCTGTTTTTGACCCGTTAAGTTTTAGGTCAGAGTCGCCCATCCATTGATGGACGGTGGATAGGCAGTCTTGCAGGTTGGAGGGCTTTAGCTTGGGGTGAGAGAGGGTCACTACCAGCTGAGTGTCGTCAGCGTAGCTGACGATCGTGACTCCGAATGGGGCGACCAGCTCCTCCAGTGGGGCCATATACACGTTGAAAAGTGTGGGGCTCAGTGAGGAGCCCTGGGGCACTCCACACTGGAGGGGGATTGAGGGAGAGCGGCTTTCTCCTTCCCAGACTTGGAAGGAGCGTCGGGAGAGAAAGGATGTGAGCCATCTCAGCGCACTGTCTTGTACGCCAGTGTTCTCCAGGCGCTGGGCTAGGACCTGGTGGCTGACAGGGTCGAATGCCGCGCTAAGGTCCAGGAGGACCACTGCCACTGATCCTCCTGAGTCCATGATTTCCCTCGCTTTTTCTACGGCCGCCAGGAGGGCGGTGTCTGTGCCCTGACCTGGTCTAAAACCTGTTTGGGAGTTTTTTAGGAGGTGGTTTGCCTCTAAGAAGTGGGACAGCTTTTTGTTTGCGAGCTTCTCCGCGACCTTACCTATCCAGGGGAGGAGCGAGATGGGTCGATAATTGGATAAGTCCGCGGGGTCTAGTGACGGTTTCTTCAGAAGACCTTTAACAACGGCCTCCTTCCAGCTTTGTGGGACTTCTCCTTGGGCAAACGAGGTGTTAATGAGGGCCGTGAGCCTAGCTGTGATGGTCCGTGCTATGGTTTTAATGAACCGTACGGGAACTGAGTCACTGGGGGCCCCACTTTTCGTGGCTGCTAGAGTGGTTGCCACTTCTTCTTCTGTGACTGGTCCGAATGACGTTAAACAAGGGGATTCGGGTTTGTCCGTGGGGTTTCCTGACGTGAGGGTACAATCCTTGGCTATTCCAGAGGTGGCCTGATTGGTAGCAGGTAGGGAGGAAAGGATTTTCTTTATTTTATTGTCGAAGAAGTTAGCCAGGTTAACGCATTTCTCCTCGGCTGCTTTGGAGTCCAAGAGTATCTGCGGGGGGGCTGGGACATGGAGAAGCTCTTTAAGGATGGAAAAAGTCTCTTTAGCAGAGCACGAGGAATTCTGTATTCTTACCTCAAAAAAAGAGCTTTTAGCGCTGTGGAGGGCTTGTTTGTAAGCCTTCATGGCTGTTTGATAGGTGTTTTTGTCCGTCGCTGATTTGTTTTTTCTCCATGTTCGCTCCGTCTTTTTGCACTCCTTCCTAAGAATGTTCAGGGCCGGGGTGTACCAAGGAGCATGATTGATCCTCTTTACATGTTTAAGAGAGCATGTTAATGGAATGAGGCTGTCTAGGGGGTTGGTGAGCCAGCTGTTAAATTCTCTATCAGCGGTGTTAGGGTCAGTTGAGAGGGGGCCGTCGGAATCCCTAAGCTTCGCTACCCATTTTTCTGGACTTAACTTGTGCCAGCGTCGGGTTAAAATCCTGGTTTTCTGTTTAGGGACCGAGGCGGGCTGAATTTCATAGAAGATGTTTATGAAGTCTGTGCATCACCTCAATGAAAATACAACATTTCTAGGCTGCTTGAGCCCCATCTCCTAGCTGCAGCTTTTTGCTTCATTCCCCACCTTTCTTTTGCTGCATCCTAGGTGTGGAACCTTAGTCGGTGTGAGCCAGCTGACCTCGCATACTAGAGGGGGTAAAGTTTCTTAAAAGCTACAAAAATGAAACATGCCACAGAGAAGACCCTTGAGAGGATTTGCTGTCCTTTCATTGAGCATCAAAAGACACAGGCCAACTTATATTGCCTCGAGCTTTTTCATCTTCTATTAAATTTCTCCCTTTACCATTGTATTTGATATGCCATATAAGTCATCTTGCCTTTGAGGTTTTTGCCACTGAAAAATATTTTCATCTGATGGTTAATTTTCTTATCAGGCCTGTTTTATGACCACTATATTAGTGCATGCACCCAAGCATCCGATTAGTTTGCGAGACTCTCATTTTTCACTATTATGTATTCTGTAAGAGACCCATTTCTCTTTAGTTCCTCTGTTTTTGAGAGGTTAGTATTTAATGCATTTTCCTTTATATTTATAAACGTGGTTTGTCTTTTGCATTTTTATTCTGCTGCTGTATTGCTGGTGGAAATGTTGGACCCTTGTACCACCAACGCTTCCATAGAGTAAGGCTTTAACCACAGGTTGCTCTACGGAATGGCTATTAAAGATATATAGGGGTCGAGTCACAGTGGCATGTAAAATTACATACAAGAGTGCTTCTGATTACACATTACCCGCAGTAAAATACATTAAAGGAAAACAGTGTTCAAAACAATATGGGGCAGATTTACAAGCCCTTTGCGCCTCTTTTACGCCGCCGTTGCGTCACTTTTGTGACGCAGCGGCGGCGCAAAACCAGCGCCATGCTGCGGGGTATTTACAACGTGACGCATCTGGGAGATGCGTCATGTTTTAAAGCCCTGCACCAGAAGTAGGCGTTGCTGCGCAGGGGGGGCGTTCCGTCGCAGGAACGCCTCCCAAAAGTGGCTGAGTGAAATCTACAAGATTTCACTCAGTCACTTTTGAGCTCATGCTGCGTCAAAACCCTGCGCCTGCTTGAAGGAGGCGTAAGGATTGACGCAGCATTGTTAAGATAGGGCACCCCAGAGCCTTGCTGGAGCTGCGTCGCGCTTGCGACGCAACTCCAGCAATGTGCTGCCTTTACGGCACAGATGCGTCATGCATTTGTCCGTTTTTGCCCCATGGTGCGCCGCATTGTAAATGCGGCCCATCCATGGTGGCGGAGCGGTGACACACAATAACTGGCGCATCCCTGCTGATATGCAGGGATGCGCCAGTTATTGTAAATCTGCCCCAATATGTTTAAGAACCATTCAACGTTATCAGGACAGGACCGTCTGCAGAACTGAAGCTCTATCAGGGCCCCCCTGAAAGTCTGGGGCCCGGGGCTGGCGCCCACTTTGCCCATGCCTTAAAACATCTCTATAAATGACAACATAAAAATGGGAGAACACGTTTTTATTTTCGTTGTATTTTTGTTTTTGTTTTTATTCTATCAATAGAAGCAGCATACGTCTTCTTGACCAGGTGTAACAGATATTGCTTGTCGTATTCAAAACAGTACATTACAGCTGTGCAGCTGTGGGAGATTTCCATCAAGCGCATCATAGTCGTTAGGTACATCACATGATACATCAGAATCCGCAGCATTTGAGAAACATTGCAGTCATGCCTAAGGTGCCCTGCTGCACGCGTACCCATGCACAAACAGCATTCATTTCTCATTAGTCGTGGATAAGTATGTCTTCCTGTTTATTGAACCCTTTATATGCTATGTATTTCACATTTTGTGTGGCCTAATATATACATTCTCATTTTCATTTCCCATTTCTTTGCTAATTAAATAAGATTGATCTGGCCCCAAGCAGATTTTGGGTCTGTTTTGGGGAAGAAGTAGCTCATTATATGCACCAGATTGTGTGTTACAGTAAAGCATATCTGTGTGCCAATCTCCACTTGTCAGTGTCGGCCCTCTCGCCCACATCATAGCCGCTCTTCTCTTAGCCAACTAACGGCCTATAGCTATCAACGGTCTGGTAGTCCTCTCTATGCCCAGGTCATACCCAAGTAGTGCCATCCTCGGGTCTGGTTCTAATTCTGCACTTACTATGGTTCCCAGTACATGGAATATTTTACACCAGTACTCGTAGACTCCAGGGCAGTGCCAGGCAGTGTACATAAAGCCAGCGTTTTCCTCGCCGCACCTCTGACACTTCGAGTCCTCCGCCAGCCCATAGCGACATTGTCTTTCAGGTGTACAGTAGGCCCTGTGTATGAGTCTATGACGCCCATTCATGGGAATCGTTTTGGTCTTGTTGCAGCAATATTGCCACTCCTTATCACCGAGGGGACTTCCCAAATCTCGTTGCCAATGTAATCCAACTTTTATCATTCCTGGCCTGCGAGCCTCCTGATCGATCACTAGTGTAGAACTTTCTTTATTAGTTTGAATTGTTAGTCTGACCTTATCAGGGTCGAAAGTATGTTCATATCTGTGGCTCTAACATGTGTTACCCTAGTAGCTCTTGCATTGTGTGTCTAGCTCAACGGTAATGATATCTGGCCAATCCTGTCCTTTCTTGGATGCTGTCCCAGCATCTCATCTTCCTGTCTATAAAGAAATCACCCATAGTGATGATCCATAGGGTCCGGAGTGCCTTCCTTGCCCTCCCGTGGCCCATCGGGAACCACAACACCAGTGTAGAGGATTATCTGGGGAATATAAGAATATCCCTGCTTGTCTGTTGAGCAGCGCACACCAAGCCTGTGTCGTGACCGCAAGCGAGTCAAAAACCCTGTGCCGTCTTGTTGGGTTGCGGAAAAGAGTCTGTGGAAAATTAACCGGGGCAGCCGCATCCCTCTCCAGGTACAGCTGTGGTATGGTTTGCGAACCATAAATCCAATAGTGCGCGAATGTACTCTGAGCTACTCTTTAGCACATCTCCATGCCTGGGGCATATAGACCTCCCTGGTTATAAGGTAGGGTAAGTGAATCCCATTGTACTCTGGGCTGTCGTCCAGCCCAGGCCAATGTGATCAATAGCGAACGCAGTTGTTGTAACATTGTGTGGGATAATAGCAACGGTATATTCGAAAACAAAAATATGAATCTGGGCTGAACAATCATTTTCATAAATGCTACCCGCCCACTAGTGACAGTGGGAGTCTAATCCATCTGTCCACCTCCTCTGTAAGTCTCTGAATGGCCACCCCATAGTTCTCGAGGAGCACCACCGAGGGGTCCCTAAGAACCCGAATGCCCAGATGCCATACTGAGTTGGTTGCTCATTTTAAAGGGAACTTTAGTCTTGGGGTGTTCGTAACGGGAGTTTGATCGACTTATCCCAGTTAATTCGCAGACCTGAATAACTCTCAAATCAGAACACCTCTTCAAACTTGGGGGAGAGATTGATATCAGGGTTGCGGACGTATAGTAGGGCTTCATCATCATATGCTGCTATTGTAAGGTTATAACCAGGAAATCTCAGACACCTGTGGCTATGGTACTCTTGGAGTGCACAGGCTAGTGATTCAGCCACAATTGCATATAGCAGCGATGATAGTGGGCATCCCTGTCTGGTTACCCTGGAGATGCCAAAGGCATCAGATACTACATTGCCTACCCGCACGTGGGCTGTTGATGCTGTGTGTAATAGTTAGACTAGGCGTATGAAGAGGTCTCCCACGCCAATCCTGAGGAGCACTGTGAACATGAATCCCCACTCAACAGAATCAAATGCTTTCTCAGCATCTAGAATCTCAGCTACCGATTTTACCTCTGGGTTCAGCCATTGTATGACTCCGAATAGCGTCCTTAAATTGTGAGTCAGGATTCGCCCCGGGACAAACCCTGCCTGTTCCGGTGGAACCATCCCTGATCAATGGTGCCAATCTGTGGGTCCCAATAGTTTTGCATAAATGTTGGTGTCTACATTCAATAGAGATAGTGGCCTGTATGTGGAGCATAAGGCTTGGCTGCTTACCCGGTTTTAATATTGTGACTATCATGGCTTCTCTTATTGTATTGTGCATTTTTCCAATTTCAGCCATCTCTTCATATAATGATTTGATGTGCGGCAGTAGTAACTCTTGGAATTCCTTATAAAATGCCACCGTCAGACCATCAGACCCTGGTGCCTTGCCAGCTGGCATGCTATGCAATGCAGTTCTGATTTTATCCAGCTGTAAGGGCGCGATCAAGTGGTGCCTATGTTCCAGAGCCAACCAGGATATTTTTACGTGAGTCAGGTATTCGGTCAGTGCGTCATATCAGTCAGGAATGAACTGTATAGTGTTTTGTAATAATTGCAAAACTGCTGTACGATATCTTCTGGAGTGTGTGTGTAGGGGCCTACCTTCATCATCCAACATATCCGTGATCATGTCTGATGTTCAAGGGGGTCTAAGTATACCAGCCAGTGTCGCACCCGGTCTGTCCCACTCTCCTTAAGAGTGTGCGGTTGCATATATCCCCATGTGTTTGATCTCGTCATTGGCTATCTCCTGAAACTCAGCTAGCTTCTGCTTCATATCCGCCATGCTGCGAGGTCCCCCCTCTCCTTGGAGTGTGCCTTCCATCATGGCTATTACTTTCTCTGAGATGTCTAACCTTTCCCTTATTGAGTGGAGTACTCCTGCATGCTTGGAGATTGTAATCCCCCAGACATATGCTTTGAAGGCCTCTCATACCATTGCAAATGTACAGACCAAACCCATGTTGCTTGTAAAATATTCTTCAATTGCTTGCGTCAGCTCTGCCGTAAAGACAGTGTCCAGCAAAGTGTACAGCAGGAACTGCCAGGTGAAGGCCGGAATTCAGCGTGTTCGATACTTTAATGTCAGCTGCACTGGGGAGTGGTCTGAGTAGGTTCTGGGGAGGTGGGTACACTCTACAACTAGTGATTTTAATCCATTAGAAATCACCAATTATATATGCAGGTGTGTGTATTGTGTACAGAGGAATAATGTGTCTATTCCGCCATAGCCCACAAGGCTCCCTCTATGCATCAAATTAAGAATAGCATATGCAACATCTGAGGGGCGCCTGGCAGGGCCTTTGGACCTATCTATATCTGGATTTAAGATGCAAATGCAATCACACCCCCATATCTGTGGGAGATCCGCCTATTGGTGTGCCTTGGCCTCCACAGAGTGATAAAATTGTGGATCATCATAATTCGGCCCGTACACACAGATCACCAAGAAGACCAGATCATCCTTGTGGCACTTCGCTATATGATATATATTTCTGCCTCCTGGATCTTTGTACAGCCCCGTTAACGTCACCCCAGAGCTGCGGCCCACCCAAATGAGTATGCCTCAAGCATGTGATATGTAGCCCACTGCACAGCACTGGCCCTCCATATTCTGCTGCGCCAAAGCATCGTCATCTGATTTGAGGTGCCTTTCTTGTAGGACTGCAATGTCTATTTTATGTCTCAAGATATGCACTACTTTACTGACCTTTCTGTTGTCATTAAGGCCCCTGACATTCCAGGCCATTAGCCTTAGCTTCTGGCCTGTCATCTCACTTATGGCCTCTGGGTCTACTTCTGCAATTGACTCAATTGTAGTACTGTACTGGTGTAACGCCTGGTTCGGTATTCAGATGTATTTATCCCCATATAAAACATAGCAACAGATCCTACCCTATTAGTCCCTCCCACGCTTTGCATACCCCCAACATCCATAGCATTCATGTGACCCACCCTCCCTCCCTTAATCGTACCCAACTGCAAGAACATCGTATAAACCATAGTTCTAGGTGGAGCACACATAAGGGAAGATGTTACCAACTCTCCCGCTCCCTGCCACCTTCCTACCACTCATTTGTTGCACCGATCATTCCCAGTATCAAGGCCGCCACAACCCAAGCACGCTACACTTATTAGAAATCATCGGAAACGTCTTACCAATAGTAGGCATTGGAACATGCAGCAGGAACTGCGCTTCTGTGGGCCCCACACCGGAGTGGGAGAGATGAGGGTATTTCCTTCAAGTCTGCAATTAGGCAGTTCCAGATCGTAAAGTATCTCCAACAGTATTTTGATCCTGATTCTTTTTGCAGCCTCAGTCATCTGTGTCAATGTTCCTCGGTTTCTTGTGTTTCTTCCTTGTCACTTCGGGATCCCCCCGGGGGAGCCCTGTCGTTTTCCAGCTCACTTCATCTGCTTTATAAACTGCATTGCTGACTTGGGGTCTGTGAAGTAGTGCACTCTGCCCTCCAGCTTCATTCTCAGTTTCGCAGGATATTGCATGCTGTAATCTAAGTTTAGTTCACGTAACTTTTTCTTGGCCTGGATGAACAAGCAGCGCGCCTCCTGCATCTGGGTGCAGAGATAAATCTCGGCTCCTTCAAGGCACAGTGTTCCCAACACTCGAGCTTTCATCAGAGCTGTATCACAGTCCCTATAATTTAGCAATCTGGCGATAATTGGCCTGGGGGCCACTCCTGGCACAAGGCGAGGCGCCAGCGATGGAAGGGCCCTCTTCACAACAAATATATCAGAGAAGGTTTCTCTGCCCAACAATTCCATCAGCACTCATCCACATACTGCTCCATGTTGTTTATGTTGATCGATTCCGCTATGCCGATGATTCTAATGTTATTCCTTCGTGACCTAGCTTCTAAATCTCCAGCTTTAGACTGCAGCGATTTCAGGAGGTTATCCATTGTTTTGCATGCTGTAGATTCCATCTGCAATACATCTTCCGCATTTGAAGCACTCTGCTCCACCATGTCTAGTCTCTCGTTGTGTTTGTCCAATCGTTCTGACATCCTGTCCATGCGAAAGGTGAGGCATCAATTTTTCTGTCAATTTTTGAGAGGCTTTGCTGCATTGTTCAAAATATATGTTTCAGGTCTTCATCAGCCAAGGTCTCTGTGTCATCAGACGCTGCATCGGGATCTGAGGTGCCTGTTTCACGAGACTTAGGAATCGTGCGCAAATCGAATTGCAGCTCTGATTGTTGCTTGTCTGGTTTCCCCATTTTACTGACCTTTAGCGGCATCTCCCTTTTACCTCTAATGTCTGTCAATAACTCTCTTTGTTTGCTTCTCCCTCTTTATCCTGTGCACACAGTGTTCTTCCGGTGCAGGGCTTGTTTATAGCCTGTTCCTGGCCACTCTTTGGGGCAAAGTGATGGTGGGTTCGTCCGCAGGGTGTCACCGAGCCAGATCACTTACCCACGGCAGGCTTGGCCATGCATCGTTCAGTTATGATTTGACTGCACTGCGTGCATACTTTTACATGTACATGTTCTAGTATTCTTTCTTAATGGATTGCTTCTATGTTTTTCACTGCCCTTTTTTGAAGCCCATTCATATCTATCTCCTGCGATATAGAGAGCCGTGAAGCCGGCAGAGGCAATCTCAAAGGGGTCCTCCCTGGAAAACTCTCAGGGCTTGCATGAATCCATGATCCTCCAGCCTCCCGCTGGATACACTTCAGCTCCCAGAGCTGTGGCCGTCAATGTCACCTCCTGGACAATGCCGCCACTCCTGGTCACGTTAGCAGGTGGAGCAGGTGGACATCGTGCCTCGCCTTAGCCAGTCACTCTCCACAGGCCTCATGTACCTCTGTCCCAGTCTCACAGCTCCTTTCATGTCTCAGGGCCTCGGGATGTGCCGATATAGTATGGAGTGTATCCCTGCTAACCTCTTGCTGTGCCCGCTAAAGTTTCCGATGTGTCAATCCGAAGTCAGCCAGACCCCAGGAGAGTTCTCCATAGCTATTGCTCTCCATCCTCTCCCCGGATCAGCTATGGCTCCCTGAGCAGCTGCCACCTGCGTCACCTCCCAGGCAATGCCGCCACTCCAGGTTGCTTAGCAGGAGGAGCAGGTGGGTGCCACGCCCCGCCTTGGCCAGCCACCCCTCTTAGGCCTTGTGTACCTCTGTCTCTGTCTCGCAGCTCCTTATGTGGCTCGGGATCTCAGGGGGGGCGCCGATCCAGTATCAAGTGTATCTCCGCGGGCCCCTCGCTCACCTCTCGCTGTGCCTGCAGGAGTTTTCACCAAATCGGTCCGATGTCGGCTGGGCCCCAGGAGAGTTCTCCACCGCAATTGTCGGTTTGCTCCAGGGCCGCACGTGACTCCAAGACTGCGCAAGTGCCACAGTTAGGAAGCCCCAACTACGTCCAGCCTCGTCCAGCCCCTCTGTGTCCTCTGTTATGTTAGCCTCTTTTATATCGCGCACAGATACTAAAAAAGTGTCCCGGCGCAAGAGCCAAATAGCAAAAGAAGAAGGGACGCTTATGAACCACCAAGAACTCATGTCCAAAAGGCATTTAATGGAAGAGTAACGTTTTTAGTTGTTTTTTAAATAGCCTAAGATTATCCATGTTCCGTAACTCAAAGGGTAAGGTGTTCCAATCTCTGGCTGCTTTCACAGAGAAAGAGCAGCCACCTAGCCTCATCAAACGGAACCTACTGACCGCCGCGAGGCACTGACCCTTTGTGCGAAGCTGCCGGGAAGGCTCATAAAACGCAAAGCGCCTTCTGAGGTAGTAAGGCCCAGTCTGATAGAGAGCACCATGAACCAAAACCAAGGCCTTAAACCGAACTCGCTGTTCAACCGGGAGCCAATGAAGTGTTCGAAGGTTCTGGCTGGCACTGGATCTAACTGGCAAGCCCAATAAGGTACTAGCCGTTGCATTCTGTATGATCTGCAATCTTTTCAATTGGTAGGCCGGAAGTCCAAGATACAACGCATTGGCATAATCCAGCCTGGACTGAATAAGTGCCCGTGTTACCATTTCCTTGGCATTTTTAGGAAGCAACGGCAGGAACTTCTTAAGGCGTTTGAGCATACCAAAACACGCCCCCGCTAGTTTGCTGATCTGGGTACTGAATCTCAAATCCTGGCCAAACCAGATCCCCAGGTTTTTAGCTGGACAGCCTGAGGCACTCGGCAAAGGAAAGCCAACCGGCCAAATCTCTACCCTAAAGTTGGAGGGAAAGGCCCCATAAAGAAGCACTTCAGATTTCTCCTCGTTGCACTTTAATTGGGCCTTAGCTAACCATTTAAAAACCTCTGCAAGGCATGTCCTGGCAATGGTACGAGAGAAATCCATTTTACTCCATGTAAAGAGGAGCTGGGTATTAGTTATCTTTTTTAGGGCAGTTCGGTCGTATCGGCACTGCATTTCGCTTAACTGGCTGCCATCTTGGAGTAAGGCAAGCTCCACCCCCCAAAAATGGGAGAACAAGTTCATTGAAACTCGCCTTTGGCTCTGGCCTTTAACGCTGGAGCGGGCCTTTAAAGGCCAGTAGATCCAGCAGCAGCAGGCTCTAAGGCTATATTAGACTATAAGTATATTATTTAGAGTGCGGTGGATGGGATATTTCGTCGCACACTTGGTGGATATCCCATTCACGGTATTACAAGTGCATTATGGCAGCCAGGAAAAATATCAGTAAGACCCTAACATCCCAAAACTTAGGAATCAACATTTCTGGAATGTTGTTATACATTTTGAGAAAGGTAAATGTCTCAGTGGTAGGGTGACCAGATTTTCAGAACCAAAAAAATGGGACGGGCACAATCATAGAAATAGCACTAAATGTTGACATGTCCTTCAGCGATATATAGATGTATATATATGTATGGATGTATATATATATATATATTTATATATATATACATATATATATATATTGATTGTGTCTGTGCATATATACATATATATGAATATACATATGTATATATATATATATATATATTTACACACACACACACATATATATATATATATTTATTTACCTTTACGTTTCCACGGGCTGCCGCGCCACACGACGTGGGTGCTGCTTTACATGAGGATGAGACAGGGTATAATTCCATATCCATGGTCCCGCAATGACCACGAAAAAATTGAAGTGCACACTCGGAGCTCAAGTTTATCTTCTTTTTATAGCCAAATGCTACAAACACTGGACAGCCACGTTTCGGCACGATCACTTTTTTCAATGTCAATATGGTCATAATTCATTAAACATTTTAAAGAAACAAAGAAAGGGGACAGTTCATTAGTTAAATAGTGCAGCGAAATCGACAAAGTTCAAATCATTCGCCCCCAGTTACACAAATGTATTCATGGGCTGGTGGGAGAAGCACGTGGCCAGAGCAGACAACAATGAAAAATGGATGGATAAAGTGGCCCTGTGGGCCCGTTATATAGATGATTTATTTATCATCTGGAGAGGCACACGTTTTGAGGCTGAAGAATATATTGCTTAATATATATAATATATATATAAGCTGAAGCTCTGAGTGTGCACATAATTTTTTTCGTGGTCATGGTGTGACGTGGTCGAAAACGCGTCGTCCTAGCTGCCAGGAATAAATCGTACCTGCTGAATCAACCTTGTGGACATATATATATATATATATATATATACACACACACATGTGGGAGTGAACCTTTATAGGGGCCCGCCGGTGCTGGGGTTCTCCCTTTCGTTCTCTGGTCCTTGGACTAACAAAATAGAGGTTGGCACGGAAGCTGTAATATCAAACAATACATTTATTATCACTCATGAGTGGGACTACATCAATACAGAATCCTCAGGCAGTGTATGAGGTAGTAGATGGAGTACAGAAACCATGGTGCTTATTTACACAGTTTGTAGCTGAGTAAGCATGGAGACTCAAAAAGAGGCGGTACAAGTATACACAAGAATAGCTATTCACAAATATGGACAAATAGAAATCACTTAGTCAACAGAATGGGAGGAGTAAGAAAACTGCTTACATCAGTTGGAATAGCCTGACAGTTACACTCTAAAACAGGTGCATTCTAGCAGCTACAGGCCTTTCTGAGCATGCGCAGTGCTCTGGCTCAGTACTGAAGGAGTTAACTATAGATGATGACTCAGGCAGAATAGTAAAGCAGGCAACAGTGAAGACGGAAGAAGCACATGGCTAACGAAAATGGATACCAGAACAAAATGGCTTCAGCTTATGCTAACAGCGATTTCTGCCGATTTCCACAGACGACCCTTTTAGCATTAGCTGAAGAAATCTCTATGATTTAGAAGGAACAAGGCAAACATCTTGCACATCAATTTTCATCATGTCGCTAACTTCTTGGTCTAATACATATTGGGCGTTCACATTCTTGATGTTGTGTTTGGTGGGGATACAAGTGGAAACACAAAGGGAACAAAGCATCGGGCCACATTGTATGTATAGACAGCATGAGAGCAGGATCGCAAAGACTATAGATAGGATTGTCAACAGTTTCCAGCCCCAGTTAACAAACAATATCCATAACCAGACAGTTAAAGTCAGTGTTCCTGAATCGGAATGCATTTCAGCAGCTATCTTATGTAACTTAGAGATTGCATCAAAAACGGAAGGGGCGTGATCAGGGATGTAGACACAACAACTGCTCCCGATGATGCGACATGCACCACCACGATCAGCTAACACTACATTGAGTACCATTCGGTTTTGGAGCACCAAAATTCTCGCAATTTGCAGTTCTTCTGTGATGTTTCCAAGTGCTATAGCTGTTTGGTTGGTTACAGCCTCTACAACACGTGTCAAGTGTCTGATTTATCGGCTTTTTAAGGCAGCACCAACAAAGAAGAACAATCGCAAATTAATGTCAATATATTGCTGCAGTGCAGTATCAGTCTGATCCACCTCATCGTGATTTATTGTTCTCTTTGATCGGCTCTTTGAAATGTCATTATACAGTTTATAGTCTTTATGGTAAGAGGCAGGAGCCAAAAACACTGGTGGTAGCAAAAAGGACACATAACAAGTTCCCGACCAACCAATGGGTAAATGATAGTATCCCTTATTTCCGCAGATAAAATATGTATTGTGTGATGACATAAAACTGCTGTTGTTTACTCCAGTAATATTCAACACCAGAGTACAGTCGCTTTTCCCCACAGGAATACTTCCAATACTGTTCACACACAGGTCTGCTTGTGCTCTAGTAACAGCTATAACAGGAGGTCCATTACCCTTGACAGTTCGAGTGTTTGGGAAAACATAGCGTATGGAGGAGTTTCCTCAGCGATACTCCTCTATTTCCCATACAGTTCCTTTAGCTTGTGGATCTCCTTCCTCATCAGGGTAACAAGCTCTATTCAGTTGAGCATTCAGTCTACCTACATCAGCTTTAGTAATGTTAGCAACTTCAGATGCCTGTAGTGGCGCAAACCAGGCCCTACAAGAACCATTGTGTGAAAACGGCAAAGAAATGAAAGGAGTTCCTCCCTTTCCCTGATGAGCTGCCATCATTCCACACACCCAACAGTTGGTAATGTTCATAGCATTATGGGTGTGATGCAACATTTGAATGAACGTATTATTGAGGTAAGATGTTCTATGCTGCTGCTCATGATAGGGAAGGTAGAAGTAATGATACTCAATGGAGACATGAGTAGTGACAGTCAATATATTTCGAGCAGGAGCCACTTCTTCTACAATCCAAGTTATCACTGCCATAATGATAATGACAAAAGTAAACCCAACAATGAACATAGTCGTTCGATCACAAATTCTCGCAGCAGTCGATGTCATCTCCATAGGCATGTTTATCTCGACGTCGAACAACAAAGCAGATGGAACCCTAAAGTCCTGGGCAGCCGCTGATTTCTTCACTGAGTTTGAGATGAATATCCCTACCGGAGTCCCGCCCTTTGTAGCTCAGACTTCACTAACCCAGGACGGTGGCTCAGCCAGTCTTTTTCAACAATCAAGTATCTCTTTTCCGGGGTCGCAGCTAATATCGAGATGCACCAGGGATCGTGTGGTCCGGGAGACTTCCTCAGGTTCTTTGGGGGACGCAGCTTGGCCTCCCTCTGTGTTCATGATGTGACGGTGATCTTTTAGTGCAGCAGGTTCCACCAATGCAGATGGCACCCTCTTGCAGTGGGTGGAGTGGACCCAGTTCTTCCGATTGGTCACTCGGACTGCAGTTCTGGTGGCTAGGAGAACTTGCTCTGGTCCCCGCTACCTCGGTTCCAGACTGTTCGACCTCTGGAACACTTTTACCATCACATGGTCACCGGGCCGCAAATCATGACCATCACCTTGTGACCTGTCAGGAAGAGCTTCTCGAACCTGTTGATGAATAGAAAGCAAGCTGTCAGTCAACTGAGACAGGTAGTCACTCTCAAGGTACATCATGTATAGGGCGTGGCTTAGGAATCCCCCAAATATTCATTGGCCTCCCGAAAGCCACCTCATACAGTGTGAGGCCAGATCGTGTATGTGGCACAGATCTAATGGATAGCAATGCCAAGGGCAGTGCATCAGGCCATTTCAGAGATGTGGAAGCCTGTATTTTAGCTAATTTATGCTTGAGGGTAGAATTGTATCGTTCCACTAGCTCTGCTGATTGTGGGTGAAAAGCAGCATGGAACTTCTGCTTAGTTCCCAATCCTTTCAAGACATACTCAACAACTTGCTCAATAAAATGGGGTCCAGTGTCACTTCTCAAAAGTCGGAAAACACCGAATCTGGGGAAAAACTCCTTTAGAAGCACCTTTGCTGTAGTAAGAGCTGTATTATCTTTTGCAGTGTATGCCTTTATCCACTTACTTAAGGCACATACCACTACTAGGTCATATTTCAGGTTATTACAGTGTTCAAGCTGGATATAATCCATTTGCAGTACCTCAAAAGGTGCAGTTGGTGTTGCAAATCCTCTGGGAGTTCGTGTTCCCTTTCCAGGATTATACTGAAGACAAATCAGACAAGACTGAACTATCTTTTTAGCTGTGCCGGTAATATCTGGATGATCCCAAACCTGCGTAAGTAACTTTGCTATTGAGGATGCTCCAACATGTGCCGGCCCATGTGTCATGTGAATCATAGGATGTAAATAGGCTGTGGGTAATCTCCATTTAGTCATTTCTTTATTCCTCCAACAGCCCTCATCATCCAATGTTCCCTCCTTAGATCATTGGTCTAATTCATCAGCAGAGGCAGATCGCTGCATGTCCTGCACTTCTTGCCTGGCATCATGCCAATGTTCAGCCTGTGACTTAACCACATACATAGATGTAGTACTTCGCTGTATTGCAGTCTCACGGGCTGTGTGATCCGCAAAGGTATTGCCCTGCCTTTTTTTTATCAGTCACTTTCTTGTGTGCGCTACACTTAACAATTGCTACTTTCTTAGGATATGTCAAGGCAATAAGGAGGTTATGTACTAATTCCCCATGCACTATTTGTGTCCCATGTGATGTAAGAAATCCTCTTTCCTTTGAAAGTAGCCCAAAATCGTGAGCCACTCCAAAAGCATATCGGCTTTCGGTGTAGATGTTAACAGACAAGTCAGTACTAAACTCACATGCTCTTGTTAATGCTATCAACTCAGCTGCCTGAGCTGACTTCTGTGGGATGCGAGCTGTCTCAACTACCTTCTGAAGTGTTGTAATTGCATAGGCAGCCGAGGACATGCCATCTGACAGTTTCAAGCAGGACCCATCAACCCACAATTCCCCATCAACACTTGAAAGGGGTGTATCTTATAGGTCAACACGACCCTTTGTTTGTTCCTCAGTAATGGATATACAGTCATGGGACTCTTGCAACTGAGACTGAGTAGCTGGGAATGGCAAAAGAGTAGCTGGATTAAGGGCCGTACATCTTTTCAAGGTGATATGAGGAGCCAAAAGTGTCAATTTATATCCTGTCAGACGACCACTAGTCCGATGCTGTGTTTTCATTTGATTTAAAAGGGCATCAAATGCATGGGGTACTAACACAAGCAATCTATGTGACAAGACTATCCCCTCACTCTGACGTATGGACACAGCTGCCACTGCCACAGAACGAAAACACCCAGGCAACGCACGAGCGACTGGATCAAGGACAGCTGAAAAATTTGCACAAGGATGCTGCTTATCACAGTGTGTCTGTGTTAAAACTGAGAGGGCACAACCGTCCCTCTCGTGTACATAGAGTGTGAAGGCCTTAGTGTAGTCTGGAGTTCCTAATACTGGTGCATAACATAGAGCTTGACGCAACTGTTGAAAAGCAGTCTGGCATTCAGTAGTCCATAGGAGAGGCATCGGAGTGTCTTTAGTCAAAAGGGCCAACAAGTGTTTAACAATATATGAAAAGCTAGGGATCCATTGCCTACAAAAAGAAGTAAGGCCAATCAATGCACAAACATCCTTTTGAGTACAGGGCACAGGCGTGTCTAAAATAACTTGAATGCGGTCTGGTGTGAGTGCACGTCCCTCCTTAGACAGGAGGTGACCTAAATAGGTAACCTGGTGCCTACAATATTGCAATTTCTTCTGAGAAACCTTGTGATGGTGAGATGCAAGAAAGGAGAGCAATAACAGTGTACCTTCTTCACACTGGTCAGGGGTAAATGCAGCCAACAAGATATCATCCACATATTGTTTGAGAGCCACCCCTTTCGACACAGGGAAAGAATCAAGCTGCTTTTTCAATGCCTGGCTATAAATACTAGTACTCTCTCTATACCCCTGTGGAGCTCTACAAAATCTGAATGATCGAATATTCAAAGTGAAGCCGAACAAATAACGGCTGTCAGGATGAATAGGCATTGAGAAGAAAGCATTCTTCAAATCGATCACACTGAATGTAGTTGCAGTCGGAGGAAGCATAGTAAGAAGTGTCGTGATGTCAGAGACTACCGGGTATTGTGGCACCACGATCTTATTAACCTCACGTAAGTCAATGATAAACCTGTATATTTTAGTATCAGTGTCTTTGTTCAAGATGGGAAGGATCGGACTATTACAAATATTATAAGGGACTTCTTCCACAACCCCTGCACTAATCAGATCTTGTACAATACGTATTAGTGCCACTTCACCTTCTCGAGATATTTTATATTGAGGCAGTCAAGGCAATGAAGCGCCCTCCTTCACTTGAATATGGACTGGTGGGATAACCATTTGTCCAACATCGGTATCTGATGTAGCCCACAAGGTACTAGGTAGTGATGCCAAAGCAATGTCTTCTCTAATGAGACAAGACCTCTCAACCATGGGATAGTTATCATTCAAAATAACACGCACACCTTCTGGGGAACAACATATCATAGCACGAAAATGTTTGAGCATATCGAGACCCACAATATTGTCCAGTGTGTTAGGGGAAAGCAAAAAAGGACATGCTGCAGTGAAATGATCGGTACAAAAGGGGGTGGTGATGGACGGAGCATCAGAACCAATCAAACACTCACACCCAGTCAAGAGATCTGGGTTTGATCCATCACCGTTCTTGATTTATCAACATGAAATGCAAGTGGTTGTGGCAGTGGACTAAGGGAAGGTGTCCCATCGAATCCTATCGATTTTATTGTTAAGCCAGGCAGGGGAGCCCTAGGAACCAATTGTTTAGACAGGGCACTACGAGTAGCTGCTGTGTCAACCAGAAACCGATCAGTAGAACCCAAGACGTTTGCATCGACATAGGGACCCTTCTGATCTACTGGGACTTCAACTGGTTCCTGACCCCATCCTAGGCATTCCTATGCATAATCAGAGTCCTTCAAATCATCGGTCGAATAATCGGACATTTGATATTGATTTAGCCTGTCAAAAGTATTAGAGGAAATTTGAGTATGCTCAACTGCCTCAAACCTGGTACGATTATCCATACCTCCCCTATTTCCTAAGTTGCCTGGGCGGCTTCTCATATGTCCTCTACCCCGCTGATACTGCTGACCTTGCAAAAGGTGGCACTCAAAACGCCAATGTCCAATCTCCTTACAATAAGCACACTGATCGGAAGACAAAGTTACTCGAGGAAAAGAGGGAGCACCAGGACGATACATCGCATGTCCGCCTCTACCACCACCTCTATAAGATGGACCATAAACCTGAGCTAACATAACCTTTGTCTTTAAATCCTTAGCCCTTTTATCCTCCTTGCCCTTTGCTTCCAATTCCTGACGTTCATAATACTGAGCCATAGTTAAAAGAGAGACTGTGGAAGACGTAGTCCATGAACTCTCACTGGCCTTTAGGCGACTAGCTATTCCAGGCAACATGTTCACAACAAATTTGTCAACGAACAGGTGCTTGCCCGTGTCATCTGTCAATGACTGCCCACTAAAGTCATGGAATGTCTCCTCAAAACGTGTAAAGAAATCCGAAACTGTTTCATCCACTTTCTGCTTACAAGACGCTAACATAGTCCAATCTATCTTTTTAGGGGTATAAGAGTTTTCAACTTAGTTATTGTAGCCTTTGAGAGGTCTAATATCTCTTGTCGCGGTTTCTGTGCAAGTTCTCTTGCTGCATCTTTTCTCTCTATTTCCACCCAAATATCTCCGAAAGCTGTATGATCGTCTACTTTCCGAATCGATCTCCACATATTAGGGGGTAAGATAAGCCCCAAAAACATGTCAAAGTCATAGTGAAAGAACTGATAGCTCCTTCAACTTCTTCATAAAAAGCAGACGGATTTTTCCGCGGATCAGGCCAAGCAACTTTACGAGCCGTGACATCCGCCCTACTCCAAGGAGTATAAACCCAATTTTGAACAAAACTATCCCTTCTCATCACTTGAATCTTTATTATCACTTGTTCCCATAACCCAAGGAGGAACATATAAAGGCGCAGCTTCACGCATTGGTTTCCCATGAACTACAGAAATACTAGTATCCTTATCTGTCCCTGGATCTTCACCATGTGACACGGGGGTCTGATCTGTTTGTTCAGCTGGAACTGTACCAGCTGTCTTTTTCTCCTCTCGCAAACAGAATGCATCAGTTCGTAGTTTAACCGCTCGTCTAATCAAATTGGCCACCTGGGAAGGGAGAAAAAGACTGTCATTCAATTGTTTATGATCAGATTTTATATTAGCAAGCTCTAGATCATCGGAATGTTTCCTAAAACTAAGTATTACTTCCGCAGTAAACGACTCTGCAAAATATAACTGCTCTGAATCTAGACATTGCTGAACCATTGCTATAAGGTCTGAAGCAGAGGTGATACCACGAGCTGCTTTACGAGCAGTGGATCTAAGAGCGACCCACAGTCAGTGGCCAGAAAAGAGTGAGTCTGCTGTTTACCTTCTGCACCTGTCCCTTTCTGCTCTGAGAGAGATGCATAGTCATCAGAATCGTCCTCGGGGGCAGAGGGAAAAGTATATGGAGGCAGAGATCGATCTAACAAAATTGAATCATCCTGAGGTTTATTAAGTACAGGATAAAGGGGGCGCCGGACAGGGTATTGGCCAATTACCTCTAGACGACGCTCCCTATCCTCTTTCTCTTTTATTTCCTTCATCTCTTTATTTTTCATTTCCTGCGCTTTCATATAGATATTTTTGCGCAGTTCTTTATCTGCTATAGCTTGCTTTCTCCTCACTCTCTCATGCGCTTCTTTCTCCCACATTCGTACACAATCAAACATATCTTGTCTGCTTTTATGAATGAACGCACATTGTTCCACATACTAAATCTTTCTAAGATCAAATGACCCATTTATTGGCCATCGTAAATCAAAATCTTTTTTTGTATATTTATTCCACAGTGCACAATACATTATGGAAAAAATACTGTGTTTAACGTACATGTACCTTTTAGGTGTCCACTCAGGGGGAGACGGCTGACTTCGTTCTAAATCCATTTTGGTACCTCCAAAAAGGCAACACATCCTAGGAGAGTGCTAGAAACAGGCATGTCACAAATATTATAGTAAATATAATATTATCACAAAATGGTACTTATCGCAAATACAGTACGGTTCCAAAATTCAAAAGGTAGAGAAAAATCTCCTCATTGCCTGCCTATGTATATTGCAATACACATATTATCTAACCAAAACCAGAATCTTGGCCAAGCAAATCCAAAATCAAGAGTGCCGCTTTAGCAACCTTACCGAGCAAAAGTCTCCAGCCTCCAACTGCCAAGCTCTGGGTTGACCTAATGGTCACTGTAAAATGAACGTCAAAGGGATCTCAGCCGGGACTGGTCACCACCTAGAGGGTCAAACCAGGAAAATCGGAAAAGTACTTTGGTCTGCAAAGACAAGGGTCTCCTCGTGCAGTGTACGTCCTCAGCGAGATTCCAAACCTCCGTCAAGACCACTCCTTTGGGCGGCCATGTCTCTGATGAGCCCCACGTGATGGGCGCCAAATTGTGGTAGTGAGCCTTTTTAGGGGCCCACCGGTGCAGGGGTTCTCCCTTCCATTCTCTGGTCCTTGGACTAACAAAATAGAGGTTGGCACGGAATCTGTAATAGCAAACAGTAAATTTATTATCACTCATGATTGGGACTACATCAATACAGAACCCTCGGGCAGTGTATGAGGTAGTACATGGAGTACAGAAACCATGGTGCTTATATACACAGTTTGTAGCTGAGTAAGCATGGAGACTCAAAAAGAGGCGGTACAAGTATGCACAAGAATAGCTATTCACAAATATAGACAAATAGAAATCACTTAGTCAACAGAATGGGAGGAGTAACAAAACTGCTTACATCAGTTGGATTAGCCTGATAGTTACACTCTAAAACAGGTGCATTCTAGTAGCTATAGGCCTTTCTGAGCATGCGCAGTGCTCTGGCTCACTACTGAAGGAGTTAACTATAGATGATGACTCAGGCAGTATAGTAAAGCAGGCAATAGTGAAGACAGAAGTAGCAAATGGCTAACACATGGCTAACAAAATGGATGCCGCAACAAAATGGCTTCAGCTTATGCTAACAGCGATTTCTGGCGATTGCCAAACACATACATACACACACAATCCCCTTCAATCCTCCAAAGATCGGGCACGGATACCAATTTTACTGCCTGCAAATAATTTATTTTGAGAAAATTCTGTTATGACGCGTTTCGGCCAGTCCTGGCCATGATCACATACGACCTGCATTTTAGAAAACAGACATCACATGATGTATAAACAAAAAACAAATTACTGTGCAAATCACTGCCAAAATGAATAGTTTTTGTAAATTGTGTGCAAAACCGCTAATTTAAATAGAGATACAAATCTATAATAGCTTATAGCTATTTACATTTTCTAAAAAGTTGATTCAATAATATACATAACTTTATTAACAAGCATTTGCAATGCAATAGGTCTCGCATTATTAAAGTTTGAGCTATTGGCATTGCTAATAATAATGCAACACCAATAGCTCAAACTTTAATAATGCGAGACCTATTGCATTGCAAATGCTTATTGGTATGGTCCACAAGAGGCTTTGGCCTTCAGATAGTAAATAGCTGTATGTGAGGCCTAAAAACGGAAATAGAAGTATCAGCTGCGAAATCTTTGCAGCATGAAGATACAAATAAGGTACCATTGGGTAACGTGGCAGCTGCAGAAATCTATGTCCTACCTGCAGGTCACCGGCTAGTTACCCAGAGACTGACTTCGTTTTTCATCCTCCCTGGATCTATAAATGATGTACTAGTCAACGGGACAGTAGCAGCAACTAATATTTAAAGAACCATGCAAGCACGAATCATCGGACAATGGCAGCCAACATAATATAAACTAGATACAAAGATAAACAAGGTGATGAATGAATGGCCGAGAGATGGCTGGACGGAATAAAGTGATATATGAATGGATGCAGTCGGGTGATGGGTGGATGAATGTAAGAAGGCGATGGATGAATGGGTGCCTGGCGGATAGATGAAACAAGTGGACGAATGGAATAAGATGGATAGATGGGTGGATGAGTGGGGATGGATGGATGGAATAAAGTGATATATGAATTGATACGATATGGTGATGGATAGATGAATGGAGCTGGCTATGAATAAATGGGTGTCTGATGGGTAGATGAAATGTGATGATGTGTGGACGAATGGAATAAGATGGATGTGTGGGTGGGTGTTTGGGTTGGAGGAAGGAAGGGTGGGTGGATGGGGATGGATGGATGGGTGGACAGGTAGATGGATAGATGGTGGGTGGGTGGGTGGATGGATGGGTGGGTGGATGGATGGATGGATGGATGGGAGGATGCGTGGAAGGGTGGGTGGATGAATGAATGGTGGGTGGATGGATGGACAGGTGGGCGGGTGCGTGGGTAAGTGTAAGGATGGGTGTATGGATGGGTGAATGGATGGGAGGATGGACAGATGGGTGGACGGGTGGGCGGATGAATGGATGGTGTGTGGATGGATGGATGGACAGGTGGGCGGATAGTTGGGTGGATGGATGGGTGGATAGATGGATGGATGGACAAGTGGGCAGATGGATGATAGATGGGTGGATAGATGGATGGATGAATGGAGCAAGTGTCTGTCGCACACCGTGAGCTTGGTGAATGTTCTCTTACCTTGTACTCCAGGGCCGCCTCCTCCAGGGGCACCGCCTCATGGAACCGGTGCTCCTTGGCCTCTCTGCACACCACACAGATGGCCGTCCTCTCCTTCCTACAGAAGAGCCGCAGCTTCTCGCGGTGCCGGCTGCACTCCCCCTCCACCCGCACCTGCGCCGCTTGCTGGCAGAAGCCCTTGGCGATCTGCACAATGTTGGCCAGCTGCCGGTTGGAGCTCAGGGCACCCTTGGGTGACGCCTTCCGGCACTCGGGGCAGGGGAAGTTTGAGGCTACTCCTGCCCAGCATCGGGCGAGGCAGGGCCGGCAGAAGTTGTGCCCGCACTGTGTGGTCACCGGGTCTGTGTAGTAGTCCAGACAGGTGGAGCATCTGGTCTCTTCCATCAGGTGCTCCACGGGGTTTGCTTCAGCCATGGCCCAGCAGAGAGAGGGGGCACAAAGTGGGGCTAATGCGGGACAGAGCGGAGCTCACAGAGGGGCAGGGAGTGGGGCAGAAAGTCGGACAGAGAGGGAGACAGGGAGAAAGAAACTAAGACTGGGGCAGAGAGCGGTGCAGGGTGATCAGAGAGCCCGGCAGGGAGTGGGGCAGAAAGCAGTAGAGAGAGCTGGGCAGGGAGCTGGACAGAGGGCTCCCTATGCAGAAGTATGGAACGGAGCAACAGCAGAGAGTTGGACAGAGCAGGGTGAAGAGAAGCCCTGAACGTGACGAGAGCCGGGCAGGATTGCGGGGCAGATAGCTGGACAGCGAGCCGGGTAGAGATCCGCGAAGAGAACCGGTGAGGTCATCCAGGTTTCGAGTTTCGATTTCGTTTCCTCAGAAGGCGTGAGCAGAGGAGGCAGGGAGTGAAACTCACATTTACAGACCCACGCCTATATTTCAAGTGTGTCCAAATTATGTTTAACTAGGCGGTCTCAGTAAGGAAAGGCAGCCAAGGCACGGGGAGAAAACGTGATCTGCCCAATATCACACTATTTGGTCCCGTATGAGAGCCATGATTTCAGACGCAGGCCACTGTTGCTGAAGTCTACAACCTGCCCAACTTACCTTCTGCATTAAGAGTCCAAACTTCAAACAAGCGGAACTGAAAGTGATCGCGAAAGCGATCACTATTGTTAAAAAAAGAAAACGACAATGAGTGTTTTCAATTATCGCTCCCGTGTCTGTGCCTGATAATTGAAACCACATGGGCTTTGGAGCACGTAACAGACACCAATAGGTCGTGGGCGGAGCAATGCGCCCGCCTTTGGCCTATTGCGTGCTCTGTTAACAAAATACACGCACTCAAAGCCCAATGACAGAAGAGCAGACAAAAAACACATGCACGAGCGTGTGCGATTCCTTGGTCCATTTCTGAACCCCGGACAAAAGAACTCTCACCTGCGCGAGCACTGCTGCACAGTGCAACGCCGGTCGCGAGACCTAAAAAGGAATAAAATACTATTAAATGTGTATCTTAGATTATGGAGTTGAGTTTAGACAATTCATCTCTAACATGCACAATGAGATAAAATAATTTCTCAAAGATTTATTATTTGCAACACAGTGCTAATAGAAATTGGCAGCTGTGTGCTATTTCTAAATGATACTGCCCACAAAATTATTAAAACCATTGCTATGGTAATTAACAATATTCCTGGATAAATATTTTATGATGAATCATTAATGAGTGACAGTCATGTAGACATAGCCTCCGTCTTCCAAATCAACTATCTATCGAAGCAATACTAGGCTATTAAAAGCAATTCATTTATAGTCTCACCGTTCAATAAAATAGCTTCTAAAACCCAACTTATTAAATATCATCATATTCAAATCATGATCAATGATAGAATTATATAATCGAATCAAATATAAAATTATATTGATACCAATCAAAGATCTCCTAAAAAATGCCTGAATACAAAAAACTCAATATATGTATGTATGACCTCTGGGCTTTGCAGGCCTCATTCACCCCTCATTAAATCCTGCTGCGCTGCTTGAATGCAGCCAAGCAGCACAGCAGATGACTTTGTAAGTGTTGTGTCTTTGTGTTGACAGAAAGTGTCGGGGACGCCGGGACAATCCTGAAGTATCC
Organism: Triturus cristatus; assembly: GCF_964204655.1. Classification (NCBI taxonomy): domain Eukaryota; kingdom Metazoa; phylum Chordata; class Amphibia; order Caudata; family Salamandridae; genus Triturus; species Triturus cristatus. Next base: position 255,647,473 of record NC_140581.1, on the reverse strand, counting down.
GGGACGTCTGGTCACCGTACTCCGCGGTACCTCAATGCGGATCCACAGAACCAGCTACCATCAAGCCATCAAGCCTCGGTCTGCCCTCCTGATGACTCCTCTCTCTTTTGTTGCCCGGCTCCTGTCCTGAGTTGGTATTCAGTGCCCTCCACAGCAGCTGCGGCGCGGAATTCCTGCATATTCTCTAAAGCTATTTGGGTTCAAGTAAATCCTAACCCTGGTAAGTGGCATTCCTTCCTGGTTCGTTTCACTTTATTTATCGCCCATTCTGTGACTGTGCTGTGAGCTCTTTACTTGGAATACGTAAGAGAGAGTGGTTTTGTTCATGGTATTCCACATTCTGCCCAGATGTATCTGGTCAATAGCTTCTCTTCCTTTTTTATTAATCGGTATTGTGTGCCCACTTTAAAGGGGCATTGAGGATTCATTGCTGCCAAGTGCAGGTTTGTTATCTGATGACACGTGCACTGGGGGCAATTAATAATTCGACTTCATGGTCCTAGGATAATCATACAGAAGAGAAGTCTTGGAGAGTAGTGTAAGAAGTCCAGTTTGTGGTTTTGTAGATATATACAATTATGAGAATGCAAAAAATGAGCTTCAAAACGTCGAAAAAGGTTTTGTTAGAAATACATTATTTTGAGAAAGCCCAATTATAAGAAAAAAGTTAAAAATAAAAACATTGCGATTGTTCTTGGGTTACAGCAAAGCCACTGTACGGTAAGCTTTGGCTAAGTCAAATGTCTCACATTGCTCTGTGAAAGTGGCGGTCCATAGATTGTCAAATTTGTGTTAGTGCATATGCTTGAGAATGTGAGAATGCCTTATGTTTGGCCGGATGAATGCATGGATGGATGATTGAGTGATTGAATAATTAATGGATGAGTGAGTGGATGGCTGAATACGTTTGTGCAGAATGGATGAGTGGGAAGTGAGTGAGTGCATGAATGGATACAGTCTGGTTATACCAATCTGATGAGCCAAATTCACCAGAAGTCATAATGTTATTAAAATGGCAATAATTACCATTCCACCATTACACAAAGGTTATTCATCAGTGTGAAAATGATGTCCTGAATATGCTGCCAGTGTTACAAAGAAGTTGTCACCATCATGCCATAGTTGTCAGATGTGTGCCACACATTAATGCTAGGTTATGGATGCCCAAAATATGTCAGAAATTACAATCAGCCTGCATAATTCCAAAAGTGTACACCATTGTGACACTGGTTTCTACAGCTTGTAAAGAACCAGGCCCACTCTGCCATGGCCTGCTTACTTTTATGGTCGGCAACCATCATGCCACAGATGCCCACATTACAGTCACAAACAGCTACATATGCAAAGAATGTCGCTTAGCTCATAGAAAAACACTGCAATGCTAAATTACCATAACATAAACTATCTATAGCAAATACAAACACTTCCTTTAACATTGAGTCTTTGATTTACTATGCCATATAAAATGTTACTTTAATTCAGAGCACAAATCTCAGAGCAACAAAATGAAACACCAACACAACACAATATAACTCTTCAACACAACAGCACAGCACATTAGCAGCAAACAACAAAACACAAACACCAACACAGCACCAAATCCAACACAACTGCATTGATGTGCGTTTCTGCTATCATGTGTTGTATTTGTGTGTTATGTTATTGTTGTGTGGTCCTGTTGTGTTGCTCTTGTCTTATATTATTGTTTTATGTTTGTGTTTTTCTAGTAATTTGTTTTATTTTGTTCAGATGTTGTGTTGATGTTTGTTGACACTATGTTGTAGGTGTGTTTTGTCTTGTATTTTTATGCTGTTATATTATGTTTTTTAACTATGGTATGCTTTTAAAAGTGTTATTATATTGTGAGTATGTTGTGTAGTCATCTTTGTTGTTTTGTTTTTTGCTGTGTGCTGTTCCGTTATTGTTATCCATTATTTTTTGTGCTGCTATTTTTGATTTGTTATTCTTCTGCCATGTTGTTATTGTGTTGAGGGTTTCTCTATAGTATTGTTTGTTATTGTGTTGTTTGGCTATTGTGGTTGTAAAGGATGAGTTCTATTGTTGGTGTTGTGATGTTATTGATTTGTCATTTTGTGCTACTTTTGTGTTGGTGTTGTGTTGAAAGTGTAAATGCAATTATTATTGTAACTGTTTCGTGTTGTAGTTGCAGTTGTGTAATGTTGCTTTGTGAGTAGTGTTTTGACTTGTAACGTTTTTGTCATTGTGTGTATTGGACAGGCATGGTGGTTGTGTTTTGGTCGTGTTGTATTTAGTTGTGCCGTTCTTTTGTTCCAGGATTGCATTGATGTGGTGTGTTTTTATTATTTGTAGTTTTCTTGTCGAATTTTGTGTTGTATTGCTATTATTGTTATGCTGGTCATTTATTGTGCTCTTCTATGTTGAGTTGTTTTTGCGTTCAGTATTTGTTATGGTTTTGGCTTGTGTGTTTTGTTGTGCTGATATTCTGGATGTGATGTTTGAAATATGATGTTGGTATTCTGTTGTTATTGTGTTGTTTGCTGTGTTAATTGAGATTTTTTAACATAAATGACATTCATCATTTGTTAGAAATCAATTTGCTGAATGCCGTTGCTCTGAAACTTGGCTTTTCACATTGTTTAAAGTGTATAAATTGCTTCTGTTTCCTTATTTGAATCCGCTTACTTACCCTAGTCCCCATACAATTAAGTGTCACCGTAACAAAAACACACCACAAACAAACATGTAACCATTATAACACAACACATAAGCACAAAGCAATAACACAACAATAACAATATATAACACCGCCACAGCACAACTGCCTTACCAGCACAACACACACACATATACACAGACACATACACACACAAATACACACACACCAATAACACAAATACAACATGGTAAAGAATACAATACAACATAACACAACTACAACATGACTGAAAATACCAGAGCAAAATAAACATTAGACAGCGTAGGTGAGAATGTTTCTCACACTTGGCATTCTACAAATGTGTTTTTTCCCCTCAAAGATCACAACACCCTTAAAATATATTATATTGGCAAACAGTAGATCTAAGAGGGTTTCGATGAGATCACAGATATTATTAAATTTGTAAATTTAGTCCATGTCAGTGGGTCACATTATTTGTACCACTTTTCTGAAAAGAAAAGTTTATTTGACCTGGCCACAACATTCAGAAACGCTTTCTATTTGGAATTGTAGCAATTAATGATCAACAAGCTACAAAATATACAAAACGCTGAAGCTAAGACTCTTTTTGGTCCCAACAAAATAAACCATGTGTGGACAAAAATCTCTCCTCTCCATCAGTTGCCTCTCTACAAAAGAAGTGGTTTTAAATGGCATGTGTTTTGCATCTACGATCTAGGCATGGACTTTTTTCCTGAGGAATAATGCTAAATATAGAACACTCTACTAATTTGCACTTTGCATTTAAACATTTGGTTTTCTGTTCAGTTACAGTCCAGGGCACTTTGTTATGAGGTGCCCTTCTGCTTGACTCAAGAAGAAAATCTGCTCATCAGAAATTCATAACAACTTTAACTGTTTGTAAGCTACCTTCACACTCTGTGTTAGAATGGTCAGAAGGCAAGGATATCTGTGAGTTTCTTCTCTAGCGCCAAGAGGCCCTGTCAGATCTATAGGACACTGTAGGATCTTGCTACAAGAGATATGGTGGTGCATCATTTTTAACTCTTTCCTTTATATATTTTGTCGACAATATATCCTATAATTAGAACACTCTGCTGCTCATTCCATTCCCAGTCAGTGTTTGCATGATCAGCCCCATGTTTCCTAAACTGAAGCTGCTGATTTTTGACTTTGCGCACTGAGTCACTGCTAACCAGGCCCCCGTGCATGTGCTAAGATCCTTAACACTTTTTATTTCAATCCTCATTTTACCATCAATCATATAGGCTGTTGGATATGTCATCTAACTGGATACACCCCACCAGACTGACATAAGTACCCCTGACGGATGTGTCATTGCAACAAAGTTGTAATCATTGGATAGTGGTCGTATTCTGAGTCAAAAGGTCCTCCCAAAAATTATTGGTTCTTCTCTGGTCAACTTCCACATCCAACTGAGAAACCTGATTTACTGTTTTAACCCGAAAGATTCCATTTGGAGCCTCTGCTGAAATCCACTTCTTACAGATCTCCCTGTGCGTTAACAAGATCAGATAGAAGAGCAGTTGTCCCGCTGCTCGATTTAGCTTCCCAATAAGGCTAGTATCGGGGCCAAATAACAATAGGGTATCAGTTAGCTTAATCTTCTAATTAAAAACCTCAAACAAAAAGTTTGCTTATATAGTGCCAGTATTGAGAAAGCTTTGGGCAAGTCCTAAAAAGGTGCTTATCAACCGCCTCCACTAAGGCACACCTTGCACATGCTTGTTGTTGTATTGAAATTTGTACCAGTTTTTTTGGTGACCAGTGTAATCTATGTAAATTAGGCAATTCAATATGTTTTTTACAATGTCATATAGGAACATAAAGGATTTTAACCAAAGATCTTCAGGAAGTGGGAGTCAATCAATCAATCAATCAATCAATCTACTTGTAAAGCGCGCTACTTACCCGTGAGGGTCTCAAGACGCGGGGGGTGGAGGTGCTGCTACTTCTCGAAGAGCCAGGTCTTGAGGAGCCTTCTGAAGGTGAGTAGGTCTTGGGTCTGCCGCAGGGGGGTAGGCAGGGTGTTCCAGGTCTTCGCAGCGAGGAAGGAGAAGGATCTGCCGCTGGAGGTCGCTCGGATGCGAGGAACAGCGGCGAGGGCAAGGGCGAGGCTGGCAGAGCGGAGGTGACGGGCGGGGGTGTAGAAGTTGAGTCTGCTGTTAAGGTAGGCTGGTCCGGTGTTGTGGAGTGCTTTGTGTGTGTGGAGGGGAACCATGTCTACCCATATTAAATACGGATGTCTAGCTTTAGCATTTTCAGCTAAAATTGTTTCCGAAGACCATCTTCTCTTCGATTTCCTCACTCTCCTGCTCTTCCCATACTTGAGTTGACCACCATGAAGCAATTTGTACATACTTAAACCTTGAGACTGTACACCCAGTCCTGTCTAGAGCCTCCTGCCTGAAGATTAGTTGAGATCCTGTTCCAAGATCTCCACAATTTCGGAAGCCTGCTTCTCTCAGAGAGATAGAGAGAGTGTCTTTCATGCATTCAAGGTGTTCCGAGTGAGTCCCAAATTTGAACAATATGTTATTTCAAAAGTTTTCCATAAGGCACACCATATTTGCATGGCTTAGATGAGTGCATTTAATCTGACATTTTTTAAAACGTTGGATTCCCAAATTTCTGCAGGAACCCATCCTGCCCATGTTCTAGTAACATTGCTGAAAGGAGATTCCCAATAGTGGAATGTTTAGGGGCTGTAGTTAGCATGCGGAAGTCTTCTACTGAAATGCATTGGCATGGATCTGGAAATCCGGCAATGCTAAACCACCCGACTTTAGTTTGTTCCTGAGCTTTTTCCTGGAAAGTCTAGGCACCTTATATCCCCTGATAAAAGAGCTCACTTCCCCCTGTAATCTCTTGATCACTTTCCAAGGAAAAATTAGGCATACACCATTAAAATTGAATGTTAATTTTGGGAGAATCATCATTTTTATAAGGTTTATCCTGCCACAAAGATTTAAAGGGAGGCTCCTCCACTTCGCAGCAGTATGTTAAATTCTTTAGCCACTCCTGTTATATTTATAGGAGCTATCAGGCACTTGCATCAACCAAAAAAAGACTAACAAAAATTGCGAATCACAAGAAAAGGCCGTTTGCGAACGTAATCCAATCCTTTCCAATGCAGGAACCCATTCTGCGAAAAACAACCTCTTTCGCAAAAATATGGAATCGCAAAGTTTGCGAGAAGCAATAATGCGAATCCCTACTAGCGAGTACCACAACAGCTAACGCAACTAGCGATTAGCTAATAAACAATCTCAATTCACTGCATGTAAACTCGCAATAAGCGATTCGCATGAAAATCCCTATTTTGCAAGTGCAGAATAAGGGGAATTATAATCTGTGGACAAGTTAAAAAAAAGAAATTATCACACAGGTGCAACCACTCAGAAACCTGTTTAAACTGACTCAGAAGGCCCCTGAAGCCGTTCACAATGGCAGCACTCTACGTGATGGCGAGGAGGATGAGGATCCATGCAGCAGCCCAGCGCAGAAGGAGAATACTGGAGCGGATTTTAAGGGTGCGCATCACATTGCTGGGACAAACAGAAGATGAAATCTACGATAAGTACAGGCTCAATGGTGCAATGATCATGCACTTAATAGCAGAATTGGAACTCCTAATGCAGCACCACACCCGTAGGACCCAAGCTATCCCCACATATGTACAGGTCCTATGTTGCCTGCACCTACTCTGCCTCAGGCAGTTTCCAGGGGGTAGTAGCTGTAGCTGGAGGGGTATCACAATGCTCCCTCTCACGTTTCTTCAAAACCTTCCTTGACACCATTATGACAAGGATCCACACCCACATTACCTTCCCCACAACCCAACAGGATTTGAATAAGACAAAACTGGACTTCTACCAGGTAGCACAGTTCCCGCATGTGATCAGCTGCATAGATTGTACGCATGTCCCTATTTGTCCCTCAGCAGTGAATGAATACATCTTCAGGAACAGGAAATCCTATCACTCAATCAATGTGCAAGTAGTGTGCAATGCAAAACATATCATAAAGGACATTGTGGCGCAATTCCCTGGAAGCACCCATGACTCCTATATATTCCATCACAGTGGCATCCACATGCCTCTGCTCAGGGGTGAATTTGGCGAAGGACATCTACTTGGTACACATATATACTTATTACCTACAAAAATCTAAAGAATGTCAATGCATAACTCTGGCTAACCCTTTGCTTTCCACCCTGTAGGTGACAGGGAAAACGCAGTGCGTAACTACATATTGCCGCCATACCTCAACCGAGCCACACCACAAGAGCAGAGGTACAATGCAGCACACATCAGCACACGGAATGTGATTGAACGTACATTTGGACTACTGAAAAGCTGCTTTCGCATTCTACACAAAACTGGTGGAGCGTTAAAGTACCGTCGAGAGACCTGCTGCTGAATCGTGGCTGCATGTGCCATGTTGCACAACATTGCCACCAGGAGAGGTATACACATCGATGTGTCTGACAGTGAGTCTGAGGGGGACAACCAACCACCCGCACAACTCCGACAAGCGCATGGAGCCAACTCAGCAGAAGGGCAAAGGAGACGTGCAGACATCACAGAACATTATTTCTGAGGTAGGTAATAAGAGAAAAGACACCTAAATGTCAAACAGAAAAGTATTTATTAACATGAGCCCATGTAGTAATGTGTAGGCACACAGAGATAATTGCTAAATAGCACCGTGATTGCATAGAAGATAAACGTAAAATGAAAAGTTCCACGCCTTGGATAGCAATCACTATGATGGTTTTAACCATGATTACGTCACCATGGCCAAACAAAGGAGGAAATGTCTGGCTAGCGCTTCCTGCCACACACCCCCAAACGCCTTTCGCCTGCATCAGCTACATCACCCTGATGTGCAACAGATGGTGTTGTGCTGCGGGAACTGCGCCTCCTGGCAGTGGTCATGGGCACCGACAAGCTGCTAAGACTGGATGCCTCCTCACTCCCCTCCTCCCCTGTTAAGTTGCTGTCACCAACAGTACCGGCCTGGATCTGTTCCACGGCAGTGGTCACTTGTCCTAGGGCCCTGGCCACATCACCACAATAATGGCCCAAATCTATTTGCATGGCCACGGAGTGCCGTGCCAGCAGCGCAGTGGTGTTGCAGAGCTTGTTGTTGGACCTTGTATAGGCTGCCATGCGCAACATGCTCTGACGATACCTTCTCCTCTTTGTGCTTTGGCCCGCAAGAATCGCCCTGGTGAGCCATGCTTGAGTTGGTCTGCCTATTCCCCTCCACAACCACTGTGGTTAGTTCATGCACACTGTCAGTCATGAGGCTGATGTTCTTTGACAATTCGGAAATTTGTAGCTGGATTGAGCCCATGTATCTTGCTTGCAGGCGCTGCACCCGCAACATCTGGGACTCGACACCACCAAACACATTTGGAGCCTGGTCTTCCTGAGCAGCAATGCAGGCCCTTGAAATACGCCTCCGTCCATGTTGGACCTGTGCCTGTGGTGTAGGTGTTGTGTGCACACGAGGCTGGCTGGTCGCAGGAGCCAGCTCTGATTCCACGGGCTGCAGTACAGGGACTTGTGCCCTGCGTTTGGTGGGTGCGGGAGGTGTACTCGCTCGGGCAACTGAAGTCTCCACACCAGTCTCAGCAGGAGTCTCCGAGATGTGTAGGGTATCACAGTCTTCCGAGTCTACCTCAGCTGTATCTGTGATGTAAAACAGTGCAATGTTAATTTGTGTTAATCTCAATATTGTTTTACATTATACATACTTGACTCACACTAAATCACTGACTGCAATCACTGACTGGAAAACGTGGACTGCAGTGTGACCTGTACACTGGGGTTGGCCTGGGGGGTATGTGCACAATTGAACAGTACTTAGAAGTGTATGGTTGCATGCATCTTACCTTGTGTGGTACTAGCTGCGCCGGATGTGTCCAGCTGGGTCACTCCCACCACTGCCTCAGGCTGGATTGTCGCCTCCACAAGGTCCACCAGGGCTGTGTTGTCGGGTACTGTAGATGGGCCCCCTCCTGTGCTCCTTGCCTCCTTTAGCCTTTCAGCGATTCTCTCCTTGGCACGGCTCCGCAGGTCATACCGCCTCTTCTTGAGTTCTTCAATGCAGCAGTGTGTGACACCCACAGCATTTACCTTACTCTTTATATGCAGCCATTTCCTGAGTTTTCTGCCTCTGGCACTTTTAGTGAAAGTTTTCCGAAGAGCTTGTCATGGCCTTTGGACACCTCCTCAATGAGGTTTTCAAGTTCTCGTTCACTGAACTTCAGTTTTCGCTTTCTGGGCGTGGCACTCTCCCCTGATGTTGTCTGGTCCATTCTGGTGTAGAGGAAGTCACAGCAAACAGACTTGGGTGATGTATCATCTCAGCTCGAGCACTCTGCTTCCTCCTCTCACTTCCTCTGGGCACTGAATGAAGCATGGGCTGGATGACTTCCTGCTTGTGAAGTCATCAGCCTGCTTCCAATGCGACACTCTTTTTGCAAAGTTGCAATTTGCGATCTCGCTAAATGCGAAATCGCAAAATGGGAAATCACAAAAGGCGTTTTTCGGATTTTGCGAGTCTCTTTTGAGGAATCACTATTCACGTTTGCAATTTTTACTGAATTGCTAATGTAGCGTGAAAAGGTTCATGCACTGCGGATAGCGATTTCTAAGTTGTGATTCGTTATATTTCGCAAATTAGGATTCGCTATTTCTGATTTTGATGCATGTACCTGTATGTCACATAACTTCTCAGTTATTATGACCCCTAAGTATTTGGCGCTGCAAATCAAGCACAAAATCTTCTTTAGACCATAACATGACCACGGTTTGATCTTGATTTATTTGATATCCCAAGAGCTAACCAAACTCCTGGGCTAAAGCATAAAGCCTGGGGATTGTCTTATGTGGATTTGCAGTGCATATAACAATGTTGTCAGCATAAAGCGCCAACTGTATCGAAAGGGATTGTGGTATGAAGGGGAGACTTGTTGGCTCCAGGTGTATCGCCCGAGCAAATGGCTCAATATATAGGGCAAATATCAAGGGTGAGAGCAGGCAGCCCTGGCGAGTACCCCTGTTTATCGTTCTTGCTAAAGATAGCTCTCCGTTAACTAACACATTAGCCCTTGTAGAGTGATATTACTTTTGAATTGCGTTGCGTGATGGCTTCTGAGAATGGAAGATATCTAAGCACCTTCTATAGATAGGACCAATTAACCCGGTCAAAAGATTTGGGCACATCAAACGTAATGATTGTTAAGGGGATAATCCAGTGCTGTGGCCATATCTATAGCTACTATTAACAAATGAGTTAATTCATTCAGTTGCCTGTCCGGGACAAACCCCTTTTGATCACTTTGTATTAGTAGTGGTATAGACTTAGCTATCCCCCCGCCACTATTTTTCAAATATTTTATAGTGCTGTTCAACAGCGATATGGGCCTGTATGAGTCTGCTCGACTAGGTTGTTTTACTGGTTTTAATATCATTACAACTGTTGCCACTGCCCAGGAAGATGGAATTTCTTCTTCCATAATCTCTGCTGTTAATTCTAAGGTTTGAGATCCTGTGAGTTGAGGAAGTTATTTTCCTATGAGCCAACTCTTGATCTTCTCATGATCAAGCAACAAGTCTTGGGGGCGTGGCTAGGTGCTGAATGTTAGGGGAAGTGGACTCCAGAGCTCCGTCCACAGTTCCCCCCAATCAAAAAAGATCCTGATATTGTAGAGTGTCCCCTTACTGCGATTCCAGTGGCGGAAACACTGGTGCCCGGGTTGGACGGCTGGCGGGGGTGTGGTGCATCGGCAGCAGCGACAACGCCGATAATCGTCCGGAGGTGTCCCGGGTGTGGAGAGCCCAAGATGGCGGCCAGGCTCTAAGGCGGCGGCCATCACCGAGCACGGAGACAGCAGACCTGGACTGACTGCACATGCGGTCCGGCAGATGACACGAATGCCTGCTGGTGGCAGAGCACTGGAGGAACAGCAGCCCGGAAAGTAGCGTAGGTCGAGTGCGATCCCTTGGGTTTAGATATGCCACATCTCACTATCAAGATAGCGGCTGCGGGTGGCGGAGCTGCGGCCTGACGACTGCGGAGGTGAGAGGCAGCATACGGAGGAGCGGTGCGGGGGTGTCAGCTGCTGATGGGCCCGATTAAACTGGCAGGTTGAAGTGCGCTGGGGCGTGAACCTTGTGTACTGTGAGGTGGTGCTGGAGAAGTGGAAGGTAGTACTGAGTTGGCCCTGCTGCACAAGGGAACCCGAGCAGGAGCACTGCAGGACCAGTGGCGTAAGGCTGAGTGCCCACCGAATTCACACAGGAGGTGACCGAACAGTCAATGACGGACCTGAAGCTCACCGGAATGTATTGTTGCGCTTAGGAGTCTCCCCTGCGGCTGATCCGCGCCTGTGGCAAAATACAAAAAGGGGTATTTGAGCATGCCGGTGGGCTGGTTGGGAGCGTGTGGAGGGGAGGAGATACCCACGCTGTCCACGTCAAGGCCCTGACTTTCCTCCTAAGTGTGCGTGGCAGGAACGTGGAACTGAGGGGGCACCCCTCAAGGCATCACTAAGCGCTAAGAACTGGTTACTGACATCCATGTATAGATAGACCCCGGTGGCCTGTGTATACTGCAGGGAGCCTGGAGGACAGAACACTTGTTCCCCTGCAGCCTACGGTTGGGCCCTGGTTCACACTACTGCTGAACCCGTCGTCAGCGATCTGCGTCCATTGTTGCCGCCGCCCCAAGGCACCCCTGCGAACCTTAAAAGTCACTAACAATGGGGAGGGTTTCAAGAAGAAGGGGTATGATGTCTTCACCGTGGAGGAAGCAGGGCCGTACACTGATGATGAAAGATGGGCCGACGGTGAGGCAAAAAGTTGATGCCCCAGAGGGTTCTACTCTGGTGGACATAATGCAGGCCATCACTTCCTCAAGAGAAGCTCTGGAAATAAAGATGGATGCCATGGGGCGGATCTCAATTTGTTGAAAGACGACCACCGCAAGCTCAAAGAGAGGGTGAAACTTAACGAGAAAACCTTGTAGGAGGTCCCGAAAGCAGTCTCTACTTTACAGCGCACTCTGAAAACTGTAGAAGCCAAGGTCAAGGTACTAGAAATGAGAGCGGAGGACAGCGAAGAGCGCTCCCGCAGAAGTAACCTATGCATCGTGGGGGTCCCGGAAAGAGAGGAAGGGGCCGATGCAGTGCGTTTCCTGGAGGACTGGCTTAAAACGGAGGTGGCCCCGGAGGGTCTCTCCTCCTTCTATGCACTTGAATAAGCCCACAGGGTCCCAACTCGACCACCTAAGCCTGGAGCTCTGCCTCAACCACTGGTGGTGAGGCTGCTTCACTACCGGGACCGAGACCACCTACTACAGCAAGCCAGAGAGAAACAGAATTTGCAGATCGGAAATGCTAGAGAGATGATCTTTCCCGATTTCACCAGGGAAGTATAATGCCAGCGTGCTTCCTTCTTGACCATTAAGCGGAAACTGAGCCAATTGCAAATTCCTTATACAATTGTTATTCCCGGCACGCCTCTGGGTGATCGATAACTCAGAGACACATTTCTTTACGGCCCCACAGGAAGCATGGCCGTGGCTGGAGACACCTCAGAGGAAAGGAACATATGCTTCACCATCGAACCTCACGCAGTGGACGTCGACCACTCCTCCGCGGTCTTCGCAGGCTCCCTCCCCGGCGGGGCATCAACTGGAGAGGCACAGAGCCTTGCAGGCAGTTGCAGAGATCAGTCACGAAGGAAATAGCCCAAACTCGACTGCCAGCGTCCATGGCATGGACAGATCTGAAAGTTTGCATCCGGGTAGCGCAAACGGAGACTCTGAGACCGAACTCCCGGATGTTACGCCTCAAACAGCAGACCAGGTCGTATGAGAATCAGTGTCGTGGCACTGAGAGGTGACTTCTGAGGTGGCTGCCGGTTGGTGGTGTCAATTGGCTGGCCCTTGAGTAGATCTAGGGGCTACCACCTAACTTACGGGGTAGGGGGGTGACCTGGGGGTTCAGGGTCCAGCAGGGTCAGTCTACGCCCGCCACTTTCCGTGAATAGTTGTTCACAAGCTCTAGTTTGGATGGGAACTTGTTGATTTGTACCTGTCCTGGGGAGGGGGAGTTGGGGGATTCTCATTGGTGGGGGGATTTTCTTAGGGGCCAGGTATGTCGCTGTGGGGGGGGGTTTGAAGATGGACTGACACGGTTAACACAATGGGACCGCCATATGTCTTAAATTTACATTTTGGAACGTTAGGGGGAGGCACACTATGACACTTCGTCATAAAATACACGCATAACTGGATAGAAGAGGGGTACAGATAGCCCTATTACAGGAAACTCACTTATCACAGAAGCAAGGGGTTGCATTACAGCGAAGATGGAGAGGGCAGGTGTTTTATACTACATACTCGACTTTTGCCAGGGGAACTATGGTCTGGGTGAGAGCGGGAGTCCCTTTTCAGTGCACTAGACAACTAATAGATCCAGAAGGCTGGTATGTGGTGATCCCAGGACACTTAGATGGAAGGGACATAGTGATAGGAAGTCTTTATGCCCCTAACATTGACCAACCTGCATTTGTTGCATGACTTTCACGGACACTAGCTTCAGTATTAACAGGATCATTACTACTAGGGGGTGACTTTAACTGTGTTACTGATGTTGACCTGGAACGCTCTCACCCGCCACTCCCAGATGCTCCCACACATAGACTTGAAGAGACCATACGTGACTGGCAGTGCCACTGGGGGTTGACGGATACTTGGAGAGCCCACCACCCGAATGATAGGGATTTTTCCTATTACTCTGCATTGCACGAATTACATGTTCGACTAGACTCAATTCTATGCTCTCCAGATGTGCACGGAGGGGTCAAAATGGGTGAATACTTGGCCAGAACAGTCTCCGATCATAACCCGCTGCTGGTGTCATTGGATTGGATACGGATTAGGCCTAGCATACCCAGCTGGCAACTGCGACCGGAAGCACTGGAGGATCCCGTTTTTTGGACCATGATAGGTTCCGCTATTGAGGATTACTTTTTAGATCATGCTGTGACGAGCCCACTCATTGAATAGGACACCTTTAAAACTGTTATCACTGGCCGCTGCATTGGGGAAATGGTAGGAGTGCAGAAGGTGCTTATGTGGGATGTACAGAACATGGAACACCAGCTCTGGGAGATAGAGAAAGAGAGGCCGGAGCAGATAGATCGACAGGCCGAACTTCTCGCAGCTCAGGAGGCGTTGGCGACGCAAGTAGAAAAGTTGCATTGCTTCGCTTATAAGGCCTACATTAACCGGGCCCATGCTGAGCGGGATAATTCTGGGGCACTGTTGGCCTGGTTGGCCAACCCAGAACACAGAGGGACGGCGATCCTCAAACTGAGGGGGCGAGATGATGAGGTCTACTATGGTCAACAAGACATCAACGTCCAATTTTTGGAGTTTTAGGCCTCCCTGTACCAGAGATGGCTTGAACCTACAGCCAAGGAACACATGGGTTTCTTGACGGAAGTAGACCTTCCTACGGTTGATGCTGAGGCAGCGGAGGCTCTAGGAAGAGAAGTTGAGATTGGGGAGGAACGTGGCACCATCAAGCATATGGCTAGGAATAAGACCCCGGGGCGGATGGGCTCCCGTTGGAGTTTTACTCAGCATACGTAGATATCTTGGACCCACAACTAGTGGCGCTGTATAACAGATCGAAGCGGGAGGGCTGTCTACCTGCCTCAACGAGGGAGGCAGTAATCGTTCCGCTATTAAAACCTGGTTAACAGGCCTCGGATCAGACTGCGTATCGGCCCCTTGCCATGCTTAATTTGGACTACAAACTATTAAGCCACATATTGGCCAGCCGGCTGTTAGTGCACATGCCAACGGTAATCCACGTAGATCAAGCAGGATTTACACCAACCAGGAACACAGCGATAAACATACGTAGGCTCCTGCGCATCTTGAGAGCGGACACTTACTGCAGGGAGGAGGCATACATTTTTATGGGTGACATCGAGAAGGCTTTTGATAGCCTTGAATGGCTGTATCTTTTTAGAGTTCTGAGAGTGTTTGGCCTGGGTAACGCTTTGTAGAATGGACAGCGATCTTATATATAAACTCTACTGCCAGAGTTAGGACAAGAGGGCTAATTTCGGATGTCTGCGTGGTGGGCAGGGGAACGAGGCAGGGCTGTCCGCTGTCGCCCCCGTTGTTTGTGCTTGCAATGAAACCTATGGCTGTGCACGCTAGATGGGGCCATTATTACCAGGGGTTATAGGTGGTGGAACAGCTACAACATACAACGTTGTATGCGGATGACCTATTACTGTTCCTGGCTAACTCGGGAGACGCCCTGCGTGAAGCCAAGGAGCTACTAGGTGTACTGGGGAGAGTCACAGGGCTCAGGGTGAATTGGGCCAAATCGTGCCTCTTTCCTGCATGCTCAGAGAGGGTTGGACCACCGGCAATAGAGGGCGTACCTTGGGAACACAGATGTTTGCCCTATCTGGGTACTCGGATATACCATGACCTAGTGAATCTCTTAGAGGGTAACATAGGGCACGCAATACGCAGCACCAAAAGCAATTTTGAGTTCTGGGGGACCCTCCCGCTGTCTGTAACGGGTAGAGTGGCTTTATTAAAAATGGTTGCGCTGCCCAGACTCCTCTATTTCTACAGGTCGCTCCCAATCTGGATTCCACCCCGGATATTTGCTCAACTCAACACACTGATTACTGGGTTCCTGTGGAGCACCGGGAGGCGGAGAGTGGCACTGACCACTATGATGAGACCCAGGGCGGAGGGGGGATTTGCAGTGCCAGATTTCGAGGCCTACTATCATGCTGCACAGCTACAGTGGTTCACGAAATGGATGGCAGGGCGTCTCAAAAATGTAGAGGACCTTGGAGGTCCAGACCCGAGTATGCAGATCCCGTCCCAGGTGCTACTACGTCTGACTATGAGAGATCGGACGATCCCCTTGGATCTACAAACGGTGCGCAAATGCTGGAACCGGTCAGCTAGGCGAGCGCAGGTACGAACCCCTTATGCGCCAGAGATCCCGCTAGTGGTATGTGAGGCACTACTCCAGGGGTGGGTTGGCATAACCTGCAGTTATGGAAGGAAGCAGGGATCTCCACTGTAGGGGATTTATTTGAGGAAAATACCTTGCTCCCTTTTAATGATCTACTGGAGCGCTACGACCTCCCAAGAGGGGATTTCCTTCTGAATGCCGCTCTGACAGCAGCCGTCCGGAAGCATTGGCAAGAGGGGTTGGTGGAACCCCAGACCTCCCTGGTTTGTCAATATATAGTGATAGCTGCAGGAACTTTTAAGGTGGTCACTTGCCTCTATAGACGTCTTACGCAGGAGATACGCCGACCCCTGACAACCTTGTGTCTCAAATGGGAGGAGGACATGGGTGAGGCCATAGATGAGAAACCGTGGGGAGAACTTGTGGAAAGGGCCTGGAAGGTCACCAGGTATGCGCCCTTCCAGTTGATTCACTTCAATGTCCTACACACGGCGTACCTTACCCCGAGCAAGATTAATGAATACTTTGGAGTCCTGACCATATGTCCGAGGTGTAACTTAGAGGGGGCAGGATTTCTCCACATGTTCTGGGATTGTCCGCATCTGGGAGGGTTCTGGAGAGGGGTGGCCACTGGATTGGCGACCACGACGGAGAGAGAAATAGCACTGACACCAGGATATTGTTTACTACATTCGTCAACCACCTTCAGACTACGGCAGATCTCCTGCATTTGCTGGGGTTCTCCATCAACGTGCCGAAGTCGCACCTGAGCCCCTCTCAGAAGCCCCCCTTCATCGGAGAGGTTCTGGATTCGACGCTGTTTCGGGTTTATCCTCCCGAGCAACGAGTCTGGGATATTCAGGCTATGATTCCGATCTTTCAGCCTCTGTCCCAGGTTTCAGTCAGGATGACCCTCTGGCTTCTGGGCCTGATGGCCTCCTGCTTCCTGCTAGTGCAACATGCCAGATGGCATATGCGGGCTCTGCAGTGGGACCTAAAGTTCCAGTGGGCGCAGCATCAGGGCAACCCGTCCGATCATGTTCAGATCTCGGAGGGCACTGCACGACAATTGCAGTGGTGGCTCACGAATCGTGATTGGGTCAATGGCCGATCCCTCTCCCTTCCCCAACCGGCGCACACAGTGGTGATGGATGCGTCCCTCCTGGGATGGGGCGGCCACTTGGGAGAGGCAGAGATCAGAGGCCTCTGGTCTTCGACGGAGTCCGGGCTCTGTATCAACCTTTTGGAGCTTTGGGCGATCCGTCTTGCACTGAAGGTATTCCTTCCCTCTGTCCGGGGAAGTGTGGTGCAGGTGTTCACGGACAACACCACCGCCATGTGGTATTGCAACAAACAGGGTCCTGGACGCTATGTCAGGAGGCTCTGCGCCTCTGGACAGGGCTGGAACATCAAGGCATTACCTTGGTGGTTCAACACCTGGCATGTTCTCTGAACGCCAGGGCAGACAAACTCAGCCGCCGGTGCTTGATGGATCATGAATTGCATCTGAACTCAGACGTGGCGCAAGGTCTCTTTCAGCAGTGGGGAGAGCCTTGGTTAGATCTATTCGCCACCAAAGAGAACGTGCAATGTCATCAGTTCTGCGTGTTGGAATTTCCAAGGCGGCACTCGCTCGGCGACGCTTTTCGTCACGAGTGGAGTTGCGGTCTGTTGTACGCCTTTCTGCCTATACCACTTCTGCCCAGAGTGCTGAAGAAGATTTGGCGCGACCGGACCCAAGTCATCCTTGTGGCTCCAGATTGGGCACAAAGATACTGGTATCCCCAGCTTCTCAGCATGGCGACCGATCCCCCGATTCGACTGCCTCTTCAGGAGGATCTTCTGTCGCAGCAGCAGGGGACGGTCCTCTAGCCGAACCTGTCCAGCCTCCACCTCCATTCGTGGAGATTGAGCAGCAACAGTTGACAGCTTTCGCTCGTCCTCCCGAAGTCTGTGATATCATTCTGGCAGTTGGTATTAGCTAAGAGGGAACTCACTAGCAATTGGGGCTTTCCGTCTGCAGATGGCCCAATGGACTGGGAACAAAAAGATGCTTGAGATGGCAAGGGCATGGGTGGCGTTAGTAGACCTATTGAAGCATCCACACATCGACGACGATGATAACCCTGGGACCCCAGGGACCCTCAAGATTCAAGGGGACTTAATTCCCCAAACTCAAAAAACGTGCCATGGGCACGTTTGGACAGGGGTGAAACAGGAGGAGGAGCCTGATGTGACAAGTTTGCAAACGCGCTCCAAGGCACGTTTTAAGTTGGGGGATTAAGTCCCTTTGAATCCTGAGGGTCCCTGGGGGCAAACTAGTAAACGACTAAACTTTGTGAATGTCTGTATCAATCTGTCTGTTGTTGTGTAAGCTGCATGGGTTGGTCAGTAGCTACATGAGTGTATATATGGGTTATTGATTGGTTGCCTGCGTATTTGTATGGGAGACTGAGTGTGTATGTGAGTGGGTGGGAGATGTGTGTGGTTGATTCACTGGGTGTATGGGTTCAAGAATGCATGTGGAAACAACTGTGTGGATGGGTGAGTTTGTGTATGGGTATGTTGGTGAGTGAATGGATGTCTCAGTGGTACACGTCCAAGAAACTACATATGTAAAAGGCAGTGTATGTGAGAGTTGGAGTAAATAAATGACTATACGTGAGAGTCAGTGATTGTGAGAGTGGCTGTATGGATGAGTGTGTACTTGTATAAGTGATTATATAAGACAGTAAGTATGCGTTAGTATCTGTATGAATAAGTGAGGTGGTGTGTGTATAACTGTATAGATGAGTAAATGGGAGTGTGATTGATTCTTTGCATGACTGACTAGGTGTGTGAGTAACTCCATGGATGAGTGGCAGTGTGTGAGTGTCTGTATAGGTGTATGAGCACATATGATAGTGTTGTATTGATGAGTGACTGCATGTCTGAGTGATTGTATGAGTGAATGAGTTGATGTGTGTGTAGATCTAGGAATCAGTGAGTGCATATGTAGTAACTAGTATTGGTGTGTCGATGGTTTAAAAAATGGTTGTCTGTATTTTACAGTGGATGTATCAAAGGTTATATTAGAGTGTGAGGAGGTGCATCAGATTTTCGCTTGGATGATGTCATCAGTGATGTCATCAGTGATGTCATCAGTGATGTCATGATTGATGTAATATGTGACGTCATCAGCAGTGCACTGCCGGGGCGCGAGTTATAGTTAGCTGAACTAACTATAATGGCGGAATGTATCTGGTTTTGTATGAGTGAAATGTCCAACTAACTATAACGAAGAAGAATCATGCTGTGCACACTTGGTTTCGTGTTGACTGCTGAACGAAGCACGGTCCAGCATTCGCAGAGTCGAGGGCCGCCATCTGGAGGTGCGGGAGTGAGGAGCAGACGCGCGATACACTTCGCTCCAGAGACCGCACTGGTGCGGAATGGTGAGGTGGAAGACGCTGAGGTGGGCGCGTCTTGCATCGGCTGAGGAGACCTGCCCTGGGTGAAGAACCAAGTGCTGAGAAGAGGTGATGGGGGAAAGGGGGGGGGGTCTGGCCTCTCTTGCTCAGCACTCTGGGGCTGGCGTGGGCTTCCCCTATTGGTGTGCCCCAGCAGAGAATGCCGCTGGGACCGTTAGCCGGTATCATCAGTGATCTCACTGACCATGTCATGACTGATGTAATATGTGCCGTCCTCAGCAGTGCATTGCGGGGCCGCGAGTTATAGTTAGCTGAACTAACTATAAAGCCGGAATTTCTATGGTTTTGTACGAGTGAAATGTCCAACTAATCAGGTGTGCAGGGTGATGGCTAGTTGCGTGTAGAAGGGAGTTTCCAGCCGTCATTTTCCTATGGAGTCTAGAATGTAGGTGGTTATCTGAGACAAATAGCTCGACATCAAGGAAACAAATGCTATTGCAACTAATTTGACTAACTATAACGTTCCTGAAACCTATATATAAGGTTTCAGGACATTATTTGAGATGTCATCAGTGATGTCATGAGTGATGTCACTGACCATGTCATGAGTGATGTAATATGTGACGTCATCAGTAGTGCATTGCGGGCGCGCGAGTTATAGTTAGCTGAACTAACTATAACGGGGGAATTTCAATGGTTTTTTACGAGTGAAATGTCCAGCTAACTATAACATGTGTGAAACCTTTGGTTTTTTCATTGAATTTCTAAGGTTTTTTAAATGCTAATTCCTAACTATAACGTGTGTGAAACCCATGGTTTTTTCAGTGAATTTCAAAGGTTTTTTAAATGCTAATTCCTAACTATAACGTGTGTGAAACCCATGGTTTTTTCAGTGAATTTGCAAGGTTTTTTAAATGCTAATTTTTTTTTTTTTTCTTCTTTTTTTTTTACATATTTTTATTTTAATTTTCTATCCTTTTTTAAAGACTATGGTTAAATTTTTAAAATTCTACAATATGTTTTTATTTTACATTTTTTATAAAATAAACAGGTAAAATTTATTAGCAATACATTTTTATTTATTTATTTATTTTTTTTTAGTGCGCGTACGGTAAGCTTACGGTAAGCGTACGGTTTACGCAATGTCCGTAATTTATCTACGCTGTTTGCGTATAGTTACGCAATTTGCGTAGCCGCGCGTACTCCGCGTGGGGCGCGTACGCGTGTACGCTACACGCGCACGTTACGCGGAAGTGTTGGGGAGTGACTGTTATGCGCATGCGCGCGAGCGCGTGTCTTTTTTACTCGCATGCGTACTTTTGCCGTAAGCGCACCGTAAGCGTACGGTGGGTCTTGTGATCATGAAACACAACTTTTGATTGGTTGAAACTACTTTCAGTTCTAGAACTCTCCTACATCACACCCATTCCCCTCATTTCTGCTTGTGATCCCTTAGGAGAAGGAGCTGGGTTGTCTTTGTGATACGATGGCAGAACAGCAGAGCTCTTCTGAGAGTGAGGCTAGCAGCACTACCTTGAGGCAGAGAGCGAGGAAACAAAAGACCTCTTACGTATGGGAGTATTTTTCTTTTCCAGAAGGCCAGCAAAAGGTAAATGCACCCTTAGTGACTTGTAAGCTGTGTAAGCGTGTACTTTCAAGAGGGAATCCTGACAGGAAGTATTCCTTTGGGAATCACACCATGATGAGACACCTTAAGGATGTACACAGAAGGACACATGCTCGACTTACTGAAGGTAACCCTTCAGTAAATCAACCAAGCACATCCACAGCAGCTCAGCCTGGACCATCATCTGCAGTGCCGAGTCCTTCTTCTGCAGGTCAGGTGAGCCCTTCATCTGTGGGGGGAGCATCTCCTTTTTCTGGTCCTCTGGAAATTAACCCTCGGTTTGCGAGGGTTGAAGTACGGTGCGCCACTTGTCATGATCTAATTAGTTATAGGGAGACCAGTATTTCCCTAGTGAACTGTAAAATAGATCAGCACACTTGTCGTACCATCTAATATTCCCAATCTTTCTTTCCTCTGTCCCTGCATGAACACAACGGCTCTTTTAAGAGCCAACCTTACCTTTCATCTATTTTTTATATATGTTTTTAAAAACTTTTTTTTTTTTTTTTTTACCGTACGCGTACGGTACGCGTAATTATTTTTTTTTTTTTTAAAAAACACTAAAAATCAACTATCACATTACAAGGTCCTTGAGAGACTACAATTAAAAACTGAAAATGTGATTGTAGAGAAGTGGAAAAAAGGGACCATGATATTATTGACTTACCATACCCACTCAAAAAAAGATTTATTCATTTAAATTTTTTTTTAATTGCTTTAAAAATGGTTCTAGTTTTTGAAAATTTTCTATCTCAATCTGAAAAAAAAGAAAAAAGTATTAATATTTATTAAAACATTTTATAATACAGTACACATATTTACATATTTTTCAAAAAATATTTTTGCCTTTTTTTTGCTGTTTTCAGAATATATTGCATTTCACTATAAATTGTGAAAGCAATTGCATTCATCATTTAACAGCAGGCAAAAAAAAAATTAACAATCTCAAAGATTGTTTTAAAAAAGCCCACAATCTCTTTTTGCATAAACATAACTTTATAGAAATGCATAATATTCTTAAAAAATATCATCTAATATCAATACTTATTTCTTTAAAATACCGTCTGATATTTTTGTTTCAGAAGTATAATCACAATAATATATCTCAAATAACTCCACAATACATCGGGTTCCATTTCCTTTAGGCCAAATAGTAATTTTAAAATTCTTTTTTGGATAAATTTCCAATGGTAATCCAATAAAAATCTAAAGTTTAAATTGTACAGATGTCACCGATTCTCTGTAACATTTTGGTTTCCGAAAGATTAATTAATAATTAAATAAGTCCACAATAGAATTGTTTACCTTTCCG
Source organism: Triturus cristatus (assembly GCF_964204655.1). Lineage (NCBI taxonomy): Eukaryota > Metazoa > Chordata > Amphibia > Caudata > Salamandridae > Triturus > Triturus cristatus. The sequence continues at coordinate 255,625,405 of NC_140581.1, read as the reverse complement.
CATGGCCAAATAGTAATTTTAAAAATCTTTTTTGAAAAAATTTCCAATGGCAATCCAATAACATTCCAAAATTTAAATTGTGCAGATGTTACCGATTTTTTCTAAATTTTTGGTTTTCCAAAGTTTCCTTAAAAAATGGAAAAATTCCACATTACAATTGGTTACCTTTCCATTAGGCCAAATGATAATTTGTTAAATCTTTTTATTTGTAAATTCCAAATGGTAATCCGGTTCGGTTCAAAATCTTTATTCGATTCATACAATGAATCATAAAAGCACAAAGTTAAAACACATAATACACAATTAAGATGGTCCATCTGTAAAACAAAAGATTACAATTCGAAAAATCCATCATACAGCATAAATACAAGTCCGATGGCAAAGTACAGTTCTACAGCTAAATTATCCATAGCGTTTCCTAATCTGAAGTGAAACTCGTATAAAATTTAACATGGCACAGCAAGTATCAACAGAAGATAATGACAGCAAATAATCGTAGCCTTCTTTATAGGTACATGGTTGCCGCCCCTTCAGGATAGGTTTAATAAATCTAATCCTTGGTTCTTGATATAAGGGGCAAAACAAGACAACATGTATAGTACTTTGGCTAACTCTGTCATTACAGGGACAAGGGGGTAGCCGCTCATACCAACCCTCTTGTTTAGGAAAGGCAAAAAGAAAATGAAGGGTATTTAGCCTAAACCTCGTGAGGTAAAACCGCCATTGGACATTAGTTGTAAAAGTTAAATAAAATTGGTGCTGTAACTTAGGTACATAACTAATAGGGCCTCCCAGACAAGGTGAACCTAAAAATTTCCAGTAATTTGACTTAATTTGGGTTTTTATGTTTCCCTGGATGTTTGCAGGATTTTCATAAACATAACCCAAGCCTATCTTGTTCAACATGTCACTGACGTATGACAACCAGGGGATCTTTTTTGCATTATCCAGGCTCATGCAGTCTGAGAGAATTTCTCTCGAGAGCTGCAAAACGTCAGATAACCATATTTTGCCCCATAATAATAGGGGCGACAGACGAATAATGTCAGTCACTTTGGTCATTCCCATTTCATTATGACAGAAGCTATTTGATGAACCCGATGGGATCAGTAACACCCGTTTTAGGAATTTATTTTCCATCACTTGTATTACTGAGGGGTTTTCGGTCCCCCATACTCCAGCCCCGTAGGTGGCCACAGGTAAACATTTAGATATGTAAAGGGTTTTAAGGTGCGCAACAGGTTTTTGACCCAGCTTACCACAAAAACGAAAAAGACCTTCTATGGAGCGGGTAGCACTCTGGGCTCGAGCCTTCATTAATGGGGCCCAACTTAATCTGCTATTGAAAAGATTTCCAAGATAATTAAAATTTTCCACCTTTTCAATAGTAGAGTGATTCACCACAAATTTTCTTGGTTTTGTCCCTTTTGGACCACAGACCATTGCAAAAGATTTTCCAAAATTTACCTTCAGGTCAAGATCCAGCATGAAGGTGTTAAAGGCATCTAGGCACACCTGCAAACTGTTTCCAGTGAGGGTCATTAAAACAGTATCGTCTGCATATGAGAGTATAGGAATACTCCTACCGTTTGCCTTTGGAAAATCACAACAGTGGTCCAACAAGTACTTCTCTAGTCCATTTGTATATACTAGGAACAAGAAAGGCGCCAGAATGCAGCCTTGACGCACCCCCTCAGTCGAGGGAATAGGTTTTGTTGTTTCACCCCCAGGTCCGAATCTTATAGCCACGGACGTTGCTGCGTGTAGTCTGCGGAGAAGTGTCACCAGGGGTTCTTCGAAACCCATATCGTCCATCATCTGCCACAACCTACTTCTACAAACAGTGTCAAAGGCGCTTGACAAGTCCATGAAGGCAAGGTAAATTGCAGAACTCCTTGCCTTCATGTACTTGCCAATAATTAGCGCCAAATTCAGACACTGCTCAACTGTCCCCTTCCCACTTCTGAATCCATACTGGGAATTCACAATTAGACCAACAGAGTCAGCCCATGTTTCTAATCTGGCCAAAATAACCCTCCCCAATAATTTACATGATGCATCAATCAAGGATATAGGGCGATAGCATCGGGGGTCACACCTATCGCCCTTCTTAAAAATCGGCACCACCACTGCCTCCTTCCACGATACAGGTATACGACCACGAACAACAGCCCTAAAAACATTCAGTAATAATGGTGCCCAAACTTCAATATTATGTTTAAAAAAGTCCAAAGGGACAGCATCAGGACCCGGGGCTTTTAATGATATACCTTTCCTCAAAGCTTCTTCAACCTCTTCCAATGTAAGTGAAGAGCTAAGAAGCGAAGCTGAAGATGGTACCACCAAATCCCCTATATCATTCAACAAATCCGAAAGTGACAATGCTTTGGGATTAAAAATTTTCCCAAAGTGGACTTCCCAAGATTCGCCAGTAATCTGCGTCACTATACTTTCCTTGGTGTCGCTTTTAAACAGGGGACGATTTACTACTTCCCAAAAGAGCCTACTATCTTTTAACTCAGAGGCCTTCTCTAGATCGTCCCAGGCACGATTTTTCAACTCCTGCTTCCTCTTTGTGATGGCCTCTTTATAAGCCCTTCTGGTCGATCTTATCAGTTCTTTATTTCTTGGTTTTTGTATAAGGGCCACTTTTAAGGATTTATGTGAGGCAGAGCATGCGGAGTCAAACCATTTAAAACACCTTAAATTCTTTTTCCCCACTGGTTTTTTAAGGTGTTCAGCCACGTGCCCACATAATTTTTCAAAACTCCCAATGACCTTGTCTGAGTCAGACGTCAGCGACAGACATGATTCGATCTCAGTTTTACAAACATTCAGAATCTCTGCCTCAAGGCCTACAGCATTTATTTTCCCCCACTTCATAGTGACTCCCTGATTTTTATTATATGTTAAGGGTTGCTCCCAAACCAAATGTTTTCTGCTAGCAGGAGCACACAAGGATAGCATTAAAGGGTTGTGATCGCTTACGGCACTTGCTATTACCTCAAGTCTGTTAACATAATGAAGAAAGTTACTGGACACAAATACAAAATCGATAGTACTCATTGCACCTCTTGTTCCCTGAAAGGTTGGTATTGGTGATATGTTTGGGGCAGCCCAGGGCTCTACCATGCATAAATCATTTAAAACAATGATATTATTTAAAGCGTCCCCCTGGGGCGTGTGTTTAAAATGCATCAAGGGCTGTTCGTTTGGATCATCAATACCACAGACACTGGAGCCACCAAATTTGCACAGTGTACAGTTAAAATCGCCAACCCAAATAACTACTAATAAAGGTCGGTCACTACGAGCTTTACATATTGCTTCCTCCAAACTCTGAATTGTAGATACATCATTTCTATCAAAAACATTATGGTACCAATTAATTAATAACAAAGGCTCTGGGAACAGATTTTCCAACAAGAGCAACTGGTACCAGGGAGTATCCACTATTTTTGAGGTTATCAAGTTCTTTAGTTTGATGGAGAGAGCTGTCATTATCCCACCCCTTGCCCTCCCAGCTGGTGATGGGACCGCCAAAACATTAAAAGATTGAAAACCATCAATTTCCCCACCCGCTTTGCTCCATGTCTCCTGAAAGCACAGGATATCCTGACCACCCACAAGCTCCAGCCAAGCTTCGTCCTCCATTCTACCCGCAAGACTTGCAATATTCCATGAAATTAGACACAGCCTAGGTTCCCCTAGGCTATCGTCCACAGACTTTTTTGGAGTTGCCAGGTCAGGCCCAGTAATTGGTGGGTTTAGCTCACAGGCTAAATTACTAATAGTCTGAGTGTCGGAAGGCATATTAGGTTGTGCATTGTGGTCGAAAGCATCCACCACCTGGTTATCCTTCTGCCTTGTCCCCCCGTTTTCCCCCATGGCCAAATCTGTGGTAAATAAAATGCTTTCCTTTTTCTTGTCTAATGGTCAATCTAAACCCTCCATTCCCACCAGTGGGTCAAATCGGTTTCTTAATGGAATATTATTATTTGGCATCCACCCTAGATATTCCTCCCCCTGAAATCTCCTTCTTGATTGATCATAGGGGATTTGCCCAAAATTTTTGAAACTTATTGGCCCCATGAGAGATCCATCACCCTGATGCCACAAACCAGGATGATTTTGAAGGGGTCGAGATATAGTGTTAATCTGTGTCCATCCAGAGTAACTATCACCCTGCAATCTCGACCCAGGGAAGCGAGAGTGAAGGGGGCCATGATGCAGATTGGGATAAAAATATTCGAGACCTATACATTGGATATCCCCCATTCTAGCGAACCTTGCTTTGTTACAGATTAGGTCCTTGACCCACCTGTCCCTAAAATTAATCAGGATACAGTCCCCCTCTAAATCCTTCTTGCTTGGACCAACCCAAGGGACCCTTCGTACATTTAATATTTTTGTGACAGAGGCTGGGGGAGTGGTCTATTGTTGTTGAGCCAAAATGTAACTTTATTTAATAGGTCCTGATTTGATTCATGTTTATTTGGTGCGACCACCGGGACACCTGTCAGGATGACCATAAAAGGTGCAGATTCGGGGGGTATATTTACACATATTGGTTTGCTTGGAGGTGCCATTTCATCCAGAGCTAATGGGCCGCTCAGTGGAGTTAGTTTAACTTGAGATGAGGCTACTGGCTTTGATGTAGTTGAGCTCGATGCTGCTGCTATAGCCATATTCGACATTGACTGAGAGTCCCCGTCAGCCACCAATGCAGGTCTAGTTGGGGCTGATTGTACAGAGGTTCGCTGGGAATCAGCAGATGCCATAGGCTGGGGTGGATTACTTGGATTTTGAGTATAGGTTTTGTGATCCCCCTTTTTTATTTCGGTACAGTTCCCCGAGGCCTGAGGGAGTTTGCTATTATTAGCCAAAATTTCCAGCGAATGTGTGTTAACTGATATTAAATGTTCTAATTGGTCCAATTTTAGGTTAACAATTTGTGTTCTCTCTATAAGGGGCGTCAAAAGACTTTTTACCAGCTTCTCAATATGTATTAACAAAGCTTTATTGTTGTTGTTTTGGCAGCAATGGGTCAGATAACCGGGATCTCCCATTCGTGTTACCCTTCCCTTCAAGTGACCTCCCCCTCGTTTACGTTTACTAATTTTTGTGGCTTCTTGAACAGGAGCCGAAACTTTGGGTTGTAAGGAAATGGGGCCCAACAGGGTCAAATTAGGGTGTTGGATCCCATTCCCAATATTACTCAGTACAGAACAATCTTCTATTGGATCGTTCACTACATCACCCATAGATATTTCTTGATTATCTGGAGTAACAGCCAAATTTGGGCTAACTTCCAAGTCGTTTACTATGCTCTTTTCGGGAGTGACCACAGATGCAAACCGTCCCAGGGATGAACGCTTCCCCGTAACTAAATCCAGAGACAGACGCTTTTCAGTAAGAGCAATTTCTTTATCTAATATCCCCGTGGCACGGGTGATAAAATCATCTAGGGTTCCAGTGGCTTTAACACTACTTGACTTTACTGTAACCCGCCTACCCTTTCTTAGTGATGAGGACATCATAAGACTAAACAATAAGAAATAATGTGTACAATTAAAATATAAATTAGATAAATATTTAAAACTTCAATTACACACTATAACTACATTAAATATCTCATCGTATTCATAACTAAAACATACTTTGAGTCCTCGAAATCCGAATGTAAGAGAAAGGGCCCGGCCCGTCCCTGTACGTCCTTGGACGGCCTTAGACGGCCCGCCCTTTGCCCGGGCTTAGCCCCGGGCGCTCCCGCGCGCTCCCGCGCAGCGGGGAGAGTGACTGGCTATAGGCTGTAGCATGGGCGGGGCAGGCAGGGAGAGCGACCCAGGTGTTGCGGGTCAGGACCTCGCGCAGGGACTCCTGGTACACTGAGTCCCTGCGGGTCAGCTCGCAGCCCTGCAATCCTGTTTGTACGTGCGCAGTCACCAGCTGCACCGCCGCGAATCCGTAGGAGGCACAGGAGGCAGACAAGCCCAGCCGCAGTCACGGAGGTCCAGCAGATAACCAGGGGTCAGAGGCGGCGAAGCGGGACCCGCGAAGCGGGTCCGGCGAGGAATAGTAGCAGGAAGGTGTGTCCGGTGAGTACAAGCAAATGTTAGTCCCAGGGGTTATCACCAAAGCGCCCTCTTTTAATGTCTGAAGCGTGGGCGGGGCAGGCAGGGAGAGCGACCCAGGTGTTGCGGGTCAGGACCTCGCGCAGGGACTCCTGGTACACTGAGTCCCTGCGGGTCAGCTCGCAGCCCTGCAATCCTGTTTGTACGTGCGCAGTCACCAGCTGCACCGCCGCGAATCCGTAGGAGGCACAGGAGGCAGACAAGCCCAGCCGCAGTCACGGAGGTCCAGCAGATAACCAGGGGTCAGAGGCGGCGAGGAATAGTAGCAGGAAGGTGTGTCCGGTGAGTACAAGCAAATGTTAGTCCCCAATAAAATGGTAAAATTGTTTTGTCCAGATGTTGCCAAATCTCTCTAAAATTTAGGTTTCAGGAAGATTAGATAGGAATTTGCTAAATCAAAAGGCAAACGTTGCTTAAAAATCAATTGGGAATCATTACACAGTGTCCAGCCTTTTTCACATTTAAGATAAACTGTGTAATGTCCAGAAGTTACAGTAGGTCCATCATGGAAAATTATTGCAACTGTTTCCTGAAATTGATAATTGCTGTCCTGTAAACTTCTTTATTAAATTATCCAATTTTGAACCATCAGCTCTACATCGTTGCATCATTAAAATTACATACTGTCCGTATTCCTTTAAAATTAATGTTGAAAACATGTCAGATTTACACTCACCGCATTGCATGCTATGATTAGCATCTTTAACTAATTTAGCAAAAGTGACTGTTTTACTCTCTGGCAATGTTAAATAAATAAACCTTTCAGAATCAACATTAGAGCCACATATATTATAACAGTTTTCACAACTATGTTCCCATTTATAAGAGAGACCAAATACATTTTCAATGGGAACCCCTTCTTCTTCCAGTACCTGAAGAAAATAAATCAAGAATTCCTGTGCGTCTTGCTGTACATTTTGAGAAAACTGTGTTCGTCCTGAACATACATCTAAAACTTTTCTAATTTCAGTAGCACTTTCTATTTGAGTTTTATCATTACTCAGCTTTTCAAAAAGGAGACTCAGCACAGAACAGAATCTTTTTCCCTGATTTACTATTATCTGCTCTTGCAAACTTTCCAGATAAAATGCAACATTCAGCACTACATTAGCGTAGCAGTTGACACCAGAGCTATTTTCAAAATAACATCCTACAACCTGTTCTTCATTTTCCTTATTCTTTTTGCTTGCAATTACATCACTCCTCTTTTTTTTCCTCCTCTCTACATCTTCATTACAGATATTCTCATTTCTCCTTTTACGAGAAACTACATGTTTCTCCAACACAGGATACTGACCTAAATGAGGAGCATAGCTTCTTCTTAATCTATTATACTCCTTTACACAATTTGTATCAGCACTAACTTTTGAATCATCAAAGTCTATCATGAATAAACCTGATAATGTTTTCACTCGTGACAAAGCAACATATGCCATACCTTCTTTGAACACAGTTGAACCAATGTTCACAAATGCACAATCTACAGTCAATCCTTGAGACTTGTGAATAGTTACAGCATATGCTAGCGAAAACGGAAACTGCTTCCTACGTACATATAAGTCTTTCACAAGCATGAAACGAACTGAACAACGACAAATGTCTTTAACTTCTTCTATCTGATCAAATTTTATTTTTAAACATTCAATTCCATCTTTTTTCTGATAATTAATAAAACCCACAACTCTTCCCATAGCTCCATTAACTAAACCTTTTTCAACATCCAAATTTCTCCTTAAAAATACTCTACAGTTCATGCAAACATATAGATTTTTTTCTAATCCAGCTGTTTTGGAAATGTTCTTCTCTAGTGAATCCAATTTATTTTTCAGTGTGCCTGTTAATGTGACAGTAATTCTTCCATCCTCAATTTTGTCCACTGCTTCCAATTTCCTGATATCTTCCTTTTCCAATTTCAAAAGCTCCTCATTGAATATTGAGCATTCACGTAGAGTTGGCATTAAGCAGATGACACTTTTGTTTTCTGCAATGTTCTTGTATATCTTCTCTGCAACTATTTCTTCCTTTGGAAATAAATTATGTAGCAGCCGACTCTGTAATGCTTTTTTGCCAGCTTCAGTGAGTAGTCCAATTCTGATATCTTTCAGAATACTTCCATATTCTTCATCGTTTGCTTGCCTCATATTAGTAGTAAGTTCCTTGTACTCAAAGAAGGACCAAATATTTGTATTACCGATGCTTCCCAATGACTTCTTCGTGTCTTCATGTGTCACAGTATTAAACACTGGTTGTCCTTTAACTGGAGTAAGTTGCAAAAGATCTCCAAAAACTATGACGTGTTTTCCTCCAAATAACACGTCATAGTCTGTCTTCAGAATTTGCTGCATTCTTAAATGCACAAAGGCAAGCATTAAGTTTGATACCATGCTCACCTCATCAATAATGAGAACCTGCATCTTCTTCAATACTCTTGAAACTTCCAAGCATGCTTCTCCAGTTAGCTTGTTGTATTGTATTTTGTTCTCATGCTCCACTGGTAACATTAGCAAACGATGTAAAGTGATTCCTTTTATGTTATATGCTGCTAACCCAGTTGGAGCAGTAACCACACAAGACAAAGTAGAATCCGTTTTTTGCTGTAGGTAGCTTCTGATGACTTTTATTAGGAAACTTTTTCCAGTTCCAGCTTGTCCGCTTACATACATCCTGATTGGATGAAATGATGTGCATGAGCACTCTTTTTTTTCATGTAGAAATCCGTGATCAATTTTTTTTCTGATCTCTTCATAAATTTGTTGCTGCTCTTCGTTCAGTTGTCTTTCCAAATTTTGTAAGTCTATAAATTCTCCTAGAGCTTGATTCATAGCCGTTTCCACTTCATTCATGGCTATTGATGCTTCATTTTCAACGATTGGTTGTCCTAGGGGATCTTGACTGAGTGTTCCTGAACTTTGGCTGTCCTGAGAACTGTCTCTAGCTATTTCTGCTGCAATTGTAGTTTCCTGTTCAATTTCTTCATTTAACATTTGCAGATAAGTTGTGAATGTATTGCATTGTATGCTGTCTTTGCAAGCATTAAAAGAATCTTCATAGCTTTGAAATTCTCCCAGTAGTTCATCCTCTGTACGCCATGGTTTAAACAGCTGTAAAAGAGCCAAGTAGTAAAATTCCTTTTTGTCAGTAGTGTCGCAACTCAGCTTCCGGTGATTTATCAAACTTCCTTTTGTTTGCTTCACCAAACATCCTTCCTCACCAATGACTTTATATTTTCCATTGTTGATGTCTTCTGCGGCTTTCCGTGAATAAATGTAGTTCTGCAGCACTTCATAGAGACACATGTTCTCCAGATGATGACTTCTCTTGGGATAATATGTGTCCAACATGTTTGATTTCAAAATATCTGTACTTTCTGGGTCATTCTCGGCCAAATATTCAATTTCTCCAACAGATTTCAGTACCCGATTTCTCATTGCTGCAAGGCCTAAACTTGCCCAAATTATTCTTCTTGATTTCGAGTAGAGACTTGCAGAAGATAACCTATCTGAACATTCGTAGGATCCAATTTCTCGATGCGATAACATCTTCAAACTGAAACTGTACAGCTTCTTACTGACAGTTTTCTCGTGAGAAATCTCTTCCCACATTTCCTTCAATTCTGTTTTTTCTGATTTCGTAATGTAAGACGTTACATATCGAGCAACAGCAATGGAATTGTCAGCTACATACTGTATATCCATGTTAGCGTTCCACATGGATAAAATCACTGGGTTGTAGTCATTTATATTTTTTGATTCTTCTTTTCTTTTAAGGTTGTAGGTATTCTTAGGTGATTTTCTTGTGATAGTATGTCTCACAGATGACATAAAACTGTTAACTCTTCCATTTGAAAGAACAGGTCTAGGAAATCCAAATCGACATTTAGTGTAGTATTTATCTTTGCTCTTGTATTTTCCACACCGATGACTTTGGAAACGTAAAACTTGCTCCTTTAACTTTTTCTCTTCTGTGCTTTTTGGTATAGCACATGTTGCATATTCTTCAATGTAAGATAACACTGCTTCATCAGTATCTGTTCCAAACTTTGGGGCATCCTTGATCCACAACAGCATATGAATATGAGGAGCACCTCTTGCCTGGTACTCTTTTCTCCAAAAGAAATCCACTACTTCTCCTAGAGGTGGATTTTTTTTATTGCAGATGAAGGACATCATAGCCTCAAATCTATGATTGAAATATCTGCAAACATTAACCGGATCCAATGAGCACAGTTCTCCTGCTGTCTTGTATTCGATGTTTTTAATGTTTGAATTTGCCTCTCGTAGAAAATCCAGTAAATCATCCCAAGCGTACTCCGCACAGCTTAGGGTAACGAACCATGTTGGTGTTCCTAAATTCCGTAACATGCATTTTAATTCACCATGGCGTCGGTACCAATATTCATTTGTCCCACGCTGACAAGCCATCAGATTGATCAGTTGTGTTTCCAAATGATCATCTCGGTGCTGCACTTTCTCCATAAAATCCTTAGCAGACACATTTTGCAAATGTACTCCACTTTTTAAAATGTGATTTACTGCATAAGACAATGCAGACAAGTCGCTTTCAAATAAAAGATGGAACAAATAAGGAATACTTTGTCGAAATCTGGGATCTTCAGCATATAGTCTTGTAGTCCGATACTCAGAAGCTGGAATCTGTTCCGGACGTTCATCGTATCGTCCTCCTTTTCCTTTAGGAAACAGCTGGGGAAAACATCGAGCTTCCAAGCTCTCCTCCCATACACTCACGGGAGTTCCTTTTGCTTTCTTCATCTGAAATAGATCAATATTGTCTCCCATAACTTCTTTTGAATGAAGAGGATGTATGCTAAAATGTTCATAAATTTCTTCTTCCTTTGACTTGTCCACTTTTTCAATTTGTCCAGTTGGTGTTTCTGTGTCTTCTTGTAAATCTTCTTCTTCTTCTTCTATATAAATTGATTCATACCATTTGTTATTCCTTTTCAAATACAAATTTGCTCTTTGTACTTTCCGTACATCTACCAGCTCCTGCCAAATCTTCTTATTCTTTGTAGGTACACCATTAACCAGAATAATTAATGGTTCAGTTTCCAAAGTATCCGCATCAATAGTTTCCATATTTTTTTTCAAATCCAAGGGCAAATACACCACTCTACCTTTTAAACCTCTCAGTAAATCTGAAGGAGGTAATTTACCAGTTTTGGGCTCCATACGTACTATGGTCTGGAACGGATGAACACATTGAATGAGTATAGACTCATATGTATTTAATTCAGAAAGTTCAGCAGGAATAGCATCCAATTCTAAATTATTATGTACAGCTCTGGTCGGCATTCTATTTTCCTCTAACTTGTTGTAACAGTATTTACAAATACGCTGAACTTCACCCAATTCAAAACAATTTTCAAGAAATATATATGTGGCAAAATCCTTCCACTTATAATTATCTTCATTTTCACTCTTTCTGTAGAGATCAACATACCTGGTTTGTTTTCTATAATGAGTTCTGCGGCAACAAATACAAGTAATATTTGGTCTTTCATTAGAGATTATTGCAAATTTTGTTATGTGATCATTAAATGTCTTACTTACAGAGGGTTCTACATTCTCTTCCACTTCTTCCTCATTTACTGTGTCCTTCTCTGCACTGTTTTGTTCAGGACCAAAGTAACAAAACTGAATTTCATCAACAACCTTCTCTACATCTGATACCGTTCCACGGAACAGAGCCCTATTCAATTCATCTAACTTTATTGCTGGACTTTTAGCAAAATACAACCGTCTCACAAACTTTCTCATTTCAGTATGATGAACAGCCAGCATCCTAAAATGATGGAAAACACTATTACACACTTTTCTAGATAGACAAGCCAGAGAATGACCCTGCAAACCAGTATTCTCTCTCACTCTGCATGGATCCAAACTTTGAAGCACCTTAATCTTCTGTTTTACACTTTTTTTACTATATTCTCTTAGAAACTCACGAAATTTATCAATAGATTCCTGACGCACAGTGCAAATACTACTACAATTCCAAGTGTACACTGGGGCTTTAGGACGTCTCCCCATAGCCTCATCCGCCATCACTTGTACCTCATCTCTTGGAACCATTATCTCCTTCTCCATTATGCAACCATTTTTCACTTCATAAGCACGACCTCTGGTGTCAACTGCATGCAGCAAACTATTACTTTGAAAATAACTCTCTTCATTAAAAAAAGGTTCACTACTTGAACTATGCATCCATTTTCCTAAAAACACTTTAGAAAAGTTTGTTCTGTTCACTACTCTTTTCCTTTTGCTATGTGATTTCAGTACATTAACCATTTTGTCTAATGTACGCATCCTATTCAAAATTAAAATGAATAGTTTCCTTTTTAATTCTAATGCCTTTGCTGCAATGGCTTCAATTTCTTTTTTTCTCTTATAAAACTTAGCCTTTTGCTTATATTTCTTCACATCCTTTATCAAATTGGACATAACTCTTCTCTGAAACATTTTTCTACGTATCTCTTTAAACGCTGTTTTTCTGTTTAAGTTAATCTTTTTAGTTGCAGAAGGTATATTTGCATTAACTAAATTCTCAATTTTTTCTTGTCCTTTTCGATTGAAATCATTCTTTCCAGTACAGACATTTTGTACATTTTTCCTTTTTTTGAATATGTTCTTTAGAAAATTTTTTGTCTGCTTACCAGAAGATTTTTTCTTTTTCCCAACATGAGCATCTTCAACTAACTTAGGTCCTCCAGTTGTCTTCAAATATAGGTTTTTTTTGTGGTCTTTTTTTACTCTGGATTTTGTAGGCATCTTAAATTTTGTTCACTGCTCTTCAGCAATACCTGAAAAAAACTAAAAAAAAAATCCTTTATTTTATTTAAATATATTACTACATTTGTTTTCACATTAGTCACAAAACGAAATTTCTTTGCCAATTTGAAAGCACACTTACTACTCTTTTTTTTGGCAAGTGATAAACACTTTTACAGACTGACACATTATGAATCCACTTTTCAGATTTTTTAAAAAGCACATGTCCAAACTGCTTTTTCAGACCAGCACCATTTGTAACCTGGGTGACTGCCTACACTCCAGCAAGGGCAACCAGCATTAGTGATGCTGAATGTATTTGCATTACTGACTGAAACCTCAAACCCCACTCGCTTGTGAATACTGTGCATGATTCCACATGGTAAGCAGCTGGCTGTGTGCTAAGAGTCTGCTTCTGCACCAAAAAATGGCTCCCCCTTTCCATCTAATGCAACTGTGAAATCACCAGAGCAATACGCAATAAATCTCTGCCTGTAATTCCTATTTGCACACAGAGTCATGTTTTCACATTAGGCCCTTAAACGAAATTTCTTTGCCAATTTGAAAGCACACTTACTGCTCTTTTTTTTGGCAAGTGATAAACACTTTTACAGACTGACACATTATGAATCCACTTTTCAGATTTTTTAAAAAGCACATGTCCAAACTGCTTTTTCAGACCAGCACCATTTGTAACCTGGGTGACTGCCTACACTCCAGCAAGGGCAACCAGCCTTAGTGATGCTGAATGTGTTTGCATTACTGACTGAAACCTCAAACCCCACTTGCTTGTGAATACTGTGCATGATTCCACATGGTAAGCAGCTGGGTGTGTGCTAAGAGTCTGCTTCTGCACCAAAAAATGGCTCCCCCTTTCCATCTAATGCAACTGTGAAATCACCAGAGCAATACGCAATAAATCTCTGCCTGTAATTCCTATTTGCACACAGAGTCATGTTTTCACATTAGTCACAAAACGAAATTTCTTTGCCAATTTGAAAGCACACTTACTGCTCTTTTTTTTGGCAAGTGATAAACACTTTTACAGACTGACACATTATGAATCCACTTTTCAGATTTTTTAAAAAGCACATGTCCAAACTGCTTTTTCAGACCAGCACCATTTGTAACCTGGGTGACTGCCTACACTCCAGCAAGGGCAACCAGCCTTAGTGATGCTGAATGTATTTGCATTACTGACTGAAACCTCAAACCCCACTCGCTTGTGAATACTATGCATGATTCCACATGGTAAGCAGCTGGGTGTGTGCTAAGAGTCTGCTTCTGCACCAAAAAATGGCTCCCCCTTTCCATCTAATGCAACTGTGAAATCACCAGAGCAATACGCAATAAATCTCTGCCTGTAATTCCTATTTGCACACAGAGTCATGTTTTCACATTAGTCACAAAACGAAATTTCTTTGCCAATTTGAAAGCACACTTACTGCTCTTTTTTTTGGCAAGTTATAAACACTTTTACAGACTGACACATTATGAATCCACTTTTCAGATTTTTTAAAAAGCACATGTCCAAACTGCTTTTTCAGACCAGCACCATTTGTAACCTGGGTGACTGCCTACACTCCAGCAAGGGCAACCAGCCTTAGTGATGCTGAATGTATTTGCATTACTGAGTCCAACCTCAAACCCTTAAACTATTCTTTTTTTATACCAGTACACATTAATTTATTGTGAAAACATAGTCCATGTTATTTTACTTGTTCCTCACATTTAAATTTCTCCCAAAACAGAAAATAATAAACACAACTTCAACAAAAAGAATTGCATTTCTATTATTCATTTCTTAATTTACCATATACATCCCCTCTCAAACTCTAAACTCACCTTTAAAATTAGTTAGTTGTGAAAGAAATGTGGCACTCAAACAGCAGATTATCAGAGCCAGGATCTCTGTTCTTTACACCTCTCTCCTCTCAGCAGAACCAGATAATGGCAAACTTTCCCTCTCTTTTTCCACATATATACATGTTAATTTCAAATCTCAGTGCTTCCCCCTTTTTTTCAAATGTAATCACACATTTCTATTGGTTGAAAACCAACCCTTTTCCAAAAGTACCCTTCCCCCAACTTGACTTCTGCCTAGTACCCTTCCCCCAACTTGACTTCTGCCTGCTACCATAGCAACAGCTCATGGAACACTGCTGTGTGGAGTTAGGTCAGAAGTTCGCCAAACAATGTTTCAATTCCACAGAGCAAGAGTGCTTGACTTTTCTAACCTAACAGCAAATCCATAGTACTGTTCTTTGGTAACACATTTTTCTGTACCGATACAAAACATGCTTCTATAAATTTACACATACAGCCTAGTTTTTAGTGTAGAATGGTATGAAACAGCCAATCAGTTCTTTTTTTAAAAAAAAAATATGTATGCCTCCATTTCCAAACTGTCTTTCATTTCTTTTTACCATTCTACTGAAATACACCTCCTGAGTGCATCCAGATCTCCTTTGAAGATGTTCACAGTGTGGATTGTAGGACACAGCTATGTCTTCTGGAGTGAAAAGTTTGCAGAGAAAACAGGTATGGTGAGAGACCTTGCTTTGCCAAATGTAGACATTAAATGGATTGGTCAGAGAGGGTTAAAGTGGCACCAATTGATGCCATTGGTGAAATCCTTCATGCAAAACCAACACCCTGACCTCATAATAGTGCACTGTGGTGGCAATGACCTAGGCACTTTGACTGGGGTAGGTCTGGAAATGCTTATGAAGGACACCTTTGCACAACTGTTTTCACTTTTCCCTAAAACTGCCTTTGTGTTTTCTAACATATGCCAAAGGCAAAAATGGAACTGGTCCAATCATTTCTGTCCGCAGATTGACAAAGCAAGAAAGCACGTCAACAAATCTGTTTCTGCTTTCCTCCGTGACTATGGTATGGGTTCCATTTACCACAACAACTTGCGTTACGACATGCAAGACATTTATAGAGGAGATGGTGTGCACTTCAATGATGAAGGGAACAGAGTCTTCCTCTTGAACCTTAGACTCTGCATCGGCACTTACTTGTAGGTACCACTTAAAAATCACTTCATAAACACAAAGGCTCTTTTTAGAGCACCCTAATATCTAAACACTTAAATCTGCATTTCATTTCTTTTTTTATTTTATTTTTTACCGTACGCTTACCGTACGCGTACCCCGTGATTTTTTTTAAAATCAATAAATGTTTTCTTTGTACTTTTCTGTCCTTCTTTGACCCCCTTACAAATGTTAGGGGGTCTGTAACTCTCCTCCTTGCCCCCTTTTCTTGTTATCACTCTTTTTTTTCTGAGTGAAACACACGAAATGGCGGCCGCCGCTTCCTGGTTTCGGCCGATTCGAATGTTTACTAAGATCTAAGAGCCAATCAGAATCGTGCTCGCGCACGCCACCGTACGCGTACGGTAAGCGTACCGTAAGCGCACCGTAAGCTGGCTCAGATATATATATTGATTTAAAGGCTATTTTCTCAGAATCTACTGAACAGATTTACCCCAAACGTACAAAAGGCACTTCCTTGACCTGAGGACTACCTCTCTGCCAAATTTCAAGTAACTCTGTTCAGCCGTTCGGGCTGTAGCTCTGTCTAAAGGTCCTATGGAAAAATGCATGGGAAAAACGCGTTTTGGGACCCCCCTTTTATCTCAGCCCCCGCTTGACGAATCCCCCCGAGACTTTCAGGGAAGGAGCGGAGCGTAGCGCCCCACCTATTTTGAAAAATTCGCGAGGATTCGTCGACCGGCGCCAAAGTTATTGAAAATAGAATGTTGCGGATTTCCCATGGAAACGTGGTCCTAACTATAACTACCTACTGGCGACCGCCAGTAGGTAATATATATATATATATATATATATATATATATATATATATATATATATATATATATATATATATATATATAATCTACTTTCCATCTAATGCAACTGTGAAATCACCAGAGCAATACGCAATAAATCTCTGCCTGTAATTCCTATTTGCACACAGAGTCATGTTTTCACATTAGTCACAAAACGAAATTTCTTTGCCAATTTGAAAGCACACTTACTGCTCTTTTTTTTGGCAAGTGATAAACACTTTTACAGACTGACACATTATGAATCCACTTTTCAGATTTTTTAAAAAGCACATGTCCAAACTGCTTTTTCAGACCAGCACCATTTGTAACCTGGGTGACTGCCTACACTCCAGCAAGGGCAACCAGCCTTAGTGATGCTGAATGTATTTGCATTACTGACTGAAACCTCAAACCCCACTCGCTTGTGAATACTATGCATGATTCCACATGGTAAGCAGCTGGGTGTGTGCTAAGAGTCTGCTTCTGCACCAAAAAATGGCTCCCCCTTTCCATCTAATGCAACTGTGAAATCACCAGAGCAATACGCAATAAATCTCTGCCTGTAATTCCTATTTGCACACAGAGTCATGTTTTCACATTAGTCACAAAACGAAATTTCTTTGCCAATTTGAAAGCACACTTACTGCTCTTTTTTTTGGCAAGTTATAAACACTTTTACACTTTTACACTAACTATAACGGGGGAATTTCAATAGTTTTTTACGAGGGAAATGTCCAGCTAACTATAACATGTGTGAAACCTATGGCTTTTTCAGTGAATTTGCAAGGTTTTTTAAATGCTAATTCCTAACTATAACGTGTTTGAAACCTATGGTTTTTTAAGTGAATATATAGGAGCCAAGTTCATTGTAGCTTCGACTCATGGCCTGGCGGACACTTGCACAAGGGGTTTGAACGTCAAAGGGGACCCAAGGAAGCCCTAGGATATATTAAAAAACCGGACTTTTTCAATCGGACATCCCGCGCCTTTCCTGTTATCAGCAGAACCCATTTGGGTAGAACTTGTCTGTTTTTTCCCCACGTATTACTTACCTGGTTATGTTGCCTTCTGAGAACTGCAGTTTTCACTGTAACTGCAGCTAGTATGCGAACACGAGATCTGGGGCCAAAGTCACTCCCACCAATGGGAGGGAAGCAGGACATTTAAAGGTGGGGGGTGGAGCAGCATTCCCGGTTAACAGCGGCATCCGATGAAGGCTAATCAGCCGAAATGCATAATGCCCGAGCTGTCACATTAAAGGTCTTCCATTTGTTTCCCCGAGTGGCCTCTAACTGCTTCCTACACTGGAGGAGTTCTGGAGAGGATGTTTTCGCGCCAGCCAGAGGCGTGAAAGAGGCCCCGTTCTCCAAGTGGCCGGAGCATCACTGGCACCAGCTGTCTCAGCAATTTGTGAATCCAAGGGATTGGAAGGCTCCTGCCCGCCTCGTGTGCACGCCAAGCCAGCGGCTACTGCCAGGTGCAGCTCGTGACTGCACGAGGAGCCAAGTTCATTGTAGCTTCGACTCATGGCCTGGCGGACACTTGCACAAGGGGTTTGAACGTCAAAGGGGACCCAAGGAAGCCCTAGGATATATTCAAAAACCGGACTTTTTCAATCGGACATCCCGCGCCTTTCCTGTTATCAGCAGAACCCATTTGGGTAGAACTTGTCTGTTTTTTCCCCACGTATTACTTACCTGGTTATGTTGCCTTCTGGGAACTGCAGTTTTCACTGTAACTGCAGCTAGTATGCGAACACGAGATCTGGGGCCAAAGTCACTCCCACCAATGGGAGGGAAGCAGGACATTTAAAGGTGGGGGGTGGAGCAGCATTCCCGGTTAACAGCGGCATCCGATGAAGGCTAATCAGCCGAAATGCATAATGCCCGAGCTGTCACATTAAAGGTCTTCCATTTGTTTCCCCGAGTGGCCTCTAACTGCTTCCTACACTGGAGGAGTTCTGGAGAGGATGTTTTTGCGCCAGCCAGCGGCGTGAAAGAGGCCCCGTTCTCCAAGTGGCCGGAGCATCACTGGCACCAGCTGTCTCAGCAATTTGTGAATCCAAGGGATTGGAAGGCTCCTGCCCGCCTCGTGTGCATGCCAAGCCAGCGGCTACTGCCAGGTGCAGCTCGTGACTGCACGAGGAGCCAAGTTCTTTGTAGCTTCGACTCATGGCCTGGCGGACACTTGCACAAGGGGTTTGAACGTCAAAGGGGACCCAAGGAAGCCCTAGGATATATTCAAAAACCGGACTTTTTCAATCGGACATCCCGCGCCTTTCCTGTTATCAGCAGAACCCATTTGGGTAGAACTTGTCTGTTTTTTCCCCACGTATTACTTACCTGGTTATGTTGCCTTCTGGGAACTGCAGTTTTCACTGTAACTGCAGCTAGTATGCGAACACGAGATCTGGGGCCAAAGTCACTCCCACCAATGGGAGGGAAGCAGGACATTTAAAGGTGGGGGTGGAGCAGCATTCCCGGTTAACAGCGGCATCCGATGAAGGCTAATCAGCCGAAATGCATAATGCCCGAGCTGTCACATTAAAGGTCTTCCATTTGTTTCCCCGAGTGGCCTCTAACTGCTTCCTACACTGGAGGAGTTCTGGAGAGGATATATATATATATATATATATAAGGAGGAATTGATAAATAAAGACAAGGACACTAAACAAAGCAAGGAACTCAGATTGGCCATGAAGAACAGGCTGAAAGAATATGGAAATGAAATACGACGTCGCAAACAGACTAAATTTTAGCGCGACGAACAAGATTACCAGTCGGGGCATATTCTAACTTTCGCCCAAAAATATGATTTGCCCAGAAAGGAGATGTACAAAAAGAAAACAAGTGTGTCCTTTAGCTAGGAGACTTCAGAATCTGAAGTAGAAACCTCTGGCAGCGATTAAACAAGAGAAGAGGCAAGAGATACAGATGCGGAACCTAAATTTTTTCAAGAGATCAAGCTCATCCGCTAGAATAGTCAAAGACCGGCAGAAAGGACACATCCTCCGAACCAAAAAAGGAATATGCAAAACAAGACGTGGCAAGAGAGGGCGAAGAAATATTAACACCCAGGGTGACTTGCAGCAAGGGCAACAGGGGCAAGCGGTGATTGAAAGAAGTGTCATCAATCTATCGGACAGGACTTTGAATGAGGATGAACTAAAAGTACTGCAATTGGGATTAACGTTTTGTCCAACCACAGACTACAATTATGTTGAAACAAGGGTAGATTTGTTCAAATTTATCAGTAAATTAAAACTACACAAGGTACTTCTTATGCATCCTAGAAAAGGTGGAAGTACTGAGACACATATAGCGATCAGCAACACGGACATTCTTACTGGCTGTGATCTGGACACTTTAATGTTGCATCAGAATTTGGAAACATCTAAACACATGGACGACCCCTATGATCCAGGAGGAGCAAATCCAGTCTTCCATATTCAGGATGATTCAATAGTAATAAAACCTTTCCGATAAGGGGGGCAACATTGTGGTTTTTCCAAAGGAACAATACATCAGAGAAACCCTGAATCAACTTGAAGATCGAGAATGCTATTTTCCCAGGACCAGAAGAGACTACTCTATTTGTATCGAGACTTTCCATCAAAATTTACGAGAGTGGAGTGTTGAGGGAATGTTGGACACTAATAAATTACATTTTTTATTATGCTAATATCTCATTTTGCCTACTTTTTACCACCTTCCGAAGGTCCATAAAGATATACATTGCCCCCCTGGAAGACCAATAGTTGCCTCTATAAACGGCCTTCTTGAAAACTGTTCCATCTCTCTGGATTCCTTTTTGGCACCTTAGGTAAAAAATCTTAGCTCCTACAGATACGCAAGACTTTTTGAGGTTAATTGAAAGTGTTGAATGCGAACCTGCAATGCTGCTCATTACGCTGGATATCACCAGTCTATACACCTGTATAAACCATGACCAAGGAATTGCTTTGTTTAAATGGTTTTTAGAAAAGCACCCTCTCAAGTTCAAAAAACATAATGAGATGCTTCTCAAAATGCTAGCATTTTGTTTAGAAAATAATATATTTATTTTAGCAGGGCACCTATACAGGAAAAAACGCGGTACCGCGATGGACACGTGCTTCGCCCCAGCTATGCAAATCTTTTCGTTGGCTGGTGGGAGGAGCACGTGACCTGAGGGAAGTACCAGAAAGATGGATGGACAAGGTCACATTTTGGACCCGTTACATCGATGATCTTTTCATCGTATGGAAGGGTTCACACTCCTCGGCTGAGGACTTACAACATTTTTGAATTCCAACGACCTGAAAGTATGATTAATAATATCCCTTATGGGGAGCTTCTGCGCATGAAGCAAAACTGTTCCACTGAAGAGGACTATATTATAGCGAAGAATGAAGCATGTAGTTGTTTTAAAGCTAGGGGTTATTCAAATAATTCCCTCTGTACAGCAGCAAAAAAAGTTAAAAGGATATCTAGAGAAGAACTTTTAGCTCCTAAAACTGTCAGCGGAAGTAAAACCTCCCAACAAATTAAACCAACACGTATGATTACACGTTTTAACGCAGTCTTCCAGAATAGTCCAGATGTTCTGAAAAAATTGCCACATACTGAAAAGAGATAATATTCTCAAGAATCAAATTCCCATCCAGCCTTTGATACCGTACAGAAGATCTAAATCCGTCAAGGATCTCCTAGCTTCTAGCCATTTTCAATCAATTACTAGACTGAAAGATCCAATAACTGGGTTCTTTCCCTGAATGAAATGCAAGGCTTGCAAATATAGTCATAAAAAGAACACCTATGAGATACTAGGAAAAGACTCAAAATCTATTAGAAACATCAATAAATTACTCAATTCTGATTTCACCATATACTGTCTGGAATGCCCCTGTAAGAAAAGGTATATTGGCAGACCTATACATCCTGCCAAGAAGCGCGTGTAGGAACACATGAGGGCGATTGGTAAAAAAGATAGTAGTTATCCCGTGGCTCGCCACTTTGAAGACATTCATAAAAGCAATTGTGATCTTTTAACCTTTTATTGTTTAGATCAGATCCCTAAAAACTAAAGAGGGGAAGACAGGGTCAAAAGATTGCATTCCTTAGAATCTAAGTATATCATTGTTACGGAAACTTGTCCCTCTCCTTTCAACTGCCTCCTTACAAATGATTGTGTTGGCCACTATTGTCTCCAGACTCGATTACGGAAATGCCCTATATTTAGGCCTCCCTCAAAAGCTTATTAATAAATTACAAGTGGTACTTAACGATGCAGCTCGACGAATTTTAAGTTACCAAGACGGGCCCATGCCTCCCCTCTACTGCACAAACTACACTGGCTCCCCATCAAGCAGAGAGTTAAAGTCAACGGCCTCTGCATTGCCCATAAAGCGATCTATGGCAAAGCCCCGGGCTATATCAAGGAACGTTTGAGGAAATATGTTCCGGGATGCACACTGGGGTCCTCCACCTGGCCACCCCAAGATGCAACACTGCATCTAAAGGGGGCAGAGCCTTTTCCGTACTGCTCCCACAACTCAGAACCCGGGCCGGGGAGGCGAAGCCGGACCAAGTAGAGGCCTGGGCAAAACGCCGTCCGGAGGCGGCGCCCCTCCCCCGGCCACCCCCTCTCAGGCATTTACATAGGGGCTAGGCCGACGGGGGCCAGGATTGGCCCCCGATGGCCCAAGCAACCCCTCCCAATCAGGGAGCGAGCTCAGGGGCCAAGGGGGGGGCCTACAGAGGGGGCAACGGGCCAGGAAAAGGGACATCCTAGAATTCATCGACTGGGCCTTCAAGGAAGGGAAGTCAAAATCCTGGGCACAAGCACATTTAAGTGCAATAGCATATTACACAAAGATGGCAGGGCGCGACGACCAAACAAGGGCGTTTGAATGTCGGATGGCCATGAAAGGGTGGGGTAGGTTACAGCGGGCACCAGATGACGTGAGGCGCCCCATCCACTTCAGATTGCTCCAGGCGATGCTGGGGGCCCTGGCCGGGATATGCTCCTCGAGGCATGAAATCTCATTGTTCCGGGCAGCATTTGCAGTAGCATTCTTCGGGGCATACAGGGTCAGCGAGTTGGTAGCCCCCTCAGTAGTGGACGCGGGAGCAGCATGCATACGGAGAGAAGGGGTGGTCATGCAGGATAGCCACATGGACATACTGCTAAGAAGGTCCAAGACGGACCAGACGGGCAAGGGTGTATGGACCAGACTGCAATGCACGAACAATGCAGATCATTGCCCAGTATGTCTACTAAGATTGCATCTAGAGGGCAATCAGGGGAAGAAGGGGCCGCTATTTCAGCATAGAGATGGGTCTTTCCTCAGCCGTTTTCAGTTTATAGCGGTAATGAGGAAGGTGTTAGAATCCCTGGGTCTCCCCGCACGGGAATATGGGTCGCACTCATTTCGGATTGGGGCGGCTACCACGGCGGCGGGGCTGGGCATGGGCGGGGGCGCAATTAAGGGGATAGGGCGGTGGGCATCCGGCGCATACAAGCGTTACATACGCCCATCAATATGCTAAGCCCCCCCCCCCCCTCTCTTCCAGATCCGGACGCTGCACACAGGAAGGTGTGGATCGTGGGGCACTCGTACGTTACGCGGGCACAACGGTGGGCAGCGGCCAGACGGGACTTTGGCGGGATCTGGCTACGGAACACCGACATAGAATGGTGGGGGCGCCCCGGGATGAGATGGGGAGAGCTGCTGTCCATAGTGCGGGATGCATTACAGCGGGGCAGCAAGCCAGACGCAGTGGTGGTCCACTTGGGCGGGAATGACTTGGCAGCAATGGGGCGGAAGGCACTCCTGGAAGACATGCAGAAGGGCCTCACGGCAGTAGCACGCATGGTACGCCCCGCAGACATAATCTTTTCCGAAATCATAGTGCGGAACGCCTGGAGGGGGGCGATCGACATAGGGGCGGTAGAAAAGTCTAGGAGGAAACTCAACATTACTATGGCAAAAGTATGCAAGGCGAATGGCTGGGGTTTCGTACGTCATGGGTTCATAAACTTAAGATCCCCGGGGTATCACAGGGATGACGGAGTTCACCTCACAGGGGTAGGGATGGATATGTTTCTGCTGAATATTGTAGGGGTTCTGGAACAGAGGGGTTTCCTATGACAGTCAGGCTGAGTAGGAGTCGGCAGGGGGGGAGCTCCCTCTGATCGAGAAACCATAGGGAGCGTGGTGGAGCTAGACAGACTAAATTAACAAACTAAAGGGGAGAACCCATTAGAAGATAGATGAGAGGCTCTCGCAGTGCCTTGGGGATGCCGCACGGCAGGGGCGCTGAGGGAGCCAAAAGGGCGGCACGCCGCCAGCAAAGACTAGAGACAATACTCTCCCCATGACCCTTGGGATGCCTCACGGCAGGGGCTCAGAAGGAGAAAAAAGGCAAAGGACCCAGTCACAAGAAATTAAGTAGATACGCAAGAAAGGCCCTTGGGATGCCAGCCGGCAGGGGCCTCTGGGAGAAGGAAGGGCCCACGCAGGGCGAGCGGGACGGCACTTGCGGCCCAGACAGGTCCAAACGGAGACCCGCCTAATCGGTAGCAAGCTGAAGCCTAAACCCGGTAGCAGGAAACACAGAAAGGGTTCCCTCCTCTCCCAGGTGATTGATAAAGCTGGGGCAAGAATAACAATGCAGCATGTACATAACCATGAGCAATGTGTGACAAATGTAGAAAGTTGTATGATGCGAATAAACTGCGACCTTTTCAGGCACCCAACAAAAGTTGTCAGTGGTGATTTAAGGTAGCAGAGCATAGCGGGATGGTACGACGGGGGAAGCAGGGAGGGGAGGTCCGCCGCCTGGATGGGGTTAGAACCCGGGCCGGGGAGGCGAAGCCGGACCAAGTAGAGGCCTGGGCAAAACGCCGTCCGGAGGCGGCGCCCCTCCCCCGGCCACCCCCTCTCAGGCATTTACATAGGGGCTAGGCCGACGGGGGCCAGGATTGGCCCCCGATGGCCCAAGCAACCCCTCCCAATCAGGGAGCGAGCTCAGGGGCCAAGGGGGGGAATAAAAGGGGGGACACCCGGGCCAGTAGCCACAAATCCCCTCCCCGGGCCAAGGGAGAAAGAAGAAGAAGCCCACCCACCCACACCTAAGAGTCAGGCGTCGCAGCTGCAAGGTGGAGGGTAGCGGAGCTAGACAGACTAAATTAACAAACTAAAGGGGAGAACCCATTAGAAGATAGATGAGAGGCTCTCGCAGTGCCTTGGGGATGCCGCACGGCAGGGGCGCTGAGGGAGCCAAAAGGGCGGCACGCCGCCAGCAAAGACTAGAGACAATACTCTCCCCATGACCCTTGGGATGCCTCACGGCAGGGGCTCAGAAGGAGAAAAAAGGCAAAGGACCCAGTCACAAGAAATTAAGTAGATACGCAAGAAAGGCCCTTGGGATGCCAGCCGGCAGGGGCCTCTGGGAGAAGGAAGGGCCCACGCAGGGCGAGAGGGACGGCACTTGCGGCCCAGACAGGTCCAAACGGAGACCCGCCTAATCGGTAGCAAGCTGAAGCCTAAACCCGGTAGCAGGAAACACAGAAAGGGTTCCCTCCTCTCCCAGGTGATTGATAAAGCTGGGGCAAGAATAACAATGCAGCATGTACATAACCATGAGCAATGTGTGACAAATGTAGAAAGTTGTATGATGCGAATAAACTGCGACCTTTTCAGGCACCCAACAAAAGTTGTCAGTGGTGATTTAAGGTAGCAGAGCATAGCGGGATGGTACGACGGGGGGAAGCAGGGAGGGGAGGTCCGCCGCCTGGATGGGGTTTGGAACCAGCTGCCCGACCACCTGCGCAAAGAACCGTCTCTCCTCCCATTCAGGAAGCAACTTAAAACGCTCCTGTTTAGGGAAGCACTGGATAATGTTTAAACACACCACACTGATGGGCCATTCATCTGCCCACGTCCTCTGGCTATTCCCCTTAAAGCACTTAGAGACCTGCCGGTGATTAGCACTATATAAATATCAATTAACAATACAATAACAATTGAACTTGGTACTATGGCCCCCAGGGTCTGAATAACAACGAGGAGCTATGGGCCCATTTAGAATGAGGTCCATGTGCCATAGTCTATTAGGTGATGAACCGCCCTGTGAGTTGCATACACACACGGCTATATTTGGGTTATGATCAATAGAGCTAAGGGACAACTTAGACAGACTAGTTTAGAGACGAGGTAAAGATAAATGTCTGCTACCACTCTTCATATCCCTTATTTACACATAATTCTGGATGTATTGTGATTTGGATGTTTTTTTCTTTTAAAGCTTTGTATTCAGTATTGTTATAAAATCTAGGCTTTGATTTTGATGAAGAAATACCGTTTCTTGTGTGCCCTCTTCCCCTGTTTGGGGGAGTTATGTGCCCAATAGGTAGAACTGGATGTTCAACTATGAACTGAGGGCTATATAGCCTCCGCCTGCTTTCGCCTTTTTAACTGGAGATCCTCTTGTTTTGGATAAGTAATGCCCATTCAGGGATGGATTGTTTAGTGTAGTAGTTGTAATTCCAAAACCGTTGAAGCACAAAAAGGAATTTATAGGGCTTCATATATGTCATCTACATTCTTTTGAAAAAAGAAACAATATTCGCTTTTTCTTTTAAAATTGTTTACATACAAGTTTTGTCTTATACGTTTCACGATCTTCTTATTATGAAAGATGTGAATATCATTAAGATTTTGGAATTAAGACACCATGTTCCATAAAACTTAGAGGTTGAGTAACCTGATTATCATTCTTTAAAATAATGCTGCATAGAACATTAAGATGGCCGACACAAAAGCAAAGCATTATGCATGTATTGAGCTGTCTTTTATGTTTACAACTTTTACCGCACTTTTTTCACTTTAAAATGGTGGTACTTTGTAAAACAAACTGACATTGACAAAGCCAGAGTGGCGAAACATGCCTGCCAGCGCCGAGGGGGGCTCTACACAAATAAAAAGAAAATTACTCACGGACTCAAGTGTGTTCCTGTTTTGTGTTGGCGGACACAATTCTGGTCTTCGACTGTGTATGCGGAGAAACGCGGCTTACCACCACGATAGGGGCACCCAGGACGCGTGACTGCGACGACGGTGAACTTCTGTACTTCATATAGATATATATATATATATATATATATATATATATATATATATATATATATGTATCAAGTTACCACACGCCCTCCTGCACTTCGAGAGAAGAGAGCAATGAACTTCAGTGAGTATGATGCAAAGTTTTTTTATTTGCTCACAGGTTTCTAAATCTCAATATATGTATACTATACTACAAAACAAGCATTACAAATGCAATAGGTCTTGCTATACAATGCTATACAATACCATTAGCACAGCAAATAGCTTTAACTTAATCAAAGGCGAGACCTATTGCATTTTCAATGCTTGTTTTGGTTGGTCAATTCTGGCCATCTCTTGACTCCTCACTCGCACTCCCTCCCTCCTCCCGTCACACTCAAATGCAGCGTCCATCCATGTTGTTATTTGGAGGTGGCACATTTAGGACCTATTCTACTGGCCTCTGGCCTGCTGAAGAACTTCATGGGATCCCGGGGGTAAGATAAGATTAAACAAACATCTGCAATGAAAGCCAGTAGCTCAAACACTCAGTAATACAATACCTACTGCATTGCAAATGCTAGTTACATTTGAGACAGGAAGTAGAGCCATGTTATGCATGGCACCCCTATTATTCCTTTGACTTGTGTAGAATGTGAAAGTAGTGGCAGATAATCTTTGGAGAGGCATACATAACATACAATTATAGATGGGTAAAAAGTGATATTACAGGGGCGTTTTTCAGCTCTAGGTTCAGAGTGACATCATAGCTTGAAGTTCGCACTTGTTTGAAGTCATTCAGATCACCTAGGTGAAAAACATCCCAGAAATTCAGTCATCCATCTATAATTCCACAGGTTCCAAATAAAGAAGGGTTCGTTTGAGTTCTCAGCAGTCAGGTTTCTATTACTAAATTGTTGGGCATGCACCCATGTTGTGTTCTAGAATCAACTTTCTACTTAACTCTAGAGTTTAGCCTCTTTCTGTTACATTTATCCATTAACAATGACATGTTCTGGCTATATTTACTGGACTTTAAGTTGCCACATTCTGTTTTGTTTTCAGAAGGAAAGCTAGTGGCATGTCTCTCACCTTTTACACTGAGGCACAGCAGACATCCGCGGATACGCCTAGTGCAGGAGAGCTGCGCGGAAATCGCTGTCGTTCTGCATTTCCTTGGCAAAGTAACCTCTGGAGGGTCTAATTATGAGCTTGCTCAGCCAAAGCGGTGGCAGAGACTCTAATCAGCCCTAGGTCAGGTCTGCCGCCTTTGATTTGCGAGCTAGTCCCTCGGAGTTCTCTCCATCCCCTGCTTTCCCCACCTCGGCATTGCACCACGATGCGTTTCCTTTACACAATGTGGCTGCTCGCCGCTTGCACACCCCACTCTCTCATCCCAATCCGTCATTTGCTATCTTCTGGGATGTCATTCGCATTCAGGAGTCTGAATTGTGCCGGAATAGCGATTTGTTATGAAATGTCGAACACCTTTACCTTTGTTGCGTGCTTTTCAGTCTGACAACGCTTCAGCTCCTAGTCTGCGATCTGCATCAGATTTCTGCAAAACCCTTTCCCATGTCCTCACAATTCTGCTTTGAAGTTTAAAGTTCCAGATCTGCACATATTTTATGCACTAAACTGACAAAGGATGGCATGGCGTGGTCGGTGAGCACCAGCGCAGCGTGAATAAAACGGTGCTACCCTGATCAACTTTGAATGCGGCAACTTTGTGTGAATAAACTGTGCTGCTGAAGCGGCATTTTCATTGCTTTGACAACGAAACGAAAGCTTCGCAGGATGGCGTTGGGCTGTCCACAGTGCGACGGATACGCGCATGCTGTCTGCTATGGAGACATGGCGAGAGTAGCCATGTTTGTCCATGCAGACGCGTGCACGCAAGCCCTTCACAGAATCGATTCCAAAAGGC
Organism: Triturus cristatus; assembly: GCF_964204655.1. NCBI lineage: Eukaryota > Metazoa > Chordata > Amphibia > Caudata > Salamandridae > Triturus > Triturus cristatus. The sequence continues at coordinate 255,596,637 of NC_140581.1, read as the reverse complement.
ACTCGCAATAGCGAGAGCAACGCATGCGCTGCTTTCGCTAGGCGAGACCTAAAAAGAAGGGATATTTTTTAAGTTTGAAAATGTGCTCGGACACAGTAATTGGTGGACTACAACCAATCCAGTAGTCTGACCTATTCTAAATGAGCATGTGCCCCCTGTTAGATGAATGCCGACCTGTGACTAAAGCTTGAGGGAAAGCTGAAACGCATAAGGATTATGGGCAAGTGCTTTATGGTGGACTGCCTGCCTGTCTCCAAATTTAAAATAAAAGTGCTTTGAGTTTCCTTTTGCACTGGAGTCGTCATATTTCTGGTGCAGAAATATCTGTGGATAAAAAGCAGGACTCCTCGTTCGTGCTCTACGAAGCCGCCCTGCTAGGGTCTGGGGCTTTGTTAATGAGGAAGCTGGTGGTAGATATATATATATATATCTATTACCTACTGGCGGTCGCCAGTAGGTAGATATAGTTAGCACCTATTTTCCATAGGAAATCCGCAACATTCTATTTGGAATAACTTTGGCGCCGATTGTCAAATCTTCACAAAATTTTCAAAACTTTTGGCCAGCTCCTATCCTGAAAGTTTCACGGTCATTCGTCAAGCGGGGGCAGAGAAAAAAGGGGGGTCCCAAAACGTGTTTTCCCCATGCAATTTTCAATAGGACCTTTAGCCACAGCTACAGCCCGAACTGCTGAACGGAATTACACCAAATTTGGCAAAGAGTTAGTCCTTAGTTCAGACTCGTGCCTTTGCTTAAATGGTGTAAATCCGTTCAGTAGTTCCACAGAAAATGACAGTTAAAAGTACATATATATCTATGGCCTCGGAGGATCCATGCACCCTGAGCGCACCCTCCCGATCACGATCTGAATTTTAATTGGCTGCCAACACTCTGAATCAGGAAGTGTTGGCAGCCATCTTGTGCCTCGCAAGAAATAAAAAAAAAAACATCACAAAACGCAAAAAGGGGGCAGGGTAGAAACACCCTGACCCACTAGGCCTGCTCAGGGGGTCCCACAAGGACCCCCAAGGCCCCAATTTATTATTTGTTTTCAAAACGGGAGGATGCGTGCTGGATGCGCGCATCCTGCCGTTAGAAAAAAAAATCAGCGCTGGCTCCCGCGCTAAATATGCTAATTTGCCCTCAGGGGCATAATGAAAAAAATGTGTGGGGGTCCCAATCCCCCCCACACTGCCCCGGGGACCGCCACCCCCTGGGGCTTCTTTAAAATGGATGGGGGCTCTCAGGCAACCCCCACCCAATGGGGACCGCCACCCCCTGGGGCAACTTTAAAATGTGGGAGGGGGGCCCCACTCCTGGAGCCTTGTATAGGCCCTGGGGACTGCCACCCCCAGGGCCGGCTCCTGCAGTGTTCCGGGGTGGACTCCCGCCCTGTCATTGCAAACTGCTTTGCTTCATTGAAGCGAGAGCAGGGAAACCTGCTCTCGCTTTAATGAAGCAAAGCAGATTGCTTTTCCACATGGGGAGCAGCATGTTAGCTTTGGTTCGTTATTTAAATATGTATTTTATATATATCAATTTGCATTGAAGAATGAGTGGATATATAAATATAAATATCTGGATGGAGGATTTAGTAGCAGTGTGATTGACTGTTTACTTGACTAATTTATAGTGTCTCACTAAATATATTGGATAGTGACTAAACTGTGCGAATATTTGTATCACTTTGTCAGTTGTTGTGTAAACTGCTGAACTAGTTGGTTACTAGCTACTTGCAAGTCTATATTATTTATTGATTAGTTAACTGAGTATTTGTATGGGAGAGTGAATGTGTGTGTGGTTCGGTGGGGGGTGTGCGACTGCCCAAAGATGTGTGAATAGTTGATTCAGTAGGTATATGAAGTTAAAACTACATGTTATAACAGTTGTTTGGGTGAGTGAATATCTTTATGGGTGTGGCGATGAGCAAATATATGTCTCAATGGTGGAGCATAGACCAAGTACTGATGGCTTCAGCTTGATTGCTATCAACTTTTATTTTTATGTGATATGATTTCTTGCCAAATGTCATATTTGTTTTCTTTTTCATACGTGGGCAGACTAATGGATTTGCTCAGATTCTCAGGGGTGTTGTTCCAAGACCTAGCAAGCATTGGCAAAGTCAATAGGCCTTCCCTTTGAGACTATTGGCTCTGCTACTGCCTTTCGTTCATGCTGTACACTGTGGGCATTTCCAACTTTGGTAATGATTTGTAGCTATACTCAATGGCAGCGTGGCTGCTGTGTAGGTAAAAATAATTGTAATAATAATAATTAAAAAGGGCTATAATGCATCCAGTGCTAATGCACTTCAAAAAAGAAAAAACACATTACCACTGGTTGCTTCATGGCACTTTTAGATTAGTTTTAGCCACACTGCAAAGCATTTGCACTGATGTACAGCATGGCTACAAAACATTTCTGTTATAACAGTTGTTTGGGTGAGTGAATATATTTATGGGTGTGGCGATGAGCAAATATATGTCTCAATGGTACATGTCCAACAAACTAGAAAAGTAAAAGCCAGTGTATGTGTCAGTTGTTGTATATAAATAAGTATACATAAGACTCAGTGATTGTATGAGTGACTGTATGGATAACTGTGTAGTTGTAATAGTGATTTTATAACACACTAAGTATGAGCTATTATCTATATGAATAGATGAAGTGGTGTTTTTATAAGTGTATAGCTAAGTAAAAGTAAGTATGGTCCATTGTTTGCATACGTGAGTAGGATGACTTCATAAGTGATTAGGATGTGTGCTGGTGTGTAAAGTCGATATAGGTGTATAAGTATATTTGATAGTGTTCTATTGATCATTGACAGCATGTATGAGTGAATCTATAGGTAAGTGATTAGATGTGTGTATAGATCTAGGAATCACTGAGTGGGTGTTTAGAAACTTGTATTGGTGTGTCATTGGTTTTAAATCTGGCACTTTGTATTTTACAGTGAGTGATGAAAGGTTATACTAGTGTATGATGAGGTGTATCTGATTGTCACGTGGGTGATGTCATCAGTGATGTCATCAGTGATGTCATTTGAGATGTCATCAGTGATGTCACTGACCATGTCATGAATGATGTAATATGTGACATCATCAGCAGTGGATTGCGGGGGCGCGAGATGTAGTTAGTACAACTAACTATATCGACGGAATTTCAATGGTTTTGTTCGAGTGAAATGTCCAGCTAACTATAACACCCCTAAAACCTATTGTTTTTTCAGTGAATTTCTAAGGTTTTTTAAATGCTAATTCCTAACTATATCAGGCCTGAAACCTATGTTTTTTTTCAGTGAATTTCAAAGGTTTTTTAAATGTTAATTCCTAACTATATCAGGCCTGAAACCTATGGTTTTTTCAGTGAATTTCAAAGGTTTTTTAAATGCTAATTCCTAACTATATCAGGCCTGAAACCCATGGTTTTTTCAGTGAATTTCAAAGGTTTTGTAAATGACAATTTATAATGTATTAATTGTTATACTGATTTTTTAGATACTGATTTACTACATTGTTTAAACTGTTTATTTTTAGATATTTTATTTTTTAATTACATTATGCATTACAATACAAAATATACTTTCTCAGAATGAAGTACTTTAGTTTAAATACTTTGCAAATAGGCGATAGACTTTTAAGTACAGTAGTTACAGTTGTTGCAATGGGCAACACAATTTCAAACACAAAGCAACATTGAACTCAATGTGAATTTCTAGTCAAATGCAATTAGTTACTTTATAGATTACTTTTCTAACCACAGGACTGGATCCTAGATTCAGTCCTTGGACATCTCCTGTAAACAGTTGAGTAAAAGCGTTTTGGTTACAGTAGTGATTGTTAAGGATTATTATTGTATTTTAAAAGTTGACACCGAAAAATGTTCACATAGAATCACCAATGTTATCCTATGGCAGAAAATTCACTTAGCAGGTAAGTAGTGTTATCGTTACTTTTTCTTACTCAGTGGTGGATCCTGGATCCAGCACTGGCCAATCGCCTGTAAACAGTTGACAGAATGTGTTTAAGTCATACAGACGATTTTTTAGGAATATTTTTAGTTTGTGAAAATAGACACTTGGAAACTTTTCTGCCCAAAACCACACAATGGATTCCTATGGAAGGAAATACCAGTTACTGGTAAGTATGCTTAGAATTACTTTTCAGGGTCAGTGCTGGGCTAAAAGATGCAGCCCTGGGTTCTCTCCTGATAACAGGTGAGTAAATCGGAATTCGTAGTTTGGCTGATTTTAGAGGAATATTTGTACAATGGTGAAGGAAGGGGGCGGTGCCTGAGGTGACGTGTGCAAACACGCCCTGTGGCGCGTTTTAAGTTGGGGAATTAATTCCTCTTCAATCCTGTAGTCCCCTGGGGGCCAACTAGCCCACCAGGTACCTCCAGTATGCGCCAAGGAGCTGCGTTGCAGAGAGGTGTTCAGAGGCCATGCCCCTTTTTACAACACTCTGCAAGGCAGCTCCGTGGCACTTCCTGGAGGTACCTGGTGGGCTAGTTGGCCCCTAGGGGACCTCTGGATTGAAGAGGGATGAATTCCCCAACTTAAAACGCGCCACAGTGCGTGTTTGCACAGTATCACCTCAGGCCCCGGGGGATTAAGTCCCCTTGAATCCTGAGGTCCTTCTAGGCCACCAGGTACCTCCAGTAAGCACCACGGAGCTGCGTTGCAGAGAGGTGTAAAAAGGGGCGTGGCCTCATTACATCTCTCTGCAACGCAGCCCCCTGGCGCATACTGGAGGTTCCTGGTGGGCTAGTTGGCCCCCAGAGACCCCCAGTATTCAAGGGGAATCAGTTCCCCCTCTGCAAACGTGCCAGGGGGCGTGTTTGCAGAGTGGTGTAAGGAGGGGGCATGGCCTCCTGCCCGATCCCGTTTTTTTTTTCTTCTTTTTTTTAGAAGGGACCCCATCCCCCAGGGCCTGCCTCCAATTTTTATTTATAGAAAAAAAAATCTGGAAGGGGGCCTCGTGGCCACCCTTTCGTGGCCATAATTTGCCCCGGGGACCCCATCCCCCGGGGCATGGGCCTTTTAAAAACAAAATGTAATTGTTTATGGAGGGGGGCTGCGTAGCCCCCCTCCTCTGGCCACTTTAAGGCCCCGGGGACCCCATCCCCCGGGGCCGACCATTGTTTTTTTAATTTTAATTTTTTATTATTTTTTAATGGTGGAGGGGGGCCATGTGCCCTCCCTCCCAGGCCACTTATGGCCCCGGGCCCCTATCCCCTGGGGCCTGGCCTCCGTTAGGGGCCGTGGGGGGTCCCCAATCCCCCCATGGTCCCCGCCGGCTCCCCACGTCCTGCAAGATCCGGCATTGCTTTTCCACATGGGAAGCAGCTAACATGCTGCTCCCCATGTGGAAAAGCAATCAGCTTTGCTTCATTGAAGCGAGAGCAGGTTTCCCTGCTCTCGCTTCAATGAAGCAAAGCAGTTTGCAATGACAGGGCGGGAGCCGCGAGGCTCCTGCCCTGTCATTGCAAACTACAGTGTTCCGGGGTGGGCACCCCGTGGCACTGCAGGAGCCGGCCCTGGGGGGTGGCGGTCCCCAGGGCCTATACAAGGCTCCCACATTGACAACTTGCCCCGGGGGGTGGCGGTCCCCGGGGCTGGGGAGGCTGAGAGCCCCCCCACTCATGTTGAAGAAGCCCCGGGGGTGGCGGTCCCCGGGGCTGCATGATTGTAGTCTCATTTTCTTAATCAAGCTCCCCTTATATATGATTTTCTGTCCAATGCCTTGTTGAGATTTGCATTGGAATCACCTCCAATTAGGACTGGTAGATTGACTCATATTGGGGGTCATCTGTATTCGGAGCTAACCAGTGGTAAAGTGATTGTGCTTACTCCCTAAAAAATGGTAAAATTGGCTTATACCTGATTGGCATATTTAATTTGCGTATATTTCCCTAGTAAATTGGTGTGCCATATACCCAAGGCCTGTAAATTAAATGCTACTAGTGGGCCTGCAGCACCTTTGTGCCACCCACTTAAGTAGCTCTTTTAAATATATGTCAGGTATGCCATTGAAGCCTGTCAGCAGTTTTAAACTGCCAATTCGACTTGGCAAGGTAACACTTTTGCCAAGTCTAAAACTCTCTTTTTAATATATATAAGTCACCCCTAAGGGCGCATTGTAATTTTAAATTTGGACAAGTAGTTTTAAGTTTTACATGTCTTGGTAGTGAAAAACGTACACATTTGTTTTCCACTACTGTGAGGCATACTTCTCCTATTGGATAACATTGGGTTAGCTTATTTTTACTTATTTTTTTAAATATGTTTTTAATATTTCCAAAACATAACAATTCAGTCATTATCAGAATATGTAGGCAAGCAGGTACTCATACAACAATAATACAGCCTGGTCGCACCCAGGGACAAGTGACATAGCCTTAACCAACATATATTGTGTTCCGCTCTTGAAGACAACAGTGCCAAATGTCAATGAGACCCTTTGATAAGCAAACGTATTAATAGCAACCAATTGTCAATGAGGATAATGTAAAAGACATCTGCGCCGCACATTTATTACTACTAAACAAACTTCCCCCCTCCGTCTTAACAATCCCCCCTCCCCGGCGTATCACACATAACAAAGTTTATGGCATCAGCAAGGTTTATTGTAACACTGGACAACCTGGGTCTGGTGCTGGGTCAACAAAGATAAACAAAAGGCATAACCACTCATTCTGACATCTCTAGTTAGAGAAGAACCCTTTAGGGAACAGAACCCATCAATCACCGAGGAATCAGTGTGTTGTCATCATCTGGGTCTGTCTCTCTTGACACACCACGCCAGATCTAGATAGAACGGCCTGGTCGTGGGTCAAGGGAGGTGGCATACAAGGGTTGTGATCAGATCTCCACCAGATATGACGAAAAAGTAAGTTCTCCTTCGCGTGAAAGGGGTTCAAGAAAGTGCAGCACTAAATCAAAAAAATGTGAATAAAAATGGCTAGAGAAACTCAAAAGTGCTTTAATCGGTAGAGTACCTCTGCCAAAATTAAAAAGCAAAATGGCAATTTAGCATAAATACATCGTCATTATGCTCATTGTCCATAGTATTTTGGTCGACATGTTTCTGCCCACTGGGATCTAAATAGTATCAAGGGCATTCATCAGGACCTCAATATTGCTGCTACTATGAATAAGTGAAAGTGTAAAAGTATATTATATTACAGACATTCCTACCACCGGTTGAGCTCCATGGATGTCAAAACCGGATACCTAGGAAAGTGAAAGAACATAAATAAGGAAATGCGGAGAGCTATCCATGTTAACATGACCAGCAAACAACAGTATAAATATACCGCCATACAAAACACAAATTTGTGTTGGTTACATCTAAAAGTGTATTAGATTGCACTTACCCTACAATTATGGGTGATACCCTCACCTCAACCTGGTTCTACTCAGGGAAGGGGGCCCCGCTCTGATAAAGGGGAGAAGAAAAAGAAACAGGGCTGTTGTAAAACATGCCTAAATCTTTATGCTCCCCATCCCAAATGACTAAGAAGTATAAAGTTTATCCATGTCTCTAAAAATAGGTGGAGGCACAAAGTATGGCAATGATGTCCTAGTAAGGGTAAATTACCCCTAATCAGAAAGAAGGAAAAAGCCCTTGAAAAGACCCAGAGGGCTCTCATAAAAAACGCTAGTGTTAAGGACTCTTATGTTGTCCTAGAAAGATTATAAGGCAATCCCAGAGTAAGAGCCAAGCTTACCTCTCCGTCGGTACCCCAGGGCGGTCTATGAGTAAAGACCGGAGGTACCGACGCGAGCAGAGAGGGAGTGTTTTATAGTGTACTGAATTGTAAACAGGTGAGTCTGTTACAGCGGGGTGGCTTTAGTGAAGCCTGTTATGTTTGCAAAAGCGTGAGGACCCCAAAGCCAATAATAGGTACAGCGCATGCGTTAAAAACGCGATGAAAATTGTAAACAGAAGGATCTGTTACAGCCAATCAGCCTCGGTAAAGCGCGATGACAATTGTAATTAGATTGATCAGTTACACCAGGGTGGCTTTAATAAAGCCTGTAATGTTTACACCGGCGTAAGGACCCAAATGGCAATGATGAGTACTACGCATGCGTTGTGATCGCAATGAAGTGCGTGTGTATTGTATTGGAGACACTGGTCTACTATACCTCCGATATCGAGTACTGCGCATATATTGAAAGCGCGATCGAATGCGCATGAGTTATATTGGAGACGCTGTAGTGGTACATCTCTAATATAGTGAAGCGCCTGTACTGGATTCCCACATTAAGTGAATGTAAAGGAATTGTGGCAGGTTCTAGTACCTAAAGCGGCTAATGTATATGACCGCTATAGTCACTATATAAATTATATTCACGAAGGAAGTTTCTAAAACATAACGTAAAATCTTATAAGAGGACATCATCTCAATCAAACAACCTCTGTAAGCATGTGACCTAAGTCTCTCATTTAAGCGTGTTTGAATCGATGGGCATGCGCTCATATCTATTTCGACAAGGAGAGAGGTGTGTGGGGCTTTGTCAGACCCACGGAAACAGAAAAGGGGAAACTATTATGACTGAGTTTGGCGAGATAACCTTATGGTTGGTTCAGTATGTAAGTACAACAAGTTCAATAAGGAATTCATAGACATAGTGTATTGTACAAATGTTAAAGACCCTCCAGTTGAACGTATCACAAACTATGTACACCATTTTCACAGATAAGGCAAATCAAAAAGGGGCAAGTCTGACTGAACAGATTAGAAGGTGTTTATCAAGGTGAACTAAGTGAGAGACGTACTCATTGATATCCACATAGCTTAAAGCAAAAGCCAGGGAATATCGTCGTTGAGTCCTGTGGTGTCTGAGTGTAGACGATAAACCCATCTCTGTTCTCTACAGAGGAGAAAACGTTGGATGTCCATTATATGTTGGGGAATATAGGGTTGCTCAAGTATTACCCAACGAAGATCTGTTTCTCTATGGCCTGCCGAGATGAAGTGATTAGTAAGTTTAGTGGCACTCTTTTTGCACCGAATGGTGCTCTTATGTTCTGCTATTCTGAGTTTAATTTTTCTAGATGTCATCCCCACATAGTTCATTTTGCAGGGACACTTGATGAGGTAAATGACCCTCTCGCTGTTGCAATTAGTATGTTTATCAAGCCGCCAGGGTCTACTTGTCCCAATGTCCACCTCAGTGGTATGTGATGTCTGGGGACACACCGAACAGTTCCCACATGGAAAGTGACCTTTGACTGGGGGTAGGCCCCACAGGGACACCTCCGCAGATCTCTGGGATGCTCGAGGGCGTGTATGTATCAACCGATCTTTAATATTCTGGCTCCTTTTGTAGGCAAATAAAGGAGGAGGTAAGATCTTTCCTTCAATTTTGACCACTCTCCAGTTCTTGAGAATACTCTTCTTAAGTGCGTTAGAATGGCTGGAGAAAGTGTTGACACATGTTATCCGGTTCTCCTCCGTGCTTGGATCGCGAATTCGTTTTTCCAGGAGAGCCTCCCTGTGATTGTTAAGAGCTCTCTTCATCGATGTCTTCACTGTTCTCTTTGGATATTGACTATCCAGTAATTGAGCAGAAAGTTGATTGGCATGTTCGCAATATTTGGAAGTTGTTGAACAATTGCGTCGAATGCGGAGAAATTGCCCGAAGGGCAAATTTTCTCGCAGAGCTCGTGGATGGAAACTCTGGAAATGTAACAAAGAGTTCCGAGCCATCACTCCCAGAAGTGGAGTAATTCGAACCAGTCCTGCCACTCTTGGTTCGAATTACTCCACTTCTGGGAGTGATGGAAACTCCTCCGATTCAGATCCAGGCATGCACCAATCTTCAAGAGGCCGAAACTGGAGGAAAAGAGGACCCAGGAGAGGCAATTTCTTTGGAGGTCCCCCCCAACCACAATGGTGGCCGCCGGGCCCGTTCAATTTTCAACAACCTTATTTCCAACAGCCAATGTACCCGGGTCCATTACATCCTGAAAACTTCCAACAACAGCCTTTTTTAGGACAAGGCCAACGCCGTTCCAGAGGCAAGAGAAGACCCGCTCAAACAACTGTCCATTGGAGCCCACCATCCTCCCGGACTCGGAGCAATCTGAGAGATCCAACAGCACCAGGCCCGAGCAACACGACAGCCTGATTGTTAATTTAAGTGACCGCCAGCTGACTGTGGATGAGACTACCGTCCTAGAAAAAGGTCTTGGTTACGTTCCCACATATAAAGGAGATTCTTTTCAAACTCGGCAGGAACTAGCTGTCTTCTTCAGAAAGGTGAGGCTTCGTGCTTTCTTTGGCAACAAACCACAAGAGGTTGATGAAGAGAACACCACCAATACTGGTTTACGTCCGAAGTCCACCTTCAACCCACCGATACATCTAACTCCTCCTGAAGTACTTACCTTCGAGAGGGCTGTCCTGAGGGATACTGAAGCATTATTCAAACTTGATAGAAAACAATTCATGAACCTGTCTAAGAATGAAAATTTTGCCCTACAGACTTTGTCATCTGACAAGTCTATTACCATCAAACCCGCAGATAAGGGGGGCGCCACAGTGATCATGGATACAACAGCATACCGAAGTGAGTGCAAAAGACAACTTACCAATGGCACCTTTTACAAGCCTCTCAAATTGGATCCCACCAAGAGGCTTTTGGCTATCATCAAGGAGAAAGTAGATGACGCTCTGGAGCAAGGCTGGATCACCAACCATGAGGCATTGTTTCTGATAACCAACTTTCCAGTAGTCCCTTATTTTTATGTATTACCAAAAATACATAAAGGAGTGCTACCCCCCCCCCCAGGTAGACCCATTATCTCGGGGATAGGGTCACTCCTCGAACCCTTGTCTACCTTCGTAGATTTCTTCCTGAAACCCCTTGTGAAAACAATGCCGACGTATGTGGAAGATACCAAGGATCTTCTGCGCATCCTTGATGGAATGCCTTTCGACTCCACACGAGACTTTCTTGTGAGTTTCGATGTGGAGTCATTGTACACCTGCATTCCACAGGATGAGACTCTTTCTGTCATCAAAACACTCCTTGAAACACAAGATCTGCAGAGCACAACACCAGTTGAGTTCATCATGTTCTGCGCGACTCTGGCTATGAAAGAAAACTTCTTTCAATTTGAGGACCAGCTGTTCCTTCAGATCTCCGGAACATCGATGGGGAGCATTTTTGCCCCTTCCTTGGCCAACCTCTATGTTCACCACTTTGAGCAGGCTGAGGTCTTGTCTATCAACAATCCGTTTCTAGGCCACATTCTGTCCTGGAAACGGTACATAGACGACATCCTGGTCATTTGGAGAGGCCCTATTGACACAATCGAGAATTTCCACTCATGGCTAAACCTTCAAAATGATTTTCTGAAGTTTACCTGCGTGACTTCAAAAAAGAACCTACCATTCCTGGATCTTATGATCAGCTCTCAGGATGGCATACTCACGACTGAACTATATAAGAAACCGATGGCTCGGAACTCTTTGTTACATTTCCAGAGTTTCCATCCACGAGCTCTGCGAGAAAATTTGCCCTTCGGGCAATTTCTCCGCATTCGACGCAATTGTTCAACAACTTCCAAATATTGCGAACATGCCAATCAACTTTCTGCTCAATTACTGGATAGGCAATATCCAAAGAGAACAGTGAAGACATCGATGAAGAGAGCTCTTAACAATCACAGGGAGGCTCTCCTGGAAAAACGAATTCGCGATCCAAGCACGGAGGAGAACCGGATAACATGTGTCAACACTTTCTCCAGCCATTCTAACGCACTTAAGAAGAGTATTCTCAAGAACTGGAGAGTGGTCAAAATTGAAGGAAAGATCTTACCTCCTCCTTTATTTGCCTACAAAAGGAGCCAGAATATTAAAGATCGGTTGATACATACACGCCCTCGAGCATCCCAGAGATCTGCGGAGGTGTCCCTGTGGGGCCTACCCCCAGTCAAAGGTCACTTTCCATGTGGGAACTGTTCGGTGTGTCCCCAGACATCACATACCACTGAGGTGGACATTGGGACAAGTAGACCCTGGCGGCTTGATAAACATACTAATTGCAACAGCGAGAGGGTCATTTACCTCATCAAGTGTCCCTGCGAAATGAACTATGTGGGGATGACATCTCGAAAAATTAAACTCAGAATAGCAGAACATAAGAGCACCATTCGGTGCAAAAAGAGTGCCACTAAACTTACTAATCACTTCATCTTGGCAGGCCATAGAGAAACAGATCTTCGTTGGGTAATACTTGAGCAACCCTATATTCCCCAACATATAATGGACATCCAACGTTTTCTCCTCTGTAGAGAACAGAGATGGGTTTATCGTCTACACTCAGACACCACAGGACTCAACGACGATATTCCCTGGCTTTTGCTTTAAGCTATGTGGATATCAATGAGTACGTCTCTCACTTAGTTCACCTTGATAAACACCTTCTAATCTGTTCAGTCAGACTTGCCCCTTTTTGATTTGCCTTATCTGTGAAAATGGTGTACATAGTTTGTGATACGTTCAACTGGAGGGTCTTTAACATTTGTACAATACACTATGTCTATGAATTCCTTATTGAACTTGTTGTACTTACATACTGAACCAACCATAAGGTTATCTCGCCAAACTCAGTCATAATAGTTTCCCCTTTTCTGTTTCCGTGGGTCTGACAAAGCCCCACACACCTCTCTCCTTGTCGAAATAGATATGAGCGCATGCCCATCGATTCAAACACGCTTAAATGAGAGACTTAGGTCACATGCTTACAGAGGTTGTTTGATTGAGATGATGTCCTCTTATAAGATTTTACGTTATGTTTTAGAAACTTCCTTCGTGAATATAATTTATATAGTGACTATAGCGGTCATATACATTAGCCGCTTTAGGTACTAGAACCTGCCACAATTCCTTTACATTCACTTAATGTGGGAATCCAGTACAGGCGCTTCACTATATTAGAGATGTACCACTACAGCGTCTCCAATATAACTCATGCGCATTCGATCGCGCTTTCAATATATGCGCAGTACTCGATATCGGAGGTATAGTAGACCAGTGTCTCCAATACAATACACACGCACTTCATTGCGATCACAACGCATGCGTAGTACTCATCATTGCCATTTGGGTCCTTACGCCGGTGTAAACATTACAGGCTTTATTAAAGCCACCCTGGTGTAACTGATCAATCTAATTACAATTGTCATCGCGCTTTACCGAGGTCGATTGGCTGTAACAGATCCTTCTGTTTACAATTTTCATCGCGTTTTTAACGCATGCGCTGTACCTATTATTGGCTTTGGGGTCCTCACGCTTTTGCAAACATAACAGGCTTCACTAAAGCCACCCCGCTGTAACAGACTCACCTGTTTACAATTCAGTACACTATAAAACACTCCCTCTCTGCTCGCGTCGGTACCTCCGGTCTTTACTCATAGACCGCCCTGGGGTACCGACGGAGAGGTAAGCTTGGCTCTTACTCTGGGATTGCCTTATAATCTTTCTAGGACAACATAAGAGTCCTTAACACTAGCGTTTTTTATGAGAGCCCTCTGGGTCTTTTCAAGGGCTTTTTCCTTCTTTCTGATTAGGGGTAATTTACCCTTACTAGGACATCATTGCCATACTTTGTGCCTCCACCTATTTTTAGAGACATGGATAAACTTTATACTTCTTAGTCATTTGGGATGGGGAGCATAAAGATTTAGGCATGTTTTACAACAGCCCTGTTTCTTTTTCTTCTCCCCTTTATCAGAGCGGGGCCCCCTTCCCTGAGTAGAACCAGGTTGAGGTGAGGGTATCACCCATAATTGTAGGGTAAGTGCAATCTAATACACTTTTAGATGTAACCAACACAAATTTGTGTTTTGTATGGCGGTATATTTATACTGTTGTTTGCTGGTCATGTTAACATGGATAGCTCTCCGCATTTCCTTATTTATGTTCTTTCACTTTCCTAGGTATCCGGTTTTGACATCCATGGAGCTCAACCGGTGGTAGGAATGTCTGTAATATAATATACTTTTACACTTTCACTTATTCATAGTAGCAGCAATATTGAGGTCCTGATGAATGCCCTTGATACTATTTAGATCCCAGTGGGCAGAAACATGTCGACCAAAATACTATGGACAATGAGCATAATGACGATGTATTTATGCTAAATTGCCATTTTGCTTTTTAATTTTGGCAGAGGTACTCTACCGATTAAAGCACTTTTGAGTTTCTCTAGCCATTTTTATTCACATTTTTTTGATTTAGTGCTGCACTTTCTTGAACCCCTTTCACGCGAAGGAGAACTTACTTTTTCGTCATATCTGGTGGAGATCTGATCACAACCCTTGTATGCCACCTCCAGATGACAGACCCAGATGATGACAACACACTGATTCCTCGGTGATTGATGGGTTCTGTTCCCTAAAGGGTTCTTCTCTAACTAGAGATGTCAGAATGAGTGGTTATGCCTTTTGTTTATCTTTGTTGACCCAGCACCAGACCCAGGTTGTCCAGTGTTACAGTAATTCGGTTAAGGGGATTTACAACCTGCTGGTCTTTAAAATCTCTCCCTTGGACCTTCTCCCACGTTTTCTTGTTGTTACTACATCAGCAAGGTTTATCACATAGGAGTACAAGAAATGTATACTGCATCAATTATCAGGGAGTGCCCTCAGTCCCAGAGGCAGATGTAGTCATGGACACAGTGGGTACATACATCAAATTATTAAATATACCGTGGTCAGGACAGAACAGCCGGGTCGCCAGCCACAGGGTCTTCGTCAAAATCAGCGTCTGGGATCTTCAGCAAAACCACTAATGCTTCCCAAGCTCTTACTGCCTCCAAAGCTTTCTCACTATTTGCCCGGTTAGCTAGTTGTAATCTAACGGTGCCCTCACATTCCGCCCATTTATGAAGGTCAGCCTTCCATCTCTGAACACTTGGGCCAGTCTTGGATTTCCAATGTGCTATAATGTCTCTTTTAGCCAAGAGAAGGCCCAAGTCCAAAAACTTACTAGTAATCTTGTTCTTGGATGTATGGGGGAACCAGTGCAGCAGGCAGAGGCCTATAGTGGGCTCTACATCTCTCTCAGTGATGTCACGCAGTAGCGTAACAACCTCTACCCAATAAATCCCAAGCTGGGGGCAGTCCCACAGCATGTGACAGAAATCTGCACCCTCCGTGCTGCAGCACGGGCAAATTGCCGTATCTGTGTCAAAATATTTATTAATTTTTGCTGGGGTAAGATATGCCCTGTGCAGTATAAAAAAATGCACCAGTTGGAAGCGGGTATTTTTAGAGCTTTTCCACGCCTGTTCGACTTGCTCAGTCCATCTCTTCACCTAAGTCCTCCTCCCACTTCTGTCGTAGTGTCAGTAACGGAGTCAGTGCCTCATGTGTCATACGCCTACAGAGGCAGGTGACTGCCTTAAAGGTTTCCGCCGCTAATACTATGTACTGGCAAGCCATTGAGGTTTGTGGTTCAATCAGCCCCTCTCTCCAATGTTTTTGAATGGCCGCAACGAGCGCCGAGTGGAGCAAAAAGTCCCTGCGAGACAGATCGTGCCTTTCCTGCAATGTATCGAAGGGAAGCAAGGTGTTGTCCTCATTTAAGTCCCCCAGTGTAGTCAGACCCTTCTCCTTCCAGTCGGTCAGCGCGGTCCAGTTGCCCCCATGCAGTAGAGCAGTGCACATGGCCAAAGGGATTTCAGGGGCATAAGGACGCACGATCTGCGCTCTCCTCTGACTCCTGTTCCAACAAAGCCGAAACGTCCGTAGTTTGTTAGAGAGTGCCCTAAATAGTAATGGCAGTTGTAAAATAATTTGGGAGAATATCTGCCCGGGGGTATGCCCTCCGTCCTGTCCACCCGGCCCTCGAAATTCCAATGCTACTACTTGGGTAAGCCACTGCAATTGGGCCGCCAAGTAGTATGCCTCAAGGTCAGGAACCACCAGCCCACCCTCTGATGTATTTTCAGCGCCATCCTCCATCTGCCTGCAGCCCAGAGAAACCCCGTAATCATTGACTGAAGCTGTTTGAAAATCCACGCTGGTATCCAAACAGGCAGGGTTCTAAAACAGTACAGCAGCCTGGGGAGGGTCACCATCTTAAGGAGGGCCACTCGGCCGGCCACCGAGAGAGGCAGTGTTTCCCAAAACTCAAGATTGCTTTTTAGACCCCTGATGGCTCTACCCATATTACCCTCCAGTAAGTCAGTATGTGTATGATATATTCGGGTCCCCAGGTACATCAGGCATTGGTATTCCCATTGCACCCCGTCTGTAGCTGAAGGGCCACCATCCAATGGACTTTGAGTCCAGCAACATTGCCAAGGTCATGAAGTAGGTGCCTTGCTCTGGCAAGGGCGTCAGCAGTATTCGCTAAAAACATGAGTAGGTCATCGGCGTAAAGCGCAATGTGTGAGTTTGACCATGCACGCAAAGCCCAGGATACCGCAGCCCTGTCCTGGGCCACCAGCGGCTCCATCACCAGGGCAAATAATAGAGGGGAGAGTGGCCAGCCCTGTCTCATCCCACGGCTCACAGCACAGGCGTCCGAGATCAATCCACCCGTTTTAATCCAGCAGTGGAAAGATTGTATAATAAAGCCGTCCAAGCTACAAAAGTGTCCCCAAGTCAAAACTGCGCATGACCTGAAATAAATAGGGCTATTCTAGACTGTCAAATGCTTTCTCTATATCTACCGCTAAAACAGCAGTGATTTCTTTCGTGTCAGCCTCTATTATACGAAGCAGGCATCTCACATTTATGGCTGTGTTCCTGGTCGGGTTAAATCCTGCTTGATCCCTGTGTATTAAGTCAACCATGTGTGGGAGCAGCCGAGTTGCCAAGATCTGACTTAAAATCTTGTAATCAGTGGTGAGCATGGACAGCGGGTGATATGCGGTCCTTTTAGAGGGCGGTTTCCCTGGTTTCAGCAGTGGGATAATTGCTTCACGAATGGTGACGGGCAGCTGTCCCTCTCGCTTTGCTTCATTATAAAGTGTCACTAACTTAGGAGCCAGAACATCAATGTAGGTCAGGTAAAACTCAATCGGCAGGCCATCTGCCCCAGGAGTCTTTTTTCGCACCATGTGTTTGATCGCTCCTCGAACTTCCCCAATGCTTATATTCTGACTCAACAGCTCCGCCTGTGCCCTGTCTACTTTTGGAAGCTCTGCTGCAGCTATAAACTCCCCAATGGCCCCATCATTCATCACCACCTTACTCTGATAGAGATCTGTATAATAAGCAAGGAACTGATCATTAATCCGTTGCTGGGTATAGCAAACTTCCCCAGTTGGGCTACACAATTCTAATACGATCGTCCCTCGTCTAGCGGGGTTGGCTAACCAAGCCAGTAACGCTCTGCATTTGTCACGCTCTGCATGAGCATGCGCTAAATATTTTTTATAATCAAAACAGCGCTGTCTCTCGACCCGTGTGGCGACCGCCTCCCGCGCCTCCAGCAAATCCTGCTGTCTGTCAGGTTGCCCAGGCCGTTTTTGTTCCACTTCGCGCAGGCGCTAGTCCGCAGTCTCTATCTCTTGTAATAGTGTCTTACGCACCCCCATCATGTTGGTAATGCAGTGACCTTGTAACACAGCTTTAAAAGCATCCCATTCTACAGCAGATGATGACGCCATGCCAGTGTTCTCTAGAAAGTATTCAGTAATGCCAGTACCTACCACCGCGCAAAAGGCCTGATCCTCTAACAATTCCGTATTTAATTGCCATGTCGGGATTGTAGGCTGCGCATGGGCTCAATGTATCCGCAGGAGAAGCGGGTTATGATCTGAGAGTGTCCTGGTGAGGTATTCACTATGTTTGACTGCTGTGTGAATATCTGGGGAACAGAGTATTGCATCTAAATGAACATGGAGCTCATGCAGTGCAGAGAAGAAAGAATAGTCACGATTCCAAAGTGATGTGCCCTCCAAGTGTCAAATAACCCCCATATATGCTGACAATCCCTTCTAGCCTTAGAAATCTTATGAATAGGTGCGTCAGGGAGGGGTGGATGGGACCTATCCAGTGAGACATCAGCAATAAAGTTAAAGTACCCGCCCATAATCACTGATCCTGTCAAATATGGTGCCACTCTCCCTGACAGCTGGGTAAAAAAGGCCGGCTGCTCTGTGTTGGGCGCATAAATGTTGCTCAGCACTACATCCCTGTTATTTAGTCGTCCTGCAACTATCATGTATCTCCCCTCTGGGTCTGCAAGCTGTTGTGTGGGCTGGAAAGGAACCCTCGCCCTGATCCATATTAATACTCCCCGTGCAAAGGCACAGTAAATTGTATAGAAAACCTGACCCTGCCAACTACGTTGCAGGGCAAGACCCTCTTGGCTTGTGATGTGCGTTTCTTGAAGGAAACCAATTTGAACCCCTCTATGCACTAAGTACGCATGTATTTTGTGATGGCGCACCATTGTATGCATGCTCCTGACATTCCATGATATACATTTTAATTCAAGTAACAAACCCATGATAGAGCTGTACACAGTACCCTAGTAATCCGTTTAAGGTGATACGCTGAGGTCCCATAAACATCCCATTACAAAACAGAAAAAAAAAAAACTCCCCCCACCCCAGAACAGGTACTAAAACACTAGTCCCCATTCCAAACTAATTATACATTCAGTATCCTCTAGTAACTACAGAGGAACAAGGGGGAAAGCAGCTACGAACCGGCGCTGCCTTGCAACATAAGCAATAACCATCTCAGCGACTATGCCTCAAGTAACACACATTGCCCCATATCCGGGGGACGCATAAAACTGACTTAGAGAACCCCCTCACCATCCCATCATCTCAACAAAGAAGAAAGAGACAGTTAAGCGCCAGGAAGCCCGGGAAAGGATAGACAACAGATAAGAGGGAAGAGAAAGAGCAAGGCAGAGCTAGTAATAAGCAGCAGATCAATCAAATAATTTCATCTACTTTGCCTGGAGTAACATGCGGTAACTTAACACTGCCATCATGGGACACATCCGAGGACAAGCCGTCAGATGCCTTTTCCGACCCAGTTTCTGCTCCGGACAGCAGTTTATCGTCTTGTAACAGTTCCGACACCACCCGCAGTGCATCAGTACTCTCCCTCTCCGTCTGGGAGGCACTAGGTGTTTCCGCATGGGGTTGCAATGATGCCTAGTCTGTCGAGTTCTTTGTGGAAGTTGCTTCCCAGTGGTAGGCGTGTGCCTCCGCTCTGCCGGTATGCGGCCAGTTTTGTAGGATTCAATCCAGTCCCAAGCCTCCTTGGGGTCATCGCAAAAGTGTGTCTTGCCATCTAGGATAATCCGCAGTCGAGCCGGGAACATCAAGGAGTACTGGAGCCCTTCATCGCGCAAGGCACTCTTGACCTCATTGGACCTCCAACGTATAGTCAGGGAAGATTGACACTCTGCTATTATCCACTGTGTAGGGCCCTGATGAGGGCGCTTTCTGCAGCAGGAAATCCCTGTCTTTGTAATGAAGGAGTCGGGCTACCACCAGTCGAGGAGGCCTTCCCGGTGCCGGAGGTCGGGCAGTGACCCGCTGGGCTCTCTCCAGGGTATAGAACTGGGTCAACCCAACAGATGCCACCACATCTCAAAGCCAGTCCTCCAGGGAGGCGTTCATATTAGAACCTTCTATCTCCTCCGGGAGACCCAGCACTCATATATTGTTTCTACGGTTATGCCCTTCAGCATCTTCAGCTTTCTTCTCCAATTACTGAACTCTGTGGGAGATAGCCTCCATCTGGGCAGAGAGCGACTGCTGCACCGGTGTCATGTCTGCCAAGGAGGCCTCTGTTTTCTTCACCCGTTCGATCAGCTTGGTGTGTTCTGCCTGCAGGAGCCCCAGCCCCTCAGCCACGTTGAGAATGCCCTGATACAGTGTTAATAGGTATCCGTTATAGCCTGCAAAATCTGGGCCAGTTGTTGCTGGACCAATTTGTCAGGTGGCGACTCAGGTGAACCCGGTCATCTGCGTTCTGGAGCCGGGTCATCCTGGTCCGGGGGAACCCCCATTTGCTTGCCCCTGGGTTTCCGCATGTCTGTGGGAGAGTAGTACCACCTACTAAGTATAGAGAGACAATGGTGCTCACCAGTGCGTTCACCGGATCAGGTGAAAACGGTAGTCCCACATATTAGTGCGACAGTGTCGGCCAGGTATTGTCCCTGCCAGCTGTCGATGGCGATCACAAAGCTCCAGTCACCAGTGTCCAGCCACCGCGAGCAACACCAAAGTCAGTAAAATGGGGCACCATGAGAACGTGCACCCTACTTCCCCCAGGCAGGAGATTCAGCATGCGGCAGCACTTGTAAGGACGGAGCACAATCACACCTCTGGCACGATCAAGACCCCAAGGGCCCCTGCAGCGACGGCGGGACAACGGACGCCTCCTCCTCCAATCCGTGGAGTTGCAGAGTCAGAGCCCCCAAGGATAGCTGCCCGGTTACTGTACCGTTCAGACTCAGTCAGCAGGAGAGGATGCGCGGCACACAGGGGGACAACCCCAGCCGCGACCTCTTGGCCCCCGATACAAGCAGCAACACTCACACCGGTATGTCCTTTGTATGGCGGCCCATGCTGGGTGACCCCGCCTCCAGTTATCGTCCATTGCAAGGAGCCCTCTGTCCCAGCATCCCAAGGAGGGTTCAGTGTATCCCAGGGGCGTTATAGCGGGGGATCACCACCCGCCGCAGCAGCAGGAAAATGGCGCCGGTTCCAAAGTGCACTACCTCTGCCAGTGGTGGATTGCTCCTGGAATGCCCATCGAAGGGGGGCCCCCCTGCAGTTCATGGAAACGGAATGCCACCTCAGGGGTAAACCTCAGTCCAGACCCAAAGCAGCCGCCGGCACTGCAAGCAGGTGCGCGAGGGCTCCGTCGCAGCGCTCAAGGCTAAGCGCTGGGGAGCACCGCGTCATCCAGTGCTCACCTCAGCAGCCCCCACAGTGCAAGTCCAGGCCATCAGAGCCCTCGCGCAATCCCCAGGGCAAATCAGGCAACCGCAGGGATTGGGCAGGCCACCTCCGCATCTGCCGGGTGCTCCGATGCAGCGAGCGCTGCCATCTTGGCGACTCGGAGCCGGAGCCTCTCCCTGCATGCCACAGGCACTCGGGACCTCCGAATGTCAGGCCCAGGCGCTGCCCAGTCATGGTGAGGTCCGGTTCATGCCCCCGGGATCATGGCAATAGCAGTTAATGGGGATAATTATTAAGGCCGGCGTGGAGCTCCAAGCTCAAGCATCCGGCGCCATCAGCTAGTAAGCCACGCCCCCATAACATTGGGTTACCTTATTACATTTACTAGTGCTAACATTTGATTGGGAGCTGGTAGGAAAGTCATGTTTGGTGTCTGAGGAATTGTAATTTAAAATCATCTCTAATGGCAAAGTAGGAATTTAAGTCACATTTCTGGAAATGCCACTTTTCTAAAGTTTTTTTGTCCTAACCATTTGGTGCTTGCAGTCTGTTCCTGGGTCACACAACAATATGAAGTTCGTACTTGGCCTTTGTGCATATCTCTGAGACAGCATCACAATAGAGGGTCTGGGTTTTGGCAGGATGGGTAATCTCTGACTTGATATTGGGGCAGAACTGTCACCTGCCACACTTGCACTTCAAAGGCACTGTCTCAGCTCACACACAAAGGAATTCTGATTAGCCTGTTGTGCCATCAGACAGACTGCGACCTGGGCAGAGAGGCAGGAAATTCCACACAGCTCTGTAGGGGTAAACTCCAGAAGCTTCTGGAGAAGGGCAATTTTAGCTCAACCCTCACCTGTCACAGAAGTGCAATATATATGTGTATTTAGCACAATTTACGCTGTGTGCCTAACTTTTTTTTATTTTATTGTGATCCAATCATTTCCATTACAAGTTCAACACCATTGGTCCCTAGAAGGGTGGTGTGAGGATAGGATGATATGGATGTATCTGTATGCTTTAATTAATGTATACACTGTTAGAGTTTGGAAAAGATCCCTTTTGGACTTTGAGAGGTACAGACTTCTCTGCTTGCCCTATTTTTGAGAGTGCAAAGCTATATGCTAAACACTTGTTGGAATTCGACACAGGATACTGCATCGCTCCATAAAACCGCAGCTGTGCAATGCAATGCCACACATCAAGGAAATAAGGTACAGTTCTCATCGTGCCTAACCTGGTCCCTGTATCTGGTCTGCACTTCATCGCGATCGACCTGAACTTATGACTTTGTCCAGGTCCAGTGCATCCAGATAACCACAGTTGGCGTGTTTTGCTTTTAAGCACTATTTTGACCTAAGTCTTTAAAATTGCATATTTCCGAGTCTAATGTTTGGATTAATGTAGTTTTGGTATCAAAAAATGTATTACAATTCACCCTAATTACTAAATTGGTTTAGATTTTTTCTTGTGTTGTGTTGTCACTTTCTTGCTGTTTGTGTACTGCATAAATAATATACGCATTGCATCTAATGTAAGCCTGAGTGTTTTTGTTCCATGCTACCAGAGGATTAAGCATAGAATAAGTCAGTGACTGTTATTGTTCACTCTGACAGGATTGTGGCTTTTGCTTGAGAATGTCTCACACCCCTATCAACCAACAACCCAATCTCTCACTGTGAGGTTGTTTGGACTGCTACAGAGTACCTGATGGGGCAATTGTGTATTTCCTTTTCATGTGATTTGGTATACTGTATGCTGGAGATTGTTAACCTTTTAGCTAACAGTATCTTTGCGTCTCTTTATGGCACAGGTTTTTAAGTCTTGCTTATGACAGGGCAGGCGCTGCATCCGCTCATGCGTTCAGCCAGCGTGGGCTGGCTTCACTTCCTTTTCTTTTGGGTGGAGCATAGACCAAGTACTGATGGCTTCAGCTTGATTGCTATCAACTTTTATTTTTATGTGATATGATTTCTTGCCAAATGTCATATTTGTTTTCTTTTTCATACGTGGGCAGACTAACGGATTTGCTCAGATTCTCAGGGGTGTTGTTCCAAGACCTAGCAAGCATTGGCAAAGTCAATAGGCCTTCCTTTTGAGACTATTGGCTCTGCTACTGCCTTTCGTTCATGCTGTACACTGTGGGCATTTCCAACTTTGGTAATGATTTGTAGCTATACTCAATGGCAGCGTGGCTGCTGTGTAGGTAAAAATAATTGTAATAATAATAATTAAAAAGGGCTATAATGCATCCAGTGCTAATGCACTTCAAAAAAGAAAAAACACATTACCACTGGTTGCTTCATGGCACTTTTAAATTAGTTTTAGCAAAGCATTTGCACTGATGTACAGCATGGCTACAAAACATTTCCAAAGCCCATAGATCTCATAGGAGAGACCTATTGTCTTTGCCAATGCTTCTTATAATATGTTGTTCAAATATACATGCCCATTTTGTCTTGTGGTGCAACAATAAAGACTATGGGATAAATTAGATTTTGGTGAAGAATGCAACAAGAAACTTGCAGCAGCAGTATATCTGCAGAAACACCGCTGTGTTGATGCTTTGGGAGGCTTTCCCATTTTATTAGGGGGGGCGGGTGGGGAGGACTTCAGAGAGGAGTGCGCGCCATGGTGGACCTAAGCAGAGAAAAATAAACAATGATCCCAATGCTCAGGGAGAACACTCCCTACGTGTAAAAGCTATTGTTGTTGTCATTCGGCAGAAAAAGACATAACATGCTGGGACTCCACACTCACAGTCCTGCCCTCACATAGACTCAGTCCTCGTGCTACACTCGCTTAGGCATATGCCTTACTCTGCACTCACAAGCACAACTTTCAACCTCTAGGCCACTCACCCTGCCCTCATAACACACAAAGTTAATCCTGCATACACACAGGCACTTGCTTCACAATGCACTCACAAAACATGGTGGCCTGTCCTCACACAAGCGCACTGCTCACACACCGGTACACCGCTGAGTCAGCAGGAGCAGAGTTCGGACAGATGGCGGCGTAGGAGACACAGGTTGATTAGCTAGTGTATCGGTCAACTAGTGTAATTCAAGACACTTGACGTAAGCTATGCTGAAGCCTGAATGTCCGCTGAAGTTATCTAATCTGCCACCAGTCACACATGGATCACAATGCAGACTACATGAGTATGATCTTTGTGGACTTTTGTGAGGAAGAGTATTGGCATAAAAAAGTCCCACTTGCCTTATAAAAATAAGGAGGTGGCTTTCTTTGTAATGCAAGCATATGATATAAAAGTAAAAGATAGAATTAAAGACAAAAAACAAAATAAAAAAATATGCCAACTAAATGTGGGGGCAAGCTCTTCAATAAAAAAATGTAATAGTAAAGCTTTGCACTGGTCTGCCATCTTGAAACAGTTAAACATGATAGGGTATGCATAATACTGTTTCAAGATGGCGGCATGGTTTTGAAGCTTGTGACTGGGACTATACCTTGGGCTCTGGATAAAAAAGTTGTGGTCCAATGGCAGCAGAGGTGCTGGCATTCTTGTTCCTCAATCAGCCCTAGTCTGCATTTGCAGGTGAGCTGCTGGGGGATGAACTAAAGGAAATGTCTCCTGAGGTCTAGAGTAACACAGAGATAGCAGGCAAAATACCGTTACTCAGGCTACCTGACATCCTAAAGACCAGCGGTTATCTACTAGGAAGAACCAAACATTGGCACCAAAGCCATTTGCTGAAGAGGGCTAATCCACTGCCCAGTTGCATGCATGCTGGTCTGAAGGGCTGAACCAATATGTGAATGACACTCTGCCTGATGAATAACTGAAGTGGCCTCACCTAAAGCCTATTTTCTCTAAGCAAGATGATGTATTATTTTTGTGAAAACATGAGTTTGGAGAGACTGCTACACCAGTCCTTTGGTCAGGACTGAAACACACAGAAATAGATGTAGCAGAGAAAGCAGTTGTGCAGGAGGTATTGGTTTGCATGCAAACGAAATAAAGCACTTATCAAGAGCATTACAAACTTCCCTGAAAGGCATCGAACAAGGGTGGGACTGCAGGACCAATGCAAGTTTATTTAAAGACATGACAAGTGTGGTACTGCAGTGCCAGCCAGTGCAAGCTTCCTTCAAAGACATGGAACAAGTGTAGTACTCAGGGCCAGTGCAAGCTTGCTTCAAAGACATGGAACAAGTGTGCTACTGCAGGGCCAGCCAGTGCAAGCTTCCTTCAAAGACATGGAAAAGGTGTTACATTGCAGAGACACCGAAAGCTTCTTTCAAAAACATGAATAAAAAAGTATGGCACTGATCAGCACCATTTAACACCTCCCTTGAATTCAATGAAGAAGCAGCATTTCTGATTTGGTACAAGTCTAAGGAGCTGCACTGATGTGTATGAATGCAAGGTTGACTCACACGCAAAGCAAGATGGCCAAACACAAAACCGGTCAAGCACCACCCATAGGACACATACTGACTGTTTAGAAGCAATGTAAGCTTTCCTCACATGCATAGAACATTGACAGCATCACATACACACAATGTGCAACATTTGGCAGCATTGTAAGCTACCCTCACATGCAGCACAGCTACAAGATGGTCACCAGCAGTACCAGGTAAGATATCCTCATATACAAAAAAAGGTATCACACTGGCTGAAGCATCTAAGCTTACTTCAGGCACAGAAAACCCAGAGAAATGTATAGAAGTGAGTGAACCACTGAAGGACTGAGCCAGATGCTAGACTCTGGTACAGCTTGAAATGTGTATGTGCCCTGAGCCCTACAATGAGCTTAGCTTTCTTGTGGCTTCTGCATGCTACCCACGCTCCAACGTCATGCTCCAAAAATGACAGACAAAGCATTGCACTTTGACATCAAACAGGAGAATGAAAGGGATACCAATCAAGTGGCAGAATTACACAATGTGAGACCAGAAAACCTGGGATCACTCCAGGCTTGGCCATGTGACCAAATTGTGTGATCCTTGGCAATTGTTTTATTTAGTTGTGCCTCTTATTTTTGCATAATTGAGTTTGAGAAAACCTTGAATTATATATGAGGATGTGTGCTGTACACAAATCTCTCATGTGTTTGACTTAATGGACTATAATGCTGCTCCATGTAAAATAAGAATGTAGCCCAAATGCAGGAAGCACATGACAACTGACCTGCCTCTGAGTTCAGTAATGGCATTGTCATCAGAGTGGGGCTGGGGACATAAATATTTAAAATCAACCAGTTTTAAAAAATGCCTGGGAATGCAGTGATATAATCTGATGTACTAAGGTATAATGCTTGTGAAAGAAATTTACTTTATTGAATTTTAAAGACACATTATCATATTTGTGCATTATATTGTTGATTGCATTCCATGTCAAATGTCCCCATGGCTCAAGTCATGTCTGGGCTCTTAGAACCAAGACAGGCTCTTTGGGCCAAAATAGACCCTTAACTTGGCTCTCCTTGTTAATTTCTTGGCTTGCCTACCTCTACTACAGTAACAGTTACGCGCATTCCACCCCTCTCAGTATCTCCCTCTGGAGAGTGGCATCTTGTTTTCTGAGATCCTGGTCAGGTCTCAGAAGGATAACTATTCCTACTTCTGGTTTTAATAAGGAAGAATTGTGCATTAGCAGCTCCAAGAAGTTTTCTAAAGTTACCTTTAGCATGAAATGAAACAATACTCAAATCATTCATTTTTTGTAGCCACAGCACTTTCCTAAGTCTATGCTCGTTTACTAACTGCCAACATCTGCCCTCCGCAGGTCAGGCTGAACGCATTGATTACTGTGCCTGTCTTGTCTTCTGAAACCCCCCTGCATTATGGGCATAACTTCATCTTTGACCTCTGCTAGTGTGAGGCAGTCAGGGTCTAATGGCATATTGTGCATTCACACTGTGCAGCCATTCAGTGCCCGTGCAATGAGACCCGCAGTGCCCCAGTAGGTGCTTGGGTGGGTTCTGCTGCTTGGAGTCTAACTCCTGAAACTGAAGAAAGTGGATAGAGCTAACAGCAAGATCCCACTTCCATAAGAGTTCCTGTGGCCATAGTCGGCAGTGATGCTGGAATAACGTCAGACTAATGCTGCTGCCATCAATGTTACATCACTGAAATCATCGGGATTCTGAAAACTCCAAGCATCACACAAAGAACAAATGTTGCAACTGGCCGTGCGCTCCCCCCCTCCAGTTTTGGTCTTCTGCGTGCACTGGCACGGGATCAGGAGCGGTTTGGTGCCTAACAGACTTTGAGGCTCCTTACTGGACTCTTCTCTGTTGTTCGAATTCCGGCAGCGTGGAAGGCAAGACCAAAGCATTTTTGTTTAAGAACGCCAGACCAGGAGCTTCGTTTTAAGGTTCACTCAGCTAAAGTACAGAAGAGAATGAGCTGGGCGAGCAAAGCTGTGGCCAATAAGTGTCCATTCACCATCGCCGGATGGGGGAAGGGTCGCCTTCTAGCATGGAGAAATCACACTCTTTTATAGGGCCTTAGGCATAAGCTTCATATATTTACTACATTAGCACGCGGTTCACATGCTCATAACAAATCAAGCAAAGGAGCTAAGGTTGCAACAGCATACATGCGAAGATTCTCTCACTATGCGACCGCATGGAGTTCTAGCGTTCACAGCATCTGTTCTCAGCACATGAAATGTTACACAATACGTTATTTAGTCTGGGACAGCCGGTCTGTCCTTGGAAAAGTACACTCTATCTAGTCAGCTACGGAAAATCACTTTCTTGTCTAGTGAAGACTTGGAGTTCTTTATTATGACCAAGAATAAACAGCTGTTCAGGTGTTAGGCTGCAGTGTCACAGTGAAAATGGACGACAATGCCTAAGTTATCCTAAGCTAGCTAGAACAGGAATTTCTACATGATAAGCTTTGAATTTTAGGCAATCCGCATTTACACAAATAAACCATGCCCATTCAGCAGGAGGCCGGTAAGGGTGTACTATACAGCTGCTGTTGCATTTAGGAGCACACTATCACAAATATATTACTAAAGCCTGGTGTGTTAACCATGTCATTTGCAGACAGCACATTTTCATTTGAAATGACCTCTAAATTTACACAGACATATACTTTTACTGATAACACTATATAGCGCACAGATCATAATTTGTCTGCGAATATTTGTCATTTGCGCATCACCAAGTAAAGTGTCTTCATTTGTTTTGACCCTATTAAAATCTTTTTTCCATTACATTTTAGAATAAAAAGCAAAAACGCTTCATTTATGCTTTCCTGTTAATTTAAACATATTTTTACAGGTCATTTATAGGTATTTAAATGTTGTTGTGTGTAAGAAGAAAAGACATCCTACAGCCTTTCATTTCACACAAGGAAGATTTTCAAATAGTTCATGTTACAAATTGTACACAATTTACAGTAAGCGAACAGAAAGTAAACACCGGTCTCCATGTTAAAGCAATAAGCAGCAATTTGTCAGAAGACTAGACTGGCATTTGACCTGTGTCTTTGAACGCAAAGGAAATGTTACAAGATCAAAAACTCATTTTAAAGTCATCTTTAAGGCTTGTTCAGCCTTGGAACTCGAGCATGTTTATTTAGTTGCCCTGTCAGGGCACAAGGGGCTGTTGTTGTTGGGCCCTGTCCCACCTCTGTGACCCGGTGCATTTTACCACCTGGCAGTAACGTTAGGGAGGGTGTGAGGCTGAGATGGGTTGTCGTACTTTAGAATTTGGGACCGCGTAGGAGGCAGGGCCCTACCCCTGTCTATCCCGGTAATAGTGAACCGCGAATGGTTAATGCGGTATGTACAAGTGCTTTGTGTAACGTTTTAGCTATGAATGCACTGTGTATACTCTATTTCACATCACTACGTGGGTTCCATTTTGTATCGGTGGCCATCTTATGGTTGCCCTCACATAGGCTATGTAGCATGAAGCGAATACGGGCCTTTTAGAGCACATGTGGCTTTCTTTGACTTTTCTGTGACCTGGGCAGCTTGGCTCCGCTGCCCCAGGTCAAACTGGTCCCACGAGTTCCCCGTCCTCTGGCCACCTGTGATTAGCATCAGGGCTTGACACACCATAAAGTCTTTTCATCCTACACGAGCCTCCAGCTAATCTCTTTCTCACCTGACTGTTCCTGCTTTATGGCTTGTTTCCCAAAACAGGAGATGCTCATGTTTATTGGGGCCTATCGATATCTGATGTGGGATCTGAGCCTTGCTGGGTAAATAATTACGGGCTGGCTTAACTGGAATGTGGGATGGTCATCATGACTCTGCCTTTTCGTTTGAAATGTATACATCTAAATGACCATGCCATAAACTAAGGAATGTATGCCTGAGGCAGGATATTCTGTATTTAAGAAGAAGCCCGTTTCTGTGATTTTCAGCAGTCTCCTGAGAACATACTCGCTGTTGTACTTCTAGGATACCTGTAATTGGTCTGCAGCCAATAAACTGATCTTTGACTTCACCCAGAAGACTCTGTGTTTCTGTAGGTCTGAAACAGGAAGAACCCCGAAGTCACAGGGTGTGTTCCCCTGCACCGCTGGGTTTAAAATACCCAGTACTTCAGTTGGCGCCCAACTCGGCGCGATTTCAGCGGTACCGGTCCAAGCCAGAGGTTCGTGAGGAGCTTCGTGTGGAAATTCTGGAGGAAGGCCGCCACTTCATCGACCCCTGCATGTCGACGTGGTCCGAAAGTCTTTTCTGCGAGGTTCTCCGCGTCCCGACGGCTACGAAGGACTGCTGCCCTGATTAATCACCCTGTTTTGGACCCTTGACGATTTTTTGGTAGAGCGAAACAATCGAGAGAGTCTTCTGGTGACGCCATCGATCATCAATATTCAGTTAAGTATAAGTGGAGTGTCTCCCAGTTTGAATTTGGTATCCTTCGGGATCATTTTGATTTGGTGCTTGCAAGTCCCAAAGCCAGAGGACTCGTGTATTCACGAGACTATCGTATTCGATAATCCTTTGACGTTTGAAACTAGACTAGTGAGCGAAGATGCCTGGTTCTAGTGTATTTTGTAGATTGTTTTGTTTGGGTTGTGGAAGGGATTTCCAGTTGGAGGATTCATGTCCGGTTCCTCCAATTGGAACTCCTACTTATGAGCTTTATGTAAAACATGGCGTGGGCCCCATTGCATATAATGAAATATGGATCCGATACACCAGAAAGGACGGTGTTTTTAAATGGCCCCAAAATGGTAGTTTCGATACAGATATCTTAGATCATTTGGAAGTTAAATTGTTTAAAAAGAAAGCCCGGCCGGCGATGTTTGATTCTTTCCGCCTATGGCGAAAGGAAGCCAAACAGAAGGAAATAAAGCTAGCGAAAAGGAATAAGAGAGAGAGAGGTATGTCAGTGATGCAAGCAGCTGTGCAATTTAAAGATAATGAGGAGGAACAAATGAAGGAACAGTTACATAGACAGCGCAAACTAGGGATTGATAAATGTTACCCTGTTTTGTCACCCCTTGTGCAAGATGAGACAAAAAAGGATGAGAAAGATTCCCTAATGTCCCATTTGTTAAGTTCGCCACCCCCATATGCGCAAAATGCCACAGCACCTCCACAGCTTGTAAATGCGCAACCTCCAGTAAATATGCCGCAAGCCTTCCCACAGGCGCCAGCTCCTCCTCAGCTGGCTCCCATCCCTGCAGTGCAGCCCTCTCAAGGGCCGCCAGTTTTGCTACCTGTTACCCCCGCACTTCCTGCGACTTTGCCTAGCACACCAGCGGTTTCCCCTGGCGCTCCTTCTTACACTACCCAGGTACCTGTATCTGAATCTGTTTTTCTTCCCTCTGTCTATCCCCCCGTTTTCGCCTCAACTTCTCCTTCAGCACGACAACGACTGGTTAATGTAGTTACTAGTTTAATGTCGCCTCTCTTTGGGTCATCTAGTGCGACTCCTGGTTTACAGCGTAAGCAATTGCGCAGTCAGCTACCTGGTCCCAAAGAGAAAGAGGTGTTAGATCATTTGGCGCGTAGGTGGATTGGTTTCCCTTCACTCTATGATGTGGAATCGGTTGTTAACGTTTTTCACCAATGGGATGCCCCAAAACAGAGGTATGTCTTTGATAAAATGTGTGAATTCCTCTGTGAGGAATTGGAGGATAAGGGTGCAAACCCAAACCCACAGGAATTGTGTCGAGTGCGATTTGATTTCGAAACAGGTGTAATTGTGGGCCCCAAGGTAGAAAAAGCAGTTGCGACTTTACTGTTCCTCAGAAATGGCGATTGTCAGCAATCATTGTTTGACCAGGATTTCCCTGTGGGGAAGGAGGTAAAAGCGCGCCAATATCCGATGCGTGAGGTTCCCCCAGTTTGGAGA
Source organism: Triturus cristatus (assembly GCF_964204655.1). Taxonomy (NCBI): domain Eukaryota; kingdom Metazoa; phylum Chordata; class Amphibia; order Caudata; family Salamandridae; genus Triturus; species Triturus cristatus. The sequence continues at coordinate 255,565,422 of NC_140581.1, read as the reverse complement.
CCTGCTGATCCGAATGCTAATCCACCTGTCTTAGCACATTTTCAGCGTGTTTGGGTACATGTTCCATGGAAGCGATCTGAGGTGTTAGCACTTAAGCAGACATTGCCTGACCCCCGTAAAAACCCTACCGGTTATTATAAGGAGTTGTCACAAACTGCAGAATCTTGTGTAATGAATCTGGCTGACATAGATATGCTGTTTGGGAATGTGGTCCCGCAGCCTTTATGGGGATCCATTCGTAATGTAGATCACGCTGCAGAATTGGGTGACACATGGGCTAATATTATTGCCGCAGACACTAGACAAATTGGTGGCGCAAAACCTGACCCTTTGGTAGCAGAACTCCCTGGTAGAATTATTACCTACATGAAAACTATAATGCCTGCGATGCGCGTAAATTGGGATAAACTATCTGCATGTAAGCAGAAGAAAGATGAGACAGTGTCCGATTTCTTCACCATGTTTGAAGAAACGTTTATCGACCACAGTGGTCAAGACATGAGCACTGAAGGTGGCCAACGGTTATTCGTTGATAAATTTGTGCAGAATCTACTTCCTGAGCTGTGTAAGAAATTAAAAGACTCAGAAAGTTCTTGGGCTGTTTCCTCTTCGGCGCAAATACTGGCTACTGCACAGTATTATGAGAATAGAGACAAAGATGAGAAGGATAGAACAGATAAGAAAACGAAAGAACTAAAGACAAAGGTCCTCTTGCAGCAGGCCTATCCGCCACGTGGAGGACAGAGTAATTATAGGCAAACACAAGGTATCTATCAGCAGCCCCAACAGTTTCAGAATAATCAGCAAATGAACGGGTATTATCAACCACGTATCCCTGTAGGTCCCAACCAATGTTCATATTGCAAAGAGGAAGGTCATTTTAAATATAGTTGCCCTAAATTAATGCAGCGTAACAGTAATGCGTATGGCGCAAGAGGTAGAGGTGGTCAGCAAGCTCCTAGAGGCAGAGGGCGTGGAAATGTTCTTCAGAACGCGCGTCCTCTTCCGCCTCAAAATACCATAAATAGCTTTGATCAGCAAGCCAATGCGACTGGTAATACAGCTCAGTATTACAATAATGATTATTATGCAGAAGATGACAATGTAGAAGATGATGATTACTAGGACAGCCGTAGACAGAGAGAGGGAGTTGATTCAGTGCCAGTGGATCAGAGCGGACCTTATGTTAAAGTAACTACAGCAAATGTAACGGAGCCCTTTCTGCTGGATACTGGTGCTGCAAAGAGTTCAATTATGCATTCAAAACTCCCTGGTGCGTCTTTGTCTGGCGAAATGAATGTCTCAGTAGGTTTTTCTGGCGCCCCAGTTAAGAACCCGATTTCTAGTCCTATGTCACTTTCTGTTGGACCTTGTGAGCTAAAAGCACCCCTCATTCTAACAACAGGTTGTGGTGAAAATTTGCTAGGCTTAGATTTGCTAAAAAGATTGCATGCAACGCTATATTGTTCTCCCTCAGGAGTACAACTTACATTAGGCAAGAAAGTGATTTCCCCGATGTATTTGTCTAAAAATGCAATGCCACCTGAATTGTCATCCCTTCCGGATGCCCTTTGGGCCACTGGTCCCAATGATGTGGGTCTCCTGGAAATACCGCCATATGTGGTCACTTTAAAAGCCAATGTCAGATTGCCACGCATTCCCCAGTACAAGATCTCCAATGAAGGTCAGAAAGCATTGTTAGAAATTGTCAGTGATTTGATTAAAAAGGGTGTAATTGAAGAGACAAGAGGCAACGTTTGCAATAGTCCTGTTTTACCTGTCTTCAAACGAACGGACCCTTCACAGCCACCTGTTTACAGATTCGTGATTGATCTTAGAGAGGTTAATAAGATTGTTGTGCCACAGTTTCCAGTTGTCCCTGATATAACTGCCTTGTTAACAATGATTCCAGCCTCCGCTGCATGGTTCTCAGTGATCGATCTAAAGAATGCTTTCTTTAGCATCCCAATTGCAGAGGAGAGCAGAGACATTTTTGGCTTTAGTTTAGGAGGCCGAAGCTTCCGCTTTAAACGCGCTCCCCAGGGCTACTGTGAAAGTCCATCAATATACAGTCAGGCTTTAAAAGCGCAGCTTGATGCACTTGTTTTACCTAGTGGCGCTCTCCTCATTCAGTACGTCGACGATTTACTAATCGCCGCGGATACTGAAAACATTTGCAAAGAAGCTACCTTGTCATTGTTGCGTCATTTGTCTGCCTTCCATCACAAAGTGTCTCTCTCAAAACTGCAATATTGTCGACAAGAAGTGACCTACTTAGGTCATCTCTTATCGAAGGAGGGAAGGAAACTGACCCCAGAAAGAATTCAAGCCATTGCACAGTTGAGTGTGCCAAGAACACAGAGAGAAGTGCGTGCTTTCTTGGGCATTACTTCATACTGTAGGCATTGGATTCCTAATTTTTCCTGGTTGGCAAAACCTTTGTTAGCATTAACATGCAAAGACACACCGAATCCTATCCCATGGTCTGAAGAGTGTCAGAAAAGTTTTGTGGAATTGCGTAATGCATTATGTTCAGCTCCTGTGTTGGGTACCCCTGACTACAGCAAGCCTTTTACATTGTATGTTCATGAGAAAGATGGTTGCGCATTATCAGTGTTAACACAGCCTTTTGGCGACAGACCGCGTCCATGCGCATACTTTTCATCAACCTTGGACCCTGTAGCGAGGGCATTGCCAAGTTGTCTGAGAGCCACAGCCGCCGCAGCTATGTCTATTCGACAGTCTGCTGGCCTAGTAATGGATAATGCATTGATTGTTATGGTTCCACATGCTGTGGACACATTGTTAAACAGGACCAAGACACAGCACTTAACTAGTGCGCGATTATCTGGTTATGAGCTGACACTGTTAGCAAATCATATACACATAAAGAGATGCAACACGTTGAATCCAGCTACACTATTACCAATTCCAGCAGACCTAGATGAGATTGAGCAACATGATTGTCTGTTCAGAACAGAAGAAGAAACGAAAGGGAGAGTAGATCTTAAAGATACTCCCCTGACTGAGTGTGATGGTACTTTATGGGTGGATAGTTTGTGTTTCAAGCTTCCGAATGGTAATACGACTGCTGCATATGCTATCATGACTTTGCACACGATTGTTGAAACTGCACGTGTGCCACAAAATTCGGCTCAAGCAGCAGAATTGATTGCCCTTACGAGAGCATGCGTGTTGTCTGAAGGAATGAAAGTGAACATATATACGGATAGCCAGTACGCCTTTGGCGTGGCTCATAGTTTTGGGCGATTGTGGAAGGAACGTGGGTTCCTGACTTCGCATGGAGTTAAGATTCAGAATGGCAAGTTGGTGAATGATCTCCTTGAGTCGCTGACCCTACCATCACAAGTTGCGATTATGAAATGCAGTGCGCACAAGAAAATCACTGATGATGTTGGTCGTGGTAATGCGTTTGCTGATGAAGTCGCGAAAGAAACAGCAAAAGATGTGAAGACTCGAATGTATGTTGCAGGCCCGGCCAGATGGGTTGGTGATGTTGGAATGTGCGAAAACACAATAGAGAGTGTGAAGTCCCTTCAAGCTGAAGCCACAGAGAAAGAGTTAAGCAAGTGGAGAGAAAGTATGGGTAAGTTGGATGAGAATGGTTGTTGGATTGATTTGTCAGAACATAGGCGATGGTTGTTACCTGATGCATATGTGCTTCCAGTGGTTACTATGGCACATGGAATGGCACATATCAGTATGAAAGGAATCTGTAAGTTGTTGGCTCCAGTATGGCAGAATGCTGGAATTCCTAAGTGTGCAGAGAATGTGGTCAAGAATTGTATGGTATGCTTGAAGTACAACCCTGGTAGGGGAACCCCAACTCCAGCTGGTCATTTTGCGCCTCCATCATATCCATTTGAAGTTTTGCAGCTAGATTTTACCCACATGGAAAGGTGCAACAACCTGAAATATGTATTGGTGGTTGTTTGCGCTTTCTCAAAATGGATAGAGGCCTATCCTCTAAAAGATAACACGGCTCTATCCACAGCCAAAGCCCTTGTGAAGGAATTTTTCCCTAGGTTTGGAATGCCAAGAATGGTGTGGAGTGATAATGGGAGTAAGTTTGTGGGCCAAGTGATGAAGAATGTGTGTGAGGGACTAGGTATAAGGCAGAAATTTCACGCTGCAAATCACCCCCAATCAGCTGGATTAGTGGAGCGCTATAATGGCGCTCTAAAACTCAAACTGGCCAAAATCCAAGCGAGCTCAGGTCTTAAATGGCCTGACGCTCTGCCTCTAGCACTCCTGTCCACTAGAATGACCGTGCATTCACGGGTGGGACTTAGTCCCTACGAGGTCATTTTTGGCCGCCCGGCCAATGTATGGGGTGTGCCAAGACCGACGAAATTCAGTGAAATCGAACACCCAGTACTGCTTGATTACTTGTATGATTTGACGGTTAAACTGCGTGTTTTACACCAACAGGTGCACGATACTCTCCCCCCGGCCTCTGAGGCTCCAGGACACCCCATTGACCCTGGCACGTGGGTGCTCATCAAAAACTTCCAGCGGAAAACCAACGATGAGCCCCGCTGGATTGGCCCTCACCTCGTACTACTGTCTACAAGATCAGCTGTTCGAGTGAAGGGGAAGAAGAACTGGATCCACGGCGCCCACGTGAAGAGGATCCCTTTGCCTCTGCCGTATGACCAGTGGGTCCAGGAGGGTATCGCAGACTCTGAAACAGACACTGTACCTCGTTTTGTGCCGTTTAGTGATGCACGCATAAAAGGCACAACTTCAGCGCAGGAAAGTGACGATATTTTGCAAGAAGCTGTGCCACCGTCAATTCGATTGGACACTACAGAACCTGAACTCTTGTTCCAAGATCAAACAGTACCTGGCCGTTTTCATTACAATCTAAGACCAAGGCCCATGGACAAATAAATATTCTTTTTCTTTTACCTTTTTATTTTTTGATAACCAGAGCTCTCCCATCTGAAGGACTTTCTTGATTTTTGTTTTTCGAACCACCATCCGGGTTCAGCCGCAGGGTCGCGGTGCCAAGACTTTGGGGTACAGGCCGAAGACGTTAGGTCGACGGTTCTGGTTGGTCTAGGCCGTTCCCTGGACTGACAGGCGTACTCCTTAGCAGAAGATACTCACCCGCCGCGAGCGGCACGATTAGAGGATGGAGTTTTGTAAGATGGAGAGACTCACTGAGGAAATGAACTTTAAAGCAAGAATATGTAAAATAATGAGGAGCAAACGTTTTGTATTTTTATGCCTATTCGTATTATGTAGTATGGTAGTGATTACTGTAGGATTTGTATTCTTCTCCTCTCAAGAGCCCATTGCCCCCACTGTACAGCCTATACCTCCTCCTACTATCTCCTCACACTCTTTTCACCCTCTGCCTGAACATGAACAAGTTAGACGATCAGAGTTTGTGAATAACTCGTTTATTCAGCTCCTGCACCAGCACCAACTAGTCATGAATACAACAAATTGTTGGGTGTGCGGTTTAATGCCACATACCATTAATAAGGGTATTCCCTATCTGGTGCTGCCGTATAGTTACAATGGATCGTCATGGGCATTCCAGACCATGTTTCTCTATGCACTAGATGCGTACTCCCCGCGACAACCGCGTTCCATCAGACCTAGCACCAATAATAAAGCTTTAATGAAAGGAGTTGCCGATATGAGTAGAGATATCGATGCATACTCATCCATTCCCAAAGAAGAATTGAGAGCTTATGTAGGGTGGAACGCGACGGGGTATAGTATTAGTCTAGGTGAAAGACAACGGAAAATCTCATCCCCAATCTGGGTCATACCCCACATAGGCCGGTTCTGTTTGCAAGGTAATGGTCAGAATCCTAGAGCTCAACTGGGAAGAAGTGACTGTACTGAAACGTACACTTTTCCGTCACAGTTTTCCCCTGCGTTTCTGGCTGCCAAGGGTACATATTTTATCTGCAATGACCGAGCATATACATTGTTGCCCCCTGATTTCTCGGGCACATGTTATATTGCAAATCTGCTACCGCCAACATTTACTGCCGCCTCTGACTATCACAAGACCAGAGTTGTGAGAGGCGTGATTAGTAAGGAGGATACTGCCGGTCAGGAAGCGGGAGATTTCTTTTTGGTTTTCCTGCCGTTTTGGGGACCTATGGTTAATAGTAGAAACCTGAGACAACTGACTCGTGTGGTTGAATCCACTGTTAATGTTACGGCTGGTGCCCTTGGTAATTTGACAGCTGAGCTCCAGGCGGATCGCCTCATGACTTTGCAGAACCGCATGGTTCTAGACGTCATACTTGCAGACTGCGGTGGGGTATGTAAGGTTATCCAATCCAGTTGTTGCATTTTCATACCAGACAACGCTCCAACAGTTTATCAAGCCATCTCCAAACTGCATAAAATATCTGAGTCCATACACGTGGATAAAGGAGATTGGTCACTGGTGGGGTGGTTCTGGGAACTGATATCTGCCTGGGGTTGGAAAGTTCTGATGGTCATTGGAATGATCTTAGCCATCCTTTTCCTGTTCTGTCTGTGCGTACAGTGTGCTCCTGCGATATGTGGCCTCTGTGCTACATTATGTGTAAGGAAACCTGTATCGAGGGACGAGCTAAGTAATAGGATGATGCTACAGCAACATCTCCATGACTTTGTGAATATTGACCTAGACTCGGATTGAAATGAGTATAGTTATTGCCTATGTAAGGGCAAAAGGAGGGTCTGTCGTACTTTAGAATTTGGGACCGCGTAGGAGGCAGGGCCCTACCCCTGTCTATCCCGGTAATAGTGAACCGCGAATGGTTAATGCGGTATGTACAAGTGCTTTGTGTAACGTTTTAGCTATGAATGCACTGTGTATATGCTATTTCACATCACTACGTGGGTTCCATTTTGTATCGGTGGCCATCTTATGGTTGCCCTCACATAGGCTATGTAGCATGAAGCGAATACGGGCCTTTTAGAGCACATGTGGCTTTCTTTGACTTTTCTGTGACCTGGGCAGCTTGGCTCCGCTGCCCCAGGTCAAACTGGTCCCACGAGTTCCCCGTCCTCTGGCCACCTGTGATTAGCATCAGGGCTTGACACACCATAAAGTCTTTTCATCCTACACGAGCCTCCAGCTAATCTCTTTCTCACTTGACTGTTCCTGCTTTATGGCTTGTTTCCCAAAACAGGAGATGCTCATGTTTATTGGGGCCTATCGATATCTGATGTGGGATCTGAGCCTTGCTGGGTAAAAAATTACGGGCTGGCTTAACTGGAATGTGGGATGGTCATCATGACGCTGCCTTTTCGTTTGAAATGTATACATCTAAATGACCATGCCATAAACTAAGGAATGTATGCCTGAGGCAGGATATTCTGTATTTAAGAAGAAGCCCGTTTCTGTGATTTTCAGCAGTCTCCTGAGAACATACACGCTGTTGTACTTCTAGGATACCTGTAATTGGTCTGCAGCCAATAAACTGATCTTTGACTTCACCCAGAAGACTCTATGTTTCTGTAGGTCTGAAACAGGAAGAACCCCGAAGTCATAGGGTGTGTTTCCCTGCACCGCTGGGCTTAAAATACCCAGTACTTCAGTGTCAACAAGCAACTAGGTGAACCCTACTGAAAAGGACAGCTCAGGTTGGCAACATAGGGCGTTGGTAATAAGCAGGGCTAGGAGTGTTAGTTTTCAGTTATTTGTAAAAGTAAGGCCAGCCAGTGTAGGACCTCTGTGGGATAGTCTGGACTATGGTGTCCACTCTAGTCCAATTCCTTCTCAAAGCAGTGTAGGGCTCAGAGGCCTAGGATGGGCAGTAAAGGCAGGCCTTTCAGATGCTGAGACTACATGTGCATGAAGTCTGAACACTTTTATGACACTGACTGGCACTGTGAGAAATTCACACTGCCATCAGACTCCTCTCCAGAGCTCTCACTCATCCTGCCATGAACTCTTACTAATAACTGGAGCTCACCCATAAGTCTAGAAGTGATCTGGTTCACATAAAAGAGTAATTTGTTGCCGAAACGCAACATATGAAACAAATTAAATAAACATATTATTAACAGGAACCGCATCGCTGATATGGATTGCGTCATGAATTTCTACAGTCGTCATTGGGAATTTGAGCATTGTTTTTTACCTGTAAAGGACATTCATTTAGGGCCCAATAGGGACCCAGTTCATAGTGTAATTACTGCCACATCTGAGAAATGGCACAACCCAATGCACTTAAAGCCATGCAGGTGGCACATTGCTGTGAAGTGTGTGACGGTCAGGAGTTCAATCAGATCCATGACCTCGACGCTACTTGAGCATCACACACATCTTTGTAGGTCACTTTGCAATCCCAGGCCCAGTCTTAGAGGTGGGTGAGTTACTGGAAGTTTAAGATAGATCCCTGGCTCATCTTGAGGTCCTCTTGGACCCTGGATCAAAAATCGAGCTGAGCTTTCAATTGGCGCCTGCCTGCCCCCATATTCTAACCTCACGTGCTACATAGTAGCGACAAACCAGTCATTTTTTATGCAAAATGGGCGTGAGGACACAAGACCCTTTGTTGTAATCTCCACTTATTGGTGCATTCCGTACCCCCTCCCTCTTTGCCTCTGTTGGTTCCCTCCTGTCCTTGTTTGCCAGCATTCCACAGTGGCCTCCAGCTGACTGGAAACTGTGGTGGTGTGAAGACGAATAAAGAAGAGTTCCACACTTACCAGTTCTTTGTCTTTATTATAACACTGGCAATGATTTACCGGGTGGGTACGGTTCACCACCACCCCCAACGCTTACTCCAGGTCAGCAGTCCTGATTCAATTTACTTTAAGTGAGTACTTTGCTTCCCTCGAGCCTCCTGATCCAGTAATTACTTTGACCTTGCACTGTGTGGTGGATGTGCCATTTCCGTGAGGAACTTTCTCCTGTACCTCCTCCTATAAGTGCTGTTCTCACAAGGAAGTTTCCTCTGTCCCGGGGAGTGACTTCATCATTAGCCTGGCTACGGGAGATATGTACTTGGTCGTTTTTACTGAGGCTTTCTGCCATTGGCCCCAGCAGCTTGGCCCTGTGTGAGGAATCGGCTTACATCGTGAGGCTTTATTCATTTTTCAGCCTCGTAACACGGTGGTGCCTGCAGTCTCTCTCACCTTGAGGAGTTTTTTTCTGGCATCCAGGGTACGCACGCACACTCCTTTTGCCTCACGTACCTCGTGTGCATAGCGGTGTCCTGCCAGTATTTCAACGCTGTGGCACGAAAGCGGGGTCCTGTCAGTATTTCTACACTGTGGCATGATCTGGTATATTTCTCCGGTTTCCTGCCATCCATAGTCCTCTCCTGCTGTCTTTCCAGCGAAGAAGCTTATCTCACGACGGATAGAGACACGCCTTTCTTCACGCCTTCGGCCACTCCTCCTCATCCGGGGCTCACTCCACAGCGGCTGATGGCGTTACTTGTCTGCCTTCAGCCACTCCTCCTACATGGCTGCTCCAGAGTTAACCCTTACCTGGGTTAACGCTCATCTTTGGCTTGTTTTCCTCGCTGACAAGCACAGCTGTTTATGTTTTGGAATCACGACGGGGGAGCCTGACTCCGCTGCGGAGTTGTAATTCCTATACACCTTATGTTATTTCGCTGATGGGCACATCAATTTAACGAAGTCCAGCTGGTGTGGGAGTCCAACAACGGGTTTAACCTCTCACTGTCGGCCTGCCTGTCTCTTCTCGCTGACTGGCACAGCTCTTTCTACTACTACTATGCTGGGCAACCATACTTTTTACTATTGCCTGCCATACGCTGGTGGGCACAGCTGTTCGCTTCAAAACCAAGCCTTAGGGTGTTCTTGTTCATCTTGTTTGAGGCATCATACATATGTCATTTGCCGGTCACCACTCGCGGATGGGCACAGCTTCCTATTGTGAACTATTTCAAGTGTTGTTTACAATTTCTAAAGCATGGGACGGTTGTAATTCTTAAACACTTTTACTGTTAGTCCTTCTTTACTCCCTGCCTCACAATTGGTATATTTTTGTACTGTTTTACATACTAAACATGGCAGCTGCTAACATGTCATAACCTCCACCTTTCCTTAACGAGGGGGGGGAACCCTTGCTACCATGGAAGCAATGGTTTGGGCTATTAGAATCATACCTCATTGCCATTGGGGGGAGAATTTTTCTCCATTACGCAAACTGAACACCCTATTGCACAACTTAGGTAGTGAGGGCCGTAAGGTTTATGATGATATCTCTGTTTCAGCTGACGGGGAAAGTGAAAGTGATGATGAAAATGTGTACCTGGTAGCAGTCAACAAATTAGAAAAACACTTCAGCAAGAAAATAAATGTGGTGTTAGAGAGGCAGAAGTTCTTTTCGAGACACAAGCGAAAAGTGAAAAAGTTAAACCATTCATTGCTGCTTTGAAGGGCTTAGCGAACACATGCGTGTTTGAATCTCTTCAAGAGTCTCTGATTAGGGATCAGTTGGTTAGGTGCACAAACAATCCTAAGATTCAGGAAAGACTTCTTGTTGCTAACCCAGATCTCAAGGAGGCCAATTGACATAGCTGTGGATATTGAGCATGCAGCAGATTGCATGGTTGCTATGAAAGGAGAAGGGAATAAATCCACAGAGGTTAATGCCATAAGCAAACATGATACAGGTAAAGATGTCAAAAGCAAGTCTGCTAATAAGTTACCTCCCGGAAACAAACTGAAGGGTTATAGGTGCGGGAGCCCGAGCCATCTTGTGAACAATCCTATATGCCAAGCCTGTTCTGTCATTTGCCACAAATGTGGAAAAAGTGGACATTTGACCAGGGTTTGTAGAGATCAGCGCTCCAAATCTGTGTTGTCTATTGAGCAGGAATCGTCCCCTGAGAATAAGTTAATCTTTCAACTTGAAAATACTGATGATGCTGCCAAATTTCCTTCTTGCAATATCACCCTGGACAATGAACCTGTAACTGTCTTTGCAGATTCTTGTTCTCCATGCACCCTAGTTGATGCTAAAGTATTCTTCCAACTTTTCCCCTCCTGGCAAGAGGCTATACTGCCCCCTGACATCCAACCGGGGAATTATGATGGGGATCCCATACCCTTGCTGGGCCTGACCACCATGGAGATTGGGTTTAAGGGCAGGAATACGGTGGGCAGGATTTAGGTCACCCAGAAGGGATATAACTTGGAAGGGTGGAAACACCAAAGGGAACTCAGCATCAAGCTAGATCCCAACAGTCCTGATCAGGTTCGATTGGTCAATCCCTCCGTTGGGGGGATGGAGGTATGCAACGATTACCCCAAAGTTGTTTCCGATGAGCTGGGTTTACTCAAGAATTACCAACACTCCGTTAAATTAAAATCTAACGCCAAGCCGGTGGCACACAAGGTCAGACCCATACCACACATGATGCAAGCCCCCCTTCGTACGGAACTCGACAGATTATTGTCATTAGGCGTAATTGAACCCATTGAATGCTCACAGTGGCTCGCCCCCATTGATCTCATCACCAAAGCGACCAGTAAAGATATCAGGTTGTGTGTGGACCTCAGGGACCTCAACAAGAACATCTGGGTGGACAGGCACCCTCTTCCCTGCATACACAAGGTCCTCACCCTTATGAAAGGTGCCAGGTGATAGTTAGTTCAACACTTGACTATAATGTCACTTTAACATCTGTTTTTTAAATGTAAGCTTGGATCTTTTTTTCAGTGAATTTCTGTTTTTTTTAATGTAATGTATGATCTGATCATCATACTGAACTATAACGTTTCTTCTATCTTCATATTTTTCACTGAATTTCATTGTTTTATCATATTCAGCAAACTCTCTGCTGAGCACAGCTATCTGCTGCACGCATCGAGCGCTTGGAAGTAGCGCCTGCCTTCTGACCAGGCCTTATGCTGAATCTACCGGGGGGCGGACAACCCCCGATGTGGGCAGCCAACTCCCTGCTGCCACAGCCTATGTACAATATGGAGATTACACAGTGGCAGTAGTTAGGCCAGAGTTTCCACAGGGAAAACCTTTTTTGTTTTGGTAATAACTTTAGTGACGTTTGACGAATCTTAACAAGCCTTCCCAAAAAACAGTTCATCATCCTCATCTTCTTCATGTTAATTGCCTTAGAAAACGTCGCTGTCTGATACAGAAAAAACGACTGAACAGAATTACACCAAAGTTGGCAAAAACTTTACTCATGAAGCGTGTAGTTTGTGTTTTGATGTACATCCATTTAGCCGTTTTCAAGAAATTTGAATTTTAAGAGGTGTTTGGGTTGGGCTTTAAGGGCTTAAAAATTAGGCGTATCTGGATGGTTGGTTGTGTAGGAGGAAATGGTACCGAAAATTTTAAAAAGAGGGCCCTCTGCATGACCAAAAAAGCTATATCTCCTGTCGGCTATTTCAGGTACGAACTGAAGAGTTATTGAATTATTTAATTAAATAGCATTGTAGCTTACTAGTGAGGGTTATACTGGATGTTAAAGGCCCAAGACCTGAGTTATTGGCTCAAGCAGAAGGGCCATAATGTTATTAGAACATTCCACTCACTGAGGGTTGAATGCTCTAATTTAAAAGGGTAGGAACAGAAAGACAAACATTTGAAGCAGAAGAATTGTTAACATAATTTGCCCTGAGCCACTCCATTGTCCTTATGGATCTCTAAACACTCCACTGTTATAATATATTTTAATTTTTTCTCAGGAAACATGACCAGCATTGTGGTTCTAGTTAACGTTTATCAGATTTTTCTTTGAGCAAATCTCCACGAACAGGAAACCTCAAGAATGGGGCAGGTAATTACAAACACACATAGAAGAAGCAAAGAAAAAATGGACATTTGGGAAGCATTTTCCATGTCTAGATTTTCGTAGTGGAAAAAGAGGCAATTGCCTGCTTTTGGGTGATCAAACACTTTCGGTTCTTTCTGTGGGGCATTCCATTTACAGTAAAGACTGACCACAAACCCCTCATGTTTGCATTTACCATAAAAGGGTCAACTAGAACCACCCCCAGGATTGCCAGATGGATCCTAGGGCTTGAAGGGTACAATTTCAGTGTTAAGTATGTGCCAGGTTCTCAAACCATTGCTGCCGATTTCTTATCCTGTTCCCCACCGGTGGACAAATGTGAAACTGTTTCTTGTGATTGTGATGATGTCATACTCCAACTTACTTGTTTGAACGAGGAGGAATGGGACAATTCTGCGCAAGCTGATGCTGAAATGAGTTCTATCAAAGAATTCATCAGAAATGGGTGGCCTGCTACTAAAAGTGACGTTCCAGCAACCCTGTGTAAGTACTGGGATGTAAGACTAGAATTAAATATACAAGAAAGTATTGTTTGCCATGGGTAGAAAGTTGTCCCACCTGAGAATCTAAGAGAGAAAATCGTAGAACTGGCTCACATGGGACATTTAGGGCGCAGCCACACCAAGAACAAAATCCGCTTGGACTACTGGTGGCCAGGCATGGATGCTATGACTGAGAACGTGGTGAAAGATTGTTTGGATTGTAGCTGCAGTGACAAGATACACCAAACCCGCAAACTTCCACTGTCCCCAGTAGAGGTTCAGGACAGGCCATGGTCCAAGTTGGCCCTTGACATTATAGGTCCCCTCAACCTAAAAAGTTTAAAAGAACGCTTCATCTTAGTATTAGTAGACTACCACACTCGTTGGGTGGTATATAAATGTATCCAACAAATCAACACAAAAGTTCTCACACAGTTCTTGGAAGGTGTTTTTTGTGATGAGGGTATACCTGACACCCTGGTAACAGACAACGGGGTGCAATTCACCTCTGAAAATATGAAAGAGTTTCTGTCTTACAGGGGCATCAATCATCACAAGACAGCCTTGTATTGTCCCCACGCTAATGGTCTAGTGGAGCGGATCAACCGTATGTTTAACGAATGCCTTCAGAGGGCAGAAGTGATGGGGACACCGGCCCATTCAGCCCTAATGGAGACAATTTGGGCTTATCGCTCCACCCCCAATAGTGTAACAGAAATTTCCCCGTTCATCTCTCTCAAAGGAAGGGTTCCTAAAACTAGACTTTCTCCTCCAGGTTTGAAAAGGAATGGTACATGTGTTGTCAACCGCAGTGAAATTTCCAGAAGGGTGGACGATCAAATACAAAGACAGATATGACCAAACCAAGCATGTCAAATCTCAAGTGTTCAAAGAAGGAGAATGGGTCCACGTGGACCTTCCCAAACCACGCAGAAGAGAAGCGTCCAGGTTCTATAAGCCTTGCAGGATATCCAGAGTGGGGAAAAATGTTGTCCAACCAGAGAATGGACAAACCTGGAGCATGGACAGAATTATTCCTCATAATAAGTGGGTGATGTTGATCTCAGCTCTAATCTAGAGAGCTAGCCAGAGTTACCCAAGCCCAGGAGATCTCTGAGAACCAAGTCCACTCCTGTGTGTGTTAGTGACTATTGTGTAAAATGATTGTTCTTGCATTTGTATTCTTGCATTGCATTTATAGTCTCCTCTTCATCTCCTATCTGTTTTTCTCTCGGTCTCTCTCCCGTTTTCCTCTGCTCTCCCCTACTTAGGGTTCCGCCTCTTCCTCTTTCACCTTAGCCCTCTTTTCCTTTCTCATCCCTATGCAAGGAGATGTGTTGTAATCTCCACTTATTGGTACATTGCGTACCCCCCTCCCTCTTTGCTCCTGTTGGCTCCCTCATGTCCTTGTTTGCCAACATTCCACAGTGGCCTCCAGCTGACTGGAAACTGTGGTGGTGTGAAGACGAATAAAGAAGAGTTCCACACTTACCAGTTCTTTGTCTTTGTTATAACACCCATCTAGTCACTCAACTACACAACATGATGCTGGAAAATTTGGAGTCAATCCCTGCTGGCCCACTTGAACAAATTGTTTGAACTAAGGCAAATATTTTATTTCGCCAAGCTTCCTTTTTCTTCATTATCATAGATGAGCATACCTTCAGATCTGTTAGTTCAGGAAGTGTGCTGTACAAAAACATCTTATGTTTAGCAGACTATTATGTTGCTTCATCATGAATATTTCTAAGTTTATGTTTTAAAAATATCCATTTTAATAAATGTCTCTCAATGCTGTGATATAATCTGGATTTCTAAGGTGAAATGCATCCGCATACTAAGCAAATAAAAAAAAATAACTTTATCATATTTTTGCATGATGTTTGTTGCATGATTTACATCCCAAATACTTTCATATCTCAGCTCGTGCATGGACTTTCAGAACCAAAGTCCAGCCCTTGACTCGGTTCTAAATCGACTCTTCCTGTTAATATGCTGGCCTGTCCACCTCCTCCCAATCTGCAGCAATCAGCAAACAGCTGATCCTGATACTGCCAGATCAAGACCGACTAAGTAAATATTAAGAGAGCTTGCCACCCCATAGACCCCCTCTGAAACTATGTCTGGATACCAGACTATAGAATGTACTGTGGGTAAAATTGTTCTTCGAAGTATCCTTCATTGCACCCAAATATTCCCTGCAGAAGTCTAGGAAAACAGAACAAAACCTTACATTTTCTGTACAACTACACACACACACACACACACACACAAACATACACCCACCACTCACTCAGCATAAGTGGGAGAGCAAGAGGTTGAATGAAGGAGGGAGTAAATGAGTGAATGAATGGGAAGATGAATGAGGGAGAAGGTGCAACAGGATGGTAATTGACAGCAAAACGCTATACATATTACTCTCCTCCACTTCAGGTAGACGCTTAAGTCCCTGCTCTACAAGGAACTGCTCACCCAATGTATACATCTAATGGACTCCTATTAAGAGCACCTTCCATTTGTAAGCCAGCCTTACTTGCCACCACTAGGTACAGCACTCTGTTGCTGTATATCCAATTTTACAGATACCTATATAGTCTCACATATATATTTTTCAATGTGTTTGTGAGTGGATGAAAAGGTGGATCGCTGAGAATTGGGTGACTGGGGTACTGTGGAGAGAGGTAATTGGATGGTATGAAGTGAGTGTAAAATGGTGAGTAAGCGCATAGGCTGGTGGGTGGCCCGAAGTGTGAGTCATCTGGAAAAACACACATAGAAAGTATGAAAAAGTGAACAAAAGAACTGATGCAGGGATCTTATCTCTACATAACCTGCATTTAAACTGTTAATAAATTTGTTTGTAACAGATATTGAATGCAAAAACATAAGTTGAAAAACAACCAACCATCCTTCTTGATGTTTTCCCCAACCAGAAAGATGATTGGAGCACAAAAGACGATCAGTCGTCTGTTCCCTGCAGTGGGTTAGAGGACCCTAAGTCATATGAAGCACCTCCAACCCTTTAATCTTGTGATTTGTGGGATTTTGTTCTTGGTAACGGTAATCTTTGTAAAATACATGTTCCAGTACACGTAGATTAGAAGCAGAAGTGATTTTGACTCATGATATATTTTGATCTTCTTCGTGCTAAAAAAAACCCCAAATGCCAAATGTAGAACTCTTGCCATCCTCCAAGTACTGGTGGGCGCTACACTAGGGACAAAGAAGGAGATTACGCTTGTGCCTGCTGACACTAGAGTATCAAAATAGAGGCACTTGAGCCATAGTGACACCAGCAACCCAATACTGGAACCAGAAATACTATAACAAGAATCAGTGTTGGTATCCACCACACCATAGATTATTCACCACTTAAATAGTTGTAATTTAGTATTATAGACAAATATGTACCAAGGATGTTTGTAAGGTGTTGACGTTTATCTCCAGAGGTTCACAGAAGATTCTGTGGCATTGCAAAGTGAATGCAGTGGTGTCTCACTTGATAGTGGCTCCTCTCACATCGACGTTTTAAACATGGCTCTAAGCTGGTGTGCCACTGTGCCAATTTCAGGAATGTGCGTAGTGTATTTTACCAAACTGCGGAGTGCTGCCCATAGGGCCAGGCAGAAGGCGTCTCTTCAGTGGCAAATGCATATCTGTCAACCTCTTCACTTAATTTTGCAGGTCATGTGAAGCCTTTAAAAGGGTAACACCAATATGAATCGAAGTTTAGCCACAGGTGTATCCACAAACCTCATAGGATGCATAACAATGACTTGATGTCATCTATGATGTCATCAGTGATTCAGTGATGTTATTCAACATGTCACAAGTGATTTTATGTGTGGGGTGATAAGTAGTGAATGGAAGGGGCACAGTTATAGTTAGTGGCAGGGATCTAGGTTCGGGGGAATCTGTCAGGGACACTAGCAGGGCAAGGTAACACGGTGGTGTTTACTCTAAACATGGACAAAGGCATTCCAGGGAGGGCTCTAAATATAAACAAGAGACTACCTGAAGGCTAGGAGGAAAGTAGTACTGAAGCAGGCTGAAACAGGCAGTGAACAGGGAACTGGAAAGTCTCCAGTAGAAACTATGAAGATAACATGAGTACAAATAACAGAAATGTGAGAGCTGGGAAACGATAGACAAACTATCCATAATGATAGTTTGTCTGCTCCTCTGAAGTGATCTGTCTGTGAGGTGAAATGTTCTTACAAGAAGGCAAACTGCAGATTATCCTCACAGAGTTCAGGGATACACCCAGCAGTTCCTATGGAGAAAAGCACTGGGTGGTTCTCTGTGCCAAAGGCACAGGCCTTGGAGTCTAACTGCTTGGTGTCTAACTGGCACCCTTGGAAGCTAAGACAAGCAGGATAATAATATAACACACAAGAAGACAAGGAGAACAGTGGAAGGTACCCATAAACAGGAACTGGGCTCAAGGAAAATCTTGAATGGACTAAGAGTCAATGTCAGTGCTGGATTGCAAGAAACCGTAACTGCAGGGAATCTGCACTCTAACTACAGGAATATGCACTCAGAACAAGAACAGATGAGGAATGTGCATATGACGCTCTGGATATGTGCAATCTGAACTAGGAACAAGGCAAACACTGGAACCAAAAGGCAGGATAAATAACAGACAAGAAAAAGACACAAATAACTAATCAGAACAGGAACTTAGAATTAAACAATGAAAACAGAAAGAAGAACGCAAGTATTGAATATAGTAGCAGGACCCAACAGAGTGCAGTGAAACTCATCAGTAAGGTCAGATGCAAGTCGCTGCACCCTGGGCTCACCAGGCAGAAACAGTAGGAGACCCAGAGGAGGAGCATAGATGCAGGGAGAGAGCATAGAGCAAGCAGGGGCGGCTTCTCTGCAATGGCAGAGAAGCGTCGCCCTACTGGCTCAGAGCCAGCAGCTGCAAAATAAAGTGAACTGGGACTCGAGAGAGGAATGACCAGGGAAACCAGCAGACAAAAGACAGGACATAGAAAAAACCAGGAATAGAGTATAGTGCGTAGATAAGAGAGTGAAAAGTCCAGAATGCAGGTATAAGGCGTAATGGTCAGAAAGGCTGTGGGGTCCAGGAATCAAGAGAGAGAATAGAGCATCACCATAAGGGCTCGATAGGGGAAGGGTCTGGAGACATAGAGAACTACAGGGATCATGATGCATCAAGAAGGTGGTGCAGAAGCCTGGAATGGAATGGGACCAGGAGCTGGAATTTCACGGTGCTGGAAACTGTCACAGGTTCATTGTGAGCGTCCCCTGATGGCAGGATGGTGAAATCCTGACATTTAGCTCAGCAAACTATAACTGATGCTTTTCAGTGGTTTTATTGTTTTTCAAACATTAGATTTAGTGTTAGTTCAACACTTGACTGTAATGTCACTTTAACATCTGTTTTTTTAATGTAAGCTTAGATCTTTTTTTCAGTGAATTTCTGTTTTTTTTAATGTAAGGTATGATCTGATTATCATACCGAACTATAACGTTTCTTCTATCTTCATATTTTTCACTGAATTTCATTGTTTTATCATATTCAGCAAACTGTCTGCTGAGCACAGCTATCTGCTGCACGCATCGAGCGCTTGGAAGTAGCGCCTGCCTTCTGACCAGGCCCTATGCAGAATCTACCGGGGGGCGGACAACCCCCAATGTGGGCAGCACACAGCCGATATACAATATGGAGATTACACAGTGGCAGTAGTTAGGCCAGAGTTTCCATAGGGAAAACCTTTTTTGTTTTGGTAATAACTTTAGTGACGTTTGACGAATCTTAACAAGCCTTCCCAAAAAACAGTTCATCATCCTCACCTTCTTCATGTTAATTGCCTTAGAAAACGTCGCTGTCTGATACAGAAAAAACGACTGAACAGAATTACACCAAAGTTGGCAAAAACTTTACTCATGAAGCGTGTAGTTTGTGTTTTGATGTACATCCATTTAGCCGTTTTCAAGAAATTTGAATTTTAAGAGGTGTTTGGGTTGGGCTTTAATGGCTTAAAAATTAGGCATATCTGGATGGTTGGTTGTGTAGGAGGAAACGGTACCGAAAATTTTAAAAAGAGGGCCCTCTGCATGACCAAAAAAGCTATATCTCCTGTCGGCTATTTCAGGTACGAACTGAAGGGTTATTGAATTATTTAATTAAATAGCATTGTAGCTTACTAGTGAGGGCTATACTGGATGATAAAGGCCCTAGACCTGAGTTATTGGCTCAAGCAGAAGGGCCATAATGTTATTAGAACATTCCACTCACTGAGGGTTGAATGCTCTGATTTAAAAGGGTAGGAACAGAAAGACAAACATTTGAAGCAGAAGAATTGTTAACATAAGTTGCCCTGAGCCACTCCATTGTCCTTATGGATCTCTTAAACACTCCAGTGTTATAATATATTTGAATCTTTTCCCAGGAAACATGCCCAGCATTGTGGTTCTAGTTAACGTTTATCAGATTTTTCTTTGAGCAAATCTCCACGAACAGGAAACCTCAAGAATGGGGCAGGTAATCACAAACACACATGGAAGAAACAAAGAAAAAATGGACATTTGGGAAGCATTTTCCATGTCTAGATTTTGAAAAAGACAAGCTTGTTATCGCTTCCTTTGTTCTTCAGGAAACTTCAGCTTTAGACATTTTGTTTCAAGCTAAGGTTTAATTATACAATTGAATTTAAAAAAGGGTTTCACTACTGTTCGTTTGCTGTTTTTTTTTCCTTTGTCTATCTATTCCATTTGAGATGGCTGACTTTCATTCAATAGGTTTCCCTAGCGTTTCATGTTATGACCCGACCTTTGTAGATGCTCTTTCTTGCTTTTCTTTTCTGCATATTGATGGCGCAAAAAAGGGATCTTTCATAGAATGACTTAACGATACATTCATTCAACACAGATATCAGGTGAATCCGATCCAGCTGGCCATTATTGACATATTCCAATCCAAAATATTTAAACTTATTCATGAAAGATAACCACCTATTACTCTTGTTTGATTAATACATGATTTATGCTTTATGAAATTTCTGATGGCTGTAAAGGACATTTTGACTTCCAAAAAATCTATCGAACCATAATGTTCAACCCACTATCATATGTCTAAATCCTTTTTAATGTGAATACCCAAATGAAAAAAAAAAAGTTTTTTAATAATAGTTACCAAGTTACATTTTATTTTTGACATTGAAACTCATGCACTTTATTTTGTACCTCATCAAGCGAGATTGCAATGATTTTAAATAATTGTGCAATAAATCTAATCTAATCTATGCTGACATTTTTTTAGACCAAGCAGCAAGGGCCTTTGTGACACACACGTGCCCATAATACAGCCCCCAACACACTTTCCATCTCAACAGCATGTTGCAACCGGACAGTGACATAGTACCTCAAAAAGTCAGAAGCCATCGACCTTGCCCGAGCCACTGCTCTGAGGAGGGTATCCATCAAGGTGGTAAATTGAGAATTACATTTAGCAATAACAATCTGTGGACAAAGTATGAGAAGTTGATAAATGAATATGCACTTTTGGGCAGTATAATTCCTCCTCAATCATAAATCTTTGTCAAAGATCAAAATACAGAAAAGTTAATTTAGTACTTGCGATGCCTTCACATACTTGAGCAATATCCCCTCACATGTCCTTATAATGGCAAGCAGGATTGGAAACACGTTTCTGAGTTTCCACAGGTGTTGACAGATGGGGTCGGCATGCATTGCTGTGAGATAGACATGATGGTGGATACTTCTAAGTGTACATTGGGGATTTAAGACTTGTTAATAACCATTTTGCGTCTGTTTCTGTGTCAGAATGGCTCAGACATGTCCTTCAAGCTATGATCACTTTGACATAATGGAATTACACACAGGCATAGATTTGATATGGTTTAGCAATAAAACGTTTTTCGGCATAAAAATCAGGGTTATATAAAACAAGTGAGAAATAGGGTCCGAGGGAAACACACGACCAACCTGGACAAGTCCCCTACTAATTATGTATAAACAAAGAGGTCCAGGGGTCAGGAAAACAAAAAAACAAAATCAGTAAAATGGAGAATATAGAAACCTGAATAGTACTCAAACTACTATCTGGACAAAGAAGTCCTCATAAAGAGGACAAAATCCCATCACCCACCGTGGTGGCATGCTTCATCATATGGGATCTCCTCTTAACCACACCTTGTGTGGTTAAGGAGCTACTACTCCCTACGTATGTCTAAGGGAGGAGCTCGCGGATGTTTTAACTAAACAAGAAGGATCAGATCTCCTAAAGATCGATGAAGGTAGCCTAGGTTAGGTGAAAAATCAAGTGCAGTGTAGGAAAAAAGTGATATAAAATTGACTACAGGGAAAGGTAACTTTAATGAAGATTTCCCGGTGCCAATATTAAAAGAACAGTAGTAGCGCGGTCTGAACAAATTTGCGAGCGCGCATACAGTGAACCAAACAAAGGTCTACATGTTTCAGCCAATAAAGATCAAAAAATTGTGATCATGGCTTTCTTCAGGACCATACAAAAAACTACTGCAGCCGAAATTTAGTGCCTAGATCACTAATGTGTGTAATTGTCACAAAAACTATATTAAATCAAAACGATACAACCAACCTTGTACCTGAATGTAGATTCTCTGTCATATGTTAGCCGTTAGCTGTGAGCAACCTGGAAGGAAGCTCAGGGTAACGACGGAGAGGTAAAGAGCACCGTGTTTGTTTTGCACTGAAAGGCTATCAGAGACCCTTGTGGTCTTGACGTTTGCTAGGTTATCACAATCTGGCTATAAATTCGAAGTGTTAGAAGGAGACTGTTTCTAACACTTTAATTGGAGATGTGTCTTATATTCAGGGTCCTCTAAACAGTGGTAACCTCACCCTGGAATTGTTGAGACTAATTCCTTTACCAATCCAGATGT
This sequence comes from Triturus cristatus, assembly GCF_964204655.1. Lineage (NCBI taxonomy): Eukaryota > Metazoa > Chordata > Amphibia > Caudata > Salamandridae > Triturus > Triturus cristatus. Next base: position 255,543,237 of record NC_140581.1, on the reverse strand, counting down.
TGGCCATTCTACCTGGTCTGTATGACTTATGGGCAGTAACGATGTAATATCTAGTTATTGCGGTATGTTTAGATGTGTCATCATCTTTTATGTTACAACCAAGCTATTTAGCGGCTATTTTGATTTCCTTTTTAAGGGGTTCGCCACGAGCAATAATCAGTGTTGAAAATAGCATTAATACATTCGCTGTGTTTATCATCATCACTGCGTATGACTCCCACTATACTATTCTTATTTTATTCCTCCTTTCACAGAGCGTTACCTTACGCCCTGAGTTGTGACCAGGAGCGGCAGGCGGCAGTCCCAATTTTATACGGGTAAGACCTGCCAAGATTTGTCTGGCACAGGTTGGGCATTTGGGTTTTAGACTTGTGTGGTTTACACTATCTGGCTGAGAATTTTTCTAAGTTGTTCTATGTTTTTTGTGTCATTTTGTACAGGTACCTATCTTCTTGTCCTGTAGTACTCTATACGATAGAATCTACATTCAGGTACAAGGTCGGTTGTATCGTTTTGATTTAATATAGTGTTTGTGACAATTACACACATTAGTGATCTAGGCACTAAATTTCGGCTGCAGTAGTTTTTTGTATGGTCCTGAAGAAAGCCATGATCACAATTTTTTGATCTTTATTGGCTGAAACATGTAGACCTTTGTTTGGTTCACTGTATGCGCGCTCGCAAATTTGTTCAAACCGCGCTACTACTGTTCTTTTAATATTGGCACCGGGAAATCTTCATTAAAGTTACCTTTCCCTGTAGTCAATTTTATATCACTTTTTTCCTACACTGCACTTGATTTTTCACCTAACCTAGGCTACCTTCGTCGATCTTTAGGAGATCTGATCCTTCTTGTTTAGTTAAAACATCCGCGAGCTCCTCCCTTAGACATACGTAGGGAGTAGTAGCTCCTTAACCACACCAGGTGTGGTTACGAGGAGATCCCATATGATGAAGCATGCCACCACGGTGGGTGATGGGATTTTGTCCTCTTTATGAGGACTTCTTTGTCCAGATAGTAGTTTGAGTACTTTTCAGGTTTCTATATTCTCCATTTTACTGATTTTGTTTTTTTGTGTCCCTGACCCCTGGGCCTCTTTGTTTATACATAAAAAATCAGGGTCCCATGACCATGGTGACTTAAACATTTTTTATAATCCTGATCATGATTTATGCTGATAAAGTTCCAATGTGCTGACATATGATGCAATAGTATTTATTTTTTTGTAGAAAAATGTAATGTAACATCACACTAGAAAACTTGCAATGCACATATGGAAGAAAGTGTGCACAACTCAAGATCGACCTCGGAATATTTATGGCACACAATATCGGGGACAAAATATGAAGGAAAAAATATTGACAGGTAATTAAGTCTAGATTTTCTATACCTAACTCCACATATGTACCTATATGGTACAGATATTGTCAGGGTACATAGATGTGGAGTTAGCGAGAGTAAATCCATTCTTTTCTATGCTCAAATACCTTTGGGGCTATGAATGTCACATAACTGGTACTGCTCAACATTTTGCATTGATATGACCAATTTCATGTATATGGTTAGAAAGTTTAAATTAAGGTATGTTTGTGTATGGCAACATATTTTAGGTGATCTCTCCATACAATACATGTGGGGTTCTCCGATCTGAAAGGAGATTACATGTCTGGGTGTAACAATGCATGACTTATGTTTATAAATATGTGAGTGTAGTGTGTGCAAATGCATATAACAAGTACAGCAGTATATTTGGCTGTGAAATCAAAGCGGTTCAACAGTGGTGTCTCAGGAAGGTATGTGTGGACTGTGACATAGTCCATTAATTGCCATTGGCTCAACGCTGTCTAATAGCCGTGTTGCAGCACCCAAACTAGTAGCTCATGTGAAATGTAACGGCAGTAGTCAGTCGCACACTGGTAGACCCTGTCATCTGTGGCCTATTCCAGAAACTTGGATAGGGCCGTAATTCAGGGATAAGGTTTCCATATAAGCAAAACTGCTTAGCGATGTTGTGCAAATGATACAGTGATTTTGCACACTACTACTGGGGACCACTGAAGCAACCCTCCTGAATGGTAAAGACATCTAAAGTGTGATTTAAAGATGCAAAATGTGTACTCAATGAAGACTCCTGCACATGTGTATAGTCTGTTGTACTCCTGTTTAGGCAGGGTGGTTGGATGTCAGAAAGTGTGAGGAGATGGGGAGAGTGAGCCTACCCGGCATCAAATGAAAATAATACATACTTGATAACACTGTAGACATTGCCTGCATGCATGTAATTAAAATTAGTCACATATGTACTTTGATTGGGTGAAGTTATAGATGACTATCTTCCTCAATGCATTACCCAAGTACATATTCAGTCCTACCATACTTTAGTTAAATGTACGTACTAGCCACATGTCATCAAAATCTAAATAGTTAATTGCCTGAAAGTGTAAAGTTTGTGTATGCACCCAGGAGAGGCAGTGTTCACACTAGTGAAGCAGCCCCTGGCATCGCTTTACTAGTCTTGCCTTGTGATGGAAAGTGAATGATGTCTGTTATGGAAATGATGGTCCCTGTGACAGGTAATCTGATGTCAAACACACAAAAGGTGATGGGAGAATGATTTATCTTTTTAAACAAATTTTTATTGTTTTTTAATACATCCAAACAAAAAAAAAAAAGAAAAAACAGGGGCGGGGGTCCAGTTACATACCCCAGACAGTTAGCAATGTCACAATGTATAATCAGGTTATCTGAGGCACCAGATAGGCACCGTAGAATGTCCTTGCCAACCTTTCGAACACATTATACAAACACTCCAATAATCTTTCTCATCCATTGTGAATCTCCTACCACAACTATCACCCCTCCCTTCCGCCCTACCCACCCCCCAGGCGTGTCACTTAGATACGGGCTGCAAAAGGTCAGTAGGACTGCTATCTCAGTGGTTCAACGTATCTGAGTGGGGGGTAGCTTCAGCTGGGTGTTGTCCGGTTTGCTTGGATAACGCCACCTCTGGATGCGAGGCTAGAGCACCTGATTGCCATAGAGCTACCCAAGTGTTAGCCCGTGACCACTACAGGGTCATCTATAGAGGCATCATCTGCATCCTCTTCGGGTGATTTGAGTGCTACGAGTGCTTCCCAAGCTCTCGCCCTTTCCAGGGCCTTTTCATTCCCCGTACGAGTCACCATTTGTAACCTAATCACTCCTTCACACTCGGCCCATTTTATGAATTCTGTTTCCACCTTGGTAAGCTGGGGCCCTGTTTGGCCCTCCAATGCGTGGTAATGTTTCTCTTGGCCAGTAGCAGACCCAAATCTAAGAATTTACTAGTGATTTTATTCTTTGACGTGTGGGTGAACGGTCGGTTCGAGCTCTCTGTCAGTGAGGTCTGATAGTATTGTCGTCAGCTCTTCCCAATAACTGCTGAGGAGCGGGCATTCCCAGAGCATGTGCTTAAAATCAGCAATTTCTGCATTACATCTTGGGCAGGCTGCTAATTGGGCCGGGAAGTATGTGTGTAGTTTTGCCGGGGTGAGGTATGCTGTGTGTAAAATATGGAAGTGCACTAATTGGTACCGTGCATTCCTAGTACTCTTCCAGGTCCTCTCCACTAGCTCTCCCCACATCTTATCCGGGATGACCTCCCCTATATCAGACTCCCATTTGAGTTTCAGGGCAGTCATGGGGAGAAAGGATTCTACCGTCATGCGTCTGTAGAGGCACGTCACTGCTTTAAATGTACCGGCTGCCATCACTATATATTGGCAGCGCGGTGATGTAGGCGGTTCTGTAAGTCCCCGCAACTGACAATGGTAAGGACCCCCAGAATTCAAAGTTAGCTTTTGTTCCTCTGATGGCCTTTCCAATATTACCTTCAAGGATGTCCTCGTGTTTGTGATATATATTTTTGCCCAAGTAAGTTAAGCAACTGTCTTCCCAGATCACTCCCTCTGTGTGCTACGGGCCTGTTCTGTCCCCCCGCGCCAGAAACAAGCAAGACTTCGACCAGTTTACTTTGAATCCCGCTACTCTGCTGAGAATATGGAGCAAGTTATTTGCCCCCAGAAGTTCCGCTCCCGAGTCGGCGAGGAATAGCAAAGGATCATCAGCATATAATGCAATATGATGGACCTGGCCATGGACGTCGAGTCCCCGGTGTGCCCGCCCCGACCTGGCTTGCACTGCTAATGGCTCCATCGCCAGAGCAAAAAACAGTGGGGAGAGGGGGCACCCCTGTCGCGTACCCCTCCCCACTCTGCAAGCGTCTGAGATTAGCCCCCCAGTTTTAATTCTAGCAGCAGAGTTGGTATATAGGCGGGCCATCCAGCTCACGAGGTCAGATCCTAGGCCCATTTTCCGCATCACTTGGAATAGGAAAGCCTACTCCAAGCTGTTGAATGCTTTTTCTATGTCCACTGCAAATATCGTGGCAACGTCCACGCGGTAAGTGTCTGCTTCTAGGATGCGCATAAGCCACCGGATATTGAGCGCTGTGTTTCTAGTGGGGATGAACCCGGATTGGTCATTGTGTACCAGGGAGTTCATGTGGGGGAGACGTCGGGAATCTAAAATTGTATTTTATAATCTAGGTTGAACATGGATAAGGGGCGATATGCAGTTTTATCCCATGCCTGTTTGCCCGGTTTTAGCAGGGGGATGATGATCGCTTCTCTAGTGGAGACAGGTAGCTTGCCAATTCTCTTGGCGTCATTATATAATTGCACGAGTTTGGGAGCCAGGAGTTCAATATTTGTGAGGTAAAATGTTATCGGGAGGCCATCCGTATGTGGGGTTTTATTGTGGGCCATACTCTTAATGGCTCTGCCTACCTCCCCTATTTCGATCTCTCGCCCCAACAAGTCTGCTGCATCTTCATCGAGAGCAGGTAGATCGGCATCCCGCAGGAACTCCTGCAATTCCTCGTCCATTAGGGACAACTGACTCCGGTAAAGCTCAGTATAATATGCCAGAAACAGGTCGTTTATCCCCTGCTGGTCGTATCTAGCCACCCCATTCCAGTCCCTAATTTCCAGTATGACTGATCCGCGTCTGGCCAGGTTCAACAACCAGGCCAGAAGGGCACCCGATTCATCCCTCTCCGAGTGTGCTCGAGTTATGTAGGTTTTGTAATCGAGGAATCGCAGGCGCTCTACCTGTGTGGCTATGGCCTCTCTAACCTCTATCAACTCCTGTCGCTTGCCCGGGTTTTGAGGCCTATCTTTTCCCAGGGTGCGCAGGCGCTCATCATCTCTGATATCCTGAAGGAGGACCTTTCGCACCCCAACCAACTCAGATATGCACCTCGCTCTAATTACTGCTTTGAAGGCGTCCCACTCCACGAGTGAGGATGTGGTTTTGCCCTCGTTGTCATGGAAATAGGTGGTTATAGCTGTCGCTATTGTTGCGCAGAAGGCTTGGTCGTCCATGGCCTCTGGATGCAGGCGCCAGGTGGAGATTTTTGGATGCGCGCGTGACCATTGTACCTGCACTAGAACAGGGTTATGGTCGGAGAGTGTCCTGGTGAGGTATTCGCTACACCCAACCCCCTCATGGCCATCCGGTGAGCACAGAATGGCATCCAGGCGAACATGTAGTTTGTGGAGGGCTGTGAAGAAGGAGCAATCTAAGGGTCTCGGGGTGTTGTGCCCTCCAGGTATCTATCAAACCTCATTTCTGTTGCCAAGTTCGACGTGATTCTGCCAGTTTGTGTGCAGGTTCGTTGGGGAGAGGGGGTGAGAGCGGTCAAGGGTAACGTTAGAGGTGCAATTGAGGTCGCCCCCCAGTAATATCGACCCTGTGAGGGCAGTCGCCAACTGTCCTTATAGTAGGGAGAAGAAGGCTGGTTGGTCTGAGTTGGGCGGGTATATACTACCCAGTGTGAGGTCCCTACCATCCAGTCTCCCGGTAACCACCACATATCTACCCTCAGGGTCAGTCAATTGTGTTGTGCATTGAAATGGAACACCTGCTCTGATCCATATCAGTACTCCTCTTGCAAAAGCGGAGTATTTAGTATAATAGACCTGACCCCTCCAGCAGCATTGCAATGCCTTCCCTTCCTTTGCCAGCAGATGGGTTTCTTGGAGGAATGCAATATGAATGCCTCTGCGAATGAAATAGGAGTGTATTTTATGGCGCCTGATCATAGAGTGCATCCCCCTCACATTCCACGAAAGACAATTCAGGCCTAATGGGAGTCCCATTGTTGTAGCCTATGTTTGCGACCTTTAAAAAACGTTTTCCCCGTGACATGCCTGGGTTCCCCTTAAAAATCCACAACTACAGTAACAATCCCAACTCCCCCTCCCCATGACAGGTATCCGAGAACGAATCGACCTCCAAACAGTAGTATAACAACCCATCGTCCAGTGACAGTGGTAAGGGTGGTCTCCTGACAAGTACCTTGCCAATTTCCCCAGACCGCATCCTTCCCCATAACAAACCTAGACACCAAGCCCCAGTTCAACTGGATAGTGTTCAGAATTCAAAGTGGGGGAGCCATAAGTTTACAGGAGCTGCTCCAGTGGCATAGGAATGGTGGGCTCCGGGGAATCCCCATGCTTGAAGTCACATCATAGATCTCACATGAGGTCGTCGGCCGTTTGGGGCGTAACCTGTGGCATATCCGTTCCCAGGCTGTCATTGTTGCTGAAGTCCGGCGAGGTCCCTGATCTGTCAGTGCGAAGTCCGCTTCCGCTCAGAGAGAAACCAAGGCTTTTTTGACTGTGTGACGCCACCCCCTGTAGCCCCCTGCAATGTTCAAGACTAAGTTCCCTGGGTGATGGGGCTTTGGATCCTGTTCTATGGCTGCCGGGGCTCTGCTGCGGGGTCCCCAGAGCTGAGACATGTCGATCCGCCCTGGTTTCGGTGGTCTAGCTGGTACTCTGTGAGCCCGCTCCAGGGCATAGAAGGGGGACAGTCCTGTTGGAGCCACTTCAGAGCGGAACCAATCCTCCAAGTAACGGACCATATTTGTCCCTTCTGTTTTCTCTGGTATCCCGAGGACGGGGATATTGTTCCTCCGTGAACTCCCTTCACTGTCCTCGGCTCGCATTTCAAGGGTTTTTACCTTAGCTTCCAGGTCAGTGAGGGATCGGTGCATCTCGTGGACAGAGTCCGGCAGGCCTCTCATTTCTTTCTCGTTGCTAGACACTCTTTCCTTAAGCTTGCGATGATCATCTTTCAGCAGGCTGAGGTCTGTGCTGATAGTATCTATTTTCTCTTCCAGCGCCTCTCTGGAGGCCGTGATTGCCTGTATGATGTCGGACAATGTAGGTTACCGGGAAGTCATGTCACCATTAGTTTCGCGCGTTTCATCCTCCTCTTCGGAGTGGGTCCCTGGGGCGCCCACACTAAGGACAGTGAACCCTTGCTTCTTTAGTGTTCTGCCCGTCTCTATTTCACTATGTGCTGGTGTACCGTCTGGTCAACTGCAGGGCCTGCTGTGGCCAGTGCGTCAGAGCGTTACCAGCTCCACCAGGTTCCTCTAACACTTCACACTGCTCTAGTTCGCGTGCAAGGTGCTGCCCTTGTCTGTAGCCGTCCCCTCCGCCGTTGCCGATGTGGGTTGAGGGGTCCCATGAAGGAAACACCACGCAGTGGTTCGCTGGCCTTGTTGATGTCCCCAGGCTCTTGTCTGTGTTAGGCCGTCCCAGATAAACTCAACGGTGTCTACCCGTTGGCATACAGAAAAGGGCCTGCAAGTCGTCACACACGCCTCAATTCTTACGTAGGCCCTCGCAACTTTGCGCCAGAATTTTGAAAGTTCCAGGACTCTCAGAGGGGGCCTCACCTCTGTGGAAGCCTAGTCTGGTTGTCAGTGCGAAGCTCAACTGGGTTCTTTTGCAAGGTTATAGGGTGTCTGTCGCATACAGGGATCCTACGTAGGTTTGCGGAACTGGATTGGTTCTTTGCTCCTGAGGCGGAAGCCGGGAGACGCTTTGTGTTTTACTCTGGAAAATTGTGTTTAAAAACTGTACCTTGCTGCTATTTGCTCTTTGCACACCGAGGGCTCCGTGTAGCGGTTCCAGCGCTCACGTGACGCCCTCCTGCCGGCTGGGCACGCCCACATCCAGGCCACGCCCCCTTCCCGCCCTTCTTAAGCGCCAGCTACCGAGCGCTCACTTGGTTCTTTGCTCCTGAGGCGGAAGCCGGGAGACGCTTTGTGTTTTACTCTGGAAAATTGTGTTTTAAAACTGTACCTTGCTGCTATTTGCTCTTTGCACACCGAGGGCTCCGTGTAGCGGTTCCAGCGCTCACGTGACGCCCTCCTGCCGGCTGGCCACGCCCACGTCCAGGCCACGCCCCCTTCCCGCCTTTACGGCCGCCCTTATTAATGTGTCAATACAGAACGCGCAGCGGACGAGCGCAGCGGGAGCGCCGACTTCGCGCCGAAGTCGCGCATAAGTCAAGCCCGTCTGCGCCCGTCCGCGGCCGAACGGGGCAAGGGGCACGACGCTATGCTCAAATAATATCATACTCCTCTAAAGACCTTATCGCCCTCCAAGGCACCTGGCCACTTCCGAACCCTGTCCGTAGACTCGTCGATTCATTGGACCTTGCCCCCACCCTCCCTGCACTGCCGCACTCCCCACCGCAATCTCCCCTGCCACCCTGCCTCCCCTGCCCTGACCCACCCCCCTCCACCCCAGCTCTGTCCGTTATTCTACTCAATACCAGGTCGGCGGTCAAGCATCACCACGAGCTGTTCGTCTTACTCGATACCGAGAAACCTGACCTACTGCTCTTGACCGAGACCTGGTACTGCGATACCTCCCTTCCCGCTCTCCTGGCCACCCTTCCACCGTCTTATGTGGCCCTACGTGCCGATCGACCGGCCGGCAGGGCGGGCGGTGGGGTCGCGCTAATTACTAGGTCAGATCTGCACTTCCAGTTACTTCCCTCTTCCCCTATGGCCCCTGTCGACTTCCTGGTGGCCCGTTCCCTCCAGACCGCCCCTCCCATCACTTGTCTCCTCATGTACCGCCCCCCTCAGCCCTCGCCTTCATTTCTACCTGCCTTCCAAGACCTGCTGGCAAACCTGGCGGTCAACTTTGCCTCGGTCTTGGTGCTGGGGGATTTTAATTACTGGCCCTCAGACCCACACGAGTGCTCCGCCTCAAAAGAATTTACTGAATCTCTGTCTTCCCTCAACTTTGTCCCACACATTTCTGTCCCCACTCATCTTCACGGGCACACACTTGATCAGGTCTGGGCTCTTAACCTCCCACTGGCTTCGGTGGCGGTCTCCCCTTGTCCTTGGTCCGATCATGCCCTCATCTCTTTCTCCATTCCCCACAACTTGTCCCCCAAAACCCCGCTTGCCAAAAACACCTGGGCGCGGAACTGGAACAGGTTGGATCTCCCCTCCCTGACCTCCCTGCTTCACAATTCCATCCCCCCCCTCTCTGGCTTATCATCGGCCTCACAGGCCAAGGCCATTAACACCTGGCTGGCTGGAGCCTGTGATTCAGAGGCCCCCTTACGACGCATCTCCATCCGCCGGCTTAAGGACTCTAACCGATGGTTTAACGACCATCTAAAAGAACTCAAACTGGGCGTCCGGAGGGCGGAGAGGCAGTGGAGGAAGGACTACTGCCCGTTATTAAAAACCTACTTTCTGACACTGTTGGCTGATTACAAATCAGCAATTCTAGCTGCAAAGACCGACTACTTCTCTACGAGAATAATGTCGGCCGCCAACAAACCCAGGGCTATCTTTGACATCGTAAACGACCTGGCGTTCTCAGATCGAGCCTCGCCCCTAATCCCTCCCTCCCAGCTTCTCTGCGACCAATTAAACAAATACTTCGTGGATAAGATCACCAATATCAAGGCCAATATCCCTTTACCCTCGCCTACCTTCGTCGATCCCTCCCCCCCCCCAGTACAAAATCATCTCACTGTCATCCCTCCCCTTACTCAGGAATCCTTTCTGTCGATTCTCCCCAAAGTTAAATCAGGGTCCCCGGGGGATGTCTGCCCCGCTCGCATCCTACAGCAAATCTATTCTAGCTGCCCTGATCCCCCGATTGCCTTCCTCAACAGCGCCTTGGCACAGGGTGTGGTGCCCCCGGTACTAAAAGCAGCCACCATAGTACCACTGCTGAAGAAACCCGGCTCGGACCCTTCTATCTCGTCCAACTTTCGCCCCATCTCCCTGCTGCCCTTTCTGGGCAAGGTGATGGAACGCCATGTTACCGCGGTTCTGAGCACCCACATTGAGGCTAATGGGGGGCTGGCTTCTCGTCAGGCAGGATTCCGCCCCAGGCACTCAACAGAATCGGTCGTAGTCGCCGTCCTAGACAACCTCAGAAAGGGCATGGATGACAACAACCACCAGGCACTGGTCCTCCTCGATCTTTCCGCCGCCTTTGACACGGTGGACCATACCATCCTACTCACCCGTGTCAAGGCGGCTGGCATCAGGGGATCAGCTCTTGTCTGGCTCTCCTCCTTTCTGAGGGACCGCACTCAGGCGGTCCGTCTAGGCGACTTCACCTCCATTCCTCTCCTTGTCACCTGCGGTGTTCCCCAGGGTTCCTCTCTCTCCCCTCTTCTCTTCAACCTCTATATCTTTCCTCTCATCTTTGCTCTCCAGCAGCTGGAGGTCACCGTCTTTAACTACGCGGATGACCTCCAGCTCATCTTTGATCTATCCCCCTCTTCTCTCTCGGTCTCCAATTTCCAGTCTACTATGACATTTATCAGGGACTGGATGAATCACAACCATCTTAAACTGAACCCTGATAAAACTGAGCTGGTTCTCACTGGTGGTTCGTCCAGTCCCTGGAACTCTCTTTTCTGGCCCCCCTCTCTCGGCCCTGCACCCTCCCCCTCCACCACTGTCAAAACACTGGGTGTCAAAATGAACAATCAGCTCACTCTTCACTCACACATTAGCTCCGTGGTCTCCTCCTGTTTCCTCACTCTTCGAACCATCCGCTCTGTCTCCCGCTTCTTCACCCCTCAGGCCCTCAAGACCATCATGGCCGCCCTGGTAATCTCGCGTTTGGACTACGCCAACGCTCTTTTTCATGGCATCCCTGCCTATAGTTTGCGTAGACTCCAAGCCATCCAGAACCAGGCGGCCAGACTGATATTTGGCCTCCCACGTTATCACCACTCCACCCCCCTCCTAAAGAAACTCCACTGGCTCCCCGTGAAACAACGTTCCCTCTTTAAAATCGGGTGCATGGTCTTCCAGGCCCGTCAGGGCACTGCCCCTGCTTTCATCACTTCACTCATCAAACCCTACGTCCCCGCAAGAAATCTCCGGTCCTCCTCCAAGTCCCTTCTTCTGATCCCCCGTTTCTCGCGCAAAAAGTGGGGTGGATCCAATTTCTCTACTTTGGCCCCTTCCTTCTGGAACTCTCTCCCTGATAACCTCCGCTCCGCAACTCAGTACCTTTCCTTCCGTGGAGACTTGAAAACCTTCCTATTTAGCCAGGCTTTCCCCGCCTAAATTTTCTCCCCGGTCTTCCTTCCCCTCAGCCACTGAACCTTCAGCGCCAAGAAACCGCAAGGTGTATGCTGCGCTTTATAAGCATTTTAAATTAGAAATTAGAAATTAGAAATTGTTGCATTGAGCAACTTCGCCGTCACCATTTGGGGTCCATAGTGCGTTGGTGTGCCATACCGGCAAAGTAGGGGCCTCTTATGTTCAGGGGCTACTTTAACTTGGCGGCACGCTTGAGGTCCACCTTTAGCCCCAGTCTGCTGGGCGCAGGTGATCGGGTAGTCTGTCCTCGTATACGAGAAGCCTCTCCTTTCACCGGGAGAGGGTCAAGGCGTGGAGTCACAACCCTACTTCTAACCCCACTGCCCTGGGTGTCCACGCTCGCCTGATGGTGCGGTACTTTAACTACAGGGGCAGGTGACTTTCAGACTATTTCAGGCACCATTAGCGGCATTGGGTTACTTTGCTGTTGCGGGCTTCCGATGGCACCACCACCAGTTCAGTTTCCCCTCTGCCAGCCCGAGAGGCTCTCCATGCGGCTCTCCATGCGATCATGCTGCCACCGCTGCCCACCTCAGGGCCCAGCAGGGCACTCACCGCTCTGGCCTCGTTGTGGTGGATGGGTCCACCGTGCGCTAGATGCAGCAGCCGACACTCCGGGGTGCCCACAGTCCTGGAGCCACTCTGGGGCAAGATCACCAGCTTGTGGCGTGGTAGTGGCAGTGCGTGGGGCACCACTTAATCTTACGGATCTCTCCTCTGATGGGTCATAGCCAAGGTCTACGCTGCACAGGCAAGGTGGCCCCAAGGAGTTGCACTTCCAGCAGGCGGGCGCAACAGGAGCTGTCGCGTCAATTAGCAGGCGGGTGCCATCTTACAGTTGGCCCCACCAGACCCACGCCTCAGCAATGCAAGACCACAGAGGCGCCTTGGCTCAGCTCAGCGCCATACCGGCATTCGCGAGACGTCGGGGACTCCACAATGGTCAGGCGGCAGTTGTTGTAGTCGGCTTCTGAGCTGTCACGATAGATGTTTCAGGGCACTTGTGGCATGGCCGCCATTTTGTCGCCGGCCTCGTGACCTCCGCAGTAGCTCATTGCAGCTGGGCACTCTGCAGCCTGTATCATATGTTGTCCCCACTCCACCCCTGCTCTGTTGTGCAGTGCTCGGCTGATCAGAGCGGGTGACGCCACCTGATCGTGCCCGTCTACCGGGTCTTCAAATCGGCAACAGCCATGACAGTCACACTGCCTCCGCCATCTTGCGCCCAGGATCGAAGGGCCAGACGCTCGCCAGTTTACTCCCAAATTTGGCAATTACGGTGTGTCAGGGCTTTCACCGTTAAATGCAGGCACCTTCCGGCGCCCCGCGGTGTGGTTTTTTGCTCCTCCCGCTGTGTCTGGGGGTCACGATGGTTGTTTATGAGGAAGTGGCGATCGGAGCTCTTCAGCTCGCGCCCTTCTCCATCTGCTGCAATTGTGATGGGAGAATGATTGCGATAACTTTAACCACTGGCAATCCCATGGGGTAGTATTCCAACCCTTTGTTGTTTTGCCCACCATGACACCTTAGATTAGACCTAGCCATATTCAAATCAGTCTTGGTCCTGCTTTAGTGGGAACAATCCAGTTCGAACTGTACTGGAACAGAAGCAACCCAAGTCTGGTTTCAACCTGATTGGGGCTCTTCAGTTGGGTCTAGCTTGATTGCAGTGGCACAGTGAGCAATTGACCCAGGTCTGAAACTGAAGAGCCCCAATCTGGGTGAAACTGGTCTTAGAGTTGCTTAGAGAGCAAGGGACCCATGATTGGGTATGCTCTTGGCATTAGATCAACCACACAAAAGATGATGTGAGTCTAACCGCTGGCAATTGCCCAGGGTAGCATTCCAATCCCTAATTCTTTTGTCCAACACACCTCCTCGGATTAGACCCAGCCATTCAAATCAGTCTTGGTACTGCTCCAATGGGAACGGTCCAGCCTGAACTACCAAGCCAGGTCCTCTCTGAAATGGAGCACAAGCAACTCAAGACCAGTTTGCCCCTACCGGGGGTTATCAGTCGAGTGAAGCTTAGTTCCAGTGGCACAGTGAGCAATTGACCCAGGTCTGAAACTGAAGAGCCCCAATCTGGGTGAAACTGGTCTTAGAGTTGCTTGTGTTATGGTTTGAGGAGGGCCTGGTATGGCAGTTCGGGCTGGACTGCTCCTACTGGAACAGATTTCACACTGATTTGCATATGCCTGGGTCCAAACTGAGGTGGCATGGTGAGCAAAAGACCAGTGGGTTGTAATGCTACATGATTACTAGTGGTTAGACAAATTGCAAGCATTCCTTCCATCACCATTTGAGTGTTTGAAGTACCGCCTTAAGTGGCAAGGGTATGCCTAGATGCGGGTCCTATGCTCACTGTACCACTGGAATCAAGCTACCCTCAATTGAAGAGCTGCAATCAGGATGAAACTAGTCTTGGATTGCTTGTGTACGTGTTCAGAGAGGACTTTGCCTGCCAGTCGGGCTGGGCTGTCCCCATTGGAGCACGGTCAAGATTGATATGCACATGGCTGGGTCCAAACTGAGGTGGAATGGTTGGCAAAAGAATAATGGGTTGGAATGCTACTCTGAGCAATTGCTCGTGGTTAAACAAATTGCAAGCATCCTCTCATCACTTTCTGTGTGAGTGAAGTACCGCTTTAAGTGGCATGGGTATGGCCCGACGCCGGTCCTGTGCTCACTGCGCCCCTGGAATCAAACTAAACCTGACACCAGTTTTGTCCTGAGTGGGACTGAAGAGCCCCACCCACGGCAAAACTGGTCTCAGGTTGCTTGTTTCTGGTTCAGGAAGAACCTGTCAGTTCAGCTGGACTGTTCCTATTAGAGGAGGGTCAAGACTGATTTGCATATGGCTGGGCCCAAACTGAGCCGGCATGGTGGTTACAAGAACAATGGGTTGGAATGCTGCCCTGAGCACCTGCCAGTGGTTGGACAAATTGCAAGCATTCCTCCCATTACTTTTTGTGTGTTTGAGGGAAAGTGATATGCCACACATTTACAATCAACTCGAGGGAATTGGGCAATGGAATAGAATTCACTTGACACCCAAACTGGTGCATTAGCCTTCGGATGTTTCTTAGTACCTGAGATAAGGATCTGCAGATGCTCTCCTTGTCACAAGCGACACTCTGGAAAGACACCATGGCCAAGAAGTAGAGTGCAACTGGTATTTTTGACATGTGTAGGGATTGCTTTCAAGCAGGCTATAAGTGAAGTGAGCGCCTACTCCCAGGATGCAACCATGTACAGGATCTCATCCACAGCGAAGTGGTATCTTGCTACTGCTGCTTCCCTGGACATACCAAAGATGTTAATCCTCTTTATCATTCTCAGGTAATTAATCCACAAAATGAGGGGTAAGAATTTCAATGACTTGGTGTTTTGGCTGTGGGTTGCCTTATATGGGCAGGATGTGTATGATTGGTTGACGGTTTGATGAGTTACATCTAGTAATGCATATGGTTGAGTTGTTAAAATTGAACCTCACACCCCATTGCATTAGCAGATTGTTGAAAGATAGTGGCACCATGTTGGTATAAGGGTTCTCTACTAATTCTACATCTGTTTATCGTTGTGCATCTGCTTTTTTTAAGTAAAATAAAATGTATTGTTTTTTGTGTGATTTTTTTCATTTAAACAAAAGTAATTTTTCAGCTTATTATCTCTTGGAGTTTTATTCCCAGCCCACATTGATTTAAATGAGATTGCCTTGCAGTATTTGTACTTAACCATGTGTAGTGTGTGAATTATCACATGGCGTGTTCACACTGGATTTGAGCCTGTTTGGGCTGTAGTGCTACTGGAGTAGATAGGGACATACCTTTGGTGAATAGCGACAGGATTATTCTTTTTTGTAAGCTTGTTTAGCATTATTCTGGTGGATAAATCTAACTGCAGATTTCTCACCTTAGAATACTCACAAGGTGCCATACTGGATCCTGCAAACTTTCTCCATAGCAGTGCTCTCATGCACTGTCATGTTGTGTGCGACTCCGTGCTGACTCTACACCACACTAAAGTTATGGAGCAGAGTCACATATAAGCACCACCCCTGCGCTCTGACATCAGTTCTTTTCTTTCCATGCTCTCTGACACAGTTCTGGAGCTCTGCTCCCAACTTTGTCAGTTTTCTGACAAATTCCACGCAATTTTACTAGTATTTTAGAGAACAATGTCCCCACCTAAAACAACAGGTTTCAGGCCAAGCTGCTAATGCTGGAAGCAGATGTCATTCACAGATCTGCATGAGGTGTTTCTGGGCTTTAAGATGCACCCATTGTGCAGGTTTCATTCCAAGTGGCATTTAAGTCCAAGTACAAAACCAAGCACAAGCATATGGAAAAGAAGTGCGATTTGACACCACCCTGCCACTTTACTCCAAAGAGAAGGCACAAGGGTGTTATGATGTCAGTCGCACCCTTGGGAAGTCTCTGGCCATGGATCTAATTCTGAAAACCAGGCCTCTAAGCCTCTTACTTCATACTCGTCATCTGTACCAGGTAGCATTTTTGTCCTCACAAGGGATTGGATCTGTAGCTGTACATTGGCGATATCTTTAACTTCTACACGATTTGCGTCCAGAATCGCTGTATATGATCAAATGTTGGCACAGCTCATCCAACAGTGCTCTGAACACCCATATATTAACCTCATACGAACTGCTATTGGAGATGGATTTTATAAGCAGTTGTATACTTGACACATATAGAAGATTTTGCTGCTGTTCTCCAGAAAATATCCAATACTTTTCTGGGATTTCTAAGTCTATATCCTCTGTCCATTTTCGCACATATGTCAGTGTAAGTTTGAGGGCTGAGTGTAGGTTCTAAAACTCTTCATAAAATAAGCAGTGCCATCTCTTCTCTTTGAAAGATGCCCTCCATTATGGTCCTTGCACACTACTGCCTTCAACGCGAGCATACATGCTCAGTACAATAGTTGCTTGAGTCTGTAGACATTGTGTGACCTCAGGAGAAAGCCATTACAATTTTGATTCAAACTAAGCTTGCTATCTGCATTGATAATGTGGCAGCACAATTTAAAGGGGAATACTTTGAAGAATATACGTCTTGGACACAGACTCAAAGACTTTTGTTTCCTTGTTAAAATTGACTAGTGGTGCACCTTTGCTTGTGTTTTAAAATGTGGCAGCACGTGTTGCCATCCAACTAGATGGTTACTGTTGCCATGTTTTCTCTTTACAAGGAGAAAATATTTTAAATACTTAGAAACAGGCACTGGCAAAAATGGAAAAAGTGGCCAGAGTGCCCCAAATTTAGTTTTTCCCTAGGTCTTGCAAACGTTTCTGTCAAGCCTAATTTTCCCTGTTTTTATATCTATTCCATTTGTTCACTTGACATTCAGCAACTGACAACTATCACCCTAAGCACAGCCCATAGGGACCATCCCTTTTGTCACCTTTGCACACTCAAACCACATACTCCTGATGGTGTTTATCCCAGACATCCTACCATGCTAATGCCTGGCAACAGATGTTGTGCTAGGGACAACAATGTTCTATCCTGCCTGTAACTTCTGTAGTACTTGCTCTGTCCTGATAACCAGCTGCTGGACTCACATTTTAACAATGGAATGATCCTGAAGAACTAAGGGCCTGATGTGACATGTGACATTCCAAGTTGATGTCTTAGAGCCTGCAACACGTAAAATCAAAGGCTTTCGAAGCACAAAATAAAAGGATGTGTTGCAGCGGAACAGCTGATCATTCTTCACACAGCATAAAAAACAATTATTACAAAGACATTTGAATGTGCACTTTGCACACGTTTAGAAAAATAACACTGAAACTGAGAAAAGCTGAAGTACCAGCACTGTAAAAGTGTGCCTGGATTCAAAGAAAAGAAGCGATTTGAGAATAATTAATTTAACATGTTTACTAACTAATTACTTTATTATTTTAACAAAGTCGTTATGAAAAAGTATTGATGGAAACTCTTTCTATGATGCAAAATAACACAGATAAGTAATATAAGGAAGTATATATATGTAACAAATGAGTCTTTCACGTGATTATGCAAATATTAATGAAGAAACCTAGCATCTCTATGCCTTCATTGAAATGCACCATAGCAAACGAAAAACTGGTGCAAATTTAAATTGTTCCATTGTATATGGCAGAAACCTTCAGCATAGATGCTTGATATTAATATATTATAATTTCTTATACTTATATTTCTTAAAACGATTTTAATATAATGATTTTTAAGAATAGTTTACATGTATGTACTTTTAAAATGATGTCAGTAGGCCATATTTAGAGGTGAACATTTCTATGCAATAATCGCTGACAAACATTACAATTATTTCTCTATATGATATGCTTGATATATTTCATTATGCTTGAAGTTAATTATGAGTTTCTTTTACTAATTCGGAAATG
This sequence comes from Triturus cristatus, assembly GCF_964204655.1. Taxonomy (NCBI): domain Eukaryota; kingdom Metazoa; phylum Chordata; class Amphibia; order Caudata; family Salamandridae; genus Triturus; species Triturus cristatus. Next base: position 255,525,330 of record NC_140581.1, on the reverse strand, counting down.
CTGACTTTAAAATGTATTACAATTCCTTTTCCCTTAGGCCTTCATCATTTCATGGCCTAATGTGATATAGTCGTTACGTTTTCTAATGTTGGTTTCTTTAAACTATTCACAATACACCCCTAAAAGGACAAGATACTTTCTTCGTACTGCGTACTTCGTACTTCGGTGCTAGTGAGTTGATGGGAACTTGCCCCTTCGACTTAACACATAAAGAGCAACAAAGTAAACAGGCGCTTTGTCAACTAACCTATGAGGACGGAATGGACAGTCGTTTCTCATGAGCAACATAGGGAAAAAAATTGGAGTATGGATTTTGTACCTGATGAGCGAAAGAATGGTCACATGATGATCAGATCATCGTATGGTGACACTTGATGTCACACGTGAACTATTTTTGGTATCAAAAGTAACTTTCCAAGGAGGAGGGATGGAATCTCTCTCTCAATTTACCACTTACTCGCCATAGCATCGGGCTTTCAATGCCCTTTGCCTTTTTCCCTTGCTAATTACCTTGCCTGCTGGATGATTTGGAGCTGTCTGGTAAGAGACCAGACTTGGACTTTTCTGATTATAGCTCCATTCCCCTTGCTCATGCCCATGGACTTTTCCTTAGTGAACTTTAATCTGATCCCCTTTCCCATGCTAAGAGAACTCTTTTGAACCATCCTCACCATTGCTGGTGGTAGGGAACCCTACCCTAAACCATAGTCTTTATGGATTCTTTTATTCGCAATAGATTTACTATATGGTTTTATTCTACGTGCTGTAAGACTCATGACTGAACTCCTTAAAATGTAACTTATATGCATTGATTTTGGATCTTTAATACAATAACAAAAGTAACTTTGTATATGTGTTTTAATGTTCTTTCCATAGAAACTGTGCTTACAATTATCTGATTTCTAATGCATGATAGAGAGATTCATAGATAATTTTCAGAACATCATGTTAATTTGCTTTTGTTCTGTCTAGCCACAGCAGAACTTCTGGTGTGCAACATACTTGTTAAATTTAATTTCTTTAGGAGGTTTGGGCTTCAAATCACAATATTCTATGTCTAAAGCATAGTTCTGAGAGTAGTGTATTTAAATTTGATCACTAATTTGTGAGTTGGCTACTAAATATTGGTCCTCATTAGGTAGACAACAGTTAGACACCCTGATTTCTCACTCCTCACTGCGACAAACCAAGGTCCATCAGAGGACCAATGCCTCTGTGGGTGAAGTATGGAATCTGAGTAAAGTGACTAAGTTATAAAGTCATTAAAGGGGGCAGAAACGAGTAAGGAAAGTAAAAGCTTTCATTGCAACAGATACAATGTATCAAAGGGATTTCCAACTCACAAAATGCCTTTTGTGACTCATTTGTGACTCATTGCTAATCGCAAAAAGGAGGGAGCGTGAAAGGGTCATCCCTTTCCAATTGTGAGTAGTAATGAAATATAGCAATGTTTTGTGATAGCAATTGTAGCCGCATAGTACTGAACATGTACAGTTCCTCATGTAGGGATGGTAATGGATTCAAAAAGAGAAACAACGTCCCAATTTGGAGTCATGTTGGGCATCCTTAGAGTGTAGCAGGCCATGGTCCAGGGTACCACTGCTGGCTTTCCACAATTTTTACTAAATTGGGAATGCAAATGTAGCGACAGATGTTTGCTTTTCCTTTAAGGCCACCATCCATTTATTACCAGTCAAATGCAGATCATAAACAGTGACCTGCCTAATTTATATGCATTAGGCAGCAGCTGTTGTGAACTTCTGCAATCTGGAAATTTGTGTTTCATCCCCTTTACGCATAGGTTGCAGGTCAAATTGCATACCTGTTCACAATCTAATCAGTGTCCAATTTACACACACTAGTTTGTGAAAAGATATTAGTACATCGGACCCAGGGCCATACCCTCTTTTTTTTTTAGATGTACAAACCTGGGTCTTCTTGAAAGAATTATAAGTCGAATAGAATAATCTGCTAGAATCAGAGCAAATGGGCTTTAGGCCTGCACATGGAACAGAGATGGCATTAATTCTAGCCACCAACGTAATAGAAAAACAAGTAGTGAATGGTAAAACAGTAATTTTGATTCTATAGGATCTATTCGCTGTGTTTGATACAGTCAACTATCAAATGCTGCTTGCACGTCGGAAGGAGATGGGGATGAGAGATATAATGCTCAACTGGTCCTACCTCTCGGACAGATCACCAGCAATAACCCTCCCACCTTTTACATGAAAATATAGATCAATTAAGCATGGCCTCTGCCTTGAGCCCTATTCAGTGTAATATATACCTAAGAACACTGACACCTTTGATAAAATCTTTTGGGATAACGTTTGTAACCTATGCGGACGGTACCCAACTAATAAAATCCCTGAACAAATCTGACCCTAACCAATTGAATAATCTCCATCTCTGTTTAAAAAAGATGGCCCAATGGATGAATTATAACACACTGAAATTCAATGGCGATAAGACCAAATTTCCATGCTGCTCACCATGAAACATACAGCAGTAACTCCCCACACACTTCTGGCCTTGGGCAATTAATGCAGAGTTAAATACATCAAAACCGGTATGCAACCAAAGAATCCAAATTGATAATAAACTCTCAATGGAAGCCCACATCAGCAAAACAGTAGCAACCTGTTATGGCCTCCTCAGGATTTTGAAGAAAGTAGTCTCATTACTTCCCCCAACCTTATAGAAAACTTGTGATACATGCGTCAATCCTAAACAGATTAGACTACTGCAACTCCTTGTTACTAGGTAATCCCAATTACCTCCTCAAACAGCTCCAGAGGGTCCAGGTGTTGACAGCTAAACTAGCACTAAATAAAGGAAGAAAGGATTCTGCATCAGAAACACTACAAAAAACAACTACACTGACTACCAGTAAAGGAAAGCTGCATGTTAAAGGCACTATGCATTACCCACAGGGCGTTAAATGGCACAGGACCTATAGCCCTTCAGCAAATGACTGAACTATATAGACCCTCTAGAACTTTAAGACCTTCCTAGGCTGCCTTCCTGCCTACCCCTTCCTTTAAGAAAACAAGAGAAGGAGGCAGAGCCTTCCAGGCACAAGTGCACATCTCTGGAATAAGCTTCCTCTCTCCCTTAAAACCAACACAAGTCTGCTGAGTTTCAGAGAGGACCTGAAAACTTGGCTCTACCCCTGGAAATAGATAAATGCAAGAAAAGATAACTAATTCCTAATAAATGTTTGACCCTTCTTCTCTTCAATAACTTACCAGTGCCAAGATGCCGGTAGAGTGATAGCCACACTTTACAAATTCAAAATATTAATAAGTAACTTAGGTGAGCTCTGGAGGGCCGAAGTCCACAAAGAGGAATTGCTAAAGCTTCCCAGGCCTTGAGTACACAAGCTGGTAAGGCGCCTGCTGGAAATCCAATCCCTGGCAGTGCCCCAAGATTATGGTCTGATCTTAGTCTGCTTGGGCCCACATCAGGCATTCAATGGAAAACCTCTCAGCTTGCTCAGTTCTCCCAGAATGATTCAAAACCCCTGGTCCATTTAAACCGCAGTCCATCCATCAAATGTGTCATCCTAGGCATCCAGTCTAATATGGTTGGCGCCACGCCTGGGCACAGCCCGGGGAAACGATGCAAGGGGCTCGCCCACTGCAAGGTAAGGGGGAGGTCTATCACAAAATTAATATTGCAGAAGGTGGTCAGATGGTAGTGGAATACTGAACTCCCTGCTGTGACTTATCTGGGTCACACTGACCCTTTTTGCAATGGAGAAGATGAAGACTAAATGGCATCTGATATTATGGCACTGACTGGCTGGTGCACCATAAGTACGTCAAGGACGTGTGCCTCTTCTTTCTGCAAGAGAGGAATTCATATTTTAGTGATATGAGCGCAAATGTGAAAATGCGGGAGTGGGTTCCAGGGTTGCAGGGTCCAGGCCTCTCTCCGACCTGATCACTCATAAAAGACGCGTTGTATGTCGTTGAAGAACTCCTAGTCTCATGCTAGGCCCGAATGGGGATTTTGGACTGAATTAGACATGATGTTTAGTTGGGGATTTGCTGTTAAGGATGGGAACGTTTTATTTACAACTCAGCCTGGTGATTCTGCGAACTCTTTCACTAGGGTATGAAGTTAATTTAAATATTAACTGAGGTTTGTGAGAGATAAAATAAAGCCTTCACGCCCACTTACACGTTTATTCAGGTATATATTTAAAAAAAAACATCAATGAATGATAACTGCTTCCACAATGGACTCGCTTTAAAACATTTTCCTCTCGCAAGCAGCACTGGGAACGCGAGACGTGACAGAAACTGAAAGTCCAGACAGTAGGAAATTCAGCAGCTGTGGGCTTTTCTGGTGACAGGGACGGAGACGACCTTGAAAAGAGAACTAACATACATTTCTCAGACCCTGAGTTACTCATCAGGGAATCTTTGCACAGAGTAGGCATAGTATAACATCATGACGCTTTTATTAAATACAGTGTAGATCAGTATAAATAATAGCAAAATAGCGAGTTCACATGTCCCATCAGTCTCTGTATATAGCTGCTTCAATTTGGAAACATTGCTGCAGTGTCAGTGTTCATTGATACATCAGTACACTCAGAGGCAAAAGTGCTTTGGGGCAGATGTATCAATGTTGTACAATGTGTAACATTTGAGTTTAAGAACGTGGATAGAGAGGCAGATTGTTTTTTGTTATTTGTACTTTTCAGTCCATAAACAAACAAAATCATCAATGTGCAGATGCCAAGCTGCTAAAACAAGCGTTTCTTCCATATATATATATATATAAATATATATATATATGTATATATATATATATATATATGTGTATATATATGTATATATATCTAAATGCAGAAACATTTTCACCGTCGTCGCGTCCACACACCCTGGGTGCCTCCTGTGCGTGGTGGTGAGCCGCGTTACACAGCGTTTTACCGTCGAAGACAAAATCCGTGTCAGCCGACACAAGCAGGAGCACGCTCAAACCATGCCCGTGAGAAATTGTATTTATTTCATTTAAAACCCCCCCCCTTCAGCGCTGACACCCTGCAGCGTTGACAGACACGTTTCGGCGCTCTGGCTTTGTCAATGGACATTGCCTGTGAGTAGCTCTCCTGTGTGCAGCCCAGCCCATAACTATCAAAGCTTTTGCTTGGTTGAAATATTATATGTATACCAAAACTAACAAAGATGCGTTCAAGACACAATTGTGTGTATTTTCAGAACTCATAAGCTGATGTCTGCTGAAAAATTGTTGTATTTTCAAAATGTGTTTAAACTATTATTTGAGTTGGAGAGATGTATTGCTCCTACATATACCTTGGTGCCAGGGGATTGCAGCTATGGTTTGTATGTCCTACCCATGTAATATATTAGTTCAAATTGTCAGTGCCTTTTTTTACATTATAGCTGGAAACCATGCCTAATGCGCCACTGTGATCACTGCTGACACTCCTGGATGGGGTGTTTGCTTTTTCATTACTAGTATTAGTAGCTCGAATGATTTTCATTGAACATAAGTAGCAATTGTTACAGAAAAGATTGGAGACCCCTGCTTTAGGATATCTGTGTGTAAACATCTCTCTGTGTCTTTGAAGCAGATATTCTAGAAACTGAAATACAACAAGATATAAATGACTACTGATATGCTCAGTGATGTTATGAATTATTATGTCATTTAAATGTCACAAGTGATGTACAATGTAAGGCGAATTTCAGTGGCTTTTTTGATTTATAAACATTAGATTTTATTCCATTGCCCTGATCCTGTAATGGCAAGGTTGGGGCCAGCCAATCAAGCAGCGGCGGCCCATGCTGGTGATAGCGGTAGGGAGGTGGGGCCGGGTGGGGGTGATTTCAACAGACGATGACGAGGGAACATTAATTATTTAATTTTCCCTCGTCATCGTCCATTGATATCCCCCCCCCCCATCCGGCCCCACTGCTCTTACCTGAACGGGCTGCTGCTGCAATCAAGGGGGGCCCAAAAGTACCACATGCCCCTTGGGCCAGGGTATGCTCGCTCACCCTGATCCCTTTAAAATTTTTACGTTCATTTTTGAGACACAGGATTGAGCACTCTGAACTACTTTAAATTGGCCAATCGGAGCTTAAAATACAGTTCAGATATAACCAAGCACCTCTTTAAATGGAAGTTTCTCGGAAACTGCTGAATGGATTTACAACAAGTAACAAAAGGCACACTTTCTGAGTAAAGTTTTAACTTTTCCAAATGGGTGCAATTCTGTTCAGCTATTTTTTCTCTAGCACTGTCCAAACCTTCCTATAGGAAATCAATGTTTTGGGACTTTTTCATGTCCCAAACTTGACGGATCACAACAAAACTTTCCAGGAACAAGCTGAAATGGATGAACTTTTTCTTGGCAAAGTTTCATGAAGATTTGTCAAACAGTACCAAAATTATTAGTGAAACCAAAAACCTTCTTCATATGGAAATTGTGACCTAACCAAAACTGCATAGTGGCAACCGCCTTCATTTATTAATAATTGGGGCCCAAACCAATTTTTAAAATTGTGTCTGCAATTCGTGGAAGATCCACAAATCTGTTGCAAAATAGAACAAGCATTGAAAATGCAATAGGTCTCGCCTTTGATTAAGTTGAAGCCATTTGCTTTGCTAATGGTATTGTCTAGCTTTGCATTATTTAGTGTATATTTGTGATATGTGCATATATTTGCTCTACCCTCGCCCCTTTCATCTGCCTCATGCTATTGTAATCCTCACTATACGAAATGAACACATACTATTCTTCTACTCATTCACCTCCCAAATCTGCTGCTCTTTTCCTACTAACGCTATGTTTAAACTACTACACAGCTAACAAAACAATTTTAACTACATACAACTACAACATATCACAAATATGCACTAAATATTGCAAAGCTAGAATACAATACCGTTAGCAAAACAAATGGCTTTAACTTAATCAAAGGCGAGACCTATTGCATTTTCAATGCTTGTTAAGTAAGGATACTGCTGTATGCGCTCCGCCGGCTGAGAGCTTCGATTTCTACACCTGATTCCATCTGTCTGTTTCAGAAGGACTGAAGCATAAGTGAGGCAAAGGCGTTCATTAACTCTTGATCAAGCATTCTCCAAGGTGAGGGGACAGGCCAGTCTGCCAATAACTGCCAAGGTTTCAGATGGCTATATGTGACATTTTCATAATTTCATTGTAATTATGGGTCAGCCACCGCAGTTGTTTGCACCAGTTGTAAAATCTTACAGTTTCTTGGTCTGATTAATTTCTGACATTTTTATGTTTCACTTTCTTCATTGCTTGATTTTTTTGCTCGCAAGAAAGTGTCACTCTTACTCATCGAAATGTCACTCATAATTGCATTACATTTTGAAAATGTCACTCATAACAATCTGAAACCTTGGCAGCTATGGGTGCACTCACACTTGCACAACTTCAGACACTCATGGACAGACTACTGGCCACACAGAAATGATTATAAACACGTACACGGAATCTACGTGTGGGGCACAAACATGCAGACAAGCAGATTTTAAGCCACCTCGTAACACACGGGGAGACTAAAGGAGTGTTCGACCCACTGTGGGCGAGAGAAGAGCACATTCCAAGGAGATATGCGTGGTTTTTAGACAGATGGTGACAGGCACATGCAGATTTAGAGATAAAGTGAGAGGCACTATACGTTGCCACACAGTGATTGCGATATGCGCGCACAGACATGCACACACGCGAGAACAGGGTGACACACCGAGGGAAGAGAAGGAAGGTGTATGTGGCGGGAAGGACTCTTATTCTGACACTACTTTCTTCCTTCCAAATGAGGGTCTGGAAAAACTGAGCAGGTGAGCTTGGCTCCCAAATCACAGCATTCCCACTGACACAAAGCCAGGCAGAGGAGAGAGAGAGAAAGACAGAAGCAAGAGCGGGTCGAAGAGACCGTGAAGAATGAGGAAACGGGCGTGGGAAGTGAGCGCGTAAAGAAGGGGAAAGAGAAATCAAAGAATGTGGAGAAAGAGTGAAGGAGAGAGAGAGAGAGGGGTTGATATGGGAAAGAAAGAGACAGCAGCAAGATGGGTTAAGGAGACTGGAGAGATAAGTGGGGATCGAGAGAAAAGGGAAGACGGGCAGCGGAACAGCAAAGAAAGAGAGGGGGAGGAGAGAGAGAATAGAATGGAGAGCAAAAGAAAGAGAGGGAGGCGGAGGAGCAACATAGCCCAAGGGACACATAGGCACACAATGAAACAAATAAAGGAGAAAGAAAGTGCAAGGGAAGACAATGAGCCTTGGAAAGTACAGAGAGACTGCGAAAGAAATAGCGCAATATGCAATGGAGAGAAAAAAGAGAAAAGAGGATGGAGAGGAAAGATGAGAAAGAGAGTGTCATAGAAGTGTGGGGCAGATAGGGTGAAAAGGACACCCAAAAGAAGAAGGAGAGACTGACAGAAAGAGTTAGAAAGAAGAGGACTAGCAAGAAATGAAGAGAACACGTGAGAAGAGAGAAAGAGACGAGGAAGGAGAGTGGAGGGCGACAGCATGATGGGGGAGGGAAAGACAGAGGTGAGAGTAACAGAAAGGTAAGAAGAGGAGAGGGACAGAAAGTGAGAGGAACAGAGAGAGAAAAGGAGAACGATAGCAAGCGATGAAAGTAACAGAGAGAGAAAGAATAGGGGACAGGGAGGGGGTTAAGTGCGCAGACGCCTCTCCTGACCCACGCAGGGCAGGCAGCTGCCGAGCACCCTGTTATGAAGCTGCGCTCCCGGCTGTGAAGGCAGGTGAGAGGTGGGGGAGGGACGGGTGACATTTCATCGGGAGGGGGTGCGCAGTCAGCAGAGGGATTGTGAAAGCAGGCAATGAGCCCCTGTTTGTGATCACATTCCTGAGCAGTGTAGTCTGTACACAAAAACCCAAGTAGAAGCATTATAGGGCACATTTAACACTACAAACACACGCGCAGAACATCTCACATGTCATTACTGCTCCTGCACACACAGGCTGGAGGACACTGAACTCTACCAACACATACGACAGGCACCGACAGATAGAATCAATCTCTCTTTGTCTCACACACACACGGACAAACACATGAACAGTTAATCATCACTGTGACACACACAGACTGAGGTACGGTCCTCAGACACGCTCAGACACGCTGACCCCCAAAAGCTCTCTCACACACACACGTCACGGCAAACCAAGGCGTGTTTTTAAAGTTGGAATGAAAGGCCAGATATTTTGTCGCCGAGCTCTGGACCTTCGCCGCTGACAGCAATTTATACCCAGCTAAGGATTTTACAATAGTAAAAGTCACAGAGACTGTAAACTTCAAGACGGATAGAATCCTATTGCAGCAACACGCCCTATAAACAGCAGTGATTAGAGAGGAGCACTTGAAAAGCCTTGTTGTTCCGGCAATGCCTTTACTTGCTGCAGAAAAGCAGCTGTACTCTGCGTAATCAGGCACAAGCGATACTTGATTAAGTAGCGGTATTTAAGTGCTACGGAGAACAGAAAGTTAGGCGCGAATATTTAACGGAGCATGGGCGTCTGGTATAAAATAAATAAATAAAAGGAGCACGGTGACCCTAAGGTGGACTCGCTGTGCTCCGATGTAAAGTAAAAATGAAGAAATAAGCCGGAATGACACTAAATAAACAGCGTGTGCCGCGCTCCAGCCGGACTGACAAAAAAAAAGTCCTCACCCTCTAATTAAAGGAGATAGTAACACACCGCAAGCAAAGCATCCAGTCCCGGTGGGCGGGGCTGAAAGTGAACAGGGTGGTAACCAGGAGGGACTAAAAAGCCTCACTTACAATATGAAGCCAGCCTATAGCATGGAGGATGACGCAAGCCAATAGGAACTGGGGGCGGAGCCTACACTACCCTTCTGAAACCGTATTGATTCCAAGAAACCCTCCCATGGCGAGGGCAGCGCATGCGCACTGCTAACGCCAGGCAAGACCTAAAAAAACAAAAACACAGCCTCCAGTGCTACAAAAGTGAAATCCCCTATGGTTGGGCCAGTATTTATTGGAGAGGAAGGGCGAGGCTTGCCTCCCAGAGCCCTTGGGAGGATCCGGGGAACCCATTCCGAGGCTCCCCTCCCATAGCCTGAAAATGCCTGGGGTGACCCCATCCCCCAGGGCCAATACAAAATTAAGGGGAGCGGGACATGCAGTACCCCTCCCTGAGCCTCAGAGAGGCCCGGGGACCCCATCTACCGGGGCCTTTATGTAGAATAAAGGGGGAAGGGTGCCCTTGCCATGCACTGTTAATTACCCCACATATTACATCACTCGTAACATGGTCTATGACATCATTGATAATACCACTGCAACATTTCCAATGACATCATTGATGGCAAAACTGTGCATGGGGGAGGTGCGAGTTATAGTTACGTTAGGGCATGAGTCATAGTTACTTGAGATAACTATAACTGGTGAATTTCAGTGGTTTTGTTTGTCCAAAACAGTATGTTCTAACTAACATTTTCACCTAACTATAACGTCCTTTTAACCTTTGTTTTTTTCAGTAACTCTCTAACTTCTTTTTAATGAAAAGTAGGATATTATTACCATACCTTACTATTAGGTCATGTTAAACTTTGGTTTTCTCCAGTGATATATTTTTTAATCATAACTTTAAAAAAAATAGCAATAAGTATTTTTGAAGTTACTAATGAAAATCTAATAATACATTTGACTCTTATAAAAAATAGTATTATGAAAATTAGGCCTTCAAGCTATTCTTTACATTTATAAATCACTTTAGTGACTTGCCTATTCACAGTGAATTTTTAGGGGACATGTCCTCAAGGAACAGTAAGAGTCAGTTAAACAACATAAGTATACAAGCTGCACACGGCCCCAATTTTATTGTCTGTCTTGGAGTCCTCAATGTAGAGAAAGGTACTATGCCTGTAGCAAACGCTAAAGGAGAAATTGGTCACCCCAATCTTCTTTATCTCTACAAGGAAACCTACATAATACCTCTCATTCTTCTTCACTCTGGCATGCAGTAAATTATAGTGCATTATTAAGGACCATCCTAAGCATTACTCCAGCTTAGTCAAATGTTTATCATGCTCACAACTAACAAATAATTTCTCATCTCAGTTTGCCTTGACTACTATCCATTGCAAACTAAGTAAACTCTCAAACGCTATACTTTCTCATAAGATTCACATAGCAGAGTGGTAATGCCTTTTTGAGTTGATCTCCAATCCTAATCCCTAGATGTTGTAGCTCTTAGTCAATGTGTTTTATCCATTTACTTTTCAACATTACAGTCCCTTCCCCACTTTATCTCCCTCTAAGATCATCCATTATTCAAGAGTAGTAATGATAACATATACAAAGAAGGTATGTAGTAGGGACACATTTACTCAGTTAACTTACAAATTCAGCCTGAAAACCATCTGTCTACTTCCAATATTTTCTGTGGATAGGGCATTATAAAATACACTATTGAAATCACACTTGAGTCCGTCACCTATGGCATCTCTTATGAATTATGGATTTATCTTAAACCTTCATTTTAGTTAGAGACCTGCATGCCCCCACCTTTGTGGAAATGCGCACACCCCTAATGTAGATTAGACGCTGTCCATAGCAAGACACAAAACTTTCAGTGGACCCTTGATTTACACCAGAACTTTTTTAATATGTACATATAGTGATTCCTAAAAGACTCTTCTTAAGTGAGTACGGCTGAAATCTCCACCATGAACTTATCACAGGTTCTTTGCCAATAGGTCACTTCTGGTGCACAGGGGAGTGGTTCAACAGTACCCTAAAAATATATCCTTTGTCAATAAACCTGGACTAATGTTTTGTCTTGATGACCAAATGGGTTATTTTGTTATAAATATAATGTACGTTTGCGTATGTGAAAGCAGAATGAATAATATCACTTCAACTAAATCAAGGTTCGTTCAGGTCTCAGGAACATTTGCTTAAAGTGTGATATGAACTATCCTGGTCACTGCCAAATATTCAAATTAAATGTGTCCCTTCCATCTTCCAACCCCCTCCTCTTGCACATTCCAGCCATGTGAAGTGTCTGTTCGGTTGATAAATCTTTATCCATGGGGTAGGCAAGTCTCTGGAATACTCTTCCATATTACCTTTGAGCCAAAGTTTCTTTGTCAGTTTTCCATATAAAATTGAAAACGTGACTCTACTCTCAGTAGTATCCTCACACGACAGTTGGGAAGTGACAGGGCTGACAAAGCCAAGAAGAATACGCTTTATAAATACTTAGACATGACACCCCATTAAGCCTTGTTAGCACAGGTTACAGAGAAGTGGTCTTTATTCATGTGTTCTCCACGTTAGGAATTGCAGCATTCCCTAAATAAGAGATCCTCTATTATTTGGCTGGCCTGCACTAGCTTGTGCCTGCTTGAAGGCAGCTAAGCAACAGAGATGTGCATGGCTGACTAGCATTCACTACTACCTTATAGATGTCAAGGCTATTACAGTTGCATAGGTCCAGTGTGTAGCCACCAACTCCTGGCAAGGCAGCAATAAACCAGTACGTCAATATTAAATGGTCCACATGTGTATGGGTGTAGTCATCTTGCCCTTGACCACTCAGTGTCCTGAGAAAGTACACTATTTGTGTCCAGAAATGGAAACTAAATAGATCTCTCAGAGCACACACATCGCAGGGCCTCCACCAGCAGGTGGTAGTAGAAAAAACTTTCTCAAGGGGCTTGCAGTACATGTTTTGTTGAGAACCATATCCTAAAGCCTGAATAGTAATATCAAAGGGGATGCTTGCTTCCGGTCCAGGGAAGACATCTGAACTGGGGTGGTGGAGTGAGCTAAAGAATGACGATGGATTAAACCTAGATCAGTTGACTGGGGGTGAGTGTTTGATTTGCTCAAACGCTCCGTCTATCATCCCCTTTGGTATCGCTTTGAATAGTAATAAGCGCTTTAGAGAGCCTTGCAGATCTTGTTCACTGGCTCATGAACTTTTCATGATCAAACACTTCAGGCTTGTCCACTCCAGTCACTGTCTCTGTGATTTGCGGCACTCGAAACCTGCGTCACAAAAGTTATATCATATTTACAGCCATAGCTCAGACATTACCAATTGATGTAGTACCTGCAACAGTGTGTACCAAGTTAAGAGTGGTATCATGCGATGTCATCAGATTTTATGGGTTTCGCTAAGGGCCCACAGCTTACCATGGCAAGCTGCACCCCACATATTTAAGCGTAACTCCTTTATGGCAGATCTAAGAAAATAGATCATTAATCGGGGTTGGCGACTGCCCACCTGAAGGAAAAATAACATCTCTTGTCAGGTAAAATCCCTAAAGTCACTAAATTAATCTGAGCTCAACTTTCTGTTAGCTGTGGCACAGAGCAGGCAGGCTTAACTTAGGGCAATGTGTAAAGTATTTAAGCAGTACCAAAACAGTAATAAAGTTAAAACACAGAGAAATAAAAATCCCGAACCGAATAAGAAACATAGATTACAATTTAATAAAGTAAAATGTAATAAACACAATTACACCATAAAAGGCAAAGCTCCAATATGGGGAACTAAAGATATGATTTTTTTAAATTTTAAGTAACAATAGCACCAAAAAGCACTATGCGCCATTGATAGTCTATGGAAGCAGTAGACTGGGACCAAGGTGCAATTTCAGGCTGACCGCAATGGAGCCCGGGTCGGATACACCAAGTGGATTGGTCCCGGTGAAAGTCCCACTTGAGTTAATGAGATGATTGGGATTTTGACACCTATCTGTGCTCACTTTCTATTAATTCCAATAGGAGGACAAGCACATTTGTAGTAATAATAATGACAAATTCTTACACTCTTGTGGCTTCATGCTTCGCCCATCTTGTACAATGGGACTCTAGTAAGTCTCTGTCTTTGGTTCTACATCCCCGTATCCACCAGGACCTCCCCAACGCTCCTCTATTTTAGGAAAGAGTTGAAGGCTCACTTTTTTAAAGAGCGCTACATCACTATGCATAAACTGTCCACCACCCAGCTTCCTCTCCTATCATTCATATACTTTATGCCTGGCTTTGAACCTGTAAAGCACTTTGCTGTCTTTTGGCTAGGTTTGCACTATAGAAATAATATATACATACATACATGCATGGCTTCCTCCTCTTCTCCCTTTGTAGGACAAAACCCCTGCCCCCTTTGTGACTGGATGGTCCTGTCACTCTTCACTGAGATTTTACAGTGAGAACATATGACTGGAAGAGTGAGATGTTGGAACATGGAGTCACAAGCAGAGGGACTGTGCAGAACAAGCTAGACTACAGAAGCCAAAGTACAGAAGGCATTTTGTAATCAACAGCCAGAAACACAATGAAAACTTAAACATGAGGTTTAATCCTGGAGATGACGTGAGTGCCGTGCTCCCTCTCCAGCCAGCGAATAACTGCCTCGAGACAGAACATTCAAGCCATAGATCAGGAAACTCACCAGAACACTTGTTAAATAAATATTCTACCCAATTGTAAGCATGCCATGCTTAAAATTAAAAGAAGGAACAAATACAAACAGTGACAAGTCAAGCAGTGGTAAGGACAGACACAGATAAAGGTAAGGGCATCCCCATTAATCAGACTCCAGTCAGGAGACCACCCTGATTTTGGGCTGACATACTCTTTTATGGAAAACACAAAGTTCTATGATGTCATGCCAATAGCATAAAATCCCTTCCTTCATATTGTGAGCTGTTCTCCACTTGCACTCTTGCTCTTCACCCTGTATAGCACTCTGTTGCTCCTAAGTAAGTTGGTGATATATGAATACCAATGCATATATATAAACATTCACACACTATACAAGTACCAGTATTTAATTGTTAGAAATTGGAGTCCAGGTTGGCCCAGGTCTGTACCCAGACCAGTCAGAAACCACCATTCTAGTCAGGGTAAGCTAGATACACACTAAAAGATAACCTTTGCTCACCCTCTGATAGTTTGACACAGAGGAGTCAGGTTTATCTAAAGAGGCAATGTGTAAAGTATTTGTGCAACACACACACACACGCACACATACACACAGTAACACAATGAATAACATCCCAAAAAGACTCCACACAGGTTGAGAAAAGTAGATTATTATATTCTGAACAAAACACGACCAAAACGACAAAAAAATAATGTATGCAAGTTGAGATATTGAATTTTAAATGAATGCAGTAAAGCGCTTAGAAGCAAGTACACTAAAAAGGTTATGGGGCAAAGTCAAAGTTCGGGCCGATGACAATGGAGTGCCAGCTGGCTACAGGAACCACGCAGGCCCTGGTGAACAGAGTAACTTTCCTGGTCGCAATGTTGAGGCTCGCAGGTACAGAATGCAGTGATCTTCTCCATGCAGTGAAGGCGATGCGTCAGTTCTGAAGACGGGTGTCGGAGTCGAGAGGCGTTGAGTGATGAGCCGGATTCTGTCACACAGTCAAGGGGATGCATTGATATCACCGAGCTGCAGGTGGTGATACACTGTCCGATGCATTGATCTCTGGAGGCACAGCGCTGGTTCCGAGGAGATGCGCCAATTTTACTCTTGCAACCGGGTCGATGCACCAGTTCTGCTACATGCAGACAGGAGTTGCATTGAAATCCGTGTCACAAGTATCTGGGCCACTTCCAGTGAACCAGGCACAGGAGCAGGGGTAGAGACTTTGATATCCCTGAGTCCTAAGCAATAGGGGCCAAGCCAACAATTCCTTGGAGATGACTTGGAGTGAAGTCAGAGTCCAGCTCTCCTTCAGAAAACTCAGAGAGCAGCAGGCAGCAGGGAAACAAACAGTTCTTTAAGCAGCACAGCAGTGTTTCTGGCAGGGCTTAAGTTATAATTCCAGTGGTGTCTGATTTTAGGGGGTCAGTGACCCAGTACTTATCCCCAAAAGTGCATTTGATGTGGGGGTGACTTTGAAGCAGATCTCTAAAGTGCACAAGTATCCCTTTCAACCTAGTCCTGTCTGCCAAGCTATCTGCAGGGAGTAATCATTCCTTTGTGTGGGGACAAGACACTCCCTGTTCAAGTGAAGTGTTAGCACCTCCCTTCCATCAGGCCCATGCAAAGCATTCAGATGTATGTAGATAGGCACTCAGACACATCTATCCTTCCAGCGTTGGGGCTGTCTATAGGGAATGCGCAAAGTGTATCTGTCACACATCCAAGGTGTGTATTACAGACAGGCTGCCAGGCACACAGAGCAGCAAGAGCAGAAAAATGTCCACTTTCTAAAACTGGCATTTCTAAAACAGTGATGTTAAATCCAACTTCACAAGTGGGGAGGATTTATCCATTCCAACGATATGAAATATGAAAAAGCTACTTCATCTCTGATCAGGAAAAACAGTTTAAACATGTATTAAGGAGTCCCAATGCTAGCCAATGACAGAGGAAGGCCTCACAGTAGTGAAAAACGAATTTGGGTGTTTATCATTATGAGGACATGTCAAGATTAAACACACATGCCCTGCCTTTTACTTACATGGCACCCTGCTCTTAGGGTTACGTGGGACCTACATTAGGAGTGATGTATATGCAACACAAGGGGAGGTTAAGGCTTGGCAAGTAGTTTTTCTCGCCAGCCAGGTCAAAGTGGCAGTAAACTGCACACACAGGCACTGCAGTGGCAGGCCTGAGACAGGTGTGAAGGGCTATTTCTCTGCTGCAGCCCACAAGTAGCATTTAACTTACAGACCCTGGGTATATGATTATTCACTTTACAAGGGACTTACCAGTAAATTAAATATGCCAATCAGGTATACACCAATGCCATTATGTTTAGGGGAGAAGCACATGCACTTTAACTACCAGTTAACCATGTCAAAGGCCTTTTCAAAATCGAGAAGCACTAGGGCCAGGTATGGTGAAAGGCGACCACAGTGGGCGAGGGCTACTTGCAGATGTCTGTATGAGGGTGTGGAGCACCTGTTTCATACTGGTAGTTTAACCTCAGTGTCAATGAGTGAAATAGGGTTGTTATGAGCACATGAGGGCGGGGAAGGGTTTACTTTGGTTATGACCACGATGGTAGCTGTGTCCGTGACAGAGGAGAAGGTGCATTTCTCTATAGCTTCCTCAAAGAGGGCATGGAGTCATGGGATCATGAATTCACGGAATGCTGCATAGTCCTCTGCGGAAAACCCATCTGGACCGGGGGTCTTGTGGGTGGCGAGTGTGGAAATTGCTTCACTGATTTCCTCCGGTGTGATAGGTTCGTCCATGATTTTAAGTTCTGCTTTTGAGAGCCGTGGAAGGGGAATGTTCTGTAGAAAGGAGGAGCTTCTCTGCAGCGTATGTTATGTTAAAAGGTCTTGTAGAGTGCACGTACACCAAGCGGTTTCCTGGCGCTGGGGTCCAGGGGGAGTAGGGCGTTTCCCAATTCGGGTGGACAGAAATTCAAGTTCCAGGGGTTGGCTGGCCCACCGATAAGGATAAGCTCTGTTTTATTAGGCTTCAACTTCAGATGGTTACTGTTCATCCACTCGCTTATATATCACATGGTGGATTTGAAATTGAGAACAGAAGAAGCCGAATGATTGATGTCAAATATCAATTGGAGGCCGTAGGCATAGTTAAAGGTGCCGACCTTCCTATCTCCAAGGGAGCAGCTCTGGGGCAGTAGCTACAGAGTAAAAAGAAGTGGCGAGAGAAGAGCCCTGCGGCACTCCACAAGCCAGTTTCATTTTTGGGGGAGGAGATATGAGCGAGACGGACAACCTGAGTGCGGCTACTAAGAAAAGATATGAGCCACTCGAGAGCCAGGCCCCGGATCCCGGCATTGCTGACACGATCAGCCAAAAGATTATGGTCGACCGTGTCAAAGGCTACAAGAGATCAAGGAGAACCAGAGCCTGGGAAATGCCCATGTCGGCCCCCTTCCTAAGTTCGTCCATGACCGTAAGAATCGGAATCTGGACTGTATATAGCTTCCGAGCGGACTGGGACATTTTGTGAATGAGCATAGCAGAGTGACACATGTTTCAAACTAGAGTTCAAGATGGAGGTAAGTTGTGCCACCCAATGTTAGGATATAAGGTTCCTGAAAGACTGCTCTGTTAAGCTCTGTGTTTGATGCCTACGTCATTGCCATCGTTAACCAAATGTTATGGCCTTAATGGTTACAGAAATAAATACATCGGATCGACTGAGAACTGGAGTTTTCAGATTGTCTGTAGTATATGAACGTGAAAGAGTTCTGCTTAAACAGAATGTAAACTGCTGCATGGCACTGCTTTCCTTGACAAGCTAGGAGAGGGGAGCCAGCTGGCTCCACTGAAAGACATTTTTGAAACATATTTGAAATCTATTTAAAGTTACAATAACAGGGAGGTTTGTATTGGAATGCAGAGTGAAGCCATTTTGCCATTCCATTGTGACACGAAAAATCCTATTAAAGGAAACAGAATGTTCAAAGAATGCAAAGCGATAAAGTTCAGAATCCATTAGTCTGCTCTACATGCCCACTCCAGACTCTAAACGAATGCACTGGGCGACTTTGTTGCTGCGCGCTAGACATTACAGTCTTCAAAGGGGATGATGCATGGACATTTCTAAGCAAATCAACTTCATCCTGTGACAGCTGCAGGGAGTGTTCAGAGGATCAGCACTTTAAGTGTGGCCGAGAGCATGGCCTTTTCATGCCTTGCACATGTGCATGACCTGATGGCACTTTATCTCTTTCCACTTGATGTAAACTCGCAGTGTGCACAGATTAAAACAGCTGGATGGTCTTAATACACGATGAATGCCCCTTTGGTGCACGCAATGGTATTTGAAGGCAGGGGGTCTCAGGTGTCCGCCTTTAAGACACATTATTATAAATCATAAAGGGATATGAGGGCAAATAGGGCTGTTGATGTACCTGCGTTGCCATTTCTGCTTTGCAACAGGAGACGCAGAAAACAATCTGGCACAGGCTAATAATATTAAAAGCAATTTATGTTTATACAGTGATTCATCCTGTAGTCCAGAAGCACTATAAGTAACCATTTTCTTATAACCTGGGCCCCTTGAATGATTTGAATTTGTGACAACAGTTTCAGCATAATTTGGATTTGTGGCATTTACTACATAATTAACCATTTTCTGCAGAATTTGAACATTTCGACAATTTTTTTATTTGTAGCCCAAATGTATCAATATTTTGTCAAAAATGCTTCACAGGCGGTGCCATGTAGAAACAGACACTTAGGGCCTGATTTTGGGTTTGGCGGATGGGATACTCCATCACAAATGTGGCTCATATCCTTCTGTGGTACTAGTGCGTTATATCCCGTGTCACTGGTAATACGACACCTGGGATATCAGCCATGTTTGCAATTGAGTATCCCATTTTCTAATCACTAAATCAGCCCAGTAGATAAGTGTTCATTTTTCAGTTGTTGTTTTCAGGCCATTCGGCCACTCTAGCATTTTACTCTGTAGTCTGTAGGCTACGGGGTACAGAGGAAAATGGGATTTTATGACCCAACCATGCCTCCATTGGCAATCATTTAAAGGACACCAGAGTGGCAAAGGTCATACCCAGCCAAGGCCTGACAGAGATCTCTGTACCTTTAAAGGGAACACCACCACAGCAGCTCCTCTGATGGCACTGGAAGTGTGCTCAGAGGCCGCCATGTTTCATGCAGCTGCTCGGCAAAACATATTTATATTATTAAGAGAAACTCACAAAGTTGGAGTTTTTAAAACAAAATAAATACTAATGACACTGACACCCTGGGTATATTCTCCCAGGGTGTGGGGATCATTCATCTTCTTTCTGTTTGGGACATCCAAGGCTTTCCCTGGTGGTCCCAAACAGAAAAAAAGTAAACTAGACCGTCCGCTCTAGTTCGGTTGGATGGTCTGATGTACTTACACAGATGGCCACAAGTTAGTCAGGCCTTTGGTGTTAGGCTTCTGCTGGCGGAGCCAGCTGAGGCACCACCATTGGCCATATCAACATTTTATTTTTATTTTCCATGCTCTCTTTACTCTTTCCTTTAACTCAATAGAAAAGAAACAGAGGACGGCATTCACCAGTCTTTTTTTTGTTGAACAAATTCAATTCATTTTCTCCAGTTACAGTACATGAAAAAAGAAAATTCAAGTAATCATTATCTGTATAGCAGGATCTAACATATATACATGATGGTGAAATAAATCACATACTGTTACATAACATCTTCACCTTGTGCCACCTTTATAATCTCGTCTCATTTGGGACCCGGCTGAACGGCCTAAGTCCTGATATAGCAACTCTTCCCATCCTACTATTACGACAATCCCTGTTCTAGGTATAGCCAGTAATACACATTTTTGAAAACTCCCCACCCCCCTCCACTGCTGACGGGCCGCCCTGGAATCTTAGAAACTTATATCTGTAAGGTTGTGACTAAAACCTAGCTTGTAGAAGCTGAAAGTGGGATGTCTGTCCAGTTTGGTGGGTATTTCGTAGAATGAGGGTGAATGGAGACCTGGAGAAGTATTGACCACGGCAATACCCATGTCTCGGCTGCGAGAGTGGGGGCTCCTATCTGGGCAGGGGACTACTGCTGGAGTGTGATGACATTTACAGAGCCTCATGGAGTGAGGGTGTCGGCCGCTTTGAAAGATTCCAACAAGAGGCCCCAGCTCATTGTGATCGGTTCCTTTCTTAGGCTTCTTTTTTCCTCTCTTCGGATAGCTATGCTTTCCGCTAGTCTCCATTTTTCCACCTCTTCCTTCCAACTGAGCAGTGTTGGGGCCACGTTGATGACTATGTAGCAGACTTAAAGAAACTGACAATTGACTGTAAGCTAGGAGCTCTCCATGATGACTTGATAAGGTATCAGTTAGTCATGCATGCCAATAACCCAGCTATACAGGAGTGATTTTGGGTTAACAGGGATTCTCCACTTGAGGACATACTAGTAATAGTACATAAGGTGTACATTTTAGGAAGATGTGTCATGGAATTAAAACAACGGGGCAAAGAACTTGATTGTATTTGTAACGTGACAGCTCGTAAAGTAGGAGAAGATCAAAAGCAAAAAAGGTTGTGTCATGGAGAAACGTATGAGTGAAGATAGGAGATGCTATCACTGCGACAACAAGGAACACCTGGCGTATTGCAAAACATGTTCTGCACTTAAGCAGAAGTGCAGCAATTGTGACATTGTGTGACATTTTGAGAAAGTGTGTAAAAAAAAAGAGGTGTGTGAAATGTATCCAGGAAGGCTCTAGTGAGAGTGATATGGAGGAAAAAATGAACAAATTGGACAGTGTTGTGAGTTTGCAAGAGAAGTCTGCCCTTAATATTAGCGAGTGTAGTGCCAAAGAAAGCATGAGTGCAACAGGACAATTGGAGGTGTTCCCCTCAGGATAGATGCGGATTCTGGATGCCCCCTTTACTATGAGGACGTATGAAAGAAAAAGGTTGTGGAAAAAATTGGTACACACTTATCACCATCTGATATTCATCCTGAGAGCTACACTGTTGAAAGAACTGATAGTTTTGGTTGCAGATGGTTGTCTTTGTCTTTTTAAGGGGCAACACAGAAGACGGGACCATCTTTCCTGGGATGGCAGGATCAAGGTAACCTACCTATTGCCCTGGACCTCAACAGTGAAGAAAAAGTGTTGGAGGAGGACGAAGGAAGCTCAGTGGGAAATGACACGTTACAAAAGTTTCCAAAGGTATTCATCAAAGGGTTGGGAGTGCTACGAGGTTTTGGGCACAATATCACGCTCAAGAGTGATGCTGTTCTTCAAGTGCATAAATTAAGGATAGTGCCAATGATGGTACGGGAGGAGGTATAGAAGGAGCTGGATGTGATTGAACCAATAGAGAGTTCGGACTGGATTTCCCCATTAGTGGTGGCAGGCAGTAGTAATGATAAAATCCGTGTCTGTGTGGACGTGAGAGACACCTGAAAAATAACATCATTATTGATCGCTTTGCCCTGCCTAAAATTACAGAGATGGTATCATGCTTGATGGGGGCGAATTGGTTCTCAACTATAGACCACTCGGCTGCGTATCAGCAGATTGCTCTCACACCAATGTCTAGGAAACTCACTGCAATTATTACATCCTTTGGGTGTTTTAAATTTAAATTAATGTAATTTGCCCTGGCATTGGCAGTGGCTCTTTTACAGTGTTTGATTCACAAGCTGTTTGGGAAAGAGATGGATGTGATATTCTTTCAGGTTGATATTTTAGTAATTGCGTAGAAAAGAACAAAGCATTATGAGAAGTGGCAGAAAGTGTTAAGTATACTGGAAATTAAGGGACTATCTGTAGAGGTTAACAAGTGCACATTTGCGGAGAGGACTGTGACTTTCTTGGGGCATGTGATTAGTGAGGAGGGGGTGAAATCTAAGTCATCGTTGATCAATGCTTATACATGGTGCCCCAGCTCCTGCGCGCAAGTATCAGGTCAGGTCATCCCTGGGGATGGCTAAGTATTGCACGAAATATATTCCTAATGTTGTGGACAAAGTGTAGCACATGTGGAATCAAGTGTGACATAGGAAGAGTACCTAATTTGAGTAGTTTTAAACCTGGGATTGATTGTTCCCTAACAACGTATGTGAGTAACAAAGGGTTAGGGGTAGTTTTAGCACAGAGGGATGCCAGGGGTAATGAGTGCATTATCCTTCATGCGTTCAGATACTTGTCGCCAGATAAAGAGAAGAGGCCCATTATTGAAAAGGATGCACTAGCATGTGCATGGGCCCTTTAACATTTTCATGCCTTTGTATGGGGTAGACCAGTCACCATCCAGTGCGGCCACAAGCCTTTAAGTAAATTACTGACTACAGAGGGGAGTGTTACTGCATCTGCCAGGATTGCAAGGTTGTCAATGAGGATGAAGGATTACATTTATCTTGTAGTGTTTGTTCCTAGTAAGTACAATAGGGCGTCAGATTGTCTATCCAGGATGCCTTGCCCTGTAGAAAAATGTGAAGACGATCCATAGAATGACTTTAAGATTGTATCGTTACATGGCTATGGCCTTCTGGCTATTAAAAAGTAGGATTGGGAGAAGGAGCAGAAGGAAGATAATGTACTGCAGATGCTTCTGCAGAATATGGCTGAGGGATGGCCAAGAAGGAGCAATTATCTATAGGGTGCAGACCTTTTTTAGGAAATTAGATAGGAGCTGATTGTAGGCAAATAGGTACGGATCGCGCTCTCTTTCCTTTGCGGAGCTACGCTTGCGACCAATAATCAAATCCGATTCCACCAACACGACGAGCCTCCCCAGAGCGGAGACTAGCCCTCAGATGGCGACCATGATGTAGATATCGGCAATTTCCTCAGCAATATAGCCTACCATTGTTGCTGCGCTGCTGAGCTCATCTCAGCCCTTTCCATGACAACAAGCCGGGGTGCAATATGCCGACATGATCTTTGCTGCGAACTGAGAGAGAGGGAGATGGCGGTGAGACATTGTGGTTTTTAAAAGTGTGTAGGCTGTCTGACCCAGGTGGTAGAGAACCCTTGCACGGTTGTCTCCAGTCAAAGCTCCCTGCCCAACAGACCGGCTGCACCATCGCTGACCAACAGAGGCAATTCAATACAGTACTTTTGAATTGTAGCCACGCTAAACTGAAACTCCACAGCTCACCCAATCGTCCTCTGCCTGTCTGTTTTGGACTGTTAGAAGGATGTTCACTACTGTGAGTTAGGTAATTAATACACAGTTAATTAAATGGCCAAAAATCTGGTTTACTGCATGATGTACATGTTGTCTCATGGAATTCATCTCATCGTTTATTTAGGGCATTTGTCAGTAAAATTTAGATGTCTTTCTGCATGATTCTTCAAATGAATTGAAACATTGGAAGAGTAGCGCATTTTGTCAGGCTCCGAAATATCTCTTCATCCACTTGCCTTTGCAACTAAGATTTAATGAGGTCATAGGATGTGACCTCTTTACTTGACCCAAGTAGAAAGCAAGTTAACTCATTCTTATTAATATTTGCATTCACCGACGCTGCTTTGATAGAATTATCACGTTGCCCCCTGGGCGGAATCCATAACTGTTTGAACTTATCACGGAACTAGAGTTACGTTTGGTTGATGCCCGGTGGAGCTTTTATATATAGCCATAGAGGAACTTGACTCTAGTGCAATCCCTGGGATAGCACCTATCCAGCTGGATATCAGACAATGTCTTCTTCCTCATCTCCCCGTTATTCTTGCTTCCCTCCCTGCATCGATCTTGATTTTCTATGTTTATTGAATGCACTAGCAACGGACCTAACTGTAATGTAACTGTAACTGATGTCATGCTGTAACTTGTCCTAATCCTCATGTAAAGCGCTCTGATACCCACGGGTCTAGCCTGGACTTCCTCGTCTCCTCGCTGTGTCTCCTACCCCCTACCCATACTCTTTCCTCCTTCATTCTTTGCTTGCCTCCCCTATTCCTTTCCTCTCTCCCCTGAATCTCTCTCCCCTGCTTGCTTTGTTTATTCTTTTGCCTATGCTCCGCCCAATCTCCCTTCCCGTCGCCCTTTTTACACTACCCCCTTACCCTTCTGCACGCCATGAACCAACGGATGTAACTCGTAATTGCCGTACCTTTTGTAACAATGTGTAACTTGTAACCGATGTAACCCTACCAACCTGACTCCCCAAAATGGCCCCCTATTGTATGCCCTTGTCCAAAGCACTCCAACTCCCCTTGTTGGGGATGGATCCAGCATTTTTGCCCTGGAGTCTCAGAGACCCTTCTGAGAGGGTCCACAGTGACAAGGGGGTCACACATAGTGGAGGGCTGGGATTGATCCCCTTACCACTGGGAACCGTCTCCTACCCTGCCGGAAGTCGGACACTGTGTTCACCCTGGGTTTTTCTACCCCCTCCCCCTCCTCTTCCCTCCCTCATTCTTCTAAGTGTGCCCGTGACCTAAGCACTCCTCTCCCCTTGTTGGAGAGGTATCCCGCACCTATGCCCTGGATTCTCAGCGTCCCCGCTGAGAGAGTCCACCGTGACAAGGGAATCACACTAAATGGAAGACTGGGAATGTTCCCTTTACCGCAGGGAGCTGCCTCCCACCCAGCCGGACATCAGACACAGTTACTTCCTCCTCGCCTCGCTGTGTCTCCTACCCCCACCTCTTCCCTCCTTCATTCTATGCTTGCCTCCCCTATTCCTTTTCTTTCTCCCTTGAATCGCTCTCCCACTGCCTGCTTTGTTTATCCTTGTGCCTTTTCTCCGCTTAATCTCCCTCCCTGTCACCCTGTTACATTATCCCCTCACCCTTCTACACGCCATGAACCAACGGATGCAACTTGTAATTGATGTACCTTCTGTAACGATGTGTAACTTGTAACCTATGTAACTCTCCTCATGTAAAGTGCTCTGATACCTCCGGGTCTAGCCAGCGCTATATAATACTCAAGTAAATAAATAAATAAAAATAAATTTTGGTATTGTGAAAACCAAATCAATTGTCAAGGATTTATTTTGGTGGCTGGGAGTGGATACGTTGGTGGAAAGGTTTGTCAGGACCTGTGGAACTAGTTCTTCTGCTGACAAACCTTTACATACTTTAAGACCACCCATGAGTGAATGTCTTATTCTGAAGAAACCTTTTGAGTGTGTGGCAGTAGACTTGTTGGGGACTTGCAGCAGTATGCGAGTGTTTTAAGGGATCTTTTCTCCAAATGGCTGGTGGGAGATATAGTGGAAAGAGCTGATACAGCCACAGTTTTAAATTTCTGGGATAGGGCCTTTTGGTCGGAAGGGATTCCTGCTGTAATGTTGAGCGACAATGATGTGCAATTTGTTTCGAATGCAGCAAAAATGTATTTTGAGAGGGCATGTGTGAGACACAAAACTACATAGATTTATAATCCCAGAGGGAATAGCACTGTGGAAAGGTTTAACCGGGGGATCAGGGGGGTTATTTAGAGTGCAGTGGGCTGATTGAACAGGTTTTTCCCCATTTGTAGTTATGAGAGGAAGGAGGCCCAAGTGTAAGTTCACTCCAGCGAGCTGCGGGACAGTACTGTGGAGCAGTTGTCACCGAACAAGGTAAAAACATATTGGAAGTGACACACATGAGGAGCAAATCTTACTACGATATTGCCTGTGCAGTTAAACCAGTTCATGTACAAGTTGGTGATTGGGAATCTGTGAACAAACCTAATAAAGTGTCAAAGGGTGAAAGTAAATTTTCGCACCAGAACAGGTGGTGGAAACTTTGCAGAATGCAGCCAGACTGAGTGGTAAAGTGTGGAACTTTAAGCATGTGGCTTTAGGTTCAAGGGATCCGCGGAAGGACTGTGATGTGGAAGCAGTGAGTGATAGTAGGGATTCCTTTCGGCTGGGAGACATGTTTGAGTTTGCAGAAGAACACTCAACAGCACTGGTTAGTGGAATGGAGGCACCGGTTGGTGGAATGGAGGAGACTCCATGCACGTCCAGGTCAGTCTCAGTAGAGCATAGTATGGGAGGTGATATAGGATCTAAGGAGAGTGTTCAGGAATCAGAAACTTTGGAGTCAGAATGTGATGGGGTGCAGAAACCAACAGCTGTTGTGTCAGACTGTGGGAAAAGTAGAGGGAATTATCGGGGTGTTAAGAAGGATTAAGTTGCAGGTTAGTCACTTAAGTATTTCACATGTTACGATTGTAGTCGTAGTTTATTGTTTTCTTTTCTCTCTATATATAGTTCTGGGTTTTTTCTCCCTCCCTGGGTGTTATATTTCTTCAATTATTGTAATGATGTATTTATACTTAAGGCATGTTATGACATAGACAGGTGACACAGACTTGTTCCACTGCCGAGCATCCTATGGTGACAGTTGCTGTGGCAGAGGAGCTTGTGGGACCTGTTTCCTGTATGCCCTGAGCTTAACCATTAAAGAAGCATGGTATGCGTTCTGGTTGCCAGCCTCGCGATGTACTGTGTGCAGGAAAGTAACACACTGCACCTTCTTACTAGGCTTGTCGGCTTCCTCCAATATACATAGCTGGAGGTAGAGAATCAATCAATTAGGTAAGCCAGAGGGGTTGCAGCAGAAGCCAGGGGTGAACCAGACAGAACAGGATATGATCTTTTCTTTCAACCTGATTGGTAGTAAGATTCCTAAGAAGCCCACGGAAGTGGCAGTCCTCCCCTTGGATTATTTGTTTAGCAGAGAAGCAAACGGCTCCCCCAACTAAGATGCACAATTCTTCTTTACTGGATGCGGAGGGCATCAAAAGACGGGTCCCTACCAATGCTTCTTCATTTTGATGTTCACATTTAATTCTTACCAGCCCTTTACTGTACTGCTGCAGCGGAAGAGAATTTACTGTTATGCAGAAACCATAGAATTTTACTTCCTAGACAATGTGTTTAAATGCAAACTAACGAGAGACTTTGCCTCCCTCACCACGGCGCTTATGCGAACTGATCTCTCCTCTGAGAGAGAGATATGGAACTCATGGACCTACTACTAACAGCTGCGATTAAACTTGTACTAACCAACTGGAAAGACACTAGCAAAACTAGCTACAAGGTTTGGATTAACTGGGTCACTTACCTCAGAGGAGCGGACCGCATGGCACTGCATCACTCCCCCTGGAAAGCGTCATCAAGGGGACTAAGGGAGGCTCTGGACAGGTCCCTAGATCCCTATGAGCCTCCATAGAAAAACGACCCTAACAACTAATGCAACGACTAACGGCTCAAAGCCACAGCACAAGTATGAACAGGGTGGACTCAAACATTAGACCAATAATCTCGCGGTTGAGATAAAACGATTGGCAGTTGATATATCGGTTATTAATGTTAAGCAAATAATGTATACTTCTCTATTTGCCTGTCCTATCCTCTCTCTCTCTCTCATTACTAACTTTTCTGTCCCTTCCTCCTTATACCTATTTCTCTATCAAAATCTAACCAGCAAGGGGGTAACCGCATAAGCAGCGCCGTACTAAGGATCTTTGCCAGCTGTGGTCAACCCTGAAGCAGTATTTGTGATTGTATAAAATATATCAAAATAAATAAAAAAAATAAAAATAAAAAAAAAAATAAATAATAAAAAAAAAATCTCGGGCATACATTGAAGTCTTCACGAAGACATGAACAAGAGCGAGGTTCAGAATCCTATGCCAATCTCTTTATCTTGCTTCTGCATTCTCTTTGTCTGTTGAGAACGTTACAAGTGCCTCGATGTTTACCCATTCCTTTGTCTAGATCAGGGTTCTCCAAAGTCAGTTCTGGAGGGCTGGATCCGTGCCAGATTTTTATGATAGCTACATTTATCTAAATGGGGATATGCCACAAATCCTTCATGAATCCCTCCAGGACCGACTTTGGAGAACCCCACACCACAAACTCAATGCCGCTCATTTAACTCTACACAATTCCGTGTTCTGTTTTTAAATCAACAAAATCATTTTATTTCTATCAAGGTTTCCTAGCGATAAGGGTATAAAAGAAAGACAAAAAAAGGAGAGAAAGACAAGGTCCCTTAGCTCAAAGAGGATAAAGAAAACCAGAGAAAAGCAATGTCAAGACTGAGAGGAAGATAACAGACTGGATGATACTGGATGATAAGTGAAAGAGGCAGAGTGAGAGGAAGGAGTAGGAGACGGTGAGAATGGGAACAGCTGAAAATAAAGAGCTGGGGGTAGAGTCGTTTGGCTTTGTTCTATAAAGTTTGAGCTCATGCAGTGTAAACCACACATCATCCCATGGGAATGCTTGCATCGCTGCTGTGGAGGAGTGACGGTATTTGTTTAATGAACTCATTAAAGCAATAAAACAAAACCAGCATTCCAGGCCAGGGCGACCTATTAAGGGAAAGAAAAACAATTAATGTAGTGTCTGCCTTAGTGTTTGGGTTTCTTTACATCACTGCCTTCCACCCGCCCCTTTCAAGCATCAGGCAGTACAGCATGTCTTAGCCATGGGACATCTATCACAGCGTTTTTATTTTTCTTGAACTCACAAATCTGTTATGTCGATTTTCTGATTGTTTGTTTGCATAAAGAGGGGCGCGCTGGTGAGCCTTTTGCAGAAATGATCCGCATTTGCCATTTTATAACATGACGAAAATTCTTGGTAAAGATCGACTGTAATTAATCCCGCTGTCAGCAAAATATTGGTTTTGGCCAAACTTCAGGGAACAGGGCAGCTCTGCTAATAATAAGGTACTTACTGTAAACTTCTACAAGAGCAAACAACATTGGAAGCTTGTTTTAGACGAACCTCCACATGGCTGTGAAAATAAACAAGCATTTACAATGCAATGGTCTCGGCAATATTATAGGTAGAGCTATTGGTATTGCTCATTATTTTTTTATCATTATTGTATCCCTAAATAAATGGCATTGTCATTTCTATTGGCATTAGCTTTTTTTTTTGCATATGTGATACCTATTGCATTAGCAGAGAGAGAGTGAGGTAGTGAGATAGAGAGAGAGAGTGAGGTATTGAAATAGAGAGTGAGGTAGTGAGAGAGTGAGGTAGATAGAGAGTGAGGTAGTGAGATAGAGAGTGAGGTAGTGAGATAGAGAGAGTGAGGTAGTGAAAGAGTGAGGGAGAGGGATGTTGTGAGGTAGTGATATATAAGCATAGAGTGATGTTGTGATGTAGTGAGAGAGAGAGAGGTAGTGAAAGAGAGTGAAAGTGAGTTAGTGAGATAGAAAGAGTGAGGTAGTGAGATAGAGTGATTGAGGTAGTGAGTGAGAGAGAGTGAAGTGGTGAGGTTGTGAGCTAGAGAGTGAGGTAGTGATGTTTTGAGAGAGAGAAGTTGTGAGATAGTGAGGTAGTGAGATAGAGTGGAGTAGTGAGGTAGAGAGAGTTATGTAGTGAGAGAGAGTGAGGTAGTGAAACAGTGATGTAGTGAGGGAGAGGCATGTTGTGAGGTAGTGAGATGTAAGCAGAGTGGTGTTGTGATGTAGTGAGATAGAGAGAGGTAGTGAAAGAGACAGTGGTGTATACCATGTGCATCAATATCACTTCCACGTTCATTCATACTGTTATCTGTGTAGTCTTTGCCATCGATTTGCTATGACCTTATTTTAATAAAGCAAGCACCCTCAGTTTACCCTTCCAGTACATCTCTGTTGCTTGTTTTAAGGCGTTACCCACATATTTGGTCTCTGCATCCTGTGTTCTGGTTTTAGTATCATCTTGTATTTGTGCAGCCTATGCCATACTTTTAGCCACTTGAAGACTCTCTGCACTTGCCTTGATGCGTTTGCCCTTATATGTTTCCTGTGTCCTGGTTTTACTGTCCTATTGTTTTGTGCAGTCCGTTTCTTGGTTTCACTACCACTGTCTCTGTGCAGTCGGTACCCTAGTTGTACTCCCTTGTTGCATGTGCACTGGCTCTGGTATCATTTTACTATTTATTTCGCCTGTGCATTGGTTTTCACTATCATCCCGTTTCTCTACAGACGGTGTCCTGATGTTACTCTGTATTGCATCTGCTCTGGTCCTGGTATGGTTTTACCCACCTGTGCAGGCTGTGTTTTGGTTTTCACTATCTTCTTGTCTATGTACAGCCGGTGTCCCGATTTTACCCTTGTATTGCATCTGCACTGTTCCTAACGTGGCTTTACCCTCGTGAATGTCTGTGTAGCCTCCGTGTCCGGATTTTACCCTCGTATTACATCTGCACTGGCCACGGGTTGTCTTTACCATCTTGTTTGTCTGTGCCACTGGAATGAGGTGCCGCATCCTGCACGTTCCTCTTTGCGTTTTGACGTAATCCAGTAAGGTATTCTGCTAGAGCATGTGTGGCTTTACAGTGCAGTGTGTTCCCTTATGGGATGTGATATGTCTAGGTCTCAATCAATTAATGTGTGTTTGGTGATCTAAAACATTTAATATGACTAGTACTATGCAAATGATCTGAGGAAGAAAAATTTGGTGTGGAAAAAAATATCAAATTACTATTCAATTCCTTCACTAGTGGGTGTATAATTTGATTGTTCGATAAATCAAGTACAGTGCAAACGTGGGCAGATTATTATCAATTTGTTTCCATGCTGTCAGCGGTTGCAGATATGCAATGTTCATTTCCTAACCCTGAACACATTTTTTTAAACTGGGCTAAATGCGTCTGTTAATTTGAACAGGAGAATGCTATGTCAGCCAAAGTGTCTTAGGCACCTGAGAGCCCGGTGAGGGAGACCTGCGAGAAACACCGTACTGCCCAGGTGGAGAGTAATCCGGGGGTGGGGACAAGTTGCGATACGAGGGAGACAGGAGTCTATGAGGAGGAGAGAGGGGCCTGCGGGATCCAGGGGGAGAGAGGGGCCTGCGGGATCCTGGGGAGAAAGGTCGCCGGGGAGGAGACGAAGGTCTGCGACCCCCAGGAGAAAGGGGATCGTTCGCCTTTAATGATCTCTGTTGTTGTTGCGCCAAGCTGGCGACATATACACCCGATTCGCCGTTTGCTACCGCCTATCATCTGCGGATTCGTGACCTCCCCCCTCGGGCACGACTCATGCCCTGCTGTCACTGCATTTACCGGGAACACGAAGGACAACTGATTCAAAAGCCAAGCACGCTGTAACCAGGAATTCTGTGGCGGGGCAGATCAAATAAATTATGCTGGAGGGTTGACTAAATTATGTACCAAGAAAAGGTCAATTATGTGATCCTAAAGTATTACTGCATAATTTGTCACTTTTTTTATGCAAGCTAACACTGTCTGGGCAAAGTTCACACTTCATTAATACCAGTTTAACAACCAAATACAGTAATAAGTGACTGAAAGATGACCAGTCAACCTTTTCAAAGGGCTTTCCACAAAATTAAATACTTGAGACCAGCATCAGCAAAATGAAGAAAATACAAAGACACACATGGAGACACAGATGCACACACACAGCCACAGAGATAAAGCCCACAACATTGTCTACATGTACTGTTCTCTCTTAAAACATCTTAACTGGTTTACATGATTGGCCGCCTACTTGGATTCAGTTATTACATATATACGTTTGTTCAAAATGATTACCTTATCTATGTGTAATTTTATACACTACATGTTCCACTGGAGTAGACGTTCTTTTAGGACACCTGTAACTGTTGCCACGTTGTTTTATGACCAATCACACTTATGTACGCCTACTTGAACATCAAACTTGAGTGTACAAGCATTTCTAATTTTACTTTGCTTACTGTGTTGAACCCGAGTTCATACATAGTGTTTTATTACTGCTTCACTTGATTTATCAGACTGTTGAATACACCATGTTTTGGAGGTCCTCTTAGAATAATGTCGGCACGCGTCAGTGCCAGCTTTCCTGACGCGCATACTCGCCCCTGTGATTGTAACATCACCCGAGCAGACTTTCATTCTTGACTTTTTGAACCATGGTAGTAGCGCCGCTCAATGGCCAATCAGACACACGTATGACCAATTCAACATAATTTACTTTGATCTGCATGTTTTTCATAACTTTTTATTTATACATAGTAACGCTGTGTATTTTCTGGTGGACCTTTGTTTTTGGAGGCCCCATTTTTTAATGCCAAAACACCTCAGCATCAACTTTCCTGACATATCCAATCACCTCCGTGATTTCGCAACCTACGGTGTCACAGCGAGCAGCATCTAGCTGCTGCTACCGGCCGTGTATGCTACATGCGTGCACGTTTTGGCATAAGCGGCTCAGGTGAAGTATTTCACTGCGGTCCCTGCTGTCTCATTCAAGACTGCTAAGGAGCGTGCAGGTTAAATCAGGTAAGCGGGCTCACAGGCACCGTTTTCAGTTTCTTCAACCTACTTCTAGTATTCTACTGATCACTGCCACGTTTTCCTCCTATGATTCGTGTCTGGCCCACAGGAGGAGAGAGGGGCCTGCGGGATCCAGGGGGAGAGAGGGGCCTGCGGGATCCTGGGGAGAAAGGTCGCCGGGGAGGAGACGGAGGTCTGCGACCCCCAGGAGAAAGGGGATCGTTCGCCTTTAATGATCTCTGTTGTCCTTGCGCCAAGCTGGCGACATATACACCCGATTCGCCGTTTGCTACCGCCTCTCATCTGCGGATTCGTGACCTCCCCCCTCGGGCACGAGAGTGCACTCACCCGTCTACTGCTCTCCGGCTCTCGGTGGTATCTTGCTGAAGGGGGCGAAGGGTACCTTCGGGAGCGCGGGGAGGGAGACCTACGAAATGAGCCGTAATGCCTGGAGGTCTTAGGCATCTGAGAGCCCGGTGAGGGAGACCTGCGGGAAACACCATACTGCCCAGGTGGAGAGTAATCCGGGGGTGGGGACAAGTTGCGATACGAGGGAGACAGGAGTCTATGAGGAGGAGAGAGAGGGCCCCCACCCCCTCCAGCCTAAGCCCTGACGGCGCCGGACGGATGGATCCTCACGGCCAGACGACAGTAAAGAAATGGCGGATCGAAGCTTCGAAACTTTTTCGGATTCGGGGGCGTGTTCCTGCTGTTCTAAAAGGGCGTGGCTAAAAAGTGGAAAGAACAGCAAGGAACACGCCCCCGAATCTGAAAAAGACGGAGCCTATTTGGAGGGACGGCTCTCTCCTCCAATGGCTGGCCTCCGTTTAGGAAGCCAGCCAATGGAGGAGAAGCAAAAAGAGAGGCGGGCTAAATAGCCACTCTAGAAAACATTAAATCTTCCGACTTCCGGTTCTGCCTTCGGCAGACCGGTAGTCCTCGACCTAAAAACGTAGTGTTTGAGTGTCCCCCTCTGTGGCCTTACGCCTCTTGGCTTCTCTATTCTGTAACAGCTTTTTATTCCTCTGTTTCCAAACATATTTAATATTGTGCATTAAAACAAGATGTCATTAATGAGATCTTTGCTAAAATGTTTAGGGAGCAGTAAGGGATATACTGATATCTATAAAAACGCTATTGTGTATTATTTGTCTCTGCATGGATTATGTGTCTTTTCAGCATTATACCCGTTTTACCTGGTAGATGTCCTTTGCATGGTAGCTTAATTGTTTTATCATCTGCATAAGTGATTACATGAGACGCTTAACATTGATTTGGTGTTGGCAGAGGAATAGGATATTATCTATCAGGTGATATTTTGACAGGCACCACATCTGGTTTGGCAGATGTCCCAACCAATCCAGCAAAGGTCACCACTCTCAGCATCTGTGCCCCTTCCAATGGAAGTTTCATCCCAAAGTTGCTGCCTTTTTGCTTGAATCTACATCACGTCCAGGCTACGCCATCTTATGAGGAGTCTGCATTCAATTCCGAGTCTGTCATTTTGTGGGATGTCTGCACCTATTAGAAACAGACGTTTACGGCAGTCAATGCCCTGGGCCACCACTGTCTTCCCTATTGGTAATGTAAATTGAGTAAGAAGGTGGTGTTGGAGGAGCACATGTGGCAGCGGTTCAGGTAAAATAAAATGCTGCAAGGATTATGGACAGAAATTATGGAAGGTGGGCTGCCCTCCTCCACCATCCAGCAGTGAGGCTGATAACATAAGTGCTACCCTAGGGAACTTAAATCTAGTCTGACAAATTATTTCCCCATGGATATCTGCTGGAGAGTTATTACCCTTCTCAGTGCCTGCTAATATGATCTCAGGCTCATAATAGATGTTAGAGTCCTGATGATGATCCTTTGTATTGGAGGAGGATTGAAACACTGTCGACTGGTTGTACCGCAGACCTACTTTTCAATTTAGTATGATTTGTTACGAGGGGCTGTGTTGTATTTTGACACACGAGATGATCACATATGTGTGAAAAGCTGTGGAATGTCTCTGGTAAAGAGATAGGACTAATACAATATGCCAAGCCAGTTGAGATCAGAGTAAAACTGAATGTTGTTTACTCTAGAACTAAACAGTACAAACTTTCAAGAGAAGCATAATTAGGAGTTAAATATGGCACAGAGAAAACGATAGAGCAGGGAATTGTTCGGGAAGTGCTTGGTACCCTTACAAATCTCCTGTGAAGGGGATAAAGAAACAGATCAGTAAATGAAGAATATTGCAGGATTAATCAAAGATAAAAAAAATAGTAATTCCATGTTGTTTGGTTGTACCAAATACATCAGTAATCCTGTTTCAAATCCCAACCCGCACACCCTCCGGTATCCGGCTGCCCACCCACATACCCTCACTTCCTCTGTGTTGCCTTCTGCCTTTCCCTCCAACCCCACATGCAATAAAAGCAAAGTACTATGATGCAGACAGTGATGGCCACGTTATAGCGCATGTTTTTTACTTTTGTTTGTGTTGCCCCCCACACGCCCATCCTTCATCTCGCCTCATGTCCCACCCACAAACCCCACCAGCAATTAAAAAACAGTGCCATGTTGAAACCAGCGCAAGCATTGTCATAACACTCTTTTTATTTTTAACTCTCAACCATGCAGCACATCATCTGGGCTGCTTTCCAACATGGCTAAACAAAATTCACAAAGCCAATTGCTCTTGTGGGTGAGACCTATTGGCTTTGCAAGTTTGTTTAAACAAGCATTTGGAAAGCCAATAGTTTTGGATTAGTCTTAGGGAAATTGTTTGATGATAGTTTGGTGACTATGGACCTGATATAGATATTTGCGGATGTTTTACTCCGTCACAACGGTGATGGATATCTCGTCCAACGAAATATAAATCCCATTATATCCTATGGGATTTATATTTCGGCAGAATATCTGTCACCATTGTGACGGAGTAACCCATCTGTTGAGATCTAAATCAAGCCCTATGTGTGTGCTGCTCTCACCTGTCCTAGAATGCAACTCCAAAAAATGGAGAAACATTTGTGACTACAACAATATAAGTTGGGTCTCTTTGCTGAACAGACTGCATTAGCAGTGTTAAAATGTATTTTCAGAGAAAAGCATCATGGAAAGGAGTCAGAAGATGAATATTGCATTGTAATGCCTCAATTACAAATAACTTTTGGCAGAAAAACCATATTTGCCACAATCAAGGGTGGTAGCGCCACTTATCACATGCAGTGTAATTTAGTACACAGGCAGCCAGGCGGGCCTGCTGATGGCAGAGTGGCGGTAGGTTTCATCTATTCAGATGGTGGTAGCTCTTATGTCTCAAGGTCTTGGGGTTCACCATATTGAATTTCAGGCTTATGCTTTGCATTTCAATGCATGCACTGAATCATTGCAGGAAACTCCAAGCATTTCTAAGAGATTCATGCAGCCCTGTTGTTGGAGGCTACCAAGCAGGCCCACTGTACCACTGTACCATTCTATGGAGCAGAACATCTGCATGATAGTAGCACTACTGCCATTTTTATGTCCTCCTTTGCCACACCTTTCAGCTCAGTCACTTACTTGTGAGCAAAGCATGCTGGTGAAAGCGGCGGATTGTTGCTGGGACTTAGTGGGTGAAGTAATCAGGTGTTGGCCGTTCCTCTGCAGAGGTTTAAAGTTCAGCCTAAATATTAGTGATCATATTATGAAGGAGCAAGAGACATGCATACAAGAAAGTCAGTTACTTCGCATAGTATTACATCGAGAGTAATGGCATTGCAGTGGTTGAATCAGGAGTCTTTACATCAGGAGGTAGATTTTGTTTTTAAACAATACCTTTAAATTAATCTGCACACAATTTTCCAAAGAAAAAGTTCATCCACTTTGGCACCTTCATGCAAAGTTTTGCGCTGATCTGTCAAGTGAGGGACAAAATAAGTTGCTCCCAAAACATTGATTTCCCATTTTAATTTCCATGGACAACTTTGTACTCCTATACAGGAGAAAATTGGCTAAATGAAATGACACTACATTTGGTAGAAAGTTAGAACCACGTTCAGAAAGTGTGCTATTAATAATTTGGTGTAAATCAGTTCAGTACTGTTCGAAAAATTACCATTTAAAAAGGTGCCTGGTGGGCTTGAAGGGATTAACCACCAGAAAAAGGTTAGTTATATCAGGACCATTGGTGTCCAGAAATGCTTTGATTGATCAAATTGAAGGGGATTGGTCAATCCTGATTGGCTGCCATAACATGAATAATATGTTACGGCAACCATTTTTGGATCCGGGGCATGGTCCCTGTGTCTTGAAAATAAATTAAAAAGAGCCTACGAGGGGGCAGGGTGAGTACATCCTGACCCACTGGGACAAGGGACTGGCTGGCCACAACATGGACAACATGATGTGCTAGCCATTAAAAGACTCAAAGACATTGTAAAGAAAGCCAGTTTTTGATGGGTCACAAAAAAGAAAACATATGAAGGGTGATTTTAGTCACAATGTCAATTGTTTATTGGTGGCACCATGCACATTTTAATAATTTTAGTGCATTCTAAAGTGACCTAACCCTGTGAAAAACGCTGATCCTCTGCTGGGATTTGATGAACCACATTTGACAGAAAAACGTTTTCTCTTATGATTTTCTGCTAGAGTTATATAAGGTGCTCCAGGAGCTAAAATGGGAACATATTTTCTGTAAGTGCTCCCTATCCTTCTCGGCATAGTGAGAACAAAGTCTAATATTCTGAGAAGAATATGTGCTTCCAAGAGCAGCTGCAGACTGTCAGTAATGCCCCAGTGTTCTACTGCAGCCTCACCACAGTGTTGTAATGACAAACTGGAGTGCTAACATTCTGTATTGATGACAAAAGAGTGGGACACCTGAATGCCATCTTGATGGAATCCTAACTATAAAACTGAAAGCATTTCCTACAGTGGTTACTGCAGTAAATTAAGAAATAAGGGGGGTCTTTTTGTCATAGAAAATATGATTAGTGCTCTAGAAAGCTAGAATCAGGACACTTTTTCTATGAGTTGTCAATACCTTCCTCATCCATGTTAGTAAAACATTTAACATACAGAGTGAGACATGTACATCTAACACCAGCAGCAGTCTATAATTTAACTCCCTTCTAATCAACTGCAGCTTCACCACAGAGTTCCAAAGAACAATTAGAGTGCTAATATTGTGTATGCATGACAAAAGTGAGGCACTCCTCAATGATATTTTGTTGGCCTAACAGCTGTTGAATTGAAAGCTTTTCCTCAGGATTAGTCTGAAGTAAATTAGTATTGAGATGTTAATGCAGGTGTGAAACCAATGGGTTAGAAAAGTGAGTTCAGTTATGGGTTTTTAGTAATTTGCAGATTAATGAATTTTTAAAGGGAGTACAAATAGCTAAAGAGGGAGATGTTTACATAAGTACAGCATCCCATTTTCATATCTCTTTACTCACCCTGCTCATCTTTGCAGTCGCTTAACAGCTCCCTAATTTTAAAACAGTAAACATTTGGGTAGACAGCCTTTGTGTGCATCAGTGGTGGACACCCACAGAGGGACACCGGTGTAGGATGGTTACTCCCCCAGGGTCAACTTCCACTCCAGGTGTTGGCCATCTACTGTGGGTTGGGTGCAGGGACTGGTCTTGAGACCAAGCCCTGTGACCAGCCTCCACTGCACACAGCCATGCACAGTGCAAATTAGGTGCCAGCATAAGGTTCGGCCCAGGGACTGATCATGATACCAGGCCCTTCACCCAACCCCACTGCTCAACGCACTAGCTTGGGCACTGGGCCAATTTAGAATATGATTAAAAAAACACAGATATTCCCAATGTTATCTGTAATTAGAAAAGCTTTTTGAGAATCTAAGCAATTGTTTGATTGCTTGAACCCCAGATCAACCGAAAAATTATCGAAAATAAAGGGGCATATTTACAAGGGCTTTATCTCCGCTGTTTTGGCTTACAAAGCCAAAAATGCAGAGATAAAACCAGCACCCTATTTACAAGAGGGTGCTAACATGCATAATCGCATGTTAGCACCCTTTTTCCCAACGCCTCACTTTGTATCTCCAATGAGATGCAAAGTGAGCGTTACTGGGCGTACCCAAGATGGACTACCTTGCAAATATCGTTGATGTTTACATCGCGATATTTACAAGGCAGCCCACATGATTTTAGCACACATTAGATTTTGGCGAAAACGGCAGTTTTCGCCAAATCCTAACGTCTGCTAAAATCCTGACTTAGCCATCCCTAACATAGGGGGTGGATAATACTGATAAGACCCTGTGGGTCGTATCAGCAAGGTTATCGCCCTTTTGCAGGGAACATCGCTGGAAAACTAGCGATGTTCCCTGCAAAAGGGCAATAACCTCGCTATCTCTGGAATTGTTATCGCCCTGGAGTAACGCGTTGTTAATAACGCGCTACCAGGGCGATAAATACCAGAGATAGCCTGCGATAATATATTTATCGCTAAGCATGGCCAGTGATAATTGTCGCTGGCCGTTGTTAATATGCCCCTTAATGACTATTTACTGTGACAGTAGGGGAATGTTTAGGAGACTCAAGGGTTGTGGCAGACTGCAGGTCTTCAGGCGATCTCTTGCATTTATTGGCCCTGGGCTGTTCATGTTGGTTGGACTCTAAAAAGCTTCTCAAGCTATACATGGGTAAAGACTTGAGTTAAGAGTACCAACTGCAATAGACTGGCTGTGCGCAGTGCTACCTTTGATTTGGTTAGTACCAGTCACTCGCCCCCCTTAAAACAAAAGGGGAAACGCCAGTGTTGTATTCGGAGTAGTCCTTAATGCCCACGACATGTCGCTATCAATCTCCTTCCAATT
This sequence comes from Triturus cristatus, assembly GCF_964204655.1. Taxonomy (NCBI): domain Eukaryota; kingdom Metazoa; phylum Chordata; class Amphibia; order Caudata; family Salamandridae; genus Triturus; species Triturus cristatus. The sequence continues at coordinate 255,485,830 of NC_140581.1, read as the reverse complement.
CAATTTGTTAATGAAAGGCAACTGCAACTGCCCCTTCAAAGTACGATCAAACCACTCGCCCAACCCATTACTTCTGGGCTGCTTAAGATCACAAAGATCATTGCACAAACAAAGTGATTTGTCACGTGTGCGTGTCAACACGACTGGATAAAGCCAATCAGACCTCTCAATAGGTTCAACTATGCCCATTTTACATAACTTCTTCAATTCTTTAGATAACTCTTCCCTAAGACACAATGGTACATAGAGAACTATATATCACACTGTAAAGGCTCCCTCCCATAACACAATCTTGTGTTGGAAGCCAGTGAGTTTCCCCAAAGATTCTGTGAAAACTTCAGGAGATTCTTTGACCCACTGCTCAATCACTCTTGAATTCATTTCTTAAATTGCACTGATGGTACAAAACCTCTCTAGATATGACTTTATCAGGATGATTGGGATCGAAAAGTATGTCCAGATCACCATGGTCATCCCACCCCAATAAAGTTGATCCTTGTTTTGCAATGTAGACATTACAAACAGCACTCTTCAAATGTTTTGGTGGCCTGAAACTTGCCAATAATTTGAATTTGCTTTCCACCATAAGCAAACAATTTCACTGCCGGATTGTTCAAAGAGAATGGTTGGAACCTCTTAAAAGTGTTGAGACTAATCAATATAAACGGCGAAACAGAATCTCTTCCCCCCTCACAACATATGTACATGCTCCAAACCACCATCAATACCATCTACCTGTTCTTCCATGCACAACACCACATCACCTGTCACATCTGTCTCCTCTTATTTTTCCACATTGGACACTGCCACTTTCTGCGAACCCTTCACCTGACACGCTCTAGCAAAATGACCCTTTCGGTTACTTCTGAAACAAGTAGAATGAATTGCAGTACAATTCTAGGCCGACCCTACACGACTTTGGCTCCCAAACCTAAAAGAAAAAACAGTATTATTATGGTATCTAGACAACAGTCTGTTCTAGTTTACCTTTTCTTCTGGACATCCTTACGAAAGTCCTTCCGTCACGTTGCACTCTGACGTCCTTACAATGCAGAACACCTGATGGAGAAGACAACTCTTTAACCCCTTCCATGCTCATGACGGAACGGTTCCGTCATGAGCATCGGTTGAGCTGTGCTCATGACGGAACCGTTCCATCATGGCCCCGCCCGCGCTCGAACCCTTCAGCACCGCGGAGGAATCCGCGCAGCGCTGAAGGGGTTAAAATACAAATCCGACGTTTTGATGCGTATTGCAATACTAAAGTTGACACAAAAGTGATGGATGGAATGCTTGAAATAATCTCAGCCACTGGTAAAGCCTAATCCATTGTTATGTTGCACACCAGGTCACTTCAGTTTAGACCCAGCTATATGCAAATCACTCTTGACCTTGCTCCAGTCGGAACAGTCCAGCTGAACCACCAAGCCAGGTCCTCCCTGAACCTGAACACAAGCAACCCAGGACCGGTTTCACTCTAATTATGGGCTCATCAGCCAGGCACAGCTTGGTTCCAATGATACAGTGGACACATCTGGGCATACCCGTCACACTTACGATGACACACTAAAGTATACAAAAAAGTGATTCATGGAATGATTAAAATAATCTCGGCCACTGGTAATTACTGGGGTCACATCCCAATTTATTGTTATACTGTTCTGATTGGAGCAGGGGTCAAGACTGAATTGCATATAGCTGGGTGACATAGTGACAAAATAACGATGGATTGGGATGCTCCCCCGAGTAATTACCAGTGGCTGAGATGAATTCAAGCATCCCATCCATCACTTTTTTGTATACATTACCTTGCAATACTCAAGGTAGATTCCAGATTGTCAGTAAACACGATTTTCTCCTGCACTCTGTGGGGCATATCAACAAGGGCTTATCTCTGCTTTTTTGGCTTTAAAAGCCAAAAAAGGAGAGATAAAACTAGCGCCCTATCAACAACAGGGTGCTAACATGCAAATTTGCATGTTAGCACCCTTTTACTCTACGCTTCCCCTTGCATCTCTAATGAGATGCAAAGGGGGCGTTCCAGAGTAAAATAATATGAGAAATGTCGCTAAGCGACATTTCTCCTATTATCAAGAATGTCGCTAACCCTGTTAGAGACAAAAAAAGCAGCGCTAACCGCGGTTAACGCTGCTTTTTTACGTCTGGTATTTTTCTGACTTAGCCATGATATCCTATGGAAGGAGGATATCATGGCTAAGTTTGTGAGTCCCTATCAACAAGGTAACGTGAGATTATCGCTGGGTTTCCAGCGATAATCTCACGTTAGCCTGTTAGCGTGAGAATTTTTATCGCTATTGAGATAAGCGTTGCTAATAGCACGCTATCTCAGGGATTAAAAATTCACGCTAGCCGGCGATAATTATCCTAGCGCTAAGTGCGCTTAGAGATAATTATCGCCGGTTGTTGTTGATATGCCCCTATGATTGTTGGTTGTCTCAATTAATTGCCCTTGTATGATCTCATCCCTGAGAATACTCATCCACTGCTTCAACATATACAATTTCTCCAGCAGCACTCTCTTGAGTAACCCAAATCGTTACCTCTTGTATAGGTGATAGTTTTAAAATAGACATACCTTCAAGCCCTAGATTATGGAGAAGTAGGGTTTTCTTTTTTTATTAGTAAAAGTGTTGCCTTTAAATGCCTCAAGATAAGCCTCAAACAATACTTTCGATCTTTTTACAGCCTAAAGGAGGCACACCAGTTTCAGACAGAAATGGGGGGTGGAGCTAATACACTAGCCATACCAGAAGAATAGCTAGTAATATTGACTAACAACTCTTACCAGGAAGTAGAAGACAGGCAAATACTGGTAACACTTACTGCATTGTCCCAAATAAGAATTATAGCAAAATCTTTCAAACAGTGACTTGCCTCAACCATAGCGGAAGCAGCCTTAGGATCCAATAGGAGAAGCGGCAGTTGCAGCAAAAAAGTTTTTGTGGGCCGTAAGAGATTGTTTAAAATGGCATGTCATCAGAGACAAAACATACATATATTTCAACAGGGCATTGAGTCCATAATATGTAAAAACGTTGAATCTTCAGCAGGTTTGATAATGACATCATTTGAAAGGACTTCTCAATACCAAAGTACATGGCAGGTCATAAAAAGAATCTATTTTAGTCAAACATTAGACATACTTATTGCACAGGTTAGCACCTTCACACCACCACCACAGAGCAGATCTCTCAAGGACTGCGAGGGAACAGGGTGCAGGACGTAATCGGTCTCAGCCAACCTGCAGTAAAGTGGAGGCGACGGCACAGGGAGGCCCAGCGAAGTTGATTAGATAGACGGACATAGGGGAATGGGCGGGGGCCCCTCTTTTGAGTCTCTTTGGTAACTATGCTACTCACATGTACAATCACTTGCAAACGAACCTGTGATGCTGTTGACTGCACTTTGACAGCCACAGACAGAAAATTATGGATAGAGACCAATGTCTCCAGTGGCTTTCACTCCAGATGGGGGCAGGTCGCCTTAGCACCCGCCACAGATTCCGCCCAGGCGTCCGTCTCACAGCCCCTTGGGCCCAGGCTGTGAGAGCAAGATAAGGAAATAGCCCGACTCAGTCTCAGTCTCAGTCTCAAGAACTTTATTCGGTTCAAAAAATTAATCATAAAAGTATACATTCTTGTATTAAAAAGAACATGCATTTAATACATTCAACAGATCAATTGTCAGTATAATAGGACATACTTGGCATCCTAAACCAGAGATTATAAATAAATGTACAAGGCAATTTAGTGGCCATCATACAACAACAATTTCTAATACGGTTACCCACAGCAATGTAGAGGCCTAACACCAGACTAACTATACCGTTTCCTAATCTGGAGTGAAAGTCGTATGAAATTTATCATGGCACAACATACTCCAGGAGATGATAGTGATAATAAGTAGTCATAACCTTCTTTATAATTACAAGGTTGCTGCCCTTTAAGGGTAGGCTTAATAAACCTAATCCTAGGCTCCTGGTATAAAGAGCAAAAAAGGACAACATGAATGGTACTCTGACTAACTTTGTTATTACAAGGGCAAGGGGGCAGCCTCTCACACCAACCCCCTTGTTTTGGAAAGGCAAAAAAAAAATGAAGAATGTTTAGTCTAAACCTGGTAAGATAAAACCGCCATTGTACATGGGTTGTAAAAGTTAAATAAAACTGATGCTGCGGTTTATCCATACAGCTTGTTGACCTAACCGGACACAGTGTATTTAAGTATTTCCGGTAACTCGTTTTAATTAAAGTTTTAATATCTCCCCGGATATTTTCAGGATTATCATAAAGATGACCCAAACCTATTTTATATAACGTATCACTTACATATGACAACCAAGGGATCTGCATTGCATAATCAAGACTTTTACAATCTTGAAGAATTTCTTTGGAAAACTTAAGATCTTCAGATAACCATATTTTACCCCAAAGTAATAAAGGGGAGATGCGAATGGCATCAGTCACATAATCCATTCCCATCTCAACATGGCAAAAACTGTTTGACGAACCCAAAGGGATAGACAATAAGCGTTTTAAAAATGTATTTTCCATGACCTGTATCACGGCCGGATTTTCAATCCCCCATACCCCCGCCCCATAAGTGGCCACAGATAAGCATTTTGATCTGTACAAAGTTTTTAGGTGTGCGACCGGTTTTTGACCCAGCTTACTGCAAAAACGGAACAGGCCCTCTATGGATCGACTAGCACTCTGCACTCGGGCCTTCATCAAAGGGGCCCAGCTCAGTTTATTATTAAAGAGATTTCCCAGGTAATTAAAATTATCCACCTTTTCGATGGTGAAGTTTTTTACCATAAGCTTCCTAGATTTTGACCCTTTTGGGCCACAGACCATCGCAAAAGATTTTGCTAAATTTACCTTCAGGTCCAGGTCCTGCATGAAGGTATTAAAAGCATCAAGACAAGTCTGCATGCTATTTCCTGTAAGGGTCATTAATACCGTGTCGTCGGCGTAAGAAAGCATGGGGATACTTCTACCATTTACCTTGGGGAAATCACAGCAGTGATCCAACAAATACTTCTCCAGGCCATTTGTATATACTAAGAACAAAAAAGGCGCTAAAATGCAACCTTGTCGCACACCCTCAGTTGAGGGAATAGATTTTGTTTTTTCCCCCCCTGGTCCAAATCTTATAGCCACGGTTGTTGCTGCATGCAATCTGCGCAGCAACGTAACCAAGGGTTCCTCAAAACCCATGTCATCCATCATTTGCCACAACTTGTCTCTACAAACAGTGTCAAAGGCACTTGACAAGTCCATGAAGGCAAGGTGAATAGAGGAATTCCTTGCCCTCATGTACTTGCCTATAATTAATGCCAAGTTCAGACACTGTTCGATTGTTCCCTTTCCTCTTCTAAAACCATATTGGGAATTTATAATAAGACCCACAGAGTCTGCCCATGTTTCCAACCTGGGAAGGATTATTCTACCCAGCAATTTGCATGATGCATCGATTAATGATATAGGGCGATAGCATCGAGGATCACCCCTATCACCCTTCTTAAAAATCGGCACCACCACTGCCTCCTTCCATGATGCAGGGATACAGCCAATAATAACCGCCTTAAATACATTCAGAAGCAAAGGCGCCCATACATTGATGTTATGCCGAAAAAAGTCTAATGGCACAGCGTCAGGACCAGGAGCCTTTAATGGTATACCTTTCCTCAAGGCCTCTTCCACTTCTTGCAACGTGATCGAGGAACTAAGAGACGAGGCTGTAGGCGAAGCCTCCAAATTCATAGTGTCATCCAGCAGACCCGAGAGTATTTTTGCTTTTGGGTTAAAAATTTTCCCAAAATGGCCTTCCCATGATTCACCAGTAATCTGCATCACTATGTTATCTCTACCATCATTCCCAAAAAAGCCTACTATCTTTTAGCTCTGAGGTCTTCTCTAGGTCTTCCCAAGCAAGGTTTTTTAGATCCTGCTTCCTTTTTCTAGTGGCCTCCTTATAGGCAATTCTGGCAGTTTTTGTTGCAAAGCCACTTTTAGAGTTTTGTGGGATGCAGAACACACAGAATCAAACCATCTAAAACCCCTGGATTTATTTTTCCCAATTGGTTTTTTAAGATGCTCAGCCACATGCCCACACAAGATTTCAAAGTTCCTAATGACCTTTTCAGGATCGGATGTTGGCAATAAACATGACTCAACTTCAGAGCTATGAACGCTTAAAATCTCTGCCTCTAAACCGGCAGCATCTATTTTGCCCCACTTCAAAATAACACCTTGGTTCCTGGTATACTTTATGGGTTGCTCCCAAATTGGGTGTTTTATACTAGCAGGAGGACACAAAGTTAACATTAAGGGGTTGTGATCACTTGCCGCATTTGCGAGTATCTCAAGCTTATCTACATAATGAAAGTAGCTACTTGACACAATGGCAAAATCAATGACACTCATCGAGCCTCTAGTTCCCTGAAAAGTTGGTATTGGTAATAAATTTGGGGCAACCCAAGGCTCCACTATACATAAATCATTTAAAACAATGATATTATTTAATGCGTCCCCCTTGGGTGTGTGCTTAAAGTGTGTCAAAGGTTGTTCATTTACATCCTCCAAACCACACACATTTGAACCACCAAATTTACACAGTGAACAATTAAAATCACCAACCCAAATGATAAATAATAGAGGCCGGTTACTACGTGCCTTACAAATTGCTTCCTGCAAGCTCATAATTACAGATGTCTCATTATCAAAAAAAACATTATGGTACCAGTTAATCAATAACAGTGGCACAGGAAACAAATATTCCAGCAAAAGCAGTTGGTACCATGAGGTATCCACTATCTTGGAGGTTACTAAATTCTTCAATTTAAGGGAGATTGCAGTCATTATCCCACCCTTTGCCCTTCCTGCTAATGATGGCACAGCTGGAACATTAAACGGCTGAAAGCCATCAATCTCCTTATCAGTTCGACTCCATGTCTCCTGAAAGCACAGGATATCTTGACCACCCACAAAATCCAACCATATCTCGTCTTCTAATCTGGTGGAAAGTCCTGCAATGTTCCATGAGATTAGGCGGAGTTTTGATTCCCCTAAATTTTCACCTACAGGGTCCAATCGAGTTGGCAGGTCTAGCCGAGGGGCAGACAAATTCAATTCACAGCCTGTGTTAACATGAGACTCTAGATTTAAAGGATTAACAATATGTACATCACTAGTTGTAACATCCTCCACAGAGGTAACCTTTAATCTCTTACCCTTATTCTCATGCAAGTTTGACTGTACTGTAGAAGATACATTTTCCAATCCGCTAATTGATGGTCAATCTAACCCCTCCATACCCACTAATGGATCAAAGCGGTTTCTTAGGGGAATATTCTTGTTATTATTCGTTATCCACCCTAAATATTCCTCTCCTTGAAATCTCATTCTTGGGTAATTATAGGGTGGTCGCATAGGATTGTTACTCAAAGGCCCCCTAAAGAAACCATCACCCCGGTAGTTCAAACCAGGGTTATTATAGGGCGATCGTACAGCAGCATTAATCATTGTCCACCTGGGATGTGTTTCACTCTGTAATCTAACCCTAGAATAATGATGGCATAGATTAGGGGAAGCATATTTCAAGTTTGGGTAAAAGTATTCCAAACCTATGCATTGAATATCCCCCGATCTGCCAAACCTAGGTTCACGGCAGATCAAGTCTTTAACCCAACTATCCATAAAATTTATAAGGATACAATCCCCCTCTAGATCTTTCACACTTGGCCCCACCCAGGTGACCCTACGCACACTTAATATTTTTGTTTTAGCAGCTGGGGGGAGTGGCCTGTTTTTATTAAGCCAAAAGGTTACTTTATTTTCGAGATCCTGATTTGATTCCAATCGATTTGGCGCCAGTACTGGAACACCTGTCAGGATTGCCATGAATGGGGCAGAATCAGGGGGTAGGTTTACACGAACCTGTTTATTTAGAAGAACTTTTTCTCTAGGAGTAGATGACTTAGATGTTGATGCTATAGCTGCTACAGTCTTTAACTGAGAACCCACAGTAACCACCAATGTAGGCTCAGTTAGAGCTGTTTGTAAGGGGGCTTCCTGGGGGTCCGCAACTACAGGTGTTTGTAGCGCTTTAGTTTGATTTTTCTGACCCACCTTCTTGGTTGTAATACGGTTATCCAAGATCTCAGGGGGTTTACTATTCATTACCAATGTTTCAAGAGAGTGGGTATTAGCTGATATGAGATATTCTAATTGATCCAATTTTAAATTGACGATTTGCATTTTCTCTAGGAGGGGCATCAAAAGGCTTTTTACCCGCTTTTCAATGGTTGCCAAAAGTTCGTCATTATTATGTGAACAGCAAGAAGTTACATCACCAACAACCCCAGGAGGGATACCCCTTTGTTTAACTGGGTTTACTGCAACTTTTACGGCATTTGTCATTGCTGATTTAACTCTACTTCCCTTTTTTTGACCTCCTCCACTTTTCCGTTTGCTAGTAATTACTACTACTGGGTCAGAATCCGGGACCTGGAGTTGCATTGGAGTGGGCCCTGTGTTAGTCGAGTTACAGAGTTGGATACTATCCCCGGTAGTATTTGGCGGTATGCGGCCTTCATTTGGACAGGCCACCATATCATTCATCGAAGTTGAATGGGGATCAGAAATTACTACAAGAATTGGGCTAGCTTCCAAGTTATTGGACACACTTTTCAGGAGTAGTTACAGAACCAATCCGTCCCAGAGAAGAGTGTTTCCCAGTTACTAAATCTAATGACAAGCGCTTTTCGGTAAGGGCAATTTCTTTTTCCAATATCCCTGTTGCCCGTATGATAAAATCGTCTAAAGGTCCAGTTGCTTTAACACTACTCGATTTTACTGTTACCTGCCTACCCTTCCCAGAACGTAGAGCCATCATAAAAACAATTACATAAAGTGAAAAATAAATAAATAAAATAATAGGACCAAGACCTAAATAAAACTACCTGTAAAAGAAAAACTAAAACAATAATTAATATAATTTAAAAAGTACTTTGAGTCCTTGAGGCAAGATAATGGGCCCGGCCTGTCCTTGTACGTCCTTGGACGGCCTTAGACGGCCCGCCCTTTGCCCGGGCTTCGCCCCGGGCGCTCCCGCGCGCTCCCGCGCAGCGGAGGCAAGTTCCACACGTATATAGTCAGTGTAACGCACAGGGGGGCGGGGCTAGCAGGGAGAGCGGGCCAGGTGATGCAAGTTTGCCAGGCAGGGACTCCTGGGCAATGGAGTCCCTGCGATTACGCTCGCAGCCCTGCAGGTATTGCCCCAGGCTCCCCAGTCGATACAGGCACCAACCACCAGACCTCCACAAACAATTGCTACGAAGCGGGACCCGCGAAGCGGGTCCAGCGAGCAGGGAGTAGCAGTCAGGAACAGCCCACACAGGAGATCAAGAAAGAGAGGGCCGTAGGTCCAAGCAACAAGAGTCCCGCTGAAACAAGATGAGGAAGAGTTTTTAAATCCGACCTGTGAACAGGGGGCGGGGCTAGCAGGGAGAGCGGGCCAGGTGATGCAAGTTTGCCAGGCAGGGACTCCTGGGGAATGGAGTCCCTGCGATTACGCTCGCAGCCCTGCAGGTATGCCCCAGGCTCCCCAGTCGATACAGGCACCAACCACCAGACCTCCACAAACAATTGCTACGAAGCGGGACCCGCGAAGCGGGTCCGGCGAGCAGGGAGTAGCAGTCAGGAACAGCCCACACAGGAGATCAAGAAAGAGAGGGCCGTAGGTCCAAGCAACAAGAGTCCCGCTGAAACAAGATGAGGAAGAGTTTTTAAATCCGACCTGTGAACAGGGGGCGGGGCTAGCAGGGAGAGCGGGCCAGGTGATGCAAGTTTGCCAGGCAGGGACTCCTGGGCAATGGAGTCCCTGCGATTACGCTCGCAGCCCTGCAGGTATGCCCCAGGCTCCCCAGTCGATACAGGCACCAACCACCAGACCTCCACAAACAATTGCTACGAAGCGGGACCCGCGAAGCGGGTCCGGCGAGCAGGGAGTAGCAGTCAGAAACAGCCCACACAGGAGATCAAGAAAGAGAGGGCCGTAGGTCCAAGCAACAAGAGTCCCGCTGAAACAAGATGAGGAAGAGTTTTTAAATCCGACCTGGCTGCTGGCCGCCGCCTCCGTTCTCTTCTGTTCGTCTGTAGCCCGACTCAGAAACATTTGTTTTGGCCCAGGTTGTTTACACAAAGGAAACAAATCATGCACTACTTCTTCAAGTGCTTTAGATTGAATTCAGGTGTGATTGAGGAAAAGGTTTTCTTTTCTTTTTCTAGAAGAGCTGTTTTAGTTTCTATGGGCCCCTCTGGTCCGGGTGGTGAGAGCGGGAAGGTGAACAACTTCACCAGTGGTCGAGGCTCTTTCCGCAGCAACCGCAGCAGATCCAGCCCAAGATCTACGGGGTGTAAGGGGGAAGGTGCCAATGCCTGGGGGAGGAGGGTTGTGGTCAAGCAGAGACATAGGGGGGCATACTCTACCTTAGTGAGAGCCCCCGAGAGGCTTTTGTAGCGCGAAGGGCCAGGCCGCCATTTTGCTGCTTAGCACAGGATTGGGACAGTGGTCTCTCAACTCCTCGGGCCCGGGCGGTGAGAGCATGATGGTGGTCGGCGTCTCCAGAGGTGGTGGCTCTTCCCCTGGAGGAAAGGCAGATCACTGCAGCACCCACCACCGAATCTTCCCAGGATCAATGGAGAGGAGAGAAGGGCCAGCGGTTAGGGAGGGGGTGGTTGTGTTTGGGCAGAGTCACTGGGGGGTACACTCCACCTCAGCCTGAGCTCCCGAGAAACATTTGTGTCTGCACGAAGGACACGGATGCCGTCTTGGACAATGTCCGACGAAAGCTGATGTGCACTATCCGCAGCAGGGGAACTGGAGAAGGATCGCTCCACCTTTGTGAAAGCCCCAGAGAAGCTTTTGCAGCATTGTGGACCCGGCTGTCATCTTAGGTGTGTTGCTGAGCATGGGATCGAGGAGAGTCAAAACGATCCACTGGTGGCCGGTGAACTGGTGCGGAATCTCAATGACCTTGAAGCGGCGGTCTCCTAGCCCCTCATTTACGAATATGTAAGCTGGATGGGGATCAGTGTCTCCAGTTGTCTCCTCCCCTGGTTCCGCAGCTAGCCTCCACCATCTGGTGTGAATACACACAAGGTCCTCAGTCGTGAAAGAGGTACAAAGGTTTTATTTTTTACCAATTTTTTATACTTTTTGGCGTTCGCAATGTTACCATTCCAATTCTGGATGGGATGGTGTTTGATGGGCTAGGCTTCTACCTCTTCTGCTCCTATTGTAAGTCACTGTGTTTGGCTTGTTAGGGTAGCAAATGTGGACTGGAGAGCTTTCACTTCCACCTTGAGCTTCATAATGTGTTTTTAAGTCTCTAGTGACCTCTCAGCCACTTTATGCAGGTCGGTGCGCAGCAGATTTACATCCATAGATACTGAGTTTATGTTGGCCTGGACTTTGGTCCTGGGAACCTCGATTGCTGCCAGAAGATGCGCACCCATGAAGCCCTGCAGGTCATCCAGACCGCCCCCACCTACCACCGATTGGTCGCTTACTGCACCAACAGCCATGTATTGATCTACTTTCATCTGCAGGCCCACCATTGGGGTTTATCTTTAACCAGTAGCGGCTGCTACCGGAAGGGGGTGATGAGGCGGGGGTGTAGTGAGGAATCTAAATAAAAAAAAGAACTTACCTTTAACGGCCGACCGCTGCCTCTCCCCCGCCCTCTTCATCTTCCTGTCCTGGCCGGCAGGAGGCACCCGGGCACACAGGATCCACTGAGCCAATCACAGTGCTTGGTCTGAGCACCGTGGAACCTGAAAGGAACATGCAAAGTGCTCATGAATTGTTTGGCCGCACTTAGGGAGTGCACACCCCACCCTGCTCTGGCCAGACCCACACCACCACTGACTGCACTATGGAAAATAAAATGATGAAAAATATGTGTTATCATTTTATTTTTTACTTTTGAGCAGTGGAGCGATGCTCCTCCACATTAGCGGAGGATCTGCCACTGTCTTTAACCATCTCCAGGCAGATCTAGGGCACTGGTAGCCCCTTTCAGCCAAGCGTTCCTATTGGGTCAAACACTTCCTCGTAAGGCTATTGCCAGCTGATATCTGCTGCTACTCTGGTCCCACTTAGTTTCTTCTTGTCCCGGAGGGACTAACCCTCCCACCGGTAAGGGGGAGGGTTAGTCAAGGGCCTGAATGCCAGTCCAAAGCACCCCAGTTCCAGGGCATTACACACACAACTGCCCCTCAAGACAGCAGCAGTTTACAATATGGACTCAAGTAAGGAATGTCAGGGGTCTCACAGCCAGTCAAGTAGCCACTGTAGTGAGAGTGAGGGGCACGAACACCACATACATCCCAGGAAGCCTGCGCACGGGCTCACACCAGAAGTCACGGGGCAGGGACACCCACCACCAATACCTCAGTCTTAGCTGGTTTCTGGATGTCGAGCGTGTCCACAGGGAGGCGACGGAGCGCACCAACAAACCTCAATCCAAATGCGCCATATTGCAGAGTCGTGGGCTCCATGGCAAGACACCTAAGCTGAGATGCTCCACAGCAGCAGTGGCAGCAGCAGCACGCCATACCACCCATGGCAGTCTCCTCTCGGTCAACCAAGGGCAGGACCTGTGAGGGGGTGTCTGCCCCCAGATGTCAGCCCCATCCAACAGCCCCGGCAAGGCCCAGAATCCTTCTGACCATCAGGGCTACTCTCCCCAGAGAAAGAAAAGTCCATGCAGGCTCCAGGTGACAGGGGAAGGGGGAAGCAGACATGGTAGAGGTACGAAGTCCACCTAAAGACCACTGCACCCCCCATGCAGCCTCCAAACTGACTCAAGCACAATTCCCCTGGGCCCCATCGGGCAAAGGAAAAAAGAGTCCCCCAAAGGCCGCTAGGCCAGGCTGCCACAAAGGCTTCCCCCTCTTGGCCTCCAGTGCCATAACAGTCTCAGTCACGATGGTCCCCATGATCAGCGGTCCAGCCCATCCACAGGCAGTGTTCAGGCTCCAACAAAGGAGGAAGGGGAGCCGACTGAGGCACGTAACCCTCCTTCAGGCTGCCGCACTCCCAAATGACCACTGCGTTTCAAATGTGGCTTCCCCAATACCACAGGCAGTCTTCCCAGCCGCAGAGTGAGGCACCGGGTGTAGTAAAGATGCACTCCCAGGTGAGGCCACCTAGCCTCTGGATCTTCGGGGGAGCAGTGCCGCGTATGCCTGGCTCACTGATGGCCTGTAGATTGCAGGCACATCCCCTGGCAGGACCCACCGATCCTCCCCAAAGCGAAGTCACACCAGACCACCTTGTGGGAAGCCCACACAATTCACGGGGCCCCAGCGATGTCGCAGACCCCTAAACAGAATCAGGGGGTCCCTGTCAGCTGTTGTGTATAGCAGCACAACACTACAGTAGGAGGATGTGCATAGATCAGTAGAATGCTGCAGGGGAATTTTTTAGGGCCAGTAGCTCTCCTCTAGAGCTGCCTGATGACCATCTTGCGTGGACATGCCCCCACCGCAATGCATCATTGAACCAGACACCATGGCAGGTGATGACAATTTGAAAACAGGGAAAGTGAGAAGAAGGGATATGGTGGGTTGGAGGAGTTGGGCGATGTAGGGGTAAGAATTCCCTGGAAAAAAAAAGAGAAAGAAAGAAGTGGGGTAATGGAGAAGAGACCTATCCCCTCTACTCAAATCTAGGTTACAGTGCTGCGCCTATCCAAAAACAGAGAGAAGGAGTAAAACGACTCTTCTGAATTTAAATCAGCTCTTAGCTGGATGGATTGCAGCTGGCGGTGGAGCGCCAGTACTTTATTAAAAAAAGGTGATTTTAAGGTGTGGGGATCCCTTTTCACTTTCTACTCTGTCTACAGTTAGACATCTTAAGCAGCCTCCCTTATAGATATATTTACCTGTGTGCCTGCAGCTGAAGAGGGATATCGACAGAGCTGGGTTTCTGGAAAGATACCATCAGGATCAGAAGACCGGTCTTTGGCCTCGCTTTAACAAGGTGGACAGAAGGGGTTGAGGATAGCAGTAGGGTAAGGGCTTCAAATAGTAAGTAGTGTGCACAGGTATCTGATTTCTTGGAGAATGTATGTGGTGTTTCTTTTTTTTAAACACTTTTTATTGATTTTAAATTTTAAATTGTGAACAGTGCCTAACAGGCTGACATACAATAGAAAAGCAAAAAGAAAAGAATTATAGAAAAAGCACAAATACCAAGACACTTGTCCCCATTCCACCCTGCCTACATTTCAGCAATAGAAAACCAAATAAGTGCAAAGATGAAGTCACTTGTCCCTCACCCTCCCGACACTCTCTCATCCCACTAATGTGCAAACCTCATCATGAATCATTTGATGCATTAGGCGGACAGGCTCCACTTCAGTGCCCCGATTATCCAACTACACCTGCCATGACTTTGGTTGTTTCTCTGGGCAACCTCCCTTTGTATGTGGTATTTCCAGTGGCAGCCGACACAAACAAAAAGTGGTGAGGCGGGTGGAGGGGGCAGAGAGGGAGCACGGGAGGGGAAACGCGGGGGGATTATTAATAAAATAAATAGGACTTACACTATGCTGCTGGCCACCTCACACCTCGGTGCCCCTCTGCTTCCTGGTTGGCTGCAGACACTGGGACAGCATCAGAGACTTCCTGTGCACTCCCTGCTTTGCTCTCATACTATTACCAAGCATGAGAGCAGTGCGGGGATCGCCCGAGGGGCTGTTTTAACAATTCGCGCGGACACAGGGAGTCTGTGCGGTTTCTCCAATCCGGCTGTACAATACAGCTGGGTTGGCGAAACCTAACTGCGCATGTCTGTTTGGCCAGACTAAGACGGCTGGCCAAACAGACAAAAGCACTTAGAAGTGCACATACCACTCCATTCCTTCTCCCTTCCATGGCCGAGCCACGCCACTCCCTACACATGCTGGCTCAGCCAGCAGCTAAAAAATAAAAAGATAATAAAATAACATTTTCTTTTTCAGCTGCTGGCTCTGAGCCAGTGGGGCCACTCTCCCCCGCCATTGTGGAGGAGTTTCCGCTGTGTATTTCTATAGTGCGAGCATAGCCAAAGGTAGCGGAGCACTGTTCAGGTTCAAAAGGTCACTTCCATCTTTACATTTTAAAACTGGTGGTCTCCCTTTAGTGAATGACAGTAGAATGTGGTCAGGTCTTGAGGCAACACAAAACACTTGTCTTTTTTGTGAAAAAGGGTTTGCGTGCTGCTATGAAGAGTCAGTATCCTAACTCAGAAAATCAAGTGAGATTGGGATTCAAATTGCCTGGCCTGTCTTTTTGGCCCAATTCCCTACTAGCTGTAACATAGCGATTCCTAGGACATCTGCAATTTCAAACATGATTTGGCGATAGGCGGTCACAGGAATTCCGTAAGAAATGTACGCAAACCTCTGTTCGCCACCTCCCCTTGAAGAGCACATAGAGAAGGTGTTGTTCTTCATGATGAAGCAGTCACCACGTCTAGCTGGTCAGAAATATTGTTGGACTACGCGCCAGCCGTGGCCTGTGCATGTAAGAGCGGTGGGGCCGGGTTGGGATACGACAGACGACCACGAGGGAAAATTATTTATTTATTTAATTTCCTTCGTGGTCATCTGTTGAGACCGCCCCCAACCCGGCCCCACCGCCCAACCGCTCTTACCTGCACGTGCTGCGGCTGCTAGGCACCCGACTTAGGGTTGCAGATCTAACACTATTTCTGATGGTGCTGGGAAAAATCGCCCAGTGTATCAGGAACCTTTCTAATGCGGGTGCTGTAAATGTACGCCCACACTATGAAATGTATCCTCACATTGGGAATGTACCACATTGGGCATACATTGGCGGTGCCAACACTTGTGAATGCTGTTCCGTAATATCACCAGTGCATGGTGGGCCTGCTACTACAGAGATGTTTGTCCCAAGGTATCTGCCAACACGTCATTTGGAGCTGTCCTGCGGAAAACATCCCAACTCTGTGACGGGCACTCAGAATGGGGCAGACTGTCCCCTGCTAGTGTGGCAGAGAGTTTACTGAGCGATAGAGTCAGGCCGGCGAACCACTGTGTGAAGCTCCCCCTTATTCTTTTCCTCACTCTCTAACTACTCCCAGATGCTTATAATATATGCGCTTAATGTGTGTGTCTACGGCCACCATCTTTGCAAAGGTTGGTTGCATTTAGGAACAAGAAACTGTTCTGTCACATCAAAAGTAAAAATATTTGTTTGGGGAATTAAGCTCGGCTTTACTGTGTGGTATCACAAAGTACAGATTCAGTTTTAGACCAAGATTCAGGCTCACCCCTGACAGTAGAAGACTCCCCTCCTCTGCAGTCTTGCAAATAGATTTAAACATTGTGCGTGCTTAACAGAATAATCAAAAAATAAATATGCCTAAAAAGCACCATGGGCACCAATTGCCTTTTGGTAGGAAGCCCTAAAAAGTCCTGTAAAGGTTTTTCTAAGCCATGTTGGGTTTAGCCCAAGCAAGGGGCCAGTAGTTTGAAATATACCATTTGACATTACGTCTAGCAGAAACTAGAACCCCGGTCTATGAAAAGCAGCCTGTGAAATCTCTGCACCACTCTTAACCCTAGATGTCTTAACTGAGATGCATTTATAGTGGTTCTGTAGCTGTTAAAAACGTGAAGGGGTTGCCACAAAAGACTTTGAGAATGGAAAGTATTACAATAGGAGTACTCCTTGACATAGTCTTTGTGAATTGGCCTAACACCCTCAAACTCCCGGTTAGTAGAAGTTCAAAGGGGCATTGTCCTTTCTATTTGTACAGGCTCTAGAAAGCATGACCACATCTCCCTCGACCTTCTGCAACTAAATAGGCTATCTATCGAAGCCAGGATCCGCTTCAAGATAGCCTGCTTGACACATAAAGCCATACATTACAACACCCCGATCTACCTGGCATATAAGATTGAAGTTTCGGGCTCAGGCCGGGAATCTAAGAATAAAGACCACCCTACTCTTGAAACCGCCCAGATTCAAAAATAAAATATCTTACAATCGTGCTTTCACCAGTCTTGCTACAAGAATCTGGAATGCCCTGCCTCCCGGGATCAGATCCAATCCTTCCACTGCATCTTTCAAGAAACTTGTCAAACGGCTATTCCTGAATGAACTTTAACAGCATTTTTAACAGCTTCGACTTGTTCTCGTGCTCATGCTTTGTCAAAATTTTGATTCTTATTGTACTACGGTGGTGCGATTTATTGTATGCTTGCCTGTTAAATTGTTATCGTGCTCGAGGGCCCTTCTGTTGCTGTTCTGGTCGAGCCAACCCCCCAACCCACGATCATATCTGTTTCCCCCCTTTGTTTTTAACCTCTCCCTCTGTCTCATTGTGTTTTGGTTACCCATGTTTTCGCCAAATTTGTACAGCGCTATGATACCCGTGAGGGTCTTGTTTGCGCTTTATAAAACTATCCAAATGAGTAAATACTAAACGTAAATGAATGTTAGCTGAATATTCACATTTTATTTTGATTATACATGTTTTGGAACCAATTTTACGAAGGCACGACAGAGTACATAAAAAAAGAACTACAAGAGCACTACTTAACATACTTCAAAATGCCTTTGTGAGTAGGCCCTGAATAGACGAAATGGTATGTTTATGTTTATAAGAAGAAATTAGGCCACATATAGGTTACAGATTTCAACTGACACACCTCTTAGTTCTCTAATAGTAGTGTTGTCAGAGCAGGTGGGAACAAATGTTTTTAAGTTTGATGTAGCGCTTAGAAGGTTGAAAATCGTAGGGGTGCGTTATATTCACTGTTAGTCGGCACCCGCATATAATCAAATGTGTACTCAGGTATTTTTGTGTGCAATGTATTAAGAATTGTATAACCTATGTCGATTTCAATAGAAGTGTTAGCTATGTACAAGCATCTTATGTATATATTGGAGCAATGCATAGAGTTTAGTCCTTTGAACAATGTGATGTTAAAACGTGTAGATTAGAATTCGTGTCTGTAGACTGTTTAGTTTGACCACACATGAAAGAAAGACGTAAATGTCAATACTGTGATTTAGACCTGCTTGTGTAACCGAAGTAGTGGCCACAATTCGCATATATCGTTGAGGCGAAAGGCCTGGTATTTTCTTATGTTAGCCAAGGGCAATAGACCAAAAGGGATTTATTCCAGTAGAGGTTTTAGGCTGTAGTAAATTGCAAGTTAAAAGATGTGAAGTATGTCTGCCTTGCATGATCTCACCCCAGGTGCAAGGACAGTTGCTCGTTAGTAGAGAAGCTCTTTGTTCACAAAATTGACTTATGTAGTAAAAGCCAGACATGGGAGTGCATTGGAATGTGCCAATCGTAACTCCTAGTGCGGATGGCGTCTGGGACTCAAGGCCAAGCGATGGACGATGGAACTGGACAGCGCTCTGTGGAAAATTACTGAAAGTCGACCCCGCAGAAGAGGAGGCGCAAAGGGCGTGTTCTGAGATTTGGGGTTCTGTATTCGGGAAAGCGTCCCGAGGGTGGAGGCAGATCAGAGCGGCCCTGAGCTGAGGAAGGCTAGGCGAAGAGATAGAGGGGGCAACTTAGACCAAGCTCTCTAAGTGAAGACTTCTTAGGAAGTTTCACTCTGACACCCTTTACTCGATTGGGGGTCTTGGGGATTGCTAAGTAGGGATGTCATCTAGTACAGAGTAGGGACAGAGATGGTATGGTCCAGTGTCCCTAATATCGACATTGGCTTGGTAGTTTTCTACCTCATGCTTTTAGAAATTGTGCTTTTAGTTATTTTTAGCCCTATGCGGATTCTTCGTAGAGTAGCATTTGTGTTAGTGCCTATGTACTTGTTGTGCCTCGTATTGAGGACTCTGTATCTTCAAATCTTTATGCTGATAATAAAAGCCAGAGAGCCAAGAGATTAAGTTTCGCGTCCTTGATTATGGCAAATTGTGGACAGTAATTTTGATAATTGTGTTTATTCCCTCTACGCTATTGGGCAAGTAAAAAGTTCCATCCGACCAGAGTGGGTTCTAGTAGATAATTGCGAGATACTAAAATGGGCCGGAGCAGTTGGTAGCAGAGACGGATGGTTACTTCCGATAGCGAGGGACGATTAGATTAGATAAGGATAAGTGATCCTCGAGGCCCAAAAGACGATAAGTGATGCTGAATCATCAGATGGCGAGCAGCAGACGGCAGCAGATGAGCATCGACGGCGAGTAGCAGCGCGGCCGAAAGCAGCAGTTCCAGGAGTGAGTATGAAAATGAGATGTTGTAGATTGCGGTGTTGATTTGTTGTGTGATGTCTTGCGGAGTTGATGTGTATGTCGTGTGATTGTGAGATCAGGCTGTGAGCGCGCGCAGCCCGGGAATTGTGGTGTAGAAGACACCTGAGATAGATTTTGTTGACCACCCAAAGGAGATCGTGAGGTACCATCGATCACCTGGACCGAGATAGGGGGAGCGAACGTGTGTGTGTATGGCAACTTAACGCTGGTCGTGGGTTGTTGTGTGCGGATCGGAGTGTTAGTAACCTATCAGTGGCGATCTGTCTGGCCGGACGGGGGGCAGACGGGCGCCAAACGAGGTCAACAAGGTCGAGAGACTGTGGACGAACAGTCAGAGGCTGTGGACGGACAGCCAGAGAAGTAACTTAATTGGTTATTTCAGTGTATGAATGGGACGAGAGCAAGCGTGAAACGTGTTTGGAGAAGGGAACTGCTGCGAACGGAGGAAGGTGACGTCAGAGGGTGTCGCGCTGTGATAGGCCGGTTGGTGTGAGTCGCGCTGTTATTGGAGGATTTAAGAACAAGAAGTAAACAGAGCGTGAGATCGAATTCGCGCATCATGAAGTGTCTCAGGGTTTTGCGAGAATTGTGTAGAGGCGATAAACATGTGGTTGTGGGAGAGGGAGAAGAAGCCCCTCCCGAGGACACCCCAGCACATTACATGGCAAAGAATGTGGGGTTACATACTATAGTTTGGATTGAGAATTGGCACAAGATTACACAAGGTGAAGGGGAATTAGCTTTCCCGAGGTATGGCTCATTTAGACTAGCAGTGCTGTACCAACTGAAGACGGTGATGGGGTCCTTAAGACCCTTGCCAAGACCGGCGCAGTTCGAAGCATTACATGCGTGGATTAGAGCAGCGCATGATAAGGAAAAGGGAAGAAGTCAGGAGAGGATGAGGAAGTCGATTAGGGCATTTCAGGATGCCAAGTGGGACGCAGCGGAGAAAAGATGGAGAGTGCAGACAATAGAGGAAGAGAAACTGTATCCCTTGCTGATAGACTCGACGGGGATAAGGCACGTGAAAGCACAGGAAGAGGAGAGTGACTCCGATGATGGGGTATTGCAAAGACTGTTAGACGAGAGACCACCTCCTTATAATCCGGACGAAGAGGATGATAGGTGGGGTGAGAGGGGAGAAGCTAGAAGGGTAACGATCCAACCTGAGACCCGAGTAGAAGGGTTGGTTTCGTTTGAAACAGCGAGTTCACAGGGTCAGTCTGAGGCTAGTGGGAGGATTGAAAGAGAGATGAGGTTACCGGATGCATTGAGGGTACCGGTCACCATTGGACCGATTGTGTCGATATACAGTCCGGAATCAGAGGAAAGAGAGAGGGCTGAACGAGTGGCAGAAAGAACGAGGAGAGAAAGCGGGGAAAGTGGGTTGGAAGGGGCAACGGCCCGACCTCCAAGCCCTGTCCCATGGAGTACACCATTAGCAGCGGTGTCAGATACATCTAGGGGTGAAGAGGACCAGAGATCGGGGAGGCCGAGGACTCTGATGGAGTCGAGATCAGATTTAAGGTCATGGGTACCGTCGGAGAGGCACCTGAACCGGAATGTGGGCCAAGCAGAGAAAACTCAAGATGACTTTAAGAGTTATTCTGCTCCCATAGAAACACCAGAAGAGAGGAGAGGGAAGGAACCAGAATGCGAATATGATGAGGGACGTGGAGCAAGTTGTCAGGTGTTGAAAGGAGCTTTGAAGGCAGGGATGATAGACATAGTAAGGCTCAAGGCAGAGGTAGATGAAATTATATATGGAAGTCTACCTCTTGAGAGGATAGTATCTTACAATCCAGATGAGCTGTTTTTCGTGGCGAAAGATGTGACGCGGAAAGCACGAATGGCACACGAGAAATTGAGGGGATTGGCGAAGGAATATGATGTGGATCTATCCAAGACTAGGGTGTTGCAAGGAAGCCATAGGATGCATTATACTGAGCGAGAGTTGGAGGAGAAGAGGGTTGTTGGATTGAGGTCCCATGCCAGAGAACTGGTCCTAGCCATGCGGCCATGGCTGACGCTGGATAAATGGGAAGAGAAATGGTCAAAGAAAAAGACCTCTAGGGGAGCGGAAGGAGGGACCCCGGGTGAAGGGTTGTTACTAGCAAAGACCTTTCCCCTGCGGGAAGTGGCGAATGGAGGGTATGTGCATGTACCATGGAGCAGGGGGGATTTGGCATCATTTACGAATGATTTTCCCAGGCTCAGGGAGAAGCCTGCAGAGTGGTACAAGCAAGTTGAGCGTTTTGTTAAGATTTCGAAGGTATTGTGGATAGACCTGAACACCTTATTTGATATTGTGGTTCCAGGAGATCTGTGGAACGCATGTAAAATTGCTGTTGATTGGCCGGACTATGAGCCTGAGAGGAATATGATTACAAATGGTCCGTCGCCCGCGGTGATGAGGCTGTATGAGAAAGTAATTACCTGGTTGAAATCGAAGGTTTCACCCCAAGACATTGATTGGGTGAAAATAGACAGGACGGTGCAGGAGCCTAAGGAGACAGTACATGAGTTTTATGAGAGACTTTTGAAGGCTTTTAAGCAATACAGTGGCCTAGATGAGCTGGAAACGAAGGATATGGGACAGTTTGTGTCTAAGTTCGTGCTGGGTTTGAAGCCCGAGGTTAGTCTCATGATACAGCAGCATTTAATTTGTTGGCAGAATAAGCCCGTAGATGAAATCTTGCGGTACGCCAGGTACTGCACGGATGAGATTGAGTCGAAACACAAGAAGATGAAGGATAACCTATTGCTCATTCAGATGCAAGCTGCTCAGGGACCGCCGAATGGGGGTCCAGTGGTGAGGAGACAGGGAAACTACCAGACAGGGAATCAGAACGTGCAGGGTCAGGGAAGGCCGAGGCTCGTAGACCCTAGGACAGGCATAGATGTAGCAATACTGAAAAAGACGACAGTTTGTCACCAGTGTCACCAGGTGGGACACTGGAGGCGCGAGTGTCCCTTGAACCCCTATAATCAGCCACAGATAGAGGGAGGAATGGGTCAGGTCCCTGGGGTGGAACAGGTACAGACGGTGACTGTACCGAGAATGATGCAAGGGGGGACCGGCATCTCGCAAGTGCAGGTTCCCCAGCCACCCAGAATACAGAACATACAGCAGGGAGCTCGAACTTATTTACAGATGCCCATGTTTGAAGTAAGCGAGGAGAAAGATGTGGATTTGCTGGCCCAGTTGAGTTTAGGCCAGGACGATGATTGCATACTTAGGGCCATTCTAGAGGTGGATCAGAGAGGACCCTTCGTGGAAGCAGAACTCGACGGACACCCTACTACCTTTTTGGTTGATACGGGGGCTACCAGGTCAACTATAAGATCAGCAGTAGTTCCGGGTGTAGCCCTTTCTGGAGAAAGCATACAAGTGGTTGGAGTAGCGAACAAAAGGCTAGTTAGCCCCTTGACAGAACCAATTCCAGTCAGGGTAGGAAACTTTAGGGATCGACATCAGTTCGTGGTGTGCGACTCTAGTCCTGTTTGTTTGTTGGGGAGAGACTTATTGTGCAAGCTCAATTGCACAATTTACTGTACCCCGAAAGGAGTAGAGGTGCAGACAAGAGATGAGGATGCGACCTTTAAGGTTGCAAATCAGCGGGTGTGCGTGGAAATGTACCCAGCTTTGACAGTGGAAGAGCTTCCACAGGATTTGAGGGAATCAGTATCGGCTGACGTGTGGGACCGAAGTGGAGAGGAGATTGGCTTAGTCAGGGGAGTGGAACCAGTGAAGATTCAGGTTAAGCCAAACGCGGCATTCCCGAGAACACCTCAGTATAAATTATCCCCTGAAACGATTGCTGGGATCAAACCTGTGATCGAGTCTATGATTAGGCAGGGAATACTGGTGGAGATTATGGGTAGTCCATGTAATTCGCCCATTATGGGATTGCAGAAACCAAGTGGGAAGTTCAGGATAGTGCAAGACCTGCGGAAAATAAACGACATAGTCGTTCCATGTTGTCCAGTGGTACCGAATCCATCTGTGATACTGTTTCAGATCCCATGTGAAGCTGGATGGTTCACGGTGATTGACTTGTGTCAAGCATTTTTTTCGATTCCCCTACACGAAGAGAGCAGATTTCTTTTTGCATTTAGACTAGAAAATCGGATATTAACGTGGTGTCGTATCCCACAGGGGTATACGGAGAGCCCATCGATTTTTAATCAGCTCTTAAAGAAGAATCTCGAAAGTCTTGTGTTGCCGCGAAATTCTGTTTTGGTGCAATACATTGACGACCTGCTTGTTGCGTCAGAAACAGAAGACGCTTGCAGGACTGATACAATTGCGTTGCTGAACTTCTTGGGAGAAAATGGTCACAAGGTGTCTCCAAGCAAGTTGCAATACTGTTTACCTGAGGTACAGTATTTGGGGCACAGAATCGAAAAGGGTAAAAGGAAGGTGTCTCCAGATCGCATTGATGCGATTCTGAGAATGCCAGTTCCCTCGACACAGAGGGAAGTTAGAATGTTTTTGGGAATGGTGGGCTATTGTCGCCAGTGGATCCCAAACTTTTCCTTTGAAGCGAAGCCTTTACAGCGGCTGACGCGAAAGGATGTAAGTGATCCGGTACCATGGGACGACGACTGTTTGAAATCATTTCTGAGGCTGAGAGAAGCCTTATGTAGCGCTCCTGCGTTGGGAATGCCGGATTACAACAAGGCATTTGCATTGTTCTGCTGCGAAAGAGAAGGTTGCGCATTAGCAGTGTTAACTCAGAATCATGGAGGTGTCCGTAGACCAGTTGCCTATTTCTCAGCTACTTTAGATCCAGTAGCTTCTGCGTTGCCCGGATGTCTCAGATCCGTTGCGGCAACAGGTGTCAGCATCGAGAGATGTGAGAGCATTGTGATGGGTCATCCTCTTACTGTACATGTGCCACATTCTGTTGAATTGTTAATGACTAGGACTAAAACGCAGCACCTCACGAACAATAGGTTGACTCGGTATGAGCAAGTTATCCTTGCAGCCGATAATGTGACATTGAAGAGGTGTGCTGTATTAAATCCTGCTACACTGTTACCTGTTCCCAAAATAGATGATAATGAAGATTGTGAGGACCATGATTGTCTCGACGTTACGGAACTATGCACCAAACCGAGACCTGACATTGTCGATGAACCACTCCCAGTTTCAGATGAGATTTTCTTTGTGGACGGTTCATGTTTAAGAGACAGTGTCGGTCAACTGAGAGCAGCGTTTGCTGTATGCACCATCACGGGTGTGGTTGAAGCCGCTTGTCTAGAAGGAGTACACTCCGCGCAGGTGGCCGAGCTCATTGCTTTGACTCGTGCCTGTTTGGCAGCTGAGAAGATCCGTGTAACGATTTACACGGACAGCCAATATGGGTTTGGTGTGGTTCATGACTTCGGACAGCTATGGTCCCAGAGAGGGTTTATGACGTCGTCAGGTTCACCCATAAGAAATGGTGACCATGTACGAAAATTGCTTGAGGCATTGCAAGGCCCTGATGAAATTGCCGTTGTTAAATGTGCTGCACATACGAAGGGGAATGATTTTGTTTCGTTGGGTAACAACTATGCTGATGAAGTAGCTCGGTTTTGTGCAGAGCAGGGATGCAATTTTACGGGGACTCACATTGAAGAAACTGAGAAGGAATTGGTGTATGATCAAATGTTAGCAATGGCAGACTCTTGGGAGGAACTGAAACAGCTTCAGGAAGGGGTTTCTGATCAGGAGCGAGACAGTTGGATACGAGCTGGATGTGAGAAAGGAGATGTGGATATATGGGTTTCGAATGATGGACGAGCAGTGTTGCCGGAAGGGTTGTTGAACCCCATGGCGAGGCTGATACATGGTGCTGTGCATCTTGGGAGAGACGCAATGATGAGAGTGTTTCGTCAGACCTGGTACAACTCAAAGTTTCGGGCAGTGGCTGAAACCGTGTGCCAGAGGTGTGTTACTTGTCAACAGATGAATGTAGGAAAGAGGACAGCTGTGACGTTGAGCCACATAGGGAGGTCAGGAGGACCTTTCAATAGGATGCAGCTGGATTTTGTTGAAATGCCGAAGTGTAATGGATTGAGGTACATATTAGTCATAGTATGTGTCTTTTCCAGGTGGGTGGAGGCATACCCTACACGTAGATGTGACACGCTCACGGTAGCAAAACTACTATTGAGAGAACTCATTCCAAGGTACGGGTTCCCGACGTCCTTTGAATCGGACAGAGGAACTCATTTCCATAGCGAAGTTATGAAGTTGCTTTGTGCTGCCCTGAATATAGATCAGAGACTACATTGTAGCTATAGACCAGAAGCTTCAGGGATAGTGGAGCAGGTGAATGGAACTCTGAAGGCTCGGATGGCGAAAGTATGTTCGTCTACGTCTCTGAAGTGGCCTGATGCATTACCCTTGGTCCTTATGAGCCTCCGAAG
This sequence comes from Triturus cristatus, assembly GCF_964204655.1. NCBI lineage: Eukaryota > Metazoa > Chordata > Amphibia > Caudata > Salamandridae > Triturus > Triturus cristatus. The sequence goes on along the minus strand of NC_140581.1, from coordinate 255,460,076 downwards.
TGTGCCTGATAGAAGAACTGGGTTGTCTCCCCATGAAATCCTCATGGGAAGAGTGATGCGTTTGCCTGCAATACCTGCCACTGCTCTGATAAATATCACTGATGATATGATCCTGGACTATTGTAAAGGCCTTGCTGACGTGGTCCGTTCTGTGTCTCAGTAGGTGCAGACAGCAACGGTTCCAGCTGCGAGTGACTTGTGCCACGACCTGTGTCCAGGCGACTGGGTCCTAGTTCGCAAGCACGTGAGGAAGAGTTGCTTGGACGCAAGGTGGCGCGGCCCGTTTCAAGTGATCCTCATTACGAACACAGCTGTCAAGTGTGGAGGTTTACCGAACTGGGTGCATGCTTCCCATACCCGCCGAGTCCCAGCACCCTTAGAAGATACAGCCCCTCTCGAGATCGAAAGTCCAGCTGAGCCGATAGAATCACCTGAGAGGGCCAGTCAAGCTGTAAGGGTTGCTGAAGCGGCTGATGGTGCACTGAATCGAGTTGGGGAAGGACGTGAAAGAAGTACTGACCCAGAACCAGGCGAAGGAGCAGGAGGTGCAGTGGGTAGTACGGAATCGAGTTCTGCCGAAGAGGAGGAGATCAGTGCACAGGGTATCGAAGGGAAGACCGGAGGTGCCACCGAAGCAGAAAGGGTTTGGCCCGCAAGACAGAACCGGGTAAACCTGAGGTCGGTACCGGACACAGATCTTGCACCAGTTTCGGAGGAGCCAGAAGAAGAATCAGGCGACGAGGAGAATCCTCAAGGTGTGAGAAGATCAAAGAGAACAAGAGTGCCAAGTCGGAAGTACGCTTCACCAGAGTGGGCATATCAAGTGACTGATGCCAGGGTTACCGAGCACGGGAAGATTGAGGTCGATGACATTGGTCAACAGTGTCCCGCTCCAGAGAGTGGAAGTGTTGTTGAAAGTTCCGGGATTGGAGATCGAAGGAATTCTGACAATTCATATTCCGAGTCCGCCTTTCCTGAGTGTCATTCGAGGTATGATCTTGGACAATTTGGAGTTCCCGACGTTCACTACTGTGCCAGACCCACAAGAACTGATTATTCTTAAGCTCGAAATATTGCAGGGAGTCCTGGAACTGTTGGGACCAGCGGTTATGTTGGACTGATTTGAGAGGGTTGCAAGCAGAGAGGAAGATAACCTAGACCCGAGCGGAAGAAGAACAAAATTAGGGATTTTTCCGTTATAGAACGAAGAAAAGTTAGGGAGGTTTGCCTAAGTTCACGAAAGAGACATTAATGAGAAAGAGACTTACCTTTTCAGAGACTGTATCGGACACTGAGTATATTCCGAAGATGGCAGATCCTGCAAACCCACATCGTAGGGCTAAATTGATAATAGGCACATTGATAGGAGTTGTGATAGTCACCATATTTGCAGTAGTGATAAGTTCGTACATGGTGGCTCACAGGCAAGAGGGAAAGGTTCAGGGAGCACCCACACCTATTACCCCAGAACAGAGAGGTGTCAGTATCAGAGAGCAGGGAACATCGAAGTTGAGGGATGATCGCAGACTCCACATGGATTTGTCGAGGGGTGATTTTAAGCTTAACGCGTATGCAAAGCTGCTGTATGAGTATGTTGATGCGATGGATGTGAAGGATTGCTATGTGTGTATGCAGTTGCCTGCTTCAGTGGATGAAGGTATCAAGTATCATCATCTCCCATTGACATATGGGATTTCTTGTAGTTTATTGCTCAGTCTATTTTATGACAGGAGGCAGTTCGAGTATTTCTTTTCAAATTTTGACACAGTACTTCCTGAAGTTCCAGCAATAAAGCATTTGAACAAATACGATTATTATAAGAAAGAGGACAGACTCCTGAAGTATTTTAGACCGACTGTGAAGTTGGATACGGCGCATGCTCACAGGAATAACCTGACATGTGCGTTATCTGAGACGGAGAAAAAATTCTTTGATCAGGTAGAAGACAGGTATAGAAAGTTGACTCAGACACGAGACACTGGAGATAGTCCAGTAGATTGGACAGAGGAGGAGAGGGCTCACAGATCAAAGGGAAGTTATGGACCAATAGCGTTAGATGAAGTGCAGAGAGGGAATTTGTGCATTGGGCGGACTCAATCGGCCACAGAGAAGGTTGCGGTAGGACATAGCACCTGTTCTCAGACTTTCACTCTGGACGCTTCTGTTAAGGGCTTTATGCAAGGTCCAGTAGAAGTGATTCTGACAGTGTATTATGTCTGTGGGAAGAATGCTTATGTCAGGCTACCCGTGAATTGGTATGGCATATGCTATTTGGCTATCATATTCCCGAAGATTTATCACACAGAGGACTTGGAGTTGTTAGAGACGAAGCAACATTCTAGAAGACGTAGGGCTGCAAACGCAGGTGCAGTGATTGGGGACATATACGGAGCAATGATACCTAGTATGGGTGTGGTGTTGAATGACGTGAAGATCAGGAGGTTGGCGACTGTAGTTGATGAGTTGTCTATGAACACGGCGAGGTCCTTGTTGTTGGTGGCTGGAGAGATGTTGTCGATACGAAATATGGTTATGCAGAATCGCCTTGCGTTAGACGTGTTATTAGCCAAAGAAGGCGGAGTCTGCAAATTATTGAAGGTTCAAGAATGCTGCACATATATTCCAGACAACACGAAGGAGATAGGGAAGTACATAGATAACATCACAACTATTCACAAGGAGATTATGGACTTGACGGAGGAGAATGTATGGGAGAAGATTGGACAAGGATTTGGAAGACTGGGAACGTGGTTTGCGAATTTGGGAAGAGGATTTCTTGGATCAGTGCTGAAGCCAATTATCATTGCTGTAGTTTGCGTGATTTGTTTGTGGGGATGCGTGAAAGCATGGAAGTGGTATCAAGGAGGCAAGGTTGAGAGAGCTCTTAGGGCAAACGAGAAAAGGATGGCGAAGCTCCAGGAGCAGCAATATGAGAGTCTTAAAAGAATGGAGGGAATTCGACATGGCGGAGCCATGACTAGTACGGTTTAAATCAGTTCTGAAAAAGGGGATTGTAGTGGTGTGATGACAGATGTCATCAAAGGGGGGAACTGATGTAGCGCTTAGAAGGTTGAAAATCGTAGGGGTGCGTTATATTCACTGTTAGTCGGCACCCGCATATAATCAAATGTGTACTCAGGTATTTTTGTGTGCAATGTATTAAGAATTGTATAACCTATGTCGATTTCAATAGAAGTGTTAGCTATGTACAAGCATCTTATGTATATATTGGAGCAATGCATAGAGTTTAGTCCTTTGAACAATGTGATGTTAAAACGTGTAGATTAGAATTCGTGTCTGTAGACTGTTTAGTTTGACCACACATGAAAGAAAGACGTAAATGTCAATACTGTGATTTAGACCTGCTTGTGTAACCGAAGTAGTGGCCAGAATTCGCATATATCGTTGAGGCGAAAGGCCTGGTATTTTCTTATGTTAGCCAAGGGCAATAGGCCAAAAGGGATTTATTCCAGTAGAGGTTTTAGGCTGTAGTAAATTGCAAGTTAAAAGATGTGAAGTATGTCTGCCTTGCATGATCTCACCCCAGGTGCAAGGACAGTTGCTCGTTAGTAGAGAAGCTCTTTGTTCACAAAATTGACTTATGTAGTAAAAGCCAGACATGGGAGTGCATTGGAATGTGCCAATCGTAACTCCTAGTGCGGATGGCGTCTGGGACTCAAGGCCAAGCGATGGACGATGGAACTGGACAGCGCTCTGTGGAAAATTACTGAAAGTCGACCCCGCAGAAGAGGAGGCGCAAAGGGCGTGTTCTGAGATTTGGGGTTCTGTATTCGGGAAAGCGTCCCGAGGGTGGAGGCAGATCAGAGCGGCCCTGAGCTGAGGAAGGCTAGGCGAAGAGATAGAGGGGGCAACTTAGACCAAGCTCTCTAAGTGAAGACTTCTTAGGAAGTTTCACTCTGACACCCTTTACTCGATTGGGGGTCTTGGGGATTGCTAAGTAGGGATGTCATCTAGTACAGAGTAGGGACAGAGATGGTATGGTCCAGTGTCCCTAATATCGACATTGGCTTGGTAGTTTTCTACCTCATGCTTTTAGAAATTGTGCTTTTAGTTATTTTTAGCCGTATGCGGATTCTTCGTAGAGTAGCATTTGTGTTAGTGCCTATGTACTTGTTGTGCCTCGTATTGAGGACTCTGTATCTTCAAATCTTTATGCTGATAATAAAAGCCAGAGAGCCAAGAGATTAAGTTTCGCGTCCTTGATTATGGCAAATTGTGGACAGTAATTTTGATAATTGTGTTTATTCCCTCTACGCTATTGGGCAAGTAAAAAGTTCCATCCGACCAGAGTGGGTTCTAGTAGATAATTGCGAGATACTAAAATGGGCCGGAGCAAGTTCATGTTTAAAAATCACGTTTAATAAATGCCTCTCAATGCAGTGATATAATCTGATATACAAGGTGTAGCACATCCATATGTTAAACAAATACACTTTTTGAATTTTTTTCAAAATATTTTTGCATGGGTTACATGCCAAATATTCGTAAGGCTCGGCTCATGCACAGGCTGACAGAGGCAAGCTAGACTCTTGGCACGGCTTTCACTGTCAATTTGTTGACTCGCCTACTTATTGGCTTGACTAGTATTGATTCCGTTCATTTTAATAGCTGTAACACTCTGAACTGCAGAGAAACGCTTAAAAAATGGTGCAGTTTCCCCCGTTTATATCTTCATACACATACCTGTTGCTTTCTATTTTTTATTCAGTTGGAACATACTATATAGAATGCTCTAAAACAGGGGTCTCCAACCTTTTCAGTAACTGGAGCTATTTATGTTCAATGAAAACCATCCTGAGCTGCTAATATTACTAATGCTATCTATACACATCAGACAAGACTGCATAAGTGGTTACCCTAAGCAAGATTACCAGCCGTGATCACTTCAAAGCAGGATTGCCAGAAGTAATGTAAACAATGCTTTGGCAATTTGAAAGACTCTACAAGGGTAATGCATAACACCCACAGCTGCAATACCTCTGGCACCAAGGTAATAATAAAAGTAATATGTGTCCCAGTGGTGCATGATGTACCAGTCAAATATCCGCTTTAAATATATTTTTGATATTATGGGTTTCGAATATATACACATTTTCGTCTTGAATACGACCTTTCAATTTTGGAATACATTCAACAAAGCAAAAGGCTCATTCAGTAGTCTGGGCTGCACACAGGAGAGCTACTCATAGGTAGCTGGAGCCAAGCTACCAGTAGCTCAAGAGCTACTCGTTGGAGGAGCCTGCTCAAAAAGCATTCACGGCCTAAAGATTTTCGAGTTAATACAAGAATCGGGCATTTTTCAGGCTCGCTGGACTTCCTACATAGACCATCTTTGCCATCTAGTGGCCATTTAGTGTTCTGCACGGTTGTGGTAAAATTAGATATGAAACGTTGCTAGTTTGACAAAACCATAATTATTTCACTGCAGTTCATGCGCGCGTGCATTCAGAGCTGCGTGAACAGTCCCTTGTCGCAAAATTACACAGAGCCAGGGATCCTAAATGAGCATTTTCGGAATGTAAGGAGCTCAAGATTTTAATTTGCTCTGTTTTTTACGTTGGTCTATTATTCTATGCACACTTACATAATATAAAATGTCCGACGCTATTCCTGGTTGTTTGGCTTTTTTCAATTAATTTGCATTTGCAGAAGTCGCAGTTGCAGTCCGTAATTAATTACTGTGTCATGCTTATGGTACGATATCCAGCATATGGGCATATCAACAAGGGCATTATCTCTGCTTTTTTGGCTTTAAAAGCCAAAAAAGGAGAGATAAAACTAGCGCCCTATCAACAACAGGGTGCTAACATGCAAATTCGCATGTTAGCACCCTTTTACTCTACGCTTCCCCTTGCATCTCTGATGAGATGCAAAGGGGGCGTTCCAGAGTAAAATAATAGGAGAAATGTCGCTAAGCGACAATTCTCCTATTATCAAGAATATCGCTAACTCTGTTAGAGACAAAAAAAGCAGCGCTAACCGCGGTTAACGCTGCTTTTTTACGTCTGGTATTTTTCTGATTTAGCCATGATATCCTATGGAAGGAGGATATCATGGCTAAGTTTGCTTGTCCCTATCAACAAGGTAACGTGAGATTATCGCTGGGTTTCCAGCGATAATCTCACGTTAGCCTGTTAGCGTGAGGATTTTTATCGCTATTGAGATAAGCGTTGCTAATAGCACGCTATCTCAGCGATAAAAAATCACGCTAGCCGGCGATAATTATCCTAGCGCTAAGTGCGTTTAGCGATAATTATCGCCGGTTGTTGTTGATATGCCCCTATAATCACGTTCTGACGCGCAGTCTCGTAGCGCACCATTCGAAAGGTTACTTAGTTAAGAAATCCAAATGTGAAATGTGTGACACCTTTTGCAAGCGTGCCACATATAAGAGACATATTTTCTATTGCTGTTTATTAGGACTAGGTCCTTCACCCAGGTCAAACTGTTGTGCACTTCACAAACTACAATAGAAACTTCCAAATTATTTGGGATTTTTAGAAATGGATAGCCAATCAGGATGATTCTTTTTGGGGTAATAAGTACCATCATTTGCATTTTCAGGAATATTTTATATCTTCCAGATCTTTGTTCCATCTCTGGATCGGTGACTCTATCTTTCTCACTGTGTCCCGATGCCACTGCAGTTCTCTGCTCTACCTGATCCTTTGTTTTTATCTACTGATGTGCAGTGACACTTTCTTTCTCCCGTCAGCAAAACGGCGAGGGTGGTAGCTGGAACAGCATAGTGCCACAAAAGGGGCGATCTCTCAGCACTCGAGGTCCTGCTAGCACTGGTACGTCTTTCTGGTGATGATTTCTTAAGCCAGTAAGCGGTTCTGTAGGACGAAGTGACGATGCCAAACTGCCCTTTGGTGTGTGATTGAGCTACATGCCAGTATTGCTAGTCCACATGCTTTCTTTTGATTTGAAGACTCATGCGGAAATCATGGGCTTCATTTATGAGGCCCTAGCGGCACTTATGCGCCACCGGAGCATCACTTTTTTGACGCTTCGGTAGCGCAATGTACAGCAGCATATTTACAAGGCAACACAAAAGCCACTTCATGTGGATTTTCATGGCCTTGTAAATATGTGCTCCTTTTACGCAGAACACTGTGTGAAAGGGTGCTCCATGGGTGTTGCTGTGGGTGTTCTGGGTAAATCTGGGTGTCCCTTCCTGCACAAAAACAATCATCCCCGCAACACAGGCACCCTTGCAACATGAAGCAAGCGTGTCTGTGCTGGCACACAACTGCTTTTTGTGCGCCAGTGCTGGGGAGACGGACAGGAATGCAACATATCTTGTAGATATGGCACATTCCTGCCCTTTTCTTTTGACGCACAACAGTGCTGCAGGAAGGCCTGCTGTGCTGCAGTGCATCAAAAGTTTGTAAATGAGGCCCCATGTTGCCAGAGAGGGCTGTGGCAAGGCGCAATAGCTTTATTAACCTCAGCATCCAGTAATAACATCTGTTCATCACCCGCTACCTCTTTGCGGGCCCTCATGTGTAGATTGCACTCATAATTGTGCGAAAAGGTAAATAAAGCAAAACACATTTTTTTCTGGTTCCCTCTATTTTTTTGACTGGATAACTGGAATTTTAGAGCTCTGAAAAGTGAAAAGCTGCTGAACGAACATTCATTGCATTTGCTTTTCACAAAAACATAGCGACCAATTTGTAAATACCAAAGGCTTCTTTACAAGTGCATTGATGTAGTAACTGTAACCTTAAGCCCTGATTTAGAGTCTGGCAGAGAGGGTACTCCTTCGCACAGCACCAGAGTACCCTCCCCGTCAAACTGAAATTCCACATGCCTCATATAGAGTCGGGCGAAACTTCAGTATGTCAGTGGCGGACACTTCTCCATCTTTGCTGCTGACAGACTCCTCACCGGGATTGACGGAGTAAGGGGCATCGGAGGTTTGCTATTGACCACCTGCCCAATTTACTTTGGGTGGTCAAATGGCCAGTTTTCACTGTCCATCACCGTCACTTAAAACCTGGTGTTAAAGGGCACTCAAATCTCCAAAATGACCCTCACAGTTTGGGAGACAACTCCACAAAAACAAGTATATTCTGATGACAGCCACACACTAAAAGAAACCATAAAATGAAGCATGTGGCATCAGACAGCATGCCACGATTGAAACATACAATGGAAAAAACAAACAAATGACCCAAACACCCCCATCAGTACAACACAATATAACCAAACATATGATTACACAGCCTGTCCACAACCTACCTACCTACATTCATGAAGTGATGCATGTGACCCATAGCCTTATAATGAATTGAATCCCAAACAAATGATGTATGTGACCCAGAGCCTGCACCTGATTTATCCACAAACATAATCTAATGCATGCAACTCTCAGTACTCCCACAACTTGAAAAAACAACATAAATGTGACTTGTGTGACCCATAGTCTGCTCACGACTTGCACACGGATGGGACTCATAGCCTTCCCATGACTGAGACATCTATGAAGAATGATGTATGCAATAACAAATTATGCCGTCATCTTGCCTATACTTTGCCATACTTAGCCATACAGAATCTCCAAGGAAAATTAGACCACATGACTCCAAACCCACCACCTGAAGCACCAAGGAAACCTCTCCCAATCCATCAACATTTATATCACCTCCTGCACGGACACCCTGGTCCCACTCAAAACCACCACCGCCTCCTGGACCGGATATCAAGCTAGTTGATACATCTACGACTTGCTGCTCACTAACCATGACTGTGAACAGCTGGAGCACCCATGGAGACTCACCCACAATTACCACAACAGACAGACCTACAAATCAGCCCTCCAACACAACCACCAACAACTCAAAGCCACCAAGTGCTCAGCCATGACAGAATGGATTAACAATACAGCAATAACTCAAAGGAACTTTTCTCCATAGTGAAGAAATTAATTTCCCTCGCCGCCAGTTCCATGACCATCACCCTCCCACAGAAGCTCTGCTCTGAGCTCGTTCTGCATTGTCGTAGAAAGTTAAACACAATATACAACTTTTAACCCAGTCAGACCTCTGCAGTCTAGCAGCCCTCCAACACAAAGATGAGAACAAACCTGAAATTGCCCAGACCTGCTGACTCAGCATCACCCCCCTGGAAACCAGTGTCAACATGCGCTCTATCCACTCAGGATCTCCCTCAGACTGTACTTCGTCTTCACCAAAATACTCAAACACATCTGCACCGCCATCATCCTGATCCCCAATGACTCTCTCACCACCGCTACCTGCCTGGATATATGGAAACAAGCCACCATCCTACCACTACTGAAAAAACTACTGTGAATCTGAAAACACCAGCAAAGTACCGAACCATCTTCCTGCTACCCTACCCAACAAATTTCTGTCCGATCACATCAAAGCCAGCAATCTCCTGGACCCATCCCAATGAGAATTCAGACCAAACCACAGAACTGAGATTTCCTTCATCACCAAATGACGACATTTGTCTCATATGGATCTGCTGAAGTCTCTCTCCTTGAGTTGCAGAAGTGCAAATTAGGTTCCCCAAGTGACCCTTGGCCATCTAAACAGTACAGCACCCTTGCAGAACTCCTCAATCCCCACTTGAACTTCATTGGGAACTCTTCACTTAGATAGGGTATTTACCCTGCAGTTTGGAAACATGCCTTTCTCCTGCCCATCCTAAAAAAAGTGAATGCGGATCCTGCAATTACTAGCAACTATAGACCTATTTCGCTCTTACCTGCCCCTGCAAAGGTCTTAGAAAAACTAGTGTATCAGCAATTGGCCGGCTATATTGAGACCAATGATCTTCTTTATGACACTCAATCTGGCTTTCGTTCCGGCCACAGCACGGAATCAGCATTGATTGAAATGGCTGATTCAATACGCTGGATGGTAGATGGAGGATCCAAGGCGATGTTGGTGCTGCTAGATTTATCTGAAGCATTTGACACCGTCTCCCACTCTATCCTCTTGAATCGACTCAGGAATATAGGTATCCAGGGAACAGTGCTGAACTGGTTATCATCTTTTTTATCTGACCGCAAACAACAGGTCCGGACCCACCCTTTCATTTCCCCTGTCAAACCCCTTAAGTGGGTGTGCCTCAGGGCTCGGCCCTGAGCCCGCTTCTTTTCAATGTTTACTTGACCCCTCTGGCAGAACTGATCTCTAAAAGTGGGATCAAAATAATATCTTATGCGGATGATACTCAGTTATTGTTCACCTTTCGGGATGTGTCCGTCTCCACTGAGCCGCTTAAAGAGTGCCTTAAGAATACAGCGGCCTGGATGGACCGTAACTTCTTAAAACTCAACGCGGATAAGACTGAGATCCTATTTTTTAACCAACCGTCCCCCCTTTCTTCGAATCTGTTTTGGCCTGCTGAATTAGGCACTGCACTCCTACCTAAGGACTGGATTAATAATCTAGGCATTAGATGGGACAAACAGTTGTCCCTGTCTACGCAGATCCAAACGGTTTCGGCTACCTGCTTTGGTAAAATTAAAACCATCAGAAAATTCATTAATTATCTGCCCAATGCAACCCGTAAAACCGTGGTCCATGCGCTGATAACCTCCCATCTGAATTACGCAAATGGATTATATTTGGGTCTTTCATTAGGCCTGCTCCGTAGACTCCAGACTGTACAAAATGCTGCGGCACGCCTCGTCACCACATCTCTCCCTACTTAAGACAGCTTCACAGGTTGCCCATTGCTAAGCGAATAGAATTTAAGGCTTTGACCTTAGCCTTTAGGGCATATCAAGGAAAAGGGCCCCTCTATCTAAGGAGGAGACTCTGCCCCTATCTTCAAGCCAGACTCTAATAATAAACACCTACTTGTCACCCCTCGGTTCTTAAAAGCTAGAATGGGAGGCAAATCCTTTGAGGTGGGCGCCACTCAATGTTGGAATAATTTACCTATTCACCTACGCCTGATTGAGTCAGATCTTGAGTTCTGCAAGTCCCTTAAAACCTGGCTATTCAGCCGAATCGACTAATCTTGCATTTCATTTGCCCTGATATGTTTGCTCCAGTTCCGGGACACCCCGTTGGGGGTAGCTGTGCGCTTAATAAAATTATTTATTATTATTAATAAAATTCTTTATTATATAGGACCAGATTTTTGTGAAAATAGTGCATAAAAGCACAAAGCGCCAACTATGCTTATCTGATCGCCCAGACTGGGACAAATTCACAAGTTCAGGCTGACCATGATAGAGCACGGGTCGGATACAGGGACCAAGTTAGGCCAGCTGAACAAAGTACTGTAAAACCTGATTTGTGGTGCATTGTGAGATCCCATGTCAACAATACGTCACTCAGTGGAAGTTCCGAGGGGCTGCGAGGCTGCAATGCGGAGTCTTGCATTGTCATCAAGAATGCCGTTGATGAGGGGCTTAGTGGCGGCTCCTCTGTTATGGCGGAGGAGCGTTGCCCCTCCCCCCACTGACAGCCAGCAGAGGCAAAGGACAACAATAAAATTATAATAATTTTTTTTTGTTATCATTTTATTTTTTAGTCCTGCAGGCTGCGAGCCGAGGGAGGGCTGTAGCCACCCATACTGACACTGCAGCTGCAGCACTAGGGAGGAGGGGGGAGTGATGGGCACTGGCAAGTGTGCATGACGGTTTAACCGGCCCTCTAGGGCCGGCCAAATCATCATGTGCACTTAGTCTTTCTCCACATGGCTGTGTTGTACAGGTTGGTGGAGAAACCAACATAGGCTCCCAGTCTATATCTGAGCGCCAAACCGAAGCGCTCCGACCAATCTCAGCACTGCTCACATGCTAGGAATAGTATTCCCAACTTGTGAGCAGCGTTGGGATTGGGAGCTGGGGGATTGCAGTGTGTAGCAGTTTCTTAGTGGCATGCAAAGATCGGGAGCTAGGCAGCGGCTGCCAGAGCAGATAAGTTGTATTTTATTTATTTATTATTCAGGGTTTTTTTTGTTTGTGTCACCTTCTTCCCGCCCCATGGCTTTGCAATCAAAGTGGCCACTACAGGAGGGGCTTCTATTGCGAAGTCCTGCATCAAAGATGCAGCGCACAGTGCAGTTTCCGAGGGGGTTGTGGGCTGCGCCACGAGGTACGACGTTGGGGATGAGTCGCACTGAGGCGGTTCCAAAGTGGGACTGTGAAAAGATGTGTCGCCCTGTGCCAGTTCTGCCCACAGGATCACAAATGGGCTGGCAGAGCACTGTCAGGCCAACTTCCAAGGGTCCAGGACTGGGATGGCACCTCTTGGGGGTTATTACTCACAGCAGACAGAATCCAAGAGCTGGGCTCAAGGTGGTTGGTGCCTTTTCTGTCCCTGATCAGGAGGCCAGCCAAATAGCCCTTGGATTCACTTTGGTGGTCCTGGATTCAAGATGCAGGTCTAGTTCTTTCACTCAGGATGAAGGAAAGCAGGCAACAGAGTAGCAGTCCTTTTTGCAGAGTATCTCAGCAGTCCTTCTGAGTTTTCCACAGGTCCAGAGGTGCTCTGAAGAGATGGGTCTGAGGGTCCATTATTTATACCTGGTGCCCACTTCGAAGTCGGAGAAGGTTCTGGTGCTTTCCAACCCCAGAGGTGTCTGGAAATTCCTGCCTCCCTGCCCTGGCCCCATCTTGTTTGGGGTCACAAAAGACTATTGTCATACGTTTTGTGTGTATACTCAGGCAGAGCCTTTGTGATGTGCTAGTGTAGGAGGTGACAGCTCCTCTCCCTCATCAAATCAGAGATGGTCCATCGTGCCAACACCTGCTCTCCTACGTCTCACCATCTGGGAGCAATATACAAAGCCCCACTGCCAGCTACACCTAGTCATGTGACCCAGGGTGCAGGCACCACATGGTTAGGACAAGAAAATCCCAATTCTCTAAGTGTCATTTTCAGAATTGTGACTTAACATCTGAATTTACCATCGAAGAGGGTTTTAAATCACAATTCCTTAGACATGAAACTCGATGTTCCTACCCGCTCTCAATTGAAAGTTATCACGTATTAAATGTAATAAGTTAACCCAATGTTAGCCTTTGAGAGAGGTAGGCCTCAGAGGAGTGAAAAACAAATTTAGGGGGTTTCACTACCAGAACATGCTGTCTGAACTGTTTAGGGCCTACTCTAGCAGTGACATATGTATTAAGCAGGGAGGTTTGGGCAGAGCAAGATGGTTACATTGCCAGGTTAAAATGACAGTTTAAAACTGCACATACAGGCTCCAATTGGCAGGCCTGAGGCATGTTTACAGGGCTACTTTGGTGGGTTGCACAATTAGTGCCGCAAGCACACTAGTAGTATTTAATTTCCAGACCCTGGGTACATGTTGTATGACGTTACTAGGGACTTACAAGTAAATTAAATATGTCAGCTGGGGAAAAGCCAAAATTACCATCCTTAAAGCAGAGAGCACAAGCACTTTAGCACTGGTTAGCAGTGGTAAAGTGTGCAAAGTCCTAAAGCCATCATAAACAAAGTCAGTAAAAACTGGAGGGTGGAAGGCAAAAAGTTAGTTGAAAACCATGTCAAGGATGTCAGGTCCAACAGAAATATAATTGGATTATCAAGCATTTAAAAATAAAGGCACCCCCAAAAACAAGTTGGTTGTGCAAAACTCATGAGACCGACGCAGAATCCAGATAAGTCACTATATGGATATTATAAGAGATTGATGCAGATTTACAGACAGTATAGTGAAGTTGATGACCTCTTGCAAGATGGTGTTTTGGGAATTGTTTCTGCATTTGTGTTGGAATTGAGTCTGGAAATTAGTTTGCATATTCAGCAATGTGTGAAGTGTTGGCATGCTAAAAAGTTAGATGAAAACCTTGACTTTACAAAGTATTGCAGTGACTGTTGCAATGCTAAAAAGAAAATGATGAAGAAGAAATTGATGGTGGCTCAGGCATAGGTTTTTCAGAAATTAGGTTCAGGTGCTTTGCAGACACCTGTTTTCTTCGTTGGTAGGTGTTCAAGGTATTAATTCAAAAGTGAATGGTGTGCAATCTGGGCAAGAGGGAATTGGTGGTCTTTGTGGGAGAGGTAGAGGATGTAAATAATAATGCACAGATGAGAAATAATTTGTGCAACAACTGCATGAAAAATGGGCACTGGAAACAGGATTGTAGATATTGACATAGATATCAAAGTGAGTAGTAAATGGTTCCCCAGATGCAGCAGAATATGAATCAAATGACAATGTGAATGGTCCCAGCCCTACTGGCCTCTGTGCAGAACATGCAGAAACTAGGATAGTTCAATGGGAAGATGCCTTCAGCCCCAGTTGTGCAATAGCTGATGCAGAATAACATGCTGGGGCTACAGTCAAATTTCAGATTTCAGCAACAATCTTCAGTGATTAATGACACTTTTTCACAATTTTCAGCTACACTCGAAGTTCCTACAGGAGTGAGTCAGTCACAATGAAGATACCTGAGGGGCAGACAGACCAGGATGGTCCTTTTGTAGAAGGAGAATTAAATGGCCATCCAGGATCATTTTTAATCCATACAGGTGCTAACTGCTCCAGGGTTAGTCAACCTGCCTCTCTCTGGAGAAGAAGTCTAGGTTATATGCATTTCAAAGAAACAGGTAAATAATAAGTTATTATCTAATGTCCCAGCGAAAATTGGTTCAATTACAAATGATCATCTTTTTATAATCAGTTAGATGAGTCCAGTTAATTTGCTGATATGTGATCTGTTGTGTATACTTAACTGTGTAAATAACTGTACAGCTGAAGGTTTTGGTATTTACACAAAGAAAGAGGATTCTTAGTTTAAAATAAAATATATCTTGGATAGATTAAAAGTGGACAGCCAGTGCAGATCTCAGTGAAACCGAATGCAACATATCCCCATACATCTGAATGCAAGCTAACTCATGAAGCCGGGTAGGCAATTAAACCTATTTTTGATAAAATGTTTGAGCACGTCATTCTAAAAGAAGTACTTGGGAGTACATTTACATCTCTGATCATGGCAATAAAGAATCATAGCGGAAAATAATTTATGTAAGCTCAAAGCAAAATACTTGAAATTTCCATTGTTCATTTCTGGATATTACCTGTTACAGGCCAAAGACCCACCCACACAAGTGGAGTGGAGTTGTAATCGGAGTGAAAGGATTTTTGTAATTCCGTTTAGATTTTGGAACTTTCCATCACAGAAACGTAAGAAATGTCTATGATCTCACCCGCAGTTTGAAGTTTCCAAGGCATTATGTGTAAGAAAATGTAGAGTGAGTCAATAAGTCAAACAACACTAGAATCTACAGGGTGTTTAGTTTTCAGAGAGGTTTGGAGATGGTAAGATTGCCTGGGTACCAGTTGAACCCAGGCCAAAATACCACAGCTGCCCATATCCTAAGAATGATCGGAATTTAAATATTTCCACAGTGAATTTTGAGACCTTCTCTGTCTCCAGGAACAAGCCTACCCACACAAGTAGGGTATAATTTTAATGAGGAGAACCATGAGGATACTAGGTTATAGAAATTTTGTCACCCAAATTCTGACTGTTGTATGTAAGAATATCAAATAAAAAATATCATGGGGCCAAAATATTGAAGTATAAATACCAAGGACCAAAATATTGCACAGGCAAGTGAATATAGGTAAGTACAGATTTATACACAAGCCCATGCCTTCAAGATACATATATCATATAATTAAGAATATATATACTCACCTTCACAATATTTTGGTTCTTAATATTTAGGGCTCAAACTTTTGGCCCCCATAATATTTTCAGTATTGTCGTCTGTTGGAAAACCAAGATTCACATTTGCAGAGCATTCTTGGTAAGAACACTAGTGGGATCCATGCAAGTCACACCACCATGGATTCTCCCGGGTGCCTAGTTTTCAGAAAGGTCTGGGGACATTAAGTTTCTCGGAAGGCAGGCAGACCTTGGATTTGTACGGGTCATTCAACAACCATACGAGTCTATATTCAAACACCACTAGCTTTCTTCACATGGTCGCAATTTTGCGCCTTTCCTATCCCATGTGATAGGCCCACCCACACATGTAGTGTACTGATTATATTAGGAAGACTGGGAATGTAGAATAGTAGAACATTTGTTAGTATACACGGAATTTCTCTATATTTTTGTCTTTCAATTGTACACAAAAAACATGTTGAAAATATTTCCTTAAAATAGCCTGGCATGAGGAGTAACTCATATACACAAAATAAAATTCTGGGGCACATTTAAAAAATGATTAGATTTCATTCTTACTCAATTTTTTACAATAGAAACATGGTTGGCACAAAAATTAAATATATCCGCGACCACTATTGTTTTAGTTCAACAATTAGTTTAATTAGAAAAACCTTGTGAAATCTACACAAATGACCCCCTGCTGACCATTTTCGGTCGTGTTAACTTGGTTAAGATGATGGTGTTGCCGAAGATAACTTTTTTATTTGACTCTATTCCTCTTATGTTTGAGAAGGAGGGGTTGGCAAAACTGCAGAGTGAGATTGGGTCATTCATCTGGTCATCTAAGGGATCACGATTATCATGGAAAAAAATTAGGAGAAAGTGTCTGAAGGGAGGTCTGGCAGCCCCGGATTTTCAGATATATTCTTGGGCCTTTCTGCTCAAGAATTGTAGAATGCTTCTGGGTACTCCAGGGAACTCGGTTATAGGGGAATTACTTTCTGCTTTGTTGAGAGTTGAGAAGATCAAACAGGCTGGCTTTATGTATAAATTTTCGGACCCAAAGTATTTAAAAAAAGTAAGATTGAAGGTCCTAAGAGATTTGGCTATGGTCTGGTATCGGGTCAGGAGGGCCACAAAAATCCCATATTTTAGTGCTGGAGCACCAATCTGGGAAACTCCGGGCGCCCCAAGCTGGACGGAAGATGCATTGGCAAAGGCATTAAAAACAGAAGGTCCTCAGAAATGGGGCGAGTTATTTGTAGACGGAAGTTTATTGCCATGGTCTGTTTGTGAGTTGCACTGGGGTCGCAAGTTTTCTAAATTCAAATATGTTCAGATTCAAAGCTGGGTAGCCGGGAAAGAACATCTCATTGGGCGGCATAATGACTTTGAAGATAAGCTGGCATCGGATGTTAGTATTAAAAAAGAAGTGGCGATGTGGTATTGGGCTATTGTGGAGATGGAGGATGGCCCTTTTCTACTGCCGGAGACCCTGTGGGGAGAGTGCTTGCCGAGGATTGCTACAGAAGAACAATGGCAAGTAACTATGTGGATTCTATATAAGGTGGTAAAGCCTGCGAATTTAAGAAGGAACCATCTGTTCACTCTCCACAGGGCGTATTGGACTCCAAAGAGGTTGGCCAAATTTAAGGATGGTCGAATCGTGAGGTGCCCTAAATGTAATAGCCCAAATGAGGATGATATTCATATGTTTGCCATATGCCCGGCGATCAAGGTTTTTTGGGGCGCTGTGAGTAATTGCTTATCAGTGGTGCTGGAGCAAAGTATCAAGGTAAGCCCCGCAATGATTATTACAGGAAGACTGGACCTACAAGGTAAGGGCCTTGATGATAAAATTAAGTTGGTGTTCTATGCTATTTTGTTGGCCCGAAGAGAAATTTGCAGAACGTGGGTTTCGCCAGATCCTCCGACAGATTTGACCTGGATTAGAGCTATGAGAGGTATAGGTAAATTGGACATGGCGGGTCAATATAAAAAGAAGTACAGATTTTGGACTTTATTCTTGAAACACTATGGGTGAAGGGCAGGGATACAAGATGTTTAAACCGTGGTTCATTGAAGAGAGAAAAAGAATGGTCCTATGATTAAGCTGCTTTGAAATCTCTTGGAGGAAATTTGCTTTAGTAGGCTTGGTCACGGCATGCCCTCCGCCTCCAAGTAAGCAATAAGTTCTCATATATGAGACGAGAATCACCCTAGGGCGCCATTGAGAGAGAAAGGGTGGGAAGTGGCGTATGAGGACTAAAAAAAAAAAAAAAACTCTGACTAGTTTTCCCAAATATATCGTTTTCCGGGTTCACACATAGGTTTTACATTCTTACTACCACAATCTGCAAGTCAATCGAAAATACAAAGGCAGGAAATATTGACACAACATATAAAACTGAAAGAAAATGTTGTAACATTTTTTATGTTTTTCAACTTTCCCTATCTCTAAAAGCTGGGAATAAAGTGATCTTAGCACAGCAAACCTTTTGTTTTACCATTTTGTGTAAAAAGAAAATGTTGCCATATTTCGGTTATTTTCTTAGATCCAGGTTGGGGAACGGCCATAACCTGTGTAACTTTATAATCACCAACATTTGGCAAAAGGAACCCAAGATTTGGCCTTGATTGCTTTTGGGGAAATAGACTTATGAACGTTTAGTGTGAACTGCCCAAATATAAAAAATGTCTTAGTACTGGAGGGAAAGCTTTCAACACCCTAAACATGCAATATTGACATCCCACTGCGCAGTTTCTAAAAAATAAAACACATTTTTCAGGAATAGGTTCCATAGGCACAAACAGCACAGGTGAAGTCTTCAAAGTTCTACAAAGATTCATATTTCTCCAGTGTATGAATTTGCAAATCACGCTGTGGCATCCTAGGATCGCTCGTTACAGATAATGTTCAAAAGACCAAATCAGTCATAGCAGTCTTTAACCCATCATCCTGCATCATCATCATTCCACGAGAGCAGCTCCCAGATAACAGGCTCTCCATTACTAAAGGTCATGGACTTTATCTAAGGATTGCCAGGAGTAGAAGCTGCTACCCTTGGCTTGCCATTTGGCAGTCATGGATAAATGAATGAATGAATGAATGAATGAATGAATGAATGAATGAATGAGTGAGTGAGTGAGTGAGTGAGTGAGTGAGTGAGTGAATGGGAATTTATAAAGCATGCTGTTACCCAATAAATATGGTGCCCTAGCACTGTTGGAATTTAAACAGTAAAAAAGAGGGGGCTGTCGGTAGGGTCAGAATGACCTAGTCTTGTGTTTCTTGCAGAAAAACATATGGCTAGAATTAAATCCAATGTTAATAGGAAGACTGTTGAGGAACTTCGATTTGCGATCACGATCGAATCGACCCACCATTTTGTGCTCCGCCGCCATTTTGTGTTGCCCTCACTCAGGCAGCACGACGAGCAAAGTCTTTTCTGCTTTTTCTGCAGCTTCGTGTTAAAATAAGCCTTCTGCCTCTATTTACAAAGCTGGTGTTAGGACTGGCCGAGTACACTAATCCCTGTCTGGTTTTTCTAATCCCTGTCTCAACTATCTGTTGGTTCACACTATTCTCTTCTGACTTTATCTTATCGTCTGGCCTTCACTGTCCTCTGCTCGTATTCTCTTGTTTCACAACTGTCCTCCAAAATACACACACGTATCTCGTCACCTGCGAGTCGGTCACAAACCTGTTAATGAATTAGTTCTTGGGGAGGGGTGACAAACACAGTTGGAGGAGAGGTCTCTTCGAGTTACCTAGTACTTTGTTTTCAAACCTTTCCTATTGGTTCTGTTCTGTTTTCCAACCTTTCTTATTGGTTCTTTTTATATGTTTTAAGTGTGTCTTTGGTTAATGTATATTTCACGTATGTACTATAAAAGATTGTGCGCCACGGAGTGAAGTGGCAGTCTCCTGAGAATATACTGTGTGTACTTCTAGGACAACTGTACTAGCTGCAGCTAATAAATCCGATCTTTTACGCCTGACAGAGTGTCCCGTGTCTCTGTGTAGCTGAGCAGGTAAACCCCGGAGATTAAGGCGTACCCTGCGCCGCCAGTCCCATAAGGTTCTGGTTCTTCAACTGGCGCCCAACGTAGGGCGGCTTCAGAGGTAGTGGTTCTGCCTGAAGGTCGTGAGGAACCCCGCAGGAAAATTCCGGAGGATTCGCGAGCCACGTCAAGCGACCCCTGTATGTCGAAGTGGTCCGAAGGTCTTTTGCAGCGTGATTACTCCTTCCTGACGGCTACTGATGACTGCTGCCCTGACTGCCGACCTGCCTTGGCCCTTTCTTTGGTGAGGTATGGTAAGGCGAGACGATAGACGGGCCTCTGTTGGTGTAAGAAGACATCCTTAAGTTAAGTATTTTGGTGGGTCGCGCCCACAATTTTGGTCCTTTGTTTTCTTGGTTCCTTAGTTCCTCTGGTCCTTAGATTTGACTATTGCAATAGCCAAAGCCGAGGGGTAAGTGCATTTGTGCTGGGTAACGAGTTTACACCCTTGAAGTTTGTGAACAGTCCGGAGACATCACGAGATGCCTGGTCTGACTAAGTTTGGTAAAATTTGTTGCTTTGGTTGTACTAGGGAGTCCCGGCTTGAGGACTCTTGTCCGATTCCTTCGGTTGGAACTCCCACATATGAGCTCTATTCAAAACATGGTATTGGCCCCATTACACGAAGAAAGATGGTGTTCTAAAATGGCCAGAACATGGTAGTTTCGATCCTGATGTATTAGACAATTTAAAAGCAGTCTTATTCAAAAGAAAAGCCCGTCCGGCAATGTTTGACTCTTTCCGCCTTTGGCGTAAGGAAGCCAAACAGAAGGAAATTAAGCAAATAAAACGAGATAGAAAAGCACAGGGTATGACAATTATACAAGCTGCCCAACAATTCAAAGATGACGAAATTAGTAATGCGATGGAAATTTCAGAGAGACAGCATCGTATGGCGATAGATAAAGGCTATCCGGTGTTGCCTGTTTCTCTTCCCGATAACAAGAAAGACTTAGAAGAAGATCCCCTGATGTCTCACTTATTGAGATTGCCTCCGCCCTATGTACAAGGTGCTAATGCACCCCAGTTGTTACAGCCTGTTCAGCCGCCAGCGGTACCTCCGCCTGTTCCGGCTCTTCGGCATTTGCCTCCTCCAGTATTTCCGCCTCTGCCAGTTTTACCATTAACTTCGACTTCTTTGCCCTCATCTCCTGATATTCGGTCTCCTTTGCCTTCTGCACCTTCTGCAATTATTGGTTCTCCATCCGTTAGCTCGCCTAATACTTTGTCTCCTATTCTCATGTCCAATTCTCCGTCTATGCGTAAGCGACTCACAGATACTGTCACTGGTATTCTATCTCCTTTCTTTGAAGCTTTAAATGTATCTCCGGCTTTTGCTCGAAGACAGTCTCGTAGTCAGTTCCCAGATTCTGAAGAACGAGAAAGGTTGGACTCTCTTGCTCGTAAATGGATTGAAAAGGGTCCTAGGTATAGTGGGCTCGATATTATGCCTACCTTCTTACAGTGGAATGCGCCTACGCAGAGATATGTTTTTAATGCGATGTGTGATACTCTTATTAAAGGATGGGAGGATATGGATTTGGGTTGGGTCCTCAGGGTCTGTTAGACATTCAGGCTAATTTTGATAAAGGACTCATTGTTGGTTCTAAGGTTGAGGACGCTGTAAAGACACTTGTTTCCTTCAGAACCTTATTTACCTCACAGGCTTTTCTAGACTCCGATCCTTCAATTAGGTTAACACTGAAGAATTATCCTATGAGAGAGGTTCCTCCAGTGTGGAGAGAAGAGGTTGCGGGAGTAGGTGGTAATCAACCTATTCCTGCTCACTTCCAGCGTATATGGGTACATGTTCCCTGGAAAAGATCTGAAGTTTTAGCCCTTAAACAGTCTCTACCAGATCCTCGTAAGAACCCTGCAGGTTATTATAAAGAATTGTCACAAACTGTTGATGCCTGTATCATGAATCTAGCCGATATTGATATGTTGATGGGGAATGTAGTCCCACAAGCGTTATGGGCTAGGATTCGTAGAGAGGATCACGCTCAAGAATTGGGTGGTACATGGAATGCTATAACTGCCGCGGATACGGCCCAAGTGGGTGGTGCAAAACCTGACGCTTTAATTTCAGAACTCCCTGGTAGGATTATTACATTAATAAAAACGATGATGCCTGCCTTGAGAGTTAACTGGGATAAACTAGCGGCATGCAAACAAAAGAAAGATGAAAGTGTCTCTGATTTCTTTACTCGTTTCGAGGAGACATTCGTTCATCACAGTGGTCAAGATATGACTACGGAAGGTGGACAGCGGTTATTTGTAGATAAGTTCGTATTTAATTTGCTTCCCGAGCTGTCACATAAGTTGAAAGACTCCGAAAGTTCATGGGCCGTTTCTTCTTCAGCCCAGATATTGGCTACTGCTCAATATTATGAAAACAGAGATAAAGAAGAAAAAGAAAAGCAAGAGAAAAAGATGAAAGAATTAAAAACAAAGGTTCTCTTGCAACAGGCTTATCCTCCTCGTTATGTTCAGCCTCAGTTTCAACAGCCTCCGCAATTTCAGAGGTTGTATCAAAAGCCTGAGCCATATATTCCACGACCTTTGTTAGGTCCTAATCAATGTGCCTATTGTAGACAGGAAGGTCATTTTAAGAATAGTTGTCCGATTTTATTGCAGCGAAATGGGACACTATCTGCTCCACGAGGTCGTGCTGGCCTCCAGTCAGCAAACAGAGGTAGAGGTCGAGGTGTGTTGACTCAAGAACAGCGTTCCCTTCCTCCTCCTAATTCCGTTAATTATTTTGATCAGCAGAATGTTAGGTCTACACAGTACTACAATGAGGATTGTTATATTGAAGACGGGAATTAAAGTCTTCATGCTAACTAGGACAGCCATGAACAAAGTAAGGGAGTTGTGTCGATTCCAGTAGACCAGAATGGACCTTATGTTAATGTCACTACAATGGGTGTTTCAGAGCCATTCCTTTTAGATACTGGTGCGATGAGAAGTTCTATCATTCATTCTAGACTCCCTGGGGCACCTTTGTCTGGCTTAACGAATGTATCTGTAGGATTTTCTGGCGCCCCTGTTCGTAATCCAGTTTCTTGCCTTTTGCCTATTTCAATTGGCCCTTATTGTCTGGAAGCTCCGCTTCTCTTGACGAATGGTTGTGGTGAGAATCTGTTGGGCTTGGATTTATTGAAGAGAATGCATGCAACGATATCTTGTTCTCCTTCTGGTGTGTATCTTACTTTAGGACAGAAACTGATTACGCCAATGTATTTGTCAAAAGACCAATTTCCACCTGAATTGCTTTCTCTTCCTGCAACGCTTTGGGCTACTGGTCCGAATGATGTGGGTTGTCTTGAGATCCCACCTTATGTTGTCACTCTTAAGCCTAATGTTGAACTGCCACGTATTCCACAGCATAGAATTTCCACTGAAGATGAAAAAGCACTTTTGGAAATCATTCATGATTTGATTCAGAAGGGTGTGGTTGAAGAAACAAGAGGAAACATATGCAATAGTCCTATTCTTCCTATTCTTAAACGCACTAATCCTTCTCAGCCACCTGTATATCCTTTCGTAATTGATCTTCGGGAGGTAAACAAAATTGTTGTACCACAATTTCCTGTCCTCCCAGATATCACTGCTCTGTTGACAATGATACCTTCCACAGCGACTTGGTTTTCTGTTATTGATCTAAAGAATGCCTTCTTTAGTATTCCTATTGCCGAAGAGAGTAGAGATATTTTTGGCTTCTCTCTTGGAGGCCGAAGCTTCCGGTTTAAGCGCGCACCTCAGGGCTATTGTGAAAGTCCCTCTATTTACAGCCAAGCTTTAAAATCTCATCTTGATACTTTTCATTTGCCATCTGGTGCTGCTCTTATACAGTACATGGATGACTTGTTAATCGCTGCTGATTCAGAGGATATTTGTAAAAATTTGACTGTTGCATTACTACGTCACTTGTTTAATCTGAATCACAAGGTTTCACCTTCCAAACTACAATATGTTCGTCGAGAGGTTACCTATTTGGGTCATCTCCTATCAAAGGAGGGACGGCGGTTAACCCCAGAACGCATCCAAGCTATTGTACAAATGTCTGTGCCATCCACACAAAGAGAGGTACGTGCCTTCCTAGGTATTACTTCTTATTGTAGGCAGTGGATCCCGAACTTTTCCTTGTTGGCTAAACCTTTGTTGGCACTTACTCTGAAAGATACGCCTCAGCCCCTTCCATGGACTGACGAGTGTGAAAGGAGTTTCACTGACTTACGTACTGCGTTATGTTCTGCTCCTGTATTGGGTACTCCCGATTACAGCAAGCCTTTCACGCTGTATGTCCATGAGAGAGAGGGTTGTGCATTGTCGGTTTTAACGCAGCGTTTTGAAGACAAACAGCGACCATGTGCATATTTTTCAGCTACGTTAGATCCAGTAGCTAAAGCATTGCCTAGTTGTCTTAAAGCGACAGCAGCCGCAGCAATTTCTATCCGACAGTCTGCTGGAGTGGTGTTAGATAACACACTTATTGTTATGGTGCCGCATGCAGTGGATTCCTTACTAAACCGAACAAAAACACAACATCTTACGAGGGCTCGTCTGTCTGGATATGAGCTGACACTTTTGGCTAGTCATGTGCACATCAAACGATGTAACACTTTAAATCCAGCTACTTTGTTGCCTCTTCCAGTAGATAAAGACATTCAAAACCAACATGATTGTTTCCTCCGTACTGAGGAAGAGACAAAAGGTAGAATAGACTTGAAAGATACGCCGCTAGAGAATCCGGATGGAACTCTATGGGTAGATGGTTCTTGTTTCAAAATGCCTAATGGAGATACAGTTTCAGCCTATGCTGTTACTACTTTACATACAGTTGTGGAAACAGCTCATATTAGACACAATTCAGCCCAGGCAGCTGAACTGATAGCTCTGACTAGAGCATGTGTATTGTCAGAAGGAAAAAGAGTGAACGTGTACACCGATAGCCAATATGCTTTTGGTGTAGCGTTCAATTTTGGGCGTCTCTGGAAAGAAAGGGGATTCTTTACTTCACATGGCACTAAAATACAACATGGTCAGTTGGTGACTGATCTTCTTGAGTCACTTTCTTTACCTGCTCAGATAGCAATCGTGAAGTGCAGTGCGCACAAAAAGATTACAGATGATGTTGGTCGAGAGAATGCATTTGCAGATGAAGTTGCCAAAAAGACAGCGAGAGATGCTACAAGTCGAATGTATGTTGAAGGTCCTGCGAATTGGGTCAGAGAGAGAGGAATGTATGAGAATACAGTAGAAAGTGTAAAGTCGATCCAGAAAGAGGCTACAGAGAAGGAATTGAATGGGTGGAAAGAAAGTACGGGAATGTTAGACGAGATGGGTTGTTGGGTGGAATTATCTGAACATCAACGTTGGCTGTTACCAGATGCCTATGTACTACCAATAGTTACTATGGCACATGGTCCAGCCCATTTAAGTGCGAAAGGAATATGCAAGCTTTTGGCTCCAGTGTGGCAAAATGAAGGAATAGCAAAGTGTGCAGACAATGTAGTGAAACATTGTATTGTATGTTTGATGAACAACCCAGTAAAGGGAACCCCAACTCCAGCGGGTCACTTTGCTCCTCCGACATATCCATTTGAGGTGTTGCAGATCGATTACATACACATGGAACGATGCAACAATCTCAAATATATTCTGGTGGTGGTATGTGCCTTTTCTAGGTGGATAGAAGCATACCCTCTAAAAGACAATACAGCCTTATCCACAGCCAAAGTTCAACTAAAAGAATTTTTCCCCAGGTTTGGTTTGACGCGCATTGTCTGGAGTGACAATGGGAGCGAATTTGTGGGCCAAGTCATGCAAAAGGTTTGTGCAGGTCTTGGTATCAAGCAAAAGTTCCATGCGGCAAATCATCCACAGTCAGCGGGTTTAGTGGAATGCTACAACGGAACGTTGAAACTTAAACTAGCAAAAGTGCAGGCTAGTACAGGACTTAATTGGCCCGATGCTTTACCATTGGCTCTTCTATCCACCAGAACTGCAGTACACTCTCGTTTGGGACTTAGCCCTTATGAAGTGGTTTTTGGGCGCCCAGCTAACATATGGGGAGTCCCTCGCCCTAAGAAATACTCAGATTTGCCATATCCAATGTTGATTAATTACTTGCATGACCTTACGACTAAATTACGTGTTCTCCATCAACAGGTTCAAAGTGCTTTGCCAGAGGCTTCCACCGACCCAGGTCATTCCATCCGACCAGGTGACTGGGTCTGCACAAAGAATTTCCAAAGGACGAAGAATTTGGAGCCCAGGTGGAAGGAGCCTTGTTTAGTGCTTTTGACAACGAGAACAGCAATCAAAGTTGAAGGAAAGAAAAATTGGATTCACGGCGTGCATTGCAAGAAAGTGCCTTTGCCTTTGCCCTTCGATCAGTGGGTTCGTAGGGGTATTGGTGACTCTGAAAGTGAAAAAGTTCCACGATTTGTACCTTTTAGCGATGCACGCCTGAATGGGACACTGTCTGAAAATGAGGACGACGACATTCTGCAGGAAGCGATAACACCACATCGTTGCTTGCATACGACAAATCCACGAACTTTGTTCCAAAATCAAACCGTACCTGATAAAGAACATTATAATTTGAGACCTAGAGTAAAAGACACTTAGACTTTTCTCTCTTATGTAGTTTTCTATCCCGGTTGCAGGGTCATGGTAGGAGTCTTCGTTACGACCTGAGTAGTGGCCATAGGCCTGCAGGACTTGCAGTGTCATAGGACAGCAGACAATCGTAACTAAGTGATTGAGGAAGATTGCCGTGAGCATCCATTTAGAAGGATGGAAACTACATTAGGCAAAAGAGAGAGAAAGGATATAATGAAGAAAGAATCCTGTAGATCAATATGTAGCCGTTTCAATATAACCCTATGTATTATTATATTATTGTGTATCCTTCTGGTGTTTATAGGTTGGATTATTTATGCTCTGCAGCAAAAAGTTGTCTCCTTCTTCCTCTTCATCTTCTTCTACTGTCTTTCCACATCTATTTCATACCTTTCCTCAACATGATCTCATTAGAAGAACTGAATATTATAACAATTCCTTTGTCCAGTTATTACATCAACACCAGTTAGTGGTCAACACGACTGATTGTTGGGTGTGTGGACTTATGCCACATACCGCAGAAAAAGGAATGCCATATTTAGTTCTCCCGTTTTCTTATGAGGGTTCTGCGTGGGCCTATTTTGTTATTTTCTCCAATGCCTACCAAAGTAAATTCAAACGATCCGTTAGTTCATATATTGGTGGTCCAGATTTCAGCCATTGTTCATTGATAAAGGGAATGGTAGCTATGGCTAAAATCATGGAAAATAGTAAGATTTCCATTGACGAAAGGAAAGCGTATACAAACTGGAACGTCACCCATTATGTCACTAGCCTTAATGATAAGATACAACAAAGAAAATCTTCACCGATTTGGACTATTCCTCATCAGGGAAATTTCTGTCTGCAAATAAATAGTCAGTCTACCGACACTGTACAAAGAAACAACTGTTCCCACACATACGTTTACTTCTCTCAGAACTCGCCTCCTCTAGTGCCATCTCAAGGCACGTATTTTATCTGCCACAATAGGGCTTACACTTGGTTGCCAACTGGTTTTTCTGGTACCTGCTATATAACTTTCCTTCTTCCCCCTACATACACCGCTTCTGCAAACTATCATCGAAACAGGTATGGCAGAGGGATTATTGATTCAAAAGACACAGCAGGACAAGAGGGAGGAGATTTCCTGACAGGATTTCTTCCTTTTTGGGGTCCAATGGCCAACAGCAGAAGTATAAGCCAATTGGTTCGTGTCGTAGAAACCACAATAGACATCACTGTAGGAGCCTTAAGTAATATCACGGCAGAACTACAGGCGGATCGTCTTATGACTTTACAAAACCGAATTGCCTTAGACTTTGTTCTTGCGGACCGTGGTGGAGTGTGCAAATTGATCGGGTCAAGTTGCTGTATTTTCATACCTGATGACGCTCCGACAGTATACCAAGCTATCTCTAAGTTACACATAATCTCCGAGTCGATTCATCAGAACAAAGGAGATTGGTCATTTTCGGAGTGGTTTTGGGGACTACTGTCCAAATGGGGTTGGAAGGTATTAACATTCCTTGGAGTAGTTTTGGCCATCATTTTCTCTTGTTGCCTTTGTGTGCACTGTGGTCCCGTCATCTGCGACCTATGTGCTACTATGTGCATCCTTAAACCTAAATCACAAGTAACAGAGAATATTAGAATGATGGTACAGCAACAGCTCGATGACCTCTTGGCC
Source organism: Triturus cristatus (assembly GCF_964204655.1). Lineage (NCBI taxonomy): Eukaryota > Metazoa > Chordata > Amphibia > Caudata > Salamandridae > Triturus > Triturus cristatus. The sequence goes on along the minus strand of NC_140581.1, from coordinate 255,432,039 downwards.
ATCGACTTTGACTCAGATTAACGTGAGTCTATGTATCTTGCCTGAGTTCTGGCAAAAGGAGGGTCTGAGGAACTTCGATTTGCAATCACGATCGAATCGACCCGCCATTTTGTGCTCCGCCTCCATTTTGTGTTGCCCTCACTCAGGCAGCACGACGAGCAAAGTCTTTTCTGCTTTTTCTGCAGCTTCGTGTTAAAATAAGCCTTCTGCCTCTATTTACAAAGCTGGTGTTAGGACTGGCCGAGTACACTAATCCCTGTCTGGTTTTTCTAATCCCTGTCTCAACTATCTGTTGGTTCACACTATTCTCTTCTGACTTATCGTCTGGCCTTCACTGTCCTCTGCTCGTATTCTCTTGTTTCACAACTGTCCTCCAAAATACACACACGTATCTCGTCACCTGCGAGTCGGTCACAAACCTGTTAATGAATTAGTTCTTGGGGAGGGGTGACAATCACAGTTGGAGGAGAGGTCTCTTCGAGTTAGCTAATACTTTGTTTTCAAACCTTTCCTATTGGTTCTGTTCTGTTTTCCAACCTTTCTTATTGGTTCTTTTTATATGTTTTAAGTGTGTCTTTGGTTAATGTATATTTCACGTATGTACTGTAAAAGATTGTGCGCCACGGAGTGAAGTGGCAGTCTCCTGAGAATATACTGTGTGTACTTCTAGGACAACTGTACTAGCTGCAGCTAATAAATCCGATCTTTTACGCCTGACAGAGTGTCCCGTGTCTCTGTGTAGCTGAGCAGGTGAACCCCGGAGATTAAGGCGTATCCTGCGCCGCCAGGCCCATATGGTTCTGGTTCTTCACTGTTCCAATATTTGAATGAATGAATGAATGAATGAATGAGTGAGTGAATGGGAATTTACAGAGCATGCTGTTACCCAATAAATATGGTGCCCTAGCACTGTTGGAATTTAAACAGTAAAAAAGTGGAGGCTGTCGGTAGGGTCAGAATGACCTAGTCTTGTGTTTCTTGCAGAAAGACATATGGCTAGGATTAAATCCAATGGTAATAGGAAGACTGTTCCAATATTTGAATGAATGAATGAATGAATGAGTGAGTGAATGAGAATTTATAGAGCATGCTGTTACCCAATAAATATGGTGCCCTAGCACTGTTGGAATTTAAACAGTAAAAAAGTGGGGGCTGTCGGTAGGGTCAGAATGACCTAGTCTTCTGTTTCTTGCAGAAAGACATATGGCTAGGATTAGATCCAATGGTAATAGGAAGACTGTTCCAATATTTGAATGAATGAATGAGTGAGTGAATGGGAATTTATAGAGCATGCTGTTACCCAATAAATATGGTGCCCTAGCACTGTTGGAATTTAAACAGTAAAAATGTGGGGGCTGTCGGTAGGTTTAGAATGACCTAGTCTTGTGTTTCTTGCAGAAAGATATATGGCTAGGATTAAATCCAATGGTAATAGGACGACTGTTCCAATATTTAGCAGCAAGATAAGAGGATGGTTGACCTCCCATGTGAAACTTAAAGATCACTGGGATCAAGGTGTGCTGCTGATGTTCATTGAGACCTCGGTGGGATATAGTGTGAAAAAGATTCTATAGAAAAAGAGGGCCTATGTCTAAGAGTGAACCAGGGGAAATGCATAGAACCTTGATGACAATATCCTTCCTCACAAGTAAGCATTGAAGTTTAATGTTATGAGATGATACAGAAGCGCAGGCAGAATTGGCCAGCAGTAATCTACCTGCCAAAGTTAGAGTGTTTGGATGGAGTATTTAGGCAAACTGATGTACAAGGAATTAATAATGATAGATAGAACCACCATTTCATGCAAGTGAAGAAGGAAAAGTGTACTGACCTTTCGTAGCATGCACAGAAGAAGCAGGAAGAGATTAATTTGTTAACTTGATCACTGAAGTGAAGCTCACTGTGAATGATGCCTCTCAGATTCTTAGAAGCTTGCACAGGAGTAGGAAGAGCGTCTAATTCTAGGTGCCACCATGCAGTGGACCAAATGGTAGGTGGTGCCCCCGGAAGGATAACTTCATTTTTGTCTCTGTTGAGCTGCAGCTTCATAAGTAAAGTGTATTGGGCTTTTACTTTACAAACACCCAGGTCTATTTAGGTACAAATTTTGCAGCCCTGAATTAAAACCATATTGGGGCCGATTTGTTATTTTTAGCGCATGGCTGGGCTGCCTGGTTCAAGAGGGTAAAAGCAGTGCAGAGTCATATTTACTAATTATAAAACTGTCTCTCTGCTGCAAACAGGCCGCCTACTGCCACGCACTCTATGCATGCAGTATGGCATAGGTTTTATACTGATAGTATACTCCCCTTATACAGACTACTATGCCTGGACATTTCTATAATGTATTAAATATTGTATATGTGCTGTACAGTGGTGCACACATGCAATATGTTGAATATTTATCCCAGTGCTTAATTTGGAAGACAATAAGTGCCAGGGCTCTAGACAGGAAGCCACTGCAGCTTTCACCACCATTGCCCCGGCCATGCTGCCAATGATAGTATCAACACAATTTCTAACATCACACTCCCAAATATGACACCTATAAAAGCTACGGGAATGGCTTGGGCAGCACATAATAGTCATTTGTAATGTATTTTGAATTGAAAATAAACTGTTCTTGTGATCACCTCTTAATTAGCCCAAAAGGCGCCACCTTGTGGCAGACTGACACAAACATGGTGTTGACAACTAAGTGCCGGTGCTGAGCACCGGACACCACCAGCTTAAATTAAGTACTGATTTCTCCAATGTTGAGCCTTCATTTTTTACACAAAGCCAATCAGTATATCTGAGCAAATTGAGGTTCAGGGAAAAACTATGGGGCATATTCTCCAGGAGCTAACGCAGAGTTATTGGCACTTTAGCACAGCCAAAGTCGCGATAAAATTACCGCCCCATTCGCAAGCTGGTGCAAACAGCCAATACCACCAGTTTTCCGGCGATAGCATCCTCCAAAAACATCGCCATGGATGACCCCGGCAACTATCGCGAATGAGATGCAGAGTAGGCGTTCCCGAGCACAAAGCAGCAACAACACCACTCCGCAACATTCACAACGACCAGCCTCATCTGCGATAAGAACACAAAATGGGCGATCAGGCGCGTTAGCAGCAGGAAACTAACACCTTCTCTGACCTAGTGCAAAGTCGGACGACAACCGGCAGCAGCCAAGGGAGCACAGCCCATAGCCAAACATGAAGAACAGATGCCCCACAGCAACTGATCATGCAACCCGGAGCCCCAATAGGGCCACAACACCCACTGCCACCCCCCCCCCCGGAACCCACCCCCCCTCCCTTCCGACAAAGAGAATGCACATCAACTCCACGAAACCATGACCCAAACAAATCGCCTGAAGTCGCACAACCACAACACCTAACATACAGGTGTGGCCACAAAAATTGAAATATGTATCAACAGGAGTATAACCCATAGACCACGTTGAGATGTGGGTAGGTACGAGAGATAAAGGACAACAACTCTCAACTGGTATAATTATACAGGACAATTATATTTTTATGTACATGCCATTAGCACCCTGCTACTGTCATGTACATAAAAATATAATTCTCCTGTATAATTATACCTGTTGAGAGTTGTTGTCCTTTATCCCACAAAAATTGAAACACACATCCACATTGTATAACCCAAAAAAAAACATTTATTACAGATGACACAAAAAAACAATCATTAAGAAGCATGGCAGGTCTTCTCCAGGAATTTCGTAAGTCACAGCCTGCAAGACAGAAAGACAAATAAGAAGATGTGACATACACCCATCAAAGGACAGAGAGGGAGAGCGACAGAGAGAGAGAGGCAGAGAGGGAGAGAGAGGGAGAGAGGAAGAGAGGAAGAGAGGAAGAGAGGGAGAGAGGGAGAGAGAGAGAGAGGGAGAGAGAGAGGGAGAGAGAGAGGGAGAGAGGGAGAGAGGGAGAGAGGGAGAGAGAGGGAGAGAGGAAGAGAGAAAGAGAGAGGGAGAGAGAGGGAGAGAGAGAGAGAGAGGGAGAGAGGGAGAGAGGGAGAGAGAGGGAGAGAGAAAGAAATGAAGAGAGGGAGAGAGGGAGAGAGAAAGGGAGAGGGAGAGGGAGAGAGAGAGAGGGAGAGAGGGAGAGAGAAAGAGAGAGGGAGAGAGGGAGTGAGAGGGAGAGAGGAAGAGAGAAAGAGAGAGGGAGGGAGAATGTGCACACTGCGGACCCAGGCCCCACTGCTCACCTGCAGCCACCTGTGTGTCTGCAACCACGTGCCAGTACACACTGCAGTCCCACAGGTCACTCATCTGAAACAGTTGCCAGAGACATGAATGGCAGAATCCATACAGTAGCACACGCCATCATCGCTTGCCCGCCCCTGTGCATACAGGCCACTGCACCCGAGCCCCTCCCGCCACCCAGCAGAGACATCCCGCCCCTGCGTGACCAGTCTTCACTGCTCACCTTCCACCACCGGCGTGTCTCTAAGAGGGCCCACCACGTACCAGGGGGAGCTCCAAGCCCGGGGCCCGCGACCATGGCACCCTCCACATCATGCAGCCACACACCGCGGGCCACCAGGTCACACACCTAATTCTAGGTCTTGATTTTGCAAAGGCAGAGAACATATCAGTGCACCCTGCCTCATTGCAGGCTGCACACCCGCTCAGCCCAATAGGTGCCACTAACTCTGTGAACCGCAAGGCAATGCCACGTGGTGGTAGGCCCGCTCTGCCCGCTGGCTTAGGCCTACACTGCGGTCCAGCAGGGCTCACACCAATGCCACCATTCCGGACCGCCCGGACGGCGCATCATCGCAGGCTGCACACCCACTCAGCACTGAAGGTGCCCCTATCTCAATGCACCGAAAGACACCGTCCCGTGGCGATGTGCCTGTGCCTGCCACAGTGCACCCGGTGCCACCAAGTTTGTGCACCGCTAGCCATGGACCCTTTATGATTGAGTCCCGTGGTGCGGACGCCATCATGTCACCACTGGCACTGGGCAATGTGACGTGGCAGGGCCCTAGACCCTCATGCATAATGAATACCCACACAGAGACACCCATTTGGAGAGTGGAAATGGCATCCAGCACATGCGCCAGGACCTTTTTATTGGCAGGGTCACATGTCCTGTGATGCCGGTGTCGAATGGGTGAGATGTGGGTGTGAACCAGCCGTGAGGGAGTGGCTGTGGCATGTGGACAACTAGACATGTGAGCACCAGAGCCCTACAGGGAAGACCTGGGACATGTAGCGTTGTCGTCCCCCCCCGTGAGTGTGAGCGGAGTGGGCTGGTCTGGCATATGCCAGTCCAGCGTAAGGGTGTGAACAATGACCCCTGAGCTGTGGGCGTGCTCCTGTTCTGGCCTGGACAAAGAAGTAACAAATGCGTGTTTCCCCATTCTAGTGTCGGTGCCACCCGGCACGCAATCGGCAATGTGTCACCCAGTGACCCAAGTCCCACAACATAATCAACATGGACGTAAGGTGAAATCATTGATCCTACATGCATCCATACCTCCACACTTGCAAGATCATAGACATGACACTCGGTTGTGTAAATGAATGTTTAATGCACATTCAATGTAGTGCTGTAGCTTGAGTAGAACAGGGCCATGCAAGCCCCACCTTTCAGCGCTAGCCTGTGGAGGGACAGCCAGAGTCCTTCAGGGTATGACATTTACATCAGCAGTGGAGGAGTTCAGTCCTCAGTCTGATATCTGTGTCCTTGGTGCCAAAATAGAATATGGCAGTCCACGTCTAGGTCCAAGGTGAGTGTCGCAGAGTGCATCGGGGGACAGTGGAAGGGGATGATGCTGAGGGCAGAACCAAGCAGAAACAGGCCATATGGCGGACATGAATGCTACCGCTTTCTTCTGACCACGGGGGCAGATTCTTCCGCATCTTTGTCCTCAGCTGTTGCATGTGCCTCGCATGTGAGTGGTGTTGTTCTGTCTCCAGCACTGTGTGGCCTCGACAACGCAGGGGCTTGAGGTGGAATGTCCGCTGCACAGTGTGGCACTGTCACATCGGGGGCCGGAGATGTGGATGGGGTGGTAGCAGCAGCATGCATCAGCACCAGGCCTATGGCAGCAAAGCCATGAGGATGGTCTTTATGGCACTGAGGGACCCAGCTAACTCTCGCTGGTGTGCAGCCGTGTCAGCCGCTGTTTCCGCACGTTTATGCTCCCTGTCCTCCATGAGCCTCCGCATGAGTCCCAACTCCAGGGCGAGCTCGCTGGAGCCACTATGACTGGCCAGTTGTTCTTGTCTCTGAGTCAGGACCCTGGCGATGTCAGCCATGGTTAGTTGGAGAGCATGGAGCGGACTGACGGTGTATATTAGGGACTGTGAGTGGTCCCTGATGGGACTTAGACACCCACGTATGGTGTCTAGTTTGGCTGCCATGCGGTCGAACCCCACCTGCACCTGTTCGGCCAGCTTCTCCTGGCACCCCAACACACGGAGTGGAAGGCCATGCATTCGTTGTGGGGGTCCTGAGAGGCAGGCGTGGTGGTGGGTGCTGCCTGCTATGTGGACTGCGCAGGGGGTGGCTTCTCCTCTTAGCAGCTGGGCTGCCCTGCTCCTGGAAGTGGGCTGCCCAGGCTGTCCACGAGCTGTTGGAGGGCATCGGAGTGGAAGGTCTGATTGTCCTCTTCGTCATCAGAGAAGAGAGGACTGCTCTGCAGGAGGAGTTGAATTTCCCTCTGCAATGTGAAGGGGAGATGCAGTTTAACATTGTGTTCACATGTATGTTGATGCATTGTACATGTTTACATACTGACTGAATGACAGTGTACATTGTTACAGTTTGTGGGGAGCTGCCTATGTGATGTGGGACAGTGGGCATTTTGCCGACTTCACGGATGTGTGTTTGTACTTGTACATTGTCAACTCGCATTTCCCTGCGATGCCTATGTGATTGACCAGTTACTGCACACAAGCAGGACCAGTTGTGTCCCCTGTTCTCTTGTGGACGTGTTGCGGATTGTGCCACATCGTTGTCAATGTTGATGTGCTCTGCATGTGATGTGTGTGCCGCTTTTTGGGGGAGTTAGCCCTGCAGCTCTGATTTGGCTGCCCCATATCCCATGCGGTGTGCCTTTAACTTCTGTGCGTCCACAGTGCTGGGATGTTGCATTCTTGGTTGCATTGTTATCTTGGTAGGAGTTTGGGTTCTGGGGCATGGTTTGTCTGAAGATGTGCTATGATTACTTGTAAATGTGTGCCATTGTGCCCATCTCCACCCTTCCCCCTAGTCCCTGGTCGTTACTCACCCTGTTGCTGTTGTGTCTGGTCCTGTTGAGCAGTGTTCGGTCCCCCAACTCCTGCCACTGTCTCCCCACTGATGACTGTGGACACAATTTCCTCCATCTCGTCCAGCTCCTCCTGTGGCGCTGGACTCCCACCTTCAGTCTGCATTGCTGCCTTCCGGTTGTTTGCGAGTTTCTGCTTGGATTTGCACTGGACATACTTCCAGCGCCTCTTGACCTCGTCCATTGTCCTCTTCAGCACTTCGACTGCATTCAACTTGTCCACGATGGTCTGCCATATTCAATTTTTAGTTGCCAGTGACACAGTGGTTGATGGTGTTCTATCACCTCCATTATCAGGATCCTGTTTTCCTGCAGACTGAACCTTTTCTTTCTACTCTTCTCCTTGCCCTTCCCTGACCCCGAAGTCCCAGGCTGGTCCTCTGTGATGCTTGTGGGGTTCTGGTTGTCCTCTGCACTTGCTCAAGCTTCGCTGTTGTTTGGCTTTTGTATATGTTTTTTTTCAACTTTTGTAGTGCATTTTCCCGCATTTCGCGTGGGGATTGTAGGCCTGTGGCTGGTTTTTGTTTATTTTTGTAAAGCGATTGGCGTCATCGCTGCTTTTTTTGGCATTGGTGTTTCTCATTTTTGTGGCGTTTCGTTGATTTTAACGCGTTGGTTTGACTCGTTGTCGTGGGGCTATCGCATGGTGCCGCCGGCTTGGGAATACCGCGTTGACACAGAGTTATTTTCCCGCGATGGATTGCAATGTGAAGAGTTGCGTTAAGCTACTTTGCGGTAGTTATCACACGTTCTTGAGAATATCCCCCTATGGGTGTATGCGACGATCCGCTTAACTACCACTGATGCAAAGCCCCTTCACGCATCAGGGGCACATTGGAAAGGAAATTTCCTTCTCAAACTTTGTGCTGCTTTGCGTCACTTTATGTGACAATGTACCTGCGCAAATTCATGGAAAATCAAATCCACTCCATTGTAGTCAATGTACGGCATGAGAGGGAGAGAGCAGGACAATACCATATCTATTAAGAAGCTTTCCTCAACCTTCACCATGTTCCATGTTAAACCAGAGGAATCCCAAATAGATCTCACTGTGTTTTATAATTAATAAAGTTAATCAAACTTTAGGGTAAACATCAGTAGATATTCACTCCGGCATTTGTAGAATCTCCTTTCAGTGTTTGCGTCCAGCCATTACTTTAGGCTTCTAACCCATGAGCCGATTAGTCCTCCTTGCTAAAATGGTGGTCGAGTTGTGAGCTATCAGTGGACAGACTGTTCACCTTATATTAGCGCCTATCAAAGTACTTACCATAGCACTAACTTCACATGCAAATAATGTTTCTTTCTACAGTCTTGTGTTCTCAAATTCCCTGCTGTGTCAAAAGACGCCCTCTATATTCTTAGAATCCTGCATGAAAAAATTATGTTCACCTAAAACATATGACATTCACCACTACCATTTCCTTTCAAATGACTCTTTCCTTCCTTTCCATCCTCTGCATGCCTTTTTTCTCTGAGAACAATCGTCTCTAAATCACATACATGTTTTTCTTAATATACTTGAAACTACCTAATTTCCTACAATAATCCTACCAAGTATCTGCATGAACTTGCTTATTCTCCTTATCCAAATACTGTTAAAACCTAACTTAATTTGATTTTTTGGAGATCAGCACTTATTTTTCTTCATAATACGTTTACCAAGAATTGGAAAACTAAACAAAGTGGAAAGACAGAGGTAAAAGACATGGAAACCCTCATAAAGGGAGAAAGCAGTAACCTGAAAGAGTTAGAAAAGAAGCAGGAAGGGCCTGGCAATGGATTAAAGAGGCATAAGGTGAACTAAAAAATACACAGCCTTAGTATTCAGCACACCAACATTTAGCTCCACCGGCGGTGGGCTGCTGAACAGAGCTTGGGCTCCTTAAGTCATCATTTTACAAAATTAAGCACTGCAGCTAACGTCTACTATATTTTAGTCTGCCACAAAGTAACTGAACTGGAGTGAATGCATAGAATGGTTTCCTTGAGCGCAAAGAACTAATCCCAATAACCAGCAATGGCCAATAACACTGGACTTACCACTAACCATGCGCTACGTAGAAGCTTGCTGCTTGGCGTAAAGTGCTTCAGTGCATCACCAGAGGGTAGCAAGTGGAATATAAATGTTATTAGAATTACAACTAACTCAATGAATTTCAATCAGGATTTCGAGAAGGTCAGAGCACAGAGACAGTTCCCCTACAAATAGCAGATATCACCCTCAGGATCATGGATATAGTAGGGACATGCTTGCTTATCTACTTCTGGAACTCTCCACGCCAGTGTATACCTTGAGATCAGTATTTGAACACTAAAAGACCACATGAATTTTGAAGGGAAAGTAATAGAATTATTCAAGTCATACTTAAAAAACTTGGGGGCATATTATCAAGACAGGCGATAATGGGCTTGATAATATGCTCTATGGAATTCCAATTGAAGCCCATGTTAGATGTGAAGGACATCTAACCTGAGCTTCAATTGGAATTCCATAGAGCATGTTATCAAGCCCATTATCGCCGTTTTAGCTGCAGTTTTCTGCCGATAAAGCGGCGATAATTTTATCGCCTGTCTTGATAATATGCCCCCACTTTTGTTAATATCGCTGAAAATGCTCACAGGTGATCAAAATAGAACATGCATTCTCTAACCTACATGGATCAGTTCTAGGTCGTGCACTCCTCAACATATACCTGAGCAACCTACTCTAGAACCCTGACATATACTATGATCATTTCGCAGACGACACACAACTGAAGTTAAATGTGTCCTCTCGGGCTAACATTGTGAGATGACCACTGCTCTTGACAGAGTATAATCCTGGATGATGACCCATCATTTCAAGCTTACAGCCAAAAAACGTAGGGCCATATTATCAAGACCGGCGATAAAATTATCAACTGCCGCTAAAACGGGGATAATGGGCTTGATAATATGCTCTATGGAATTCCAATTGAAGCCCAGGTTAGATGTGAAGGACATCCCTTCAATGGAACTCGATTCGTCCCCCGAAATTTGAATGCTGTTCCCCCTAGCAGTTTGGAAAGAAACCTCCAAGATTCCTACCCAATGCGTTGCTTCCCAAACACACCCCTGCACAGAAAGATCACTGAAGATGTCGATGGACTTGATCATCTTTGCCTCCATCTGTTTTTCGACTGAGCCCAGCAACCGAGCTCCTGGATACCCTTAGGGTAGTGCTTAATTTGTTAAAAAAATATAAGTGCCAGGGTTCTTGTTTGAAGGCCACTGTAGCTTGCCCCACAAATTGCCCCTGACATGCTGCCAATGATAGTAACAACACAACTGCTAACCATCACACTCCTATGAGTGTGACAATTCGGACTATTTCAGGCCCCCAAAGCTACATGAATGGCTTGGGCGGCAGGTAATAGTTATTTTTAATGTATATTGAATTAATAATTAACTGTTCTTGTGGTCATCTCTAAATCCGCCAGACAGCGCCACCTTGTGGCACTCTGTCATGATCACTGGTGTTGACAATTAAGTGCAGGTATGGAAGACCGAAAACCAAATTAAGCACTGCCTTACGAGTGATAAGCTGCTCTTGACAAATAATGATGATTGATTAATAGAGATGACGACTCGGGTTAAATGCAACTGTGTCCACACTACTCTGGCCACCTCAGTAATCAGGGAAATAGCGGGGGCTTCACTCCTCTGCTCCCCCGATATAAAAAGATGAAATACATAAATCATGCAGTTCAAAAGGTAAAGTTCGAATTGCAAAGCACTTTGGAGCAGCTAAAGATAAGGAGTGTAAATATACTGTGGCTGAACATGCACATATGTTTCATAATGGAAAAATCACAGAAAGTAGTACCTTGGCTGTAGAACATGTAGCAATGAATATTCATTAAGGTGAAAGGAAATGAAGGTTAAGACAAAAAAAGTAAAATGTATTAATACCTAGGACACAACCGCGAAGATTTAACAAAGAACTTGGAATATAGAGTTTTCTTTGATGTAGAGACTGAGTAACCAGATAGAAAATAATGATCATACTTTGAAAAATCAAGGAGAAATAATTTCTCTGTATGTTTTCGTAAATGCTTTTGAATTGCAGCAGACAAATTTAATTAATATCCACCTGATGGCGCTATAGATCCACGAATAGACCTTAACTGTGTTTGAAAATGAACTTCCTCTTGAAAGGTTTAACAAATTGTTGTAGAATTTGAAGAACTAATTGCTATTTAGGCTTAAAAAGTCGATGGAAGAGGCTGCATTGGCTCAAGAGAAGTGAAACGTTGTTCAGGCTGATTAGTTGGTTCCCACTTAGGGGCACGTAGGAGTAGATTTGCAAACAAGTTTTGTGTTTGAATGTAAATTCCAAATAAACATTTTGTGTCGGTTTGCGTTACTTTGGTGATACAAACCTAGTATAAAATGTTAGTAAATCTTGCCCTTCTCTCCACTCTGTGCTGTGCACTTTAGGCTGCCATGCACCAAGGGAGTGTGCATTATGTCCATCATAGCAAAAGCAAAAACTATACTTTAATAATTTCCCCATGTTGTATGTGTACTGTATAGTGCAGCACAGATGTATAAGTTGGAAAAAATTTGACATCCCACAGTTACACTTTGCCTCGAGGTGGCATACGTTCATGGCTAAATCCCTGTCTCCCAGTGTTAATAGATAGGGATTTGTACCAAACCCATGGGTGGTTGCATGGAAGCACCCATGCACCATCCATGGCACGGCCCCTTGATGCAACGTGGCACAAAGTACCATGTATTACTCTACTTTGTGTTACTTTGGCCAACTTTGATTGGGAAAGTAAATGCCAGCACAAAGTTTGCACCAGGTTTCTGTTGAAAAAGTATTGCAAATCATGTGCAAAGTCTTAGTAAATTTGGGCCTAAATGTTGAGCTGGTTTCTGATGCTTGGTCATGACATTCTGCACCGATTAAACCCTGAGGTGAGGAGGGAGAATGCTCTTCATGAAACACACCATGCTGGAATGGATCTTGTTTTATGGGACATTTTACTGTACACAAACCAAATGCTCTGGAAGATTTTACCTTTATAGTAATCAAGGAGTATTTTTGAAAACTTTAAATAGATTTGTATGATGTGTGCAGTGAGTGGATATTGGCTAATAAAGTAGTTGGTGTATGAGCTGTGATTATTGTAAATATATTTCTGGGACAAGCTTAGAGGGCCAGACTGGCTGACAGTAGGGGGGACGGGTTTCACTGCAGTGGGGGGGGGGGGGCAGTTTTGTTGCTGGGGGCCTGCTGGCCACATTCCCACTGGCAGTGCTTCTAAATAAACAAGGTGCTAAGAAATGGTAGTCAATCGCGCTTAAAGCGTACTTTAAAACCATTTGTTCTTGCCTTGTTTATTCAGAGGCGCTGCAAGTAGGAACAAGCCGGGCAACATGGATGCCAATTCACCAGAATCCCAGGAGTAGCAGAAGTGACATCACACACCCTTTGACCTCAGTGACATCACAGTAAGCAACATCATATGACCGTTGACCCACTAAGTGATCTCATGACCTTAACCGTGATGACACTTTCTGCGGTACAAAGCGAAGCGAGTGAGCCCCAGGATGGGTTCAAGTGGGGGTGCACTACTCTACCAAGAAAAAATTAAAGAAAATGTAGCCAATAGCGCACTGTAAAGCACAATTTTCACGTAATTTTGTAAATAAAATAGGCCCTGAAAGGGCACTCAGTAAATATTCAGACCCTTCATGGTGGAGCCAGGCCAATGACACCGGATGCTCTCCATGAGTTGGCTATATATTTTTCAAAATGTGCTGGGTGTGCTCTCATATGTCAAAATTATGTTCATAATCCATGGGTGTACCCTAAGGCAAAAATTACATAAGATATACCAGTGCCAGAATGCTGTCATTAGGGCCGCCCATGTAGCATAGATTGCCCTTATGTCAAGAGTTGTCTCTAGTATGCCTGGCCCGCGTCTTGTCATTTGCCCACCTTCCTGTACCGCACGGTTCCACCCTTCCTCATGCAGATATTTACCTGCAATGCGCCAGACCCAGCATTTTGCCCTGGCTGCCCAGGCCAGGAACCTCCTCCAGTAATCAGCGCTAGCATTTTCCCACACATGTCTCTGTGCCAAGGAGTACCATCAGTATGCCAGCAACATCATTCTGTCTTGGGCGAAGTATTACCCCTAGAATGTCAGTGCCAATAATAAGCACAGGTGCCTCTCACGATAAGAATGGCCTCAGTATGTCAGTGCCAGCATCTTGCCATTGGTGCCTTAAAAAGCCAAGAATTATCTTCAGCTTCACAGGGTTAAATGCAGTCTCAAGCACAACAACACATCCTCACTCACACTCACATTCATTCACTCTCACTCGTTCTCAGTAACTCACACTCATTTTTGCTCTCACTCCCTCACTTTCAGATTGACTCACTCATACTTTCTCACTCTCATTCTTACGCTCACTCGTTCATTCTCAGTTCTTTTTATTCTCACTCAGTTACTCTCACTCATTGTTACTCAGTCACTCATTCTCATTCCCTCACACTCTCCAACACTCCTCACAATCATTTTCATTCATTCTCATTTACTCATTCTCACTCACTTCCTCATTCGCATTCACTCTGTTTCAATCACACTCCATGACTGATGCAGTCTCACTCATTCTTACTCACTGCATATTACTCAGTCTCTCACACACATACTTACACTTACAGACATACACACATTTAAAATCGTTTTGTTTTACTTACATCAGCTGTCAGTGAATGTCTGTTCCAGTTCCTGGTGCTCCATTTAGATGACAGTAATCGTGAATGATATATTATTCATTATTAGTGTAATCAAAATAGGCAGAAAACAAGGAGGGTGGAGCCTAAATGCAGAAAAGTGTGCGATGCCCCTTTGTTCTTGGAAGTGATGTTGCCAACTTTGAGGCCAAGGGTTGCAAATGCAGTGCCAGCGGTTGCAAGGGACAAGCAAGGAGTCGAAGCTGTGACCCCGGTGGCCCCTAACTGTAATCCTTGTGCCAGTCCTCCTCTTCTCAGTGCCATCTTTATATTCCATGTGTCTATTTATTACACGTCTCTATTACCTGTTCTCTCATCTCTCTGTCTTCTCTGCCTCTCATCTATCTCTCCATCTCTCAGATGTCTCTTTTTCACCTTTCTCTGAGATGTCTCTTCAAAGCTGTTTCTTTAACACCCCTTTCTCACAACGGTCTCCCCCTCTATTTCTGTCTTTCTGATCTGATATGCCTGTCATGCCCCTCACCTGTCTTCCTCTCTCTGGCTTTCTGCTGTCTCTTTTGAGCCTGTCTTCATCACCTCTCCCATCTGTTTCTCTCACCTATGTCTCTGTCTCCTCACCTATTTGAGCTGCTAATTTCTCTTTTTCACTCTCTCAGTCTCACCCTGTAACTCTTACATCCAGCCACAAATCTTTGCCTCAGTGCCTCTCTGTGTCTGATGCTTTTTCTTCCATTCTCCTAATTCCACCACTTTACCTGGTCGTCTTTCGCCTCAGCCTTATTTTCCTCTCCGCTGCAAATGTTCAAGGACAGCCACATTTACATTCAGACGACTTTTTGCCTGGCCCGCTCAAGCAGCAACTATAAATAATACTGTTGCAAGTTTATTTTATTTTCTGTTTAAGCACAGGGAGCTGTCATCACAAAACTCTGCAAAGACCAGTGAATAAATGGAGGCAGCATTGTTTCATTCAGTGGCGTAAACAAAGTTCAAGGGGCCCCCCTGCAATGTACATGCAGGGGCCCCCGCTCCGGATTTAATACGGAGTGCTCAGGCCTAAGTACTGTGCTGAGGGGACCCCCTGCAGCTCGCCACCCCCCCCCCCCACCGCGGAGGATGCGGGAGGCCTGTGTTACGCCCCTGGATTCATAGCAGAGCTGTCTGTGCCCACCTAACTTCCCATTGCTCCGGGCCATAATGAGTTTGAAAAGCTCAAGTGAGCTCTGTTCTCTTGTTATTATTATTATTATACATTTATAAAGCGCATGGTTACACCAACGGTGTGTCCCCGCGCTAAAGAGATCGCCAGAGTGAGTGGGAAGGGTGTCTGAAACGGCAAGTGGCATCCCGAGATGGTTATGTTTATCATGGCTGAGGTTGTATAAATAGCCAAGTTTTTAATAGCTTGCAAAATCTTTTTTCGCATGTCTCTCTTCTTAATTCTAGTGGAAGATTATTCCAGCACTTTGCCGCTCGGTACCTAAAAGAGCGTTCCCCCATTCTGGCTCTAACCACTCTAGGCACAGTCACTAGGTCCTTGTCCAGTGATCTCAAGCTACGTCCCGGTGTATATCTTGTGATTAAAGGTAGGAGGTAGCTAGGTCCTTTCCTTCTTAGTATGCGGTGACAGTGGCACATAGCTTTGAATCTAATTCTTTTTTCCACTGGAAGCCAGTGGAGAGCAATCAGGGTTTGTTTAGTATTAGTTCTTTTAGGCAGGCCCAGGACTAGGCGTGCCGCTGCGTTTTGTACTTTCTGAAGTTTTTCCATCCCTCTTTTAGTGGTGCCCAAGTATAATATGCTGCCATAATCCAGTTGGGATGTTACAACTGCATGAACAATGGTCTTTCTTGCTTTAGGAGGGAGGAGATCTAAGACCTTTCGCAGGATTTTCTTCGTAGAGTAGCATTTCCCGGCCACCTTACGGATCTGGTTTCAAAAGTCAATTCGGAATCTATCCATACCCCTAGGTTTTTAACTTCTGTTTTGGGGGTGGGTACGTGTCCCAAACAGTCTGGCCACCAAGCTGTTGACCAGATTGATGGAGTCTTTCCCACTATCAGCACCTCCGTTTTATTGCCGTTCAGTTTGAGGCAATGGTTGGACATCCACTGGGCTACCTCCTTTAGGCAGTCGGAGAAGTGTGCTGCCACAAGGTCCTTGCTTTTTTGGGATAGCATCACAATAAGTTGTGTATCATCTTCATATGATACAATTGATACCTTGTGTTTCTCCACACACTCTGCTAACGGTCCCACATATATGTTGAATAAAGTGGGACTTAGGGTTGACCCCTGAGGTACCCCTTGGTGTAGTTGGATGCTCTCCGAAATGTGGCTTTTCTGTGAGACTTGAAAGCCTCGCGCGGAGAAAAACGATGTCAACCAGCGCAGTGCCAGATGTTTCACAACACACCTCTCAAGTCTATAGAGGAGGAGTTTGTGAGAGACGGTATCAAACGCCGCACTGAGATCAAGTAAAATCAGTGCAGCTGTCTGTCCGTCAACTGCGTACATTCTCAAGGTTTCAGAGGCCATGAGCAATGCTGACTCAGTGGAGTGGGCCCTTCTGAAACCTGATAGTGATGGATGGAGTGTTTTATTTCTGTCTATATGTTCAACCAGCTGTTTATTTATAGCCTTCTCCGCAATTTTTGCCATAAATGGTAGTAGTGAGATGGGGCGGAGATTTTCTAATAGGGTTAGGTTGACTGATGCTATTTTTTTTAGATGCTTAACAATGGCTTGTTTCACAGTTGGTCGGGACCATACCGCTTTGGAGGGATCTGGAAATGAGCTCAGATATATATGGCATGATTTCTTTTGCGCCCTCCATTATTATATCTGGACGAGCCGGATCTCGAGGTGAGCCCGATTTGATATTCTTAGCTATGGCCGTAAGCTCCTCCAATTCAGGGATCTTAAAAGCCTCTAACATCATTCCTGTAAAGATGGTCTGGCTTTCAGTGGTAAGCCCTGTGCCTTGTTTAGCATTATTCGGGAATTTGTCATAAATTTTACTCACTTTGTTAGCGAAGAATTCCGCTGCCCTGTTGCAGCTATCCGCAGATGGGGTTGAATCGTCCTTCTCTTCACGTGTCCTAAGAGATTTTAGTATGGCAAACATTTCTTTCGACGAGTTCTTAGCCCCTTCAATTCTATCTGTGTAGAAGGTACATCTGTATTTTTTGATCAGTGTGTGATAATGTTTTAGTTCCTTTCTATAGTCTTCTTTGGCCTTGTTACCATAATCCTTCCTCCATATTCTCTCAAGCCTTTTACAGGTCTTTTTGGCTGACTTTAGTTCCGCATTGAACCAAGGGGCCGTTTCCTTTTGTCTCCTTGGGGTCCTAACGCTCCAGGGTGCTGTCCTATCAAGTGCATGAGTAATCCATGTTTCAATTTGGCTGTTAGCTATGTTGATATCTAAATCAAGCGTAGGTCTATTTTTTATTAGTTCCCTGGTGAAGGAGGTGGAATTAAAATTATTCCATTTCCTGGTTGTTATTTCCTTACTCTGTAGTTCCGATCTCTCCCTATGGGAGAGTATCGTGAACTGAATTAGGTGGTGGTCTGACCATGGAATTGGCCATGGAGCTTCTACCTCTATTTTGGTGATATTTGAAAAAATGGGGTCTTGGTGCGTAGGTGTCTCTACTTTTAATACTAGATTATGCATCCGTAGGTCCCTACGTATTGCATTAGCCTCTTGATTTAGCTCATTATCAAAATGTATATTTAGGTCTCCTAAAACTAGGAGGTTCTTATGCCAGAGGGCTGGATGTATTAACTCCTCATCTAGGCTTGTTATAAATTGTGCTAGTGGTCCTGGTGGCCGATATATCAAGAAACCTGCAGTGGTGTAATCTTCTGTAGCTGCTAGGGAGAAGAAAAGTGCCTCACAGTTTTTAATGTCTGCCCTATTAATAATGCATTTCAATGTTGATTTGTAGATAATAGCGATACCTCCCAGCCTCTAAAGCTAGGGGGCGCAGGAGCACTGGCAGGAATCCCAAGGGCAAAGTCGGGGGTTAATTGTGACCCCTGGCAACCTGTAAATGACGTCCATGGTTGGCAGGTCCCCAGTAAGACAACCGGCCCCCACCGGCAGATAACCTGACCCCACCCGGCCAGGCCACTAAAATGCCTGGTGTCCAGCAGGCGAGTTCAGCTCCTGTGAGCCTACAATTTTAGTCATTTGAAGAATAAGGATCGAGAAGTGTAGGATACAAATGAGAACTAAAGGCTGGGAAAAATTAGCTCTGTGGACTTGGCTACTTGATTACTGTAGTCTTCTGAATAAGTCAAATCTTTATGCACCCCAGGAATAAGTACCTTACATCTGTCATATATGTGAGAAACAAGTGTCGCAGCTGGGTGTAGACTGGATCAGTCGCGGCTGGTAATGAACGAGGGTGGCAGGGGGTTAAAAAATTAATGACACCTTATAAGGCCACCGACTCCTCCATTGTCGTCTGCTTTGTCGGCTGAAACAGGAAGCACAAACAGGCTCCACTAAGCCAATCACAGCTCTGCAATGCAGCATTTTGAATGGTCTGAGCACTGTGGTTCGGTGCTCAGACAGGCAGTGGGAGCCTGTGCATGTTCCCCAGGAGCTGTGCATTACAGCCTGGTGGGGATCAGGCTAAGTGCGCATGACGGTTTGGCGGGCCCAAGAGGGCTGGCCAAACCATCATGGGCACTTAAGTGTACAAATTTCCTCCTCCCCCTGCTGGCTATGTTATCAGTCAAGCCCCGCCCCATAACATGCTGGCACAGGGTCAAGACTGATTTGCAAATGGCCAGGTCTAAACTGGGGTGGCATGGTGAGCAAAAGAATAATTGATTTAACTCAGATCTCTTGACTGGGGTGAATGTTTTGATTTGTTCTGCATTCCGTCCATCAATTGTGTATCTTTTGCTTTCTCGCCCTAAGTGCACTGGGTATGCCCAGACGTGGTCCCGGGCTCTCTGTGCCATTGATTTCAAGCTATCCTGGCTGATGAAGGGTGAAACCCGGAAACCTGTCGTCGGATGCTTGTTTCCGGTCCAAGGAGGACCTGGCTTGGCAGTTCGGGCTGCACTGTTCCCATGAGGGACAGGGCCAAGACTGATTTGTATATGGCCAGGTCTAAACTGGGGTGGCACGGTGAGCAAAAGAATGATGGATTTAACCCAGATCTCTTGACTGGGGGTGAATGCTTTGATTTGTTCTGCATTCTGTCCATCAATTGTATGTCTTTTGCTTTCTCGCCCTAAGTACACCGGGTATGCCCAGACGTGGGTCCCGTGCTCACTGTGTCACTGGATTCAAGTTAACCTGGCTGATGAGGGGTGAAACCCCAAAACCGATCCTGGTATGCTTGTTTCCGGTCCGGGGAGGACCTGGCTTGATAGTTCGGGCTGCACTGTTCCCACGAGGCACAGGGTAAAGACTGATTTGCATATGGCCAGGTCTAAACTGTGGTGGCATTGTGAGCAAAAGAATGATGGATTTAACCAAGATGTCTTAACTGGGGGCGTCCATCAATTGTGTGTCTTTTGCTCCATAACCTGCTTCAGCGCAAAACAATAAAATGATAACAACATTGTGTTGTTATCATTTTATTTTTTCTTCTTTGCACTGCGAAAAGCAGTGGGCGATGCTCTCGGCTAGACCCTGACACTGCAGCTATCATCAAACTGATCAGACTATGCCAGGAGCAAGTTCATTGGGATCATTCTAGTAACACACACCGGTCTGTGTAGTGGTGAGCGAGGAGGGAGGAGGGTTGATAACAGGTGTAATAATAAAATATTTATAGGTTTGCTTCGTGACTGTTCAGATTTCTATTTCCAAGGTGGTAATTCTGTTGACATTTATTTTTTTATTTTTTAATATACCCTTTTTGGTAACCAAAGCATTTTTGACAAAATCTCATGGTTTAGCAATAGTAACACCTACGCGCTTCAACAGCATTTACATCATATGTATCAGCATCACATCACTTTTGGCCGTGAGCACATCACAGGAAATGATTTTTTATTAAAATGTAGCATATGTGCATAATTAATAAAATAATGTCACTAAAGAAGATCAAAATCTACTTTAGTTACCATTCATATGTTAACTTAGATGGTGCTGTAATATAGGTTTTAAGTGGGGAGAGGAGTTGACCTAACGGCTAGGGCGGTCGACCTCGAATCTGGAGAACTGGGTTCGAGTCTCGGCAATGACGCTGAACATCCTGTGATTCTGGGCAAATCACTTAATCTCCCCGTGCCTAACAAAAATGAATGTGTGTCCTCATGTAACGTAACTGGTGCTATGTAAAGCGCTCTGATACCCGACTCGGGTCAAGTTCGCGCTATATAAAACTCTGCAAAAAAAAGTGATTGCCCAGTGTCAGATGGTAAACCTCAAATAGGTGTATGCTCTAAATAGAGAAGATGCTCTGCATCCTTCAAACTGTAAATAGCCTCCTTTGTTCGGCACATGTCTGATTCTTCATTATCGCTGATGTAGTGAGAATCTGTATTGCACCCCCAACCCCACCCACCCATACTTCCTTCAAGACTTTAGATTTGCCCCAACTGCTTCTGGGAACTTGATAGCTCAGGATGCAGAGTCTGTACCCAGGTCAGGCAAACATAGTTTTGCCTTTAAAAATACTCTTAGTTTGGGCAAATATAAGGCATGTGGACAAAATAGTGTGTTTAAAATATCAAGGCATATAAATATTGGAAAATAAATATTTTGATACCAAAATATTGTGGTATAGAATAACGTTGTCAAGAATAATGGTTTTGATAAATAATGTCATTTTGAAGATTATCATTGGTTTTAATGTCAATTTCAGTAATATTGTTGTAAAAAATATTGTTTTGAATTATTTTAATATTTTAATTTTGGGTGCTAGTATTGTTGATAATTTTAAGTGATTTAATAATTGTTATACCTATCAGCTTTAGGATGGTATTTCCCCAAACCTTTTCTCTTCACTCATATTTTGCTGAATTAGTTTTTGTTGGCCATATGACTCTGCGCACTTCACCGCTGCTAACCAGTGCTAAAATGCTTCTGCTCTCTCCTCTAAACATGGTAAAATTGGTTGATACCCAATTGGCACATTTAATTTACTTGTAAGTCCCTAGTAAAGTGGTATAATCTGTACACAGGCCTGTAAAGTTAATGCTACTAGTGGGCCTGCAGCCCTAATTGTGCCACCCAGCTAAGTAGCCTTTTAGACATGTCTCAGGCCTGCCATTGCGACCAGTGTGTGCAGTTTTGAACTGCCATTTCAACCTGGCAAAATAAACCTTTTGCCAGGCCTAAAGCTTCCTGTGTAATACATATGGCACTTATAGCGTAGGCTCTAAACAGCCTATAGTACAGGGGGCAGTGTATTTAAAAGGCTCAACATTCACTTTTAACTTTTACATGTCCTTGTAGCGAAAAACTCTGATTTAAACTCCTTCAAGGCCTGTCTCTCCCTTAGGATAACATTGGGTTACCTTATTACATTTAATAACTGATAACATTCAATTAGGAGCAGGTAGGAAAGTCACATTTGGTCTCTAAATATTTGTAATTTAAAACTGTCTTTAATAGTAAAGTTGTATTGTAAGTCACAATGCTGTAGCCTGTATCCTGGGTCACATTAATAGGTATAGCTGCCATATGGTCTTTGTGTATTACTCCCAGACAGTAAGACAAAGGGGGAATAGGTTTTGTCAGGATGGGCCATCTCTTTCTCTATGGGGGAAAGCTGTCACCCACCACACTGCACATCACAAAGACTCTGCCTGAGCCCACTCAGAAATGCTGTCTGTTGTCATCAAAATGTGGTGGCGGATACTTTTCCCCTTCCCACCTTTGAGCATAGATCTGAGCTCATTAATATTTGGAAGGGGAAAATTATCCGCCACCACATTTTGATGTAAGCTCCTCAAGTCCACACAGAATCTAAGCTTATCATCAGCTTTACGTGTGTTGACAATTGGAGAAATCCAATTTGATGCTGCAACAGGCTCTATCACACCTTACTCTGCCACAACAGTGGCAGAGTAAGGTGTGTCACACTAGTCTTTTGTGCCCTCAGACAAGCTGGGGTCAGGGCAGGGAGGAAGGAAATTCCAGACACCTCTGTAGGGGTGTACTCTAGAAGCTTCTCCCACTTCAATGCTGGTATCAGGTATAAATATTGGGCCCTCAGACCCAACTCTTCAGTACACTCCTGGACCTGTGGATACTACAGAAGGACTCCCTGATGCTCTGCTGTTTGAGGCCTGCCCTGTTTGCTGAGAAATAAGACTGAACCTGCACCCTTCATTCCAGGCTGAAGTGATTCCAAGTTTCGGTTTACTGACCTCCAGTTTGACTCAAAGGGACATAACAAGCTCTAGAAACCTCCCTGCATCTGTCCAGCTGACCTGCGTGCCTGTACCTGGACTTGCCTGAGCCCTGCTGGCCTCTCCTAGAGTGAGTTCCTGACCCCCAAAAGGTAACCCTTGTGTCCTGTTCTATTAGTGGGGCATCAGTTGAACTCATCCTTGCAGCAAAGGAGAAGTCTTGAAGTTATCGGCTCTTTGTGCTGGCAAACGGGCCTGTTCGCACCAAGCTCTTGCCGTCCATGCCACCCGCCAGCATGAAGTTCTGGTGAACCTGACTCTTCGCGCTACAGTGACCGCCAGCGACGACTGGCAACACGAGGTTTGCTCTTTGCGCTACAGCATCGTCAACCCGTGTTGACTGCCAATGTGAATCTCAAGGATTGACCGCCGGCAATTCCTAACAGGATCTTCATGCTACAGTGATGACCATCCTCGATGCCCAGCCTGCTCTTTACGGTACAACGATGACCATCTGTGATGATCTCCCAGCTCCTCGTGGCCTCCTTCATGAGAACAGAATTCTTTGCGCTAGATGTAAGAAAGTAACTTTTTCAGTGGCACTAACAATGTCCCTTTATTCGGCCCCAGCTTTATCACAGTCGCACTGACTTGTGTCTTTCACCCGGTCTTGCATGACCAGATAGTCGTGCTTTGTGCTCTAAGGGACCACACTTACCTTAAATATTTAAAATTGCACATCTCTATTTCTACTGATTGGATTATTGTCATTTTGAACTCAAAGAATTTAATAAAGGTTACTCTTTTTTTCTACATTGGTGTGGGATTTTTCTTGTGTTTACTACTTTATTACAGTTTGTGTGCTGCTTTACACATTGCCTCTAAGTTAAGCCTGACTCTTTTTGTGCCAAGCTACCAGAGGGTTAAGCACAAATTAATCTAGTGACTTGTTGTGGTTCATCCTGGCAGAGATTGTGGCAATTGCTTGAGAAGGGCCCAAGCCCCCCTTAAGCAACAACCCAATTTCTCACAGTAATTTGTTTTAAATGTGATTAGTAATTTATAGTGTTTTAGGAGATTGTTGGGTTTGCAGGGGGAACGGGTGAAATATCATTTAAATTAGAAATATTTTGTATTTAATGCTAATTCGTTTTATATTGTTAACTACTTTTTAATTGATTAATTTATGTAAGCTGATTAATTGTTTTGAATTTTAAAAAGTAATTTTAATTTTAATTTTAGTTTTGCTATTTGTAATAGCAAGTTATATTTCAATAGTGGTTGTTGGATTTGTAGGGCTAAAGAGTGGGAGGTTAATTAAATTATAAGAATGTAAAAATGTATGGTGGTTTTTTTAAAATGTTAAATTAATTATTTAATTGATTGTTAATTATGTATATAGTTTACTAGTGATTTATGTAAGTTATATATAGTTGTGGGTTGCAGGGTTTGTAGGGGAACAGAATGGGACGTTAACTAATATTACATGTTTTTTAATCTATTGTTAAATATATTTTGCTAATTAAATACAATTTGAGTATTAATTATGTAAATCACTTAATTTATTCATTATTGTGTTATTGTACTGTTATATTTCTTTTAATTTCATTAAACATGTAATTTTTAATGCTGTGTTGTGTTTTTTTGTAGAGGAGTAGGTTAGGTAGATCATAAATATAAAATATTTTATATTGATTAACATTTATGTGTAATTTATTAATTGGTAATTAATTGTATATCATTTATCTATTTTTTTTTTAATACCTTATTTAATGGCAAGTAATTGTGACAGTTTATTTGTAAAATGATTTGTGTTTTAAATTGTATTAGTTTTTAAGTATTATTTGAAATTTAATTAATAACTAATTATTTTTTTGGATAGCTATCGAAGTTGATATTATTATATGTAATTTAATTTTTCCTTTTTTAATTTATATTTTGAAGTGTTTATTCTTT
Source organism: Triturus cristatus (assembly GCF_964204655.1). Taxonomy (NCBI): domain Eukaryota; kingdom Metazoa; phylum Chordata; class Amphibia; order Caudata; family Salamandridae; genus Triturus; species Triturus cristatus. The sequence goes on along the minus strand of NC_140581.1, from coordinate 255,407,724 downwards.
TTCTTTCAAAATCGAAGTCAATTCATCTTTATTCGGTTTATGAAAAAACCCTTGAAAGAAATACAAAACAGCTCAGTTCATGTGTTAAAGTTGCAGCCATATCAACCACGCGCTAAATAAAACAGGTCCCTTCCACTAATCTGCAAAAGGAAAGTCAACAGTCCATCGTTTTCTTGCTGTTTACTGACATTTTAAAAACAAACACTATGACACACGTCTTGGCTGCCTAAAAGCAGCAAATAAATAGTACCTCTGTGCGTTTCCGAAACACTTACATTTTTTAAATTGGTTTAAGAGTAGATAAAGATTATAATCTATAAAATGTACCGAAAAACATGAAATGCAACATAAATTGTTCAGACGATGCATCACATAGACAAGCGGGCATACTAGCCCTCAAACAGCAGAAACGTCTGCCTGCCTGCCCTAAAACGAAAGAGAAGCCATCTCTCCCACCATGGCAGTTTCAGGGATAAGCAATAGGCGGGCTCACCAGATGCAAAATTCGGATATAAAAATTCAAAGGAAACGTAATTTAAAAAAATGTGTTTTTATTGCCATTGAAGTCAAAGTAGAACAGTGACACAACTGCAAAAAAAATCTAAAGGACAGGGGGGAGGAGCATCAAGATGGGGAGAGAAATGGTGGGGGTAGGGGGAAGGGCTGCACAATATCACAATAGTGTGGTTGGTTCCATCGGATTCTGCTCAATGTCCTCGGTTGCAGTGCCCCGAACAGGGCGAATTTCAGAGTAACAACCAATAAAGTATAGTTACAATCAACAACATGGTACAAAAGACGGAGAAGTCCAAGCTGCTAGTTTGATAAGCAGGAGACGCTAGGAGTCACCAGTGGTACTGTCATTTCTTGACTAGGTGAGGATACATAAGAGGTACGGGCTCATCAGAAGTAGTCTTGTAGTGATTATAATTGTCAAGGGTGGGGTGGAGGCTCTCTTGTACATGCAAACCAGGAAGGGTTCTCATATATCCTTGGGACGGGAGTGTAAGGGCATCAGTTCTCAAAAATTAGAGAGCTGCTCCTGGCAGTATGTAACATCCTGTAGCCAAGCTTTGACTGTGGGAGCAGGTCGCCGGACCCAGTTAATAGCTACTTTCAGTTTGGCGAGGAAAGGAGCATGGCGGTGAGCCGGGGTTCGCATGCTGGAACGTCTTTGATGGTGCCCGGTAAACTCACCAGCAGGGAACAGGGGGGTAGATGACCAGTGAAAGCAGGAATGAAATACAAGACTTCCTTCCAGAAGTCTGCAACCTTGGGGCAGTGTCAGGCTAGATGTGTAAAGGACGCCTGTGGGGAAGAGTGCCTAAGGCAGTGCAGGTTGGCAACCAATCCCATTTGTGAGAATTGTGAAGGGGTACGGTACAAGCGATGTAGGAACTTGAAGTATACCAATCTCAATCTGTAGTTGGGTGACAGTGCTTACATCTGAGCACAGCAAAAGGACCACTAGGTGTCTGTTATAGGTGACCCCCGGTCCACCTCCCATGCAACTTGCGCATTAGGAGTCTGATAGATGCAGAGTTTTACATGACGGTATATAAGCGGATGACTAATTTGTGCGGAGATGGGTTAGTGAGCATGCGTTCTAGAGCCTGAAGTGGAGGGGGGGAGCTGGGAATGTGTTGTGCAGGGCACTGCAAGTCGCACACAGTTAATAATAAAGAAGTGTGCCTAATGCATTTCCGGGGAGTAGACTCTGGGCCCTCAAAAGGGGGTAGAAGGCGTCTCCTGGGTAGGGATCTGAAAGAGTTAGAAGGCAGCGGGCAGGCATCCTGGCGGCTATATCCTGCAGTGGTGGTAGCTGGGGATTTCACCTAAGGGGCATAGAGGGAGCATAAACGCAGGAGAGTTCTGCGTTGTTCTGCAGTCTATCCCAAGCACAGCATGCGCACTCCACTGTTTAAATCTCTGCCCTCAGAGACCTGTAGGGGAGGTATAGGGCAGTGGAAAGGGGCCATGACAGTTTGTAGTCAGTTTCATTAGTGATCTGAGACTGGGAGGGGGTTTGATAGAACCAGTAGTGTAGGTACTGCACCTGAGAACAGACTGCGTAAAGTGACATGTCCGGGGCGCCCTGTCCACCCTGGGCGAGTAACAAGGTAAGGAGTTCCCAGGAGATATGAGGCTTCTTTCCAGCACAGATCACTGCTATGAGGTTAGATCTGAGATGCCACAGGAAGGTGGCTGCCGGGGGAATAGGCACATTAAGGGAAAGATAGAGGAACTTCAGCAGAATGATCATTTTCACCATTGCGATCCAGCTGAAAGTGACATTGGCAACCAAGACCAAATTGGCACTCTGTCCTCCAACAATGAGATGAAACAGTCATCATTTGGCTTCCAGAGTTCATCTGGAGCTAGACTGAGCCAGATGCCCTGGTATTACACTGGATCAGATGCCCATCGCAGCGTGTATTCTGGTGTCAAAGGGCTGGGTATCATCAGTGAGGGGAAATAGTATTGACTTGGACCAATTTGCCTGAATGCTGGAAAATCCTTCAAATCTTATGACCTTGTGGGTCACCGGCGCAAGAGTCTCCTGGGGCCTACAGACATATAGGGTGATGTCATCAGCATACATTGAGACTATTAATCCCCTGGTGGTGAAACTGAGGCCTAAATGGGCATGGTGTTGTGGAAGACATGCTGCCAGGGGCTCCATTGCTATAGCAAACATGATGCACATCCCTGGCGTGTACCACGAGTAATGGGGCATGGGTCATATAACATGTCGTTCAGTGGTACTTAAACATTAGGGAACATATATAGCGGTCGTACCTGCCTTAGGAAACGAGAGCTGAGTCCGAAATGTGCATGAAGAGGGAAAAGGTAAGGCCACTCCAGCGAGTCAAATGCCTTTGCAGCATCACGTAGGGCGACCACTGCCGAAAACTGGGGATGAAGATGGTGCAGAACCACAAAATGGTGTGTATATCATGGGATGTGGAGCAGCCAGGAATAAACCCAGATTGGTCAGTTCTGGGCAGGAAGGGGAGGAGGCGGTTCACCAGGAGCATTGCAAAGATCTTGTTGTCCACGTTGATCATAGAAAGAGGCCTATATGAGTCACGAGGCGGGTTTGTCAGGCTCTCTGAGAGAAGGTGGAAGGGAACCCCGATCACGAGATTCTTCAAACATAGCGAGCTTATAAGGGCAAGGATGGTGGCGTGTTGTTTATAAAATGCAGTGGTCGGGCCGTCAAGGCCCTGCGCTTTGTCACCTAGAAGGCGTTGGATGACTTAGGCTATCTCTTCCACTGTAAACAGGCAATCTAGATAGGCCCAGTGGGCATGAACCAGCCATAACAACTGGATAGTGTCCAGATATGCGTTCAGGCCTACGCGTCGCGATTCAAGAAGCTAGTCTCAAGAGTTGCTTCCTCAGCAACTTCTGTCAGTTTTCCTCTGATAGCTGCCAGCTGGGACATATCTTTGGATTGTAAGTATTCAGTCTCGAGAGCGTGAATTTCATGTTCTACTAATGAAAGCCTCCCGCAAATGGTTTTTAAGACACTTAACTGCTTTGCCATGCATGTGCCATGGACAACCACCTTCCGGGCCTCCCATTGGGTGGACAGGGACTCCAAGGAGCCCACATTATGAGCAAAATACTCAACTATTTCTTTGGAGTTCTCTTCACAGAATACCACGTTCGACAGTGCCCTGGGAGGTAAATGCCAGGAGAAGGCATGGGGCCATCTGGGGAATGAGGAGCACCAGCAGGAAGGGGACATGATTGGAAAGATTGAAGGTAAGATTGGCCACCTTCGCAACTAAGGTCTGGACTGGGAAATTAACCAGTAATCTATTCTGGACCATGAGTATTGGCGCACCATAATACATGTACCCTCTGCTCTATCAGTGTTTGAGTGATGCCATTTGTCCTGGAGGTGGTTATTGAAGATGATTGCGTTGAGTGTCAATGCAGCATTGGTGTGAGGGTGTTGGGATGCCGCAGATTGGTCCAAACGATCGGCAAGTATCACATTAAAGTCACCATCCTACAGTTTTGTCCCCAGACCCAAGCTAGCTATCAACTGCCAGATCTCCGAGAAGAACCCAGGATAATAGGTATTGGGGTCGTATATCGCAGCCAAGATAACAGGTTGTCTGTGTAGGGTTTAACCACAAAAGAGCTGCTCCTAAAGTGATAACCACTATAAGGTTTGAGATATATTGTGAGTGGGGACATCTCACAAAAAGTAACGGACTGGTCTCACACACCACCTGGTGTCATGCTTCATCATTGACCAGTCCTCGCTCTCTAAAACCTTGGTTTGATAGAGGGCGGGCATACACCTGACGACAGGGATGCACTTCTAAACTGAGTGGGGGCCTTTGTATGAGTGAGTGAGATTAAAAATCATTATAGTTATCCTCATTGTGTTTTTTAATGTGAAAGGTAACTATATGATGTTTAAAAGGAGGTGACGGTATGTGGGGGAATTAGTGTCCCCTAACCGTGTTTAGAGGTTGACATGTTTCTGTTGTCTTGGCCCAGGAGGGTCCAGGGCATTCATCAGGACCTAAATATGTAAATGGGGGCTCCATTCTTACCAAAAGTGGCAAGAGTGTACCACTGTGTGGGCGTGGTCACTGTCACACTCCACAATTGGATGGCTCCTAGATTCAAGCCCTAAAAACCAAAGCTACTGGCCCCATGGGAGGAGGGATGGGGAAACCCCTGTTTGTCAGAACTGCCTCAAAGGAAAGTTTCCTGCGTGGATCCTAGGCGACTGCTCCCGTTCCTCCCCGTTGTAGGTAGGTTTTGTTGTCTGTGTAGGGTGCCTGCAAGTAGGACGTAAAGACCGCAGTCGTCACTGATAGTGCGGCACAGCTCCCATTGTAAGTCTTTACGCAGTAGGATCGCAACTCATCTAGCATAGTCAGAGTAAAGAGAGGTATAGGATTCGCCACACCATCTGGTGCGCAGCCCGGTAGCAGAGGAGTTTGTAAGGTGGAGCTCTTGAAGAAAGCAGACATCCACCTGGAGTCTGACAAGATAAACATGAACCGGGTGTGCTTTTCTGTGGGCGTTGAGGCCACAGATATTCCATATGAGACATTTTGTTGCTGTCATTTAATCGTGAAGAATATGGGCGTGGGGGGCAGAGTCAGCCTAGAAGTATATGCCATGCAGGACGGTAAGGAAGAAGATCTGGACTGGGAATGTGACCAGGAGAGGAAACAAAACAAAAACAAATAATAGCCATAGATAACAACCCAAACCCATCACCTCCCACTCCAAACACCAAACGTGTTTGAGTATGATAATCCCACCCCCTCTCCAACATCCAACTTTGAGTTTAACAAAAGGTCCGGAGGCATCCTTGGGAGCGGAGAGAGCCAGACAGAAAACCAAGCCATTAAATGGCAGGGTGGCTGAATGGGTGTAAACACCCATGGGTTTAGACAGCAGGCCCATTGCAACAGTCTGCCGTAGCAACAAACACAGCAGCTCCCAATCGACACAGTCATTCAGCTTGGTATAATGATATAGGTGTCAATTGAACATGTTTAACGTTCACCTTGGGCTGTCTGGGGGGACAAGCTCATGGCAGGCATCAAGGGGTCACGTTACCGGCCATTATCGCTGAGATGGACCTCTCTGGGGCTGCACGGCAAATCCCTTGGTGAAGGGCATTTGGCAGTGATGTGTTTGGCAGATTTCAGAGCCGATTTGGCATTGTTAAAAAAAGTGAGGTTTCCCTTCAAAGGAATACAGAGTTTGGCCAGGTAGAAGAGAGATTAAGGAATGTCCACCTGTTGTAGGAGTCTCTTGGCAGGCAGAAACTCCTACCGGGCAGTCTGCACAGTGAGAGTAAAGTATAGATAGAAGGAAAAGGCGTTTCCCTGGTACGGTAACATTTGATGTTCGCGGGCCAACCTCAGGACCACGCCCCGATCCCTGTAATTCAGGAGCCTTATGATGATGGGGCGATCCTGTGCTCCCAGAGGGGGCAGCGGCCTTGCCTTGATGAGGTCAAATATCCTGTCCATCTGCAATAGATGTTCCTTGGTGTCAGCCTGGGTGTTGTCCATGTCAGAGACACGGTTTTCCAGATGATCCAGCCTGTTTTCATGCTTGTCCACATGTTGCTTTGTGTGGTCCAGGCAACTAGTGAGGATATCGAGCTTTCTGTCAATAGCTTTAAGGCTGGTCATGACGTCCATAAGGAGTTCCTTGAGGTCCATATCATGTTGGGCGAACCCCCCAGGGTGTTCGGGGGCATCTGCTGGCAGCAACTCCTATTCGGCATGCTGGGTGTGCCACTTGCCTTCAAAGGTAAGTTTGGACTGATGTGCCTCCTGTTTGCCCATGATTAGGAGTCGGTCAAGAAGAGTGGCCTGGGGGCAGTGGCACTGGCAGGGATCCGATAAAAACGTAGGGGGGCAGTAGTGGAAGTGTACTACGAGGGAGGTTGAGACAACAAAGATAGTATAACCTCCCACAGGAAAAAAACTAGAGGTTGTGAGTCTCTTCGGAGCCCCGCCACACTCCGATAAAAAGTCCCCCACCGGGAGCACGAGTAGGCTCGTGGAATACCAGTGGCTGGCAGGAAGCAAAAGGATCCCCCAGAGCAGCAAATTGATCGAGGAATTATGGAAGCACAGCTCGACACCTCAGCAGGGGATCCCAAGCAGGAGTCACGATGGGGGCTGAATGAGCAGGGCGTGCCACTAAAAGCAGTGGCAGTGATATCATCCAACGCGGCCAGCAGAAAACGCAAGTGCAGGCACGGCCAAGTGGCACCCAGGAGCCAAAATAAGAGGCACACAGGGTAGAGGAAAAAACGCAGACCTACTGGGTGCTGGAGGTCTTGAGGGTCAGTGCACATCTTCACTGCACTAGCCGGTTAAATTTGCCCCTTGCTGTAAGGCCAATGGGGGGGGGTTGCTGCTTCCCAAGCTGTAGAGCGGTGACATCCAGGGGGGCGACCACGCAGATCCTCCAGTAAGCCACCCACAGGGCCCAAGAACAGGGCACAGACAGGATGCCGGGCCAGCACTGGAGCAGGGTCCACAAGCCACACATGCCGCACCCAGCCCAGGCACAAAAGCTACAGGGCCAGAAGGCCACTGGGGGCTAAGCGTCAACTGCCACATACTCACAGCCCACCATCACAAACAGGTTGGCCCCGGCAGCACCGGGACACCTTCTGAGGCCACCAAAGCACCCCTGCGGTCCAGGCCGTGCCTCAGTGCAGGCAACCCATGGCCTGGAATGTCACTCAGTAGGAGAAAGCCATGAGCTGGGGCCACCAAACTTCACTGGTGGCAGTGCCCCTCGTTCAGGAGACCGTGGTGATGTATATGTTCGGCGATGTGGCCACTGCTTGTAGGATTCTGGAAGGATGGTAAAATCCCCCCAGTGAACTTAGCCCTGTTCACTCGGTCAAAAGCAGTGGATAAGTCAAAGAAGGCCAGGTATAGTGGGCATGCTTAGCGATGATATGTTTGCCCAAAAGCAGGTACAAATTCAAGCACTGTTCCACCGGACCCAGTACAGGATGAAAGTCATATTAATGTGGAGACAAAACATTGTTTTGGCTTGCCCAGGTACTCAAGCGAATGAAAATCAACCTTCTCAAGATCTTTACAGTGCTATCAATGAGGGAGATCGGGCGATAACATTTTGAGGATTTGCGCACATCTTTTTTTAAAATCGTTACTATGATCGAGAGTGCCAAGGAATGTGTAATTGTGCCTCATAGGTCTGGTGAATAGGGGCCCCCATTATTATTTTTGTTAAAATATACATATTTCTTCTGTGTACTGTAATGTAATGATGTTTTATATTAAGTGCTCAAATGTTTTTAGTAAATTAATAGTACTTATATTCATATATGTAATTCTTTTGACGCCAAACACTTTCCCTACGGTTGGTTAGAATGCAGTGGGAATAGAAAATCTAACTCATGCACAGTCCTGCACTTTCTCTACTGTTGCTCAGAGTGGAGTGGGAATAGTTCATGTAATCCCTTTGAAGTCCAACACTTACCCTACTGTTGCTTAGACTGCAGTGGAAATAGCAAACCAAGCCCCTGCGAAGACCAATGCATTCCCTACTGTTGTTTGGACTTGAGTGGGAATAGTAGATCTAACTCCCCCAAAGTTCAACGCTTTACCTCCTGTTGCTTAGACTGGAGTGTGATTAGGGGGCCTCTTTATTATTTTTGTGAAAAATATACATATTTCTTCTGTATAGTGTAATTTAATGATGTTTTATATTAAGTGCTCAAATGTAAATTAATAGGACTTATATTCATATACGTAATCCCTTTGAAGTCCACCACTTTCCCTACTGCTGCTTAGACGGTTGTGGGAATAGCAAATCTAACCACTGCTAAGTCCAATAATTCCCCAACTTTTGTTCAGACTGGAGTAGGAACAGTAAATGTAACCCCTCTGAAGTCCAGCATTTTCCCCACTGTTACTTAAACTGGAGTGGGAAAAATAAATATTGGTGATACTACATATACATATATAAACACACACACACATATAAAAGTGTGTTTGTTTATATAAATATATATTTATACAAAGTACTCTGTAATTAGTGGAATGTATCAATTTTCATTATATTAATGTTACATATTATAGTATTCAACATTTGCTACTTTAAACTACATATGTAGTAGAAAAACTAAATTTTTACCTGTTGTTCGATCATATTACTTACCACAATTTTATTTCAATATTTTTGTCATTTCCATGATAGGTATAGGAACACAATAACTGTGTTATTGTCATTTTATTTATCATCTGCTGGCACGGGGTGTGGGGCGAAGCTCCTCCGCCATTAGGGAGGAGCCGCCGCTGGTTTACAGGCAGGCTCTTTTTCATGCCATTATACCATTTGCTGCACTTCTACACATAACCTGATCAGTGGAAATGTAATGTTGCCAGTGTGATCCTCTGTGCCACGGATGGGTTGTTTTGACTCTAATTCTGGTCTTGAATTGCCACAGTAGTCTTTCATGTGGTCTAAGCGCACTATGAGATTGATGTTATTCCAAATAATGGAGATGAGCGTGTTTTTCATTTCAGGCAGGAGAGCCTTCCTTTCAGGGGTTTGTTTGACCCTGGTTGGGATCTATTACCTCTCCTGGACCATTCGAGCCTCCTTCATCTTTTGCTCATTTATTAGCGTTGAAGGGAGTTTTGACTTTTTAGATCTGCTTTCCCCAGGACTCTGGAAGCACCAGGGGATCTTGAAGCCAGACTCAAACCTGAACAGGGAACAGGTTCTGAGACCTCTGCACCGCAGCCTTGATTTCTCCCAGCAGGAACTGTAAGGGTTGTTGGGCCTTGCACAGCCTCGAAGCGGCTAACACAGTCGAGACTGTACGTGAAACACTGATGTTTAAACACAATTCTGGCCTTTGCTTGATGGCTGAAAATCAGAGTATGAATGTCCTGTACTTAGGGAGTCAGAACAAGACCTGGGTCTCTCTGGAACGTGCACTACCACCAAAAGGAATAGACAGAGGAGAGGTGCAATGAAGAACGTGTTCCCAGGCAGTCTTGGCTGGCATCTTGTTCTTGAGAATCTAACCTCATGTGTCAATAGCTGAAATGGAGGGTGTTAATCTTGATCGGCATTTTTTTTTTACAGGATGGGAATGTGTTGACAGAACCTCCTTACTTCAGTCTACAATCATTCACGTTTGAGAAAGGAAAACATGCAATGTGGAAATCCCAGTCAGGACTGCAGCCTCTTCTACTCGAACAAAGCCAACCCAAACACTCCTCGCCTCTGCCCTCCGTTCTCAATTCCTGTGCTGCCGCAATCTTCTGCAGAGCTTACAGAGATCTCCAGACTCTTAGGCCCAACTCCCTCATTACTATCAAGGAAGGAAGCATGGGCCACAAGTCCTTATCCCAAATAGCCTGCCAGCAGTCACCCAGTACAGCTGAGCATGCAGGCCTGCTGCACCAGTCTACACCAACCTGACCACTCCTTTGGTGGTAACAGGACTAACACTGGCAGCCGGTGGCTGCTTATTTTTGTTGAATCCATCCACCCACTGATACCTGCATGTTGTTTTGGTACGTTTTGTGTTTTTGTAAAGCACACTATTGCCCTGCCTTTTGGTAGGTTGGTTAATTGAAAGCCAGGTCTTCAGCTTCATGCGGAATTCAAGAACAGAAGAGGAGACTTTGCCACACTTTAGGAACAAAACACTTGTCCTCTTGAGTGGGTGCTGCCTATGCATGGAATGTGTGCGGCTAGGAGTCCTGCAAAGTGGAGGTGTCTGAGTGATTGATGGAAGGTGATTGATGGAAGGTGGGGCCTAGTTGTGTAGTATCTTGAACTTGTGTGGGAGAAGGGTGTCTTAGTCAATGATTTGGATTCTGGTTTGCCAGGTTCCTGCCTCTCTTCCAGCTCCTGCATCAGTGCCTGGCAGGCCTTGTTCCAGTTCTCCCTGCTCAAAGCCAATACAGCAAAGTCTGGTAGCACAGCAGGGGCAGTAAGGCCCACACCAGGCCACAGTGGCTCTAACACTGCCTCACTGGTTGTCTCTCCAGCCTAGGTGACCCCATCCCAGGTAGGCTCACTAAGAGAAATCTATCTGATGACTGTCCCTCCCCATGCCTCAAGAGTGGTGGAATACGCAACTGTTGCATTAGTGATGTTTTTTTATATGTACAACTTCAACATTACACAGAGTTCCATCTCATATGATTTTAGTGTAAATGAATATTTTGGGATAACATTGTTATTTCACATTCTAATTTAATCATTAGTGATAGATGTACTTACACTGTTACACTGTTTTGGGAGCAGGGCTATGTGACATTTTGAGGATGGCTCTAGCTTTGGTCTCAACTCTTGATTCACTGCCTGATGGACACATACATTGTGCAAGGGGATCTTGTAACAAGATATATGTTTTTTCAACACAACCAGACCAGTCTACTGGCTCTGACGATTTGTGCCTATAATAATACAACATATTCAGCATTTGAAGCTTTGGCACTTTCTCTGACAAGCCTAGCATCTTAATTGTTTTTATTATTACACATTCTCATTTTCTTATCAAGGTGTCAATAAGATGGTCAAACTCAGTGGTTAATTTGTGCCCAGTGGGTGACAGTGGGCCCCACCTGCTTTCATTTTGGAATTCTGGGACTCTTTTGACTGTTCTTGTGGGCGGCAGTCTGCAGGCACACTGAAAAAACTGCTCATTTGGCAGCTTCCTAATGATATTGTGTAAACAGCGTGAGACTTGGACTGCAGTGTTTACGCAACACTAATGAGCTGTCTGTCACTGCAGCATGAGGGAGAGTGGGTGTGAGCGAGAGAGCATATGTGAGCTTGAACGTGTATGAGTCAGGATCCTATGTGGGGTGCAATATTTAAAAACAGAGTTTGAAACAGGTTGCAGCCATCCTCTGCCAGCGGCATAACAACACTAGAGGGGGCCCCTGCAAAGATCAAGGATGGCCTCCCCCCCAGGACCCTGTCAGGAGCACTCAGGCAAGGGACCCATGCACAGTGCCGGAGGGTGCCTCCTCGATCTCGGGTGTCCCCCAGAACTGTGGTGACTGCGGAGGTTAATGTTACATCACTGGCCTCGGTCTTTCAAGTCCTTACCTTTATGAGCAAACTCCATGATATCTTTCTTGACTATGTGTGCTGAACGCTTAACTTAACCCAAGTCAGTGATGCACTCATTGTTACTGTTTCACATGTTTTGCTTCATGGTGCATGTTAGACCTGGCATAAAGATGATAACATTGGTGTATACCTGATTGGCATATTTGTTGTATTGCTAAGTTCCTTGTAAAGTGGTATACCACATACCGAGGGCATGGCCCTGGAAGACTACTAGTGGGCTGCAGCACTCATTGTGCCACCCACATAAGTAGTCTTTCAAACCTGTCTCAGGCCTGTCTCTGCAGTGCCTGCTGGGGGCATTTTACTGCCACTTGGCATTTGAAACTACTTGCCAAGAATTAAACTCCCCTTGTCTTACACATAAGTCACTCCTAAGGTAGGCCCTAAGTAACCCCAAGGGCAGGGTGCAATGTAAGTAAAAAGTAGGACTTATACCTTTATGTTTTGCATGTCCGGATAGTGTCAAACAGCCTATTTCACTTTACACTACTGTGAGGTCTACCCCTCTCATAGGCAAGCATTGTGGATACGTCAATATACTTTTTAGCTGTGTTTCCTGATCAGAGGAGTAGCGTTCTCATATTTATTATGTTTGAAATGGGAATGATAAATCCTCCTCACTAGTGAAATTCGATTTAATATTACTGTTTTAGAAATGCCACTTTTAGAAAGTGGAAATGTCTCTGTACTTACTACTCTTCCTGCCTGACAGCCTGTCTCCAATAAACATCTGGGATGGCTTTGTGCACTCCCTCCAGACAGCCACAAACACAGGAAGGTGGGAGTCATCTGCATTCATCTGCATTCTAATAGCCTTCTTGTGAAGGAAGGGAGAGAGGTGGCTCGCACTTACATCTGGAGAGGCTGTGTCCTGTCCTCAAACAACGCACTGATTTGCCCCATGGGGTAGCCTGGCAGACAGGACGGGGCTGAAAGGGATGTTTGTGCACTTCAGATAGTTCTTTTGAAGTCACCTCCTACATCAAAGGCACTTTGGGGTAGGAGCACTGGGGCTCTGGCACCACCAAATCAGCAACTTTTGGACTTGCAACCAGACATCGCTGGCTCTACATTTGCACATTGCCAGGAGGCCTGCTGTGCTTCTAGGAGGGGCTGCCGCATTGCTAACTGCTCTGCTGTGTTGGCCTGCTGCTTTTTGAGTTGTAGGAGGAACTGCCACTTTGCTACTTGCCTTGCTGTTCTGGTCTGCTGCCTGCTACCTCTGCTTGTACCTATCTTCCAGTGCTCTCCACGAGCTTGTAGGTTTGCTCCCTGTTACCCTGAAGTCTCAGGGCCATCAAAGACTTCATCTGCTTGTTTTTGTGTTTGCATCTCTGAAAATGTAGTGAGGACAGGGTTTTGCCTACACACATTGCTATGTTAGCATAAGCGTTTTAGAAGTTAAACGCCATCTTGCCACTTTGACGCTTTTGCACACAACACTACACGCAACTGTTATTATAAGTAAAACTGCTTGCTTGCTTTTTCTTCACATGAGAACGGTCTGTTTTTCACATCCCTAGACTTACACCGCAACTTTAGCAGCTGCGGTCGGTAGTAGGAGTAATTGCAGGGCGGTGACGTGGGGAGGGGGAGGGGCAGGGTGGGGGGTAGTAAACTATGGATTACGGAGGTTTACAGGTAAGTTAATATATAAATTAATAAAACGAATTTCGTTGCATGCACTGCATCCCCAAATGCGATGCAGTGCACGCAACGAAATTCGTTTTATTAATTTATATGTAAACTTACCTGTAAAACTCCGTAATCCATAGTTTACTACCCCCCACCCTGCCCCTCCCCACATCACCGCCCTGCAGTTACTCCTACTACCGACCGCGGCTGAACCTTAGTCTGAACACTGTGTGCAGAAGCCGTCAAGGTCAAATAAAAATGTATGTTGTTGAATTCAGGTTGATCGGTCCACGCTTTAGACACAACAAGCACACAGGTGGAAATATCTGAAACTCGGGTGCCTTTAATATTGCATTGCATGCATGATGCTGGTACTCTTGGAGAAAACCTTGCAAGACACAGAGAGCAGTGCTGATCCTGTGATGTGATTCACCTAAGCTGATCTTAGAGGTATGGGGTTCCCCATTCAAACCTAGAGACCTTCTATTATTATAAAACTAGCTTATAGCCAGGGGAGGGTGGTACACAAGGTGCTATAGCACCTGTTTCCACTATCATTATAATATGATTTTTCCCTTTGTGTTTTATGGAATTGTAACAATGCTGATGGTTTTATATCTAATCATTTGTCTGCTTATGTTAGCCAAAATACTGCATCTTAGAGCACGTAGTTAAAAAGAAACATTTTAAACTTTTCCGTGTCTCTGATTACTCACGTTGTGGAGTGATATGAGAATAAAAACGAAAAGGTGTTCTTGATTCCCACCATTCCTGAGAGTAACCTAAGTCGCTTGTTCTGGGTTGTCTAATCATTGGTAGCTTTGCTGTAGTACGGAGAACGAATGAGAAACTGATGCTAGTCGGATAGGGGTTCTGGGCACTAAGGTGAGTTTTTTGGTACACCACAATTTATTGAGGTCCTGAATTCCTGCACATAGTTCTGTGCATGAGAAGAATCCCCGCAACAAAAGAGGCCCGTTCTGTGAGAACCAGCATAAAGCCAGCGCTCCCCTATATACAAAAACAGAACTCCGTCTGCAGAAGATCAGTGCTCTAACCTTGCACTGAGAAGGACTTTGTGTGTCCCCACTCGTGTCTGCATTACAGATCACAGACTGCTACAGTGGCCTGTTTTGCTGAAGCCACATCGCCGATGACAGCTCATTGCGACTCAGAACACCCTGTAAACATCGGAGAAAGGAGAGCCAATCACAGTGTGGCTTCAATCCCCACATGAGTCCCAAGCGAGGGAGAGCGCTGCATCGCAATTGCCGGCTTGAAGCAGCTTTACGGCCAAAGACAGTCAGCGTGGCTCAGCGCACCCAGCATCCATTGAGGAGGTAGACCCTCAGGTCAGCCCTTGTTCTCCTTAAAACAGTGACTCCGGATTCTAGCGTGGTCCATTGCCGCAACCCGCATCGAAAGGTACTGTGCCCCACAGGACCTGTAAAGTCCCCATAGCCCACCCATGCTCTATCATGGGTTGGCGGAGCATGGCAGTCACCCCGACCTCGAGTGACCTACTTGAAATATTGGTTAACAGTGATCATTTAGTCCTTTTTACGATATAACGCTTGTGAGTAAGTTGAGTTCCTGATCCACAATTCAGATCTTTGTGAGCTCACTAAGACTACCTATGGAACCAAATTGAAGCGCATGTATTCCCATCACTTTGTTTGCACATGTTCTTTAACTGCTTATGACTTGAAAAGTATATACTGTATTTTTATCATTTTCGTATTGTTTTTATTGATAATAGAGTAGTCTATTTTTCTAAACTTGTGGGTTGTTTTTTTGTGGTATATTCATTTGTTTACTGTGTGTGTGTTGCACAAATACTTTACACATTGCCTCTGTTGATAAGCCGGTGTGCTTTGCGCCAAGCTACCAGAAGATGAGCACAAGCTATTTTTGTTGCGTATCTAGCTTCCCTGACTAGAGTGGTGGATTCTGGTTTGGGTATTTACCTTAGCCCACCAGAAACCCTATTTCTAACATTGGTGATCAGAGGTGAGGATAGGACCTGTGTTTGTGCAATATCATACAGTAACTCATTGTTCACTGCAACTCTGTCCATAGACCAATCAAGTCTGTTTCCATTTTCCCCTGATTTGACATCTTTGATTTTTCAAAATACTTTATTTCCACTCCCATTCTTTTTACCTTGTCTGTGGCCCTTCCTGTTGTAATAGAATTCGAGCTGGCCAATCTGGAAACAAAAACAGTGGCCCATTCAAGGGGTTTTGCCAGGAGAGAAGGATGTTGCACAAGGGAAGTGCCAAGGAGGCAGAGCTTCAGCAAGCCTTGAAAGCATGGGTGGAAGCCGACCCAGAGGGAGAAATAGATGAGCGCAGAGGAGATGAGGAAGGATTAGAGCAGGACCAGGAGTGTCTTGTCATGCTGCCTCTAGAGGGAGGAGCAATTTTCTTCCAGGACTGGGAGTCGACTCGAGCTCAGTCAGCAGTATGTCCTTAAGGATCCTGTCTGCAGAGGAGCTGACGGAGAAGCTGGAAGACAGGAGGGAGGAGAGGAAGCTGAGACTAGCGCTGGCTAAATCAGATAATGAGCAGGCCATGCTTCTTGCCAAGAATGACAGGGAACAAGTCCATGCCCTCGCCAAGCTAGTGAAGGAGCAAGCCCTTGCTAAGTTAGACAAAGAACAAGCTCTAGAAGAGAAGAAGCTGTCCATGAAGGAATGGAAGATGGCCAATGAGCTTAACCTCAGAGAGCTGGACATTTTATCACTCCAAGTGGAGTCTAGCAACAACAATAATGGTGGCAGCATGCCTCTAGTGTCTCACAGTGAGCCCAGATTCCATATCCCAAAAGATATGGTGCCCAGTTATGGAGTGGGGATTATATTAACAAATGATTGGCAGCCTATGAAGTGGCTTTAAAAGTGCACAGTGTCCAGAGGAGTTCTGGGGGAGGTAGTCTATGGCAGTACATGCCCACAGTGGGAAGGGACACACACCTTACACTAGAGGTAGGGGAGCAGACTAGCTACACTGCCATGAAGACCATTTTGGTTAGTAAGTTTAGGCTGACATCTGAGAAATACCGTCAACAGTTGAGGGAAAGTCACAAACTGTCTACACAAACATGGGTGGATTTCTTGTAATATGCTGGCACGGCACTGAAGGGGCTGGGTGTGGGGCAGCAACGTCAATGATTCTGAAGGGTTGTGCATCTTAT
Organism: Triturus cristatus; assembly: GCF_964204655.1. Classification (NCBI taxonomy): domain Eukaryota; kingdom Metazoa; phylum Chordata; class Amphibia; order Caudata; family Salamandridae; genus Triturus; species Triturus cristatus. The sequence continues at coordinate 255,391,248 of NC_140581.1, read as the reverse complement.
TTTTAAAGGAGCATATCCTTGAGACTTATTTTCCAGAGCAGCACCAACACCTGCTTGATAGCATGCTAACTGACTCCAGGAAGCTTGCTGAGGAGGTGAACATCTGGGTCATCACCAGAGTGTTCACAAATGTATCTGGGGCAGCTACCAAAAGGGTGGTCAGGTTCCCACCAGAAGAAGGAGCGGGGACATAAAAAGACTGAGGGCCTGCTTTAGATCTTGGCAGACGGGTTACTCCATCACAGTGGTGAAATATAAATCCCATTATATCCTACAGGATTTATATTTCGGCGGACAGGATATCTGTCACCGTTGTGATGGAGTAACCTGATGTGAGAAGTTGGCCTGGTATATGCTATCCACTAATTAAAGTGGGCACCTTGTATTCGTCCAAACAACCCTTATGGTGATATAAGAAGTCAAAGATAACCTTAGAAAGCTATCCAAGTGGTAGCTGTGGAGAACAGCCTTCAGGCTTAGTCTTGAAGGAATGTTAAGCACTTTGTTTTACCAGAATATAACCTTAATGTATTGGTTAAATAAAAGGAGAACCGTAGAGCTGTGGAGAGTAGCCTTCAGGCTTAGTCTTGAAGGAATGTTAAGCACCTTGTTTTAACAGAATAAAACCTTCATGTATTGGTTAAATAAAAGGAGAACCGCACAGTAGTTGTAAAAATATGTGTTTATTATTATAACACACCTTAAATACCTCACTGTATCTGCTACACACAGATAAACACAAAGCACACACTACTGTAGCACAGAAACAATCGTAAGTAGCACTAATATACAGTGGGCTCCCGGGGGAGACCAAACCATATACTAAAATAGTGGTATAAGAACCACGACTCGAGTCAAGACAGTGTCTAGAGGATGTAAACCGCTGGGACCCCAAGGAACCACCCAAGGTGAGTAAGTAAGCAGGGACCCCACGGAGGACGGGTGCAGTGTGACCGGTCACAACGATATAATAAAGTTTAGAAGACGATGTAGAGAATCCCAAGGAAAATACCAATAGTACAAGTATATGGGTTAAATAAAATGTTTGGAAGTTGTACTTGGAGAAAACTTCTTTGAGTTTAATGGCACCTATTACCAGCAGGTACAGGGAGTAAGTATGGGTGTGGCATGTGCCCCTAGTGTAGCATGCCTATACATGGGGCATTTCGAGGCCCACAACATATACAACGAGATGGCCCCTTTCTTTGAAAATGTCAATTCCTGGTCGAGATTTATCGGCAAATTTTATTTCGTCTCGCAGGGCGATAAGGAGACTCTGGACGAATTTACCAGTTGGATCAACCTAGCCGATCCAAATCTCAAGTTCACCGCACACGCATACTAACATCAAACTTGAATTTTTCGATGCTTGTATTGAACATCATGATTCCCACCTTCAGGTTTCATTATACACCAAACTTACGGCAAGAAGCACCTTGCTACAATTCAGCAGCTTCCATCCTCACTGCCAGAAGGAGGGCATTCCTTTCAGCCTGTTTCTCCGCATGCGGAGAAACTGTACGAGCATGAGTGACTTTTTAAAGCAGGCTGATATTTTGAAAGAAAAATTACTCAACAGAGGCTACCCTTTCAGACTGATTAACGACTCTATGAAGAGGGCAAGATACTACAACCGTGAAGCCATGTTCAGACCCAAGAACACTGAACAATCTGACAAATTGGTCTGTGTGACCAAACACTTCAATCTCGACCAGAAGATACGCCAGATCGTCAACTCTCAATGGCACCTCCTAAACATTGACAGCCATGAGAAAGGCTTCCTAAACCTCTATTTGCATTTAAGAGGAACAAAATCCTCAAAAACAACCTGGTTAGAGCCAAGAATCCCGAAGGTAATAGTTTTTGTCAAGAATCTATTACTGGTAGTGTGCCCATTAAAGGCAACCATCGATGTGGCTCATGCCAGGCTTGTCCTAACACCATTGTCAGCATTCGAGTGAATGAAAGGACTGTCTCTATCTCCGAAAGGACCAACTGTCGTTCTTTGAATGTCATATACATCATTCTCTGTCCGTGCAATCTAGCCTATATTGGTGAAACATGACCTGACTGCCCTGAAGAAGGTGTGACCCATACCTGAGTTAGACACGGAAACACGCGTTTCTTTTATTTCCACCTTCCCCAAAGAGAAGATACTGAAGTATGGACTATATCAACGATTGAGGCAACCAACATCCTGACATACACTGTTAATCCCTCTTTCCAGCTTCAACATACTTCCCTATTGGAAGGATCATGTATTTTGTGTTTTGAAATGTTCAATATCTTAACTCACTATGAGTTTCCAGAGCGTATGAGTATGTCTGGGTCTGTGGTTGTTAAGTGTGCATTGAGTGAGTGTATGTGTGAGACCAGATATGTGTTTATTTATGTTGGAATTCCAACTTGATGTATGTTTTTTCTATTAATATTGATAAAATGGTATCAATAAACATTATGTTTTCTATATAACTGTTTTCTACTGTATTGGGGGAATACTGTGCTTGTATAGCTATGTCTTAATCTATCAGTGACTTTGAGTGCTCTATAAGCTTTTGCTAGGCAGCTTGGGTTGTTTTCAGATTGTATTTGGCTCTTTCCCCTGTCCGATCTGCTTGTTATCCGCCTCAGGGTTCCCCTTCTGTGTGAGTGGTTACTATAGATATAGTAAACCTATATCTAAAGTAAGTGGTGCATGCACAATCTTACACAGGCTGTAATGGCAGGCCTGTATTCCATTTTGCATGGCCTCTCATGGGTGGCATAATACATGCTTCAGCCCATGGGAGGCCTCTGGGGTACCTAAGCCCTGGATACATGTGTACCATATTCTAGGGACTGACAAGGGTACTCCAGCATCCAATCTGGAGTGTACCTAAGTACATGACATAGCATTGTAGGGAGAAAGCAGATAGACTGGGGTCCTGATAAGACAGATCCCAGTCAGACTAGTCAAAAACAGTGTAACATCAAGCAAAAAGTGGGGGTAACCATAAGAAGCAGATCCTACTTTCCTGCAACCGACCGCCAAGATCTAAATGTTGGCAGTCGGGTTACTCCTAAGACAACTCCCAAGCGAAAGGGTTAGGTTCCCAGCCCCAATCTGCCCATTAAAAGCAAACTCACCCTGACAAAGGTCAGCAGCCCAAGTTAAGTGCTACGAGTGCTTTAAGTATGAACAATACAAATGGAATTCCAAGTGTCCACAAAGAGTGTCACCTCCAACCTGGAGTAAACGTTCCAGAGGTGGTGAGTGTAGTGCTTGAAGAGGAGTTTGTCCCATTTAATAGTGAGGGTTTAGTGGTGTCACCATAGTGTCCGTGGGTGACAGTGAGATGGTACCTAAAATTCCTCTGCCCTCTCATACTGCAAAGTATAGGCAATGAGTCACCATCAATGAGCAGGGGATTGAGGTTCTGAGGGATACAGGTGCCAGTATGACTATGGTAAGGAGTTAGCTGCTTTTCCCAGAAGCTGCTAATTCCCCATGCATTCCACCAGGTTGTGGTGGCAGACAACAGAGAGGGTCACTTCCTAGTGGCCCTGGTCCTATTTGAGTGGGAAGGGGTGCCATGTCTTCTGAAAGTTTCAGTAAGCCTTGCCATGCCTGTACATTGTTTGTTGGTTAATGACCTTGAGCACACTATCTGGAAAGAAGTGGAGCTCAAGGCTCCTGTGGAAATAATAGGTTTACCTGACTGGATCTGTACTACCACACCGCCCATGGCTGCCCGACAAGGAAGTTAGAAAGGGCTGTAGCCTGGAACAATAACCCAGACAGCGCTATGAAGGGAAGAGGCAGAGGGCAAGGGAAACCACCCCTTGAATGTACCTCCAGTGAGATGAAAGGGGCACCTGCGGTGGCTGCTCCAGGGTCCACTGAGGAGGACATTGCTCATCTTGGCGATCTGCCTTAGCTTGCTGGATGGCATGTGGAAGGGGGACCCACCAGGTAGGAGTTCTGTAAGGTACAGAGAGAGTGGCCTACCCTTGAGGGCATGAGGCAACAGGTTTTACTCAAACACCAGGTCATGCCTCTGGAAGTCATCGCATTTATTGGGAGGACAACCTCCTTTTTAGTGAGCCTTAGGCTCCTGGGCATGGGACAAGAAGGGTCCTTGACAAGAAGGGTCCCCCAATGCTGCAGGGCCTTCCTATTGAAGCTGGCTCATGAAATTCCCCTGTGAAGACACCTGGGCCAAGACAAGACCGTTGCAAGGCTTGTCTTCCAGCTACATGTTTGTCTTCAGGAACCAAATGGATAAGCTGTGGAAGCAAGCTTCTGACAACTTAGAATCCAGCCAGGATGTCATGAAGGAGTGATATGACAGAAATGCCACTCCTGTGGAATTGATACTTGATCAGAAGGTGTAGATGATGGCACCCGGGGAGCCTGTGGCCCTCCAAGACTGCTAGAATGGGCCCTATGAGGGTATTGAGAGGAAAGGGGAGACCACCTACCTGGTGGGTCTCAAGAGCCCTAGGCATCCCCATAGGGTGCTGCATGTCGATCGTCTCACACCACATTTTGAGAGGTCTGAGCTCACCATACTGCTTGTGACAGATAGAGAAGAGGAAGAGGAGAGTGAACCTCTTGAACTCCAAGGAGAAGGACGGGTCTGTGGAAGGAGTAATCCTTTCTCCCTCTCTATTTCATAAGCAGCAGAGGGACTGCTTCTAAGTGTTGGTATGGTACTCCTCTCTGTACTCCCTTATTCCTGGAACTACCCACCTGTGTACCCATGATGTGGACATAGGAGACAACCAACCTGTTACGAATAAATCTTATAGGTTGTCGGATAAGGTGAGGTCCAGTATCAAGGCTGAAGTGTCTAAGATGCTGGAGATGGGAGTAACAGAACCCTCTAGTAGTCCCTGGTCCAGTCCTATGTATGTGCTACCAAAAGCTGCCTCAGCAGGCACCACACCTGAACTGAAGTTCTGTGTGGATTACAGAGAGCTCAACTCTGTGACAAAGATAGATGTTCATCTTATCCCTAGGGAGGATGAGCTGATTGACAGGTTAGTAGCTGCCGAGTATTTAAGTACCTTTGATCTTGCATCAGGGTCCTGGTATATTGCCCTAACAGAGGGACCCAAGGAGAGATCAGCTTTCTCCCCTCCATAAGGGCATTATCAGTTTAGAGTTATGTCCTTTGGTCTCAGAATACGCCCCTGCCACCTTTTAGAGGTTGGTGAACCAGGCACTTGCTGGGATGGAGGTCTTCTCAGTTGCCTATATGGATGATACAGCTGTCTTCAGTAGCAGTTGAAAGGACTACGTCTTTCACATTCAGAAAGTGCTTCAGGCTCTGCAACATGTAGCTCTAACTATCAAGGCAAGTAAGTGTCAGAGAGGGCAGGGGTCTGTGGTGCACTTAGGACACCTGATGGGCCGGGGTAAGGTGTAACCCCTTCAGGCCAAGGTTGAACTAATCATGGCCTGGTAGCCCCCAAGACTGAGGTCAAAGCATTCTTGAGCCTCACTGGGTACTATAGGAGGTTTGTCAAGGGTTTTGGTATCATTGTTGCCCCTTGACTGAGTTGACTTCTAAGAAGCAGCCCAGAATTTTGATTTGGACGCAGGCATGCCAAACTGCATTTGACTCCCTCAAGCAGGCCATGTGCACAGCTCCATGTTCTGAGGGCTTCTGACTTATCCTAGGAGTTTATCATTTAGATTGATTTCTCAGAGCATGGCATAGGGGTAGTACTGTCTCAGCTTAATGAGGAGGGTCTAGACCAACCTCTAGCCTTCATCTCCAGGAGGTTCCTCCCCAGTGAACAAAGGTGGAGTGCTATTGAAAGATAACTTTTTGCTGTGGTCTGGTCACTGAAGAAGTTGAGGTCATACCTGTTTGGCACTTACTTTCTGATTCAGACAGACCACATGCCCCTCAGGTGGCTCATGCAGATGAGGGGTGAAAATTCAAAGCTGTTGAGGTGGTCCAGTTTCCTACAGGGTATGGATATCAGGGTGGAACACAGACCAGGGAAAGACCACTCCATTGCAGTGGGTCATTTTAGGATTTTCCATGTTTCTGTCTTCCTAGAGGTGGGTAGATCTCCCCACTTTCAGTTGGGGGGGACACATGTTAGATCTGGCATCCTTAGGGTGGTGTTGTCCCAGATGTTTTGCCTTTTGTATAATCTTTTTGCTGATTCCTTTTGTTGGCCTTAGTACTCTGAGCACTTTACCACTGATAACCAGTGCTAAAGTGTATGTGCTGCTCCCCTAAACACTTCTAACATAGGCCGTAGGGTAGGGCGCTATGTAAGTGAAAAATAGGGCATGTACCCTTTATGTTTGCAAGTTCTGGTAGTAACAAACAGCCTATTTTGTTTTCCACTACTGTGAGGCCTTCCCTCATCACAGGCCAGCATTGGAAATTAACTAATATACCTTTAAGCTGTCATTCCTGATCAGAGAGGAATAGCTTTTTCATATTGGATTTGTTTGGAATGGTAATAATACATTGTCCTCACTGGTGAAGTTTGATTTAACATTGCTGTTTTAGAAATGCCACTTTTAGATAGTGGAAATTTCTCTGTATTTACTGCTCTTTGTGCCTGACGGCCTGTCTCTCATACACGTCTGGGTTGGCTGACAGTTAGACTTTGTGCATTCCCTCTAGACAGCCAGAAACACAGGAAGGTGATACTCATCTGCATTTATCTGCATTCTGATAGCCTTCCTGGGCACAAAGGGGTAGAGGAGGCTCACACTTATATCTGAATAGGCCATGTCTTGTCCTCACTAAAAGCACTTATTCACCCCCCAGGGGTAGCCTGGCTGACAGGATGAGGCTGAAAGGGATCCTTGTGCACTACAGAAATTTCTTTCCATTTCACCCCCTACATCAAAGGCAAAGGTATTGAGGCTCTGGCGCCACCAAATCAGACACTTTTGAACCTGTAACCAGACATCGCTGGCTCTACATTTGCTTATTGCCAGGAGGACTGCTGTGCTGCCAGGAGGAACTGCCACTTTTTGTAACTGCTCTGTTGTGTTGACCTGCTGCTTGTTGAGCTGTTGGAGGGACTGTCGCTGTGCTACATGTCCTGCTGTGCGGGCCTGTTTGACTGCTACCTCTTCATTGTGCCTATCTTCCAGTGTTCTCCAAGGGTTTGTTGGCTTTCCATCTATTTCCCCGAAGTCTCAAGGCCATCAAAGACTTTGCCTGCTTGTTTTTGTGATTACATCACTGCAAGAGCCCCGTTCATTGAGAACCTGTGTGATGCCAGCACTGATCTCCACACAGAAACAGAACCCTTGGAGACCAACGTATCGCAATTGCCAGCTTCAACTAGCGTCACCTCCAAAGGCAGTCAACGCGATTTAGCCTACCCGGCATTCAGTGAGAAGGCAGACCGTCGTGTCTGTCCTTACTCTTTTTGAAACAGCTGCACAGGTCTCCGGCGCTATCCGTTGCCTCAACCCCAATCAAAAGCTATTGTACTCCACGGTCCCCATAACCGACCCACCAGAGCATATCGATCACCTCGACCCCACGTGACCTACCTGAAGTATTGATCCACAGTAACTGTTGAACCCTGCTTAAGGTATAAAGTTTTTGAGCAAGTCTATTTCCTGATCTATGATTCAAATTGTTGTGAGCTCACTAAGGCTCGGTGGCGGCTGCCTCGGAACAGGGATGGTGCGGCGGGGGCGGATGAAAAAAATAAGTAAACAAATAAACGTATCTTCTCCGCCGCACCGCCTCTCCTGCGTCCTCGAAGGAAGGTCTGCTGGAAGCACCAGAAGAACCTTGGCTTCCAGACTCTCCCAGTCAATCATGACGCTGTAGGAGCAGCGTCATGATTGGTCTGAGCGTCCTGTTTGGACGCTCAGGCAGTGCCTGGGAGCCTGGGCATGTTCTCCACGGGGTTGTGCAACACAGCCCAATGGAGAACATGCCACGTGGAATGACAGTTTGGCCGGCCCAAGAGGGCAGGACAAACAGTCATGTGCACTTAGAGGAGCGCAAACCACTCCTCCCCTGCTCTGACCTCAGAGCCCAGCCCCGCCCGACTACCACACAGAAAAATAAAATGATAATAACATCCTGTTATAATGTGTTGGACTTGGCCCTTTTTGCAGGGTCATCACTGAACTTCCTCCTAGTCTTTTGTCTGACATGGTGTTGGTGATTTTAGGACTGTCCAGTGTAAAGTGCATGTGCTCTCTATGGTAAAACGTGGTAAGATTGGTCTACACCTGTTTGGCTAATTTAATTTACCTATCAGTCCTTTGTAAAGCGGTATCTCAGATACCCAGGGCCAGTAAATTAAATGCTACTGGTGGGCTTGCAGCGCTGATGGTGCCACCCACCAAAGTAGCCTCTCAAACCTGTCTCAGGCCTCTGCCATTGCAGGGCTTAAAGACGCAGTTTTCTAACGCTGTGACGTGGCACATAAAATGAGTGCCACGTCTGTGACAAGGTTGGCCCTAGCTAGCCCTATGGGCAGGGTGCATTGTAGGTAAAAGGTAGGACATGTGCTTTAACTGTGTGGTCCTGGTAGTGACAAACAGACAGTTTGGTTTCTCACTGCTCATAGGAATGCATTGGGCATTCCCTGATAAGTGTTTCAGTGGTAATTCCTGATCTGAGAGGAGTAGTGGGATCAAGTTTGGTATGTTTGGAATAGTGTTAATAAATGCTGCGTAATGGTGCGCGCAGATTTATTATCACTATTTTAGAACTGCCACTTTTAGAAGTGGGCATTTCTGTGTGCTATGTGTCTTTGTGCTTGCCCGATGTGTATTGCATGTCTGGCTCTGGAGTGACAGGGGCTGGGGAGGTGAAGTGGCTCAAGTGGGGCTGGGTGAGTCAGCGCTAGGCTGAATGGGCCTGATCTGGAGTAGTGGGAGGAGTAGCCCCCAACCCTGAATAGATCTGTGCCTGCTTTGTACAATGCTGGCTCCGCCCCCTGTGGTGTGTCTGGGGCCAGGACCTACGCTGTCAATGGGGACTGTTGTGCACTTGTTATGTGCCCCCCAGAACAAATTTAAACTGGGTCCCCAACCCGTGTGCCAGGGCTGAAGAAAGAATATTACTGGTATAAGTATTGGGGCTGTGACCACATGAAAGTGTTTTTGGTGCTGTATTGTACTTACATGCGGCCGGCAGGCTGCTGGTCTGCGAGGAGGAACCGCCACCGGAGGACTGACCTGCTGCCCCGCTTGACAGCTCAAGGATTTGCTGTCTGCCCAGCAGACCCGGTGTGCTGGCCAGCCTTTGCACTTCTGGGAAATAATTGCTGCCTGTTTCCTGGTGGTGTCTGCTAGGGTGAGACCTACCGACCACTGCGTGCTCTTTTTATTGCCCTGGATGAGGGCTCATCGGCATCAGCGCATGCTGAGCGCTTAGATTTCCTTGGAACTGGTGCCACAGTAGAAGCTCGTGGTGAGCGCTGCAGCCCCGCTGCGCTTGAGTCCCTGGCATGGGCTCGTGTTACTGTAGGCAGCCAGGGCTCTGCTACGTGGCTCCAGGCTGGGAGAAAGTGCAGGATACCTTAGGAATCCCTGGCCAGGATTCCCTGGTGATGCCAGAAGGAGGGGGGGAGCCTACCCTGCATTTCTGATGCCCAGGAGAGAGTGCCCTTCTTTACGTGCGGCAGCCGGAGCAGTGCCCTGCCAAAACTGGAAGTCAGGCAAGATTGTGCCTGGAGGAGGGCAGGCCCCCGAGTGCCGGTGGGAGCACTGCATGTGCCAAGAGAGGAGAAGGGATCGACGGAGACTCCACTCCGTACCGAGGGACCCCCACGTGGCCACAGGAGGAGACGGCGCCTTGCAGGCTCCCTGCGGAAGTCCGGCCCAGTTGCCGGCAGAGTAGAAAAGCGGGAGGTCAGGCATGAGGGTGCCTGGTGGTGGGCGGGGCTCCCTGTGCTGAGGAGGAGAGCCCCGCGTGCCCGCATTTAAAGACGGAGCCTCGCGGGCTCACCGGGCCCCAGGAGAAGAGGACTGGGGCCTCGCAGGCTCCCCAAGTGACCGCATCCGTCTTGCCGTTCACATTGGCCAACAAGAGAAGCCTGGTAAGTGCCTGCATTTTGCCTGCAAAGAGGAGTCCCGGTGAGGTGGGGGGCTCACACGGCACGCGGTTGGTGCCCGTTGCAATTGATACAGCTGCACCGCCAGATAGCAGCAGATACAACGTGAGGGAGGTAATTTAGTGTCACAAAGATAAGGGTGAGTGGCACCCTCACCCCCATTACTTTGCGCGCCAATTTTAAGGCCTTATTGTAGATCTTGGTAGCTTGGGGTAAACCTTGATGGAGGAAGGAACCTTCACAAACCAACCACGCAGTCCAACTGGTGAGTGCAGAGGCGCAAGGACTGCTGATTGGTGGCCAGTGGGCACCTAAGGATATTAGGACCTGCTGATTATGTTCAGCGATGGTACAGAGGCACCCGGATGTTAGGCAAATTAGTTAGACCTACAGTGGTGGGACCTATTGCAATTAGGTGATGTTTTATTTCATTGCCAGTGATGTAATGACAATATGTGCACACTACTGAGGTTGCTATAAGGTATACCGCTACTGGTGTGGCTATATTATGTTTTGCATAATATGAGGTCCTAGGTGATGCCTAATGTGTTTATGCTACATCCAATGTTACCAGTAGTTGCTGGTTGTGATTTTCACTACTTGTATGATCTAATGGCTGTGACAGTGGCCCGATTGGCCCTATAATGTACATAATCCCCTGTAAAGTTATACCTAGTACCAGGTGGCACAGTGTATATATGTGATTGCGTTCTAATATGTTTTATGAGTAATACAAAGGCTATTTTTGTTATAGCCTTGTGTGGAGTTTCTTTTGTGGTGTGCCTAGCGTGTCGCTGCTGTGTGAGTGTGTTGCGCAAACGCTTTACTCATTGCCTCTGGGATAAGCCTGACTGCTCTGCCAAGCTACCAAGGGAGTAAGCAGGGGTTATCTTCAGTGTGTAACTCCCTGGTGGTTTCTGCCTGGCTTAGGTCCTTGCCTTAGCCAACCAGAAATCCCATTTCTAATATTATAATTTTCTTTTTCTTTATTGCACTGCTCCTCTGCCGTAGCAGAAGAGATACCACTGCTAAGACTACTGTAAGGAACCAAATAGAAGCATATATGTTCCCATCACGTTGATTGCACATGTTCATTAAATACGTATGACTTGAAAAGTATATACTGTATTTTTATTGTTTTGGTCTTATTTTATTAATATATTAACCAGTGTGGAGTCTTTTTGTGGTGTACTCATTGTTTTACTGTGGGTGTGTGTGTTAATATGCCTGCCTGCTCTGCGCCAAGCTACCAGATGGTGAGCACAGGTTATCTTCGTACTGTGCCTAGCTTCCCCTGACTAGAGTGGTGGGTTCTGTCTGGATCGATATTTACCTTAGCCAACCAGAAACCCCGATTCCAACAGTTTCTGGTATATTTGTTCATAATTGATGAAGGGTTTCTTTTCTTAGATATTCTGGTTCTGCAGTTTTGTTTTTTCATACAACATATGAGTCTTATAGTGTACATATGACTGACCACTGATTTGCCTTTTGTGGTCAGGCTGTCTTGAAGAATTGGATGGGTGCTCATGACGACACAAAAGAGAGCTCCGCAGTTGAGGCTGAAGGCCGTGTAAGTTTCACCGTGTCATAAAGGTGCTCTTGCTACTTGCTCATCCAATACTTGGCTTCTCTGCAGAGTACACAGAGCATTGGTCATATATGTGTCAATTGTAATTATAAGTCTACGGGAAACTGTGCAAAGAAATCACACTACTTTTGAAATATGTAAAGTGACAAGGGAAAGGTTTCTAAGGGGGAAAACCTCCCTCAAAACTCCTTGTGGGAAACTAGTTCCATCATTTTGATTGCTCACTGCAAACTAAGTTTGGCATTCGCTATTCAGGTACTGGGTGGTATTAGTGATGGAGGTGGGTGATGCCAATGGCAGTAAATATGTGTCGATCTCTTAATACAGATTTTGGGGACCTGCACATAAATGAATGACTGGCCCAACAATTTCCCCATGCTGCTTTCTTGCACTCATACCATTTGCAGGACTTAATTGTTGTGCAGCTAGATTAATCCTTTGGAAATATCCTGCATTCATAGAAGAATCAATTTTAAAAAAACTAATTATAAATATAGGAACTATGCAGACACACAGATAAGACCTGCTGTAGATTACTATGAGGGCAATAGGATTTGACTTAGAACTCAGAATTTGAATATTCATGGATTACATAAGGAGATACAACCATGATATGTAAGTCAGCTGAGGATCATAAAAATGATTAAGCCTTTGGCCATGAAAATAGTGTTTCAGCAGATGGCCTTACCACTAATACTAGAAGTCTATGATTAAATTCATGTACATTGATGCCCTCCAAGATAATTACATTTCCAGAGATTTTGAAATATAGGTTTTTAAGGTTGTTTGTATTTCTTAATTGACTAGGAGATTTCTTAAATTAATTTGATTAGGATATGTCTTTTTGGTCATCTGGTAAACCTGTGGCTCCCAAGTCCTCCTGAGAGGTGTTTTTTTGATTGAGGCATGTTCAGGGGCCATGTCTGTATGCCATTTGTGCAATGAGAGTACCTCTATGTTTGTTTTTATGGTAAGGCAGTAGTGTCGTCTGGAGGACCATACCTTGTGTTATGCATAGGCTGCAGTGGGCACAATGTTCTTCACATTTATAAAGGGATCCTGTGATTAAAGAGCTGGTAGAAAAATATTGGATTGAAGAAGAACGAGTGCAAGTTGTGGACTTGTGGTCATAAGACGCAGGCTATTTGTTGTTGTTGCTACATGTGAATCAGTGTTCACAGGTCAAGTTGTGCTCTTCAAGAAATACTTCCCTTGTTGCGAGCAACAGGTGTTGTCTACTGTTTGTTAACAATCCTTGACTATGCTTATATGAGTACAATGCATGTGATGGTTAGTGCCTGAGACAGTCCATCACATGTACTTCCAATTGCAGACATTGACTTTGTAGGCTTGGTGAATTTGGGCTTTAACACCTCTTGGCAGTGAACTACTTGCCTATAAGAAGTGTTGACTTACCTACGGTGTGTGTTAACAGTCTCTGCCATACTTTACTTAAAGCTGGTGACAGGCCTTCCTGAGATGTACTAATCTTAGATGTTGCTTAGGGCATTATGTAACTTACGTGTTGCCTGGGTGATTATATCAGAGCACGTCATATGCCCAGTTGGACCAAGTAGACAAAATCTAGTTCCAGCCACCAAGCCAAGACCATGTCAAACCCCTTCAATACACCGTTTTATAAAACTACTGTAGAATAATAGGTGCTCTGCATATGATCTTTGTCTTTTTATAGAGTTCTAGTCCTCCTTTAGTCAAAGATGCGCCCGTCAACATCCCAGAAGTGGCCAGCGCCAGCCACTATCCCCTCTGTTGCAAGAAGGCAAGACAAATGTAAGGTACTCCAAAGAAGAGCTTGTAAGTCTATTCTGTGCCAATATATACCTATTTCTCTAGCAGCTAATACCTCTTTTTTTTGGACCTCATGTCCCTGGGAGCCAAATGTGTCCCTCCCTAGGTCCAACTCCTGTGGTAACATTCCAGCTAACCCTAGCAAATCCATCTTCAAAGCCTTGTTGGTAAGCGTGTTGTCTCTGGCAAAGCATGCAGTCTGCATCCACGATCCCCTTTGTGATGAGAGACCCAATGTCCTCTTCATCATCGAAACTTGGCTGTTGGCCTCCTCTAAACCTCTTTTGGAACCTGCTCTTCCAGCAAGGAACAAGATTTATAACCTTGACTGCTTGCATGGAAAACGCAGAGGTATTGCCATCATTATTGACGTCTATAGATGCTCGATGTGTTTGAATAACGACCTCGTAGAGGTGGAAGCCGCAGGTTTCTGCTTTGCTCTGGACGCCCATCAATCAATCGGATCCTTCTGATTTATAAACCCACTGGCCCCTCAAGTCCTTTCCTGGACTCCCTTAATGGAGGTGGCATCACAGGTCCTACCTCGCTTTGCTCACTGCATTATACTTGGAGAATTCAATGTTCATTGGGACTCCACTGCTTATAAAGACACGTTTACCCTCATTAATGTCTTGAGTACACTTAGCTTTCTCTAATTTGTCTTGAACCCCACTCACATTGAGAGTCATGCTATTGATTTTATTTTTTCTACTGTTAACCTAAGTATATCAGATCCCCTCCTTCTTCTATGGATGTATCACTATTTAATTCATTTTGGATGGGACGCAATCCAACATGGATGTCGGAAAATTCCCTTCCTCATCACCAAACCACACAATTTTCCAAGACCCATTCCCTGGACAGCCTGCTAACTGCCCTAGATAATAGGTAACCCTCTTTCTATGGTCCACATGAGTCAGATATTCTTGTTTTTGACATTTGGGTTCATCCCGCAATAGAACAACTGGCTTCCTCTCCTTCAGTCATCTAACCGACAGGACGAAGCCTTCCTGCACCTGGTTCAATGAACACCTAAGGCAGACCAAGAACATTTATAAGAAAGCAGAAAGAGCCTGGCGAAGCCACTACGGATCAGAGGACAAAATGAAATATAGGTCAACACTTAAAAGCTTCACTAATCTAAGTAACCTTACATTTGTTTTTATGAAAATAAGATGGAAAAGGCAGATAACAAGTCAACTGAAATTTTTAAGATTGCCAAAAGGTTTTGTGATCCTACTGTATGGCACCATAGTGTAGATCCTTTTTCCACTCGGTGTGAGCAACTCGCTTCTTTTAAAAAAAACTCAATTGCAGGAATTCACATTCATGAATTCTCTTGACTGCTGCCTCCCCCCTTCCAATGACAAACACTGTGTTCTTTCCTTTTTTGACACAATTTCGCTAGAGGAGTTGAGACGCGCCATACTCCATCTTAGATCAAGATCTCCCGCAGATCCTTGCCCTCCATCTAACCTGACGAAGGAAGGGGATGTCAGCAACCCTGTGCTAAACTCCTTTCTTAATAGATCTCTGGCATCTGTGATCATTACCTTTCCCTGGAAGCAGGCCAAGATGCTGCCACTCTTGAAAAAGTCCAAACCTCATCCCAATATCTTCAGTAACTACAGGCCAATTTCCCTGCTACCAGCTTCATCTAAAATTGCAGAGACGTTTGTGAATCAACAGCTTTCTTGCTATATAGAGTCCAACAGGCTCCTTCCTTCCAGTCAGTCAGGGTTCACACCCAAATTTAGCATCAAAATGGCCCTTCTGGACATATCTGAGGAGCTTAAATATACCTTAGATGAAGGAGGCAAAGCAGTCCTGGTTTTGTTAGATCATTTGGACACTTTTGATACAGTTCGGAATTTAAGGCTGCTTGCCCACTTTGTGATATTGTAAAAGGGGGTAGGAGCACACTGTCATCACGTCTCAGCGTCATTACCTCTGGGCACCTTGGTCGATGTAGTGCATCATTTTCAGTTCAGTACAAAGCTCGTACTAATAATAGGCGAATGCCTTAATTTTTTATCGTGTATCCCTAGACACTTGTTTCTGGATTCCTCTGTCATCAGTAGGGAAAAGGTCGTAGGTTGCTGGACATGCTGCCGCTTAATTTTCACAGGCATAATTCCATTCAGGGTATGCAGGCACTCCCAAACTCGTCAGCTCATGTGGCTCGAGGGAGCCTTTTAAACAGTAAAAGGGGGTAGGAGCACACTGTCATCACGTCTCAGCATCATTACCTCTGGCCATCTTGGTTGATGTAGTGCATCATTTTCAGTTCAGTACAAAGTTCGTACTAATAATAGGCTAATGCCTTAATTTGTTATCGCGCATCCCTAGACATGTGTTTCTGGATTCCTACGTCATCAGTAGAGAAAAGGTCGTAGGTTGCTGGACATGCTGCCACTTAATTTTCACAGGCATATTTCCACTCAGGGCATGCAGGCGCTCCCAAGCTCGTCAGCTCAGGCAGCTAGAGGGAGCCTTTTAAACAGTAAAAGGGGGAAGGAGCACACTGTCATCACGTCTCAGCGTCACTACCTCTTGGCATCTTAGTCGATGTAGTGCATCATTTTCAATTCAGTACAAAGTTTGTACTAATATTAGGCTAATGCCTTAATTTGTTATTGCGTATCCCTAGACACGTGTTTCTGGATTCCTCCGTCATCAGTAGGGAAAAGGACATAGGTTGCTGGACATGCTGCCGCTTAATTTTCACAGACATAATTCCACTCAGGGCATGCAGGCGCTCCCAAGCTTGTCAGCTCAGATGGCTCGAGGGAGCCTTTTAAACAGTAAAAGGGGGTAGGAGCACACTGTCATCACGTCTTAGCGTCACTACCTCTGGGCATCTTGGTCGATGTAGTGCATCATTTTCAGTTCAGTACAAAGTCCGTACTAATAATAGGCTAATGCCTTAATTTGTTATCGCGTATCCCTAGACACGTGTTTCTGGATTCCTCCGTCATCAGTAGGGAAAATGTCGTAGGTTGCTGGACATGCCGCCCCTTAATTTTCACAGGCATAATTCCACTCAGGGCATGCAGGCGCTCCCAAGCTCGTCAGCACAGGCGGCTCGAGGGAGCCTTTTAAACAGTAAAAGGGGGAAGGAGCACACTGTCATCACGTCTCAGCATCATTACCTCTGGGCATCTTAGTCGATGTAGTGCATCATTTTCAATTCAGTACAAAGTTCGTACTAATAATAGGCTAATGCCTTAATTTGTTATTGCGTATCCCTAGACACGTGTTTCTGGATTCCTCCGTCATCAGTAGGGAAAAGGACATAGGTTGCTGGACATGCTGCCGCTTAATTTTCACAGGCATAATTCCACTCAGGGCATGCAGGCGCTCCCAAGCTTGTCAGCTCAGATGGCTCGAGGGAGCCTTTTAAACAGTAAAAGGGGGTAGGAGCACACTGTCATCACGTCTCAGCGTCACTACCTCTGGGCATCTTGGTCGATGTAGTGCATCATTTTCAGTTCAGTACAAAGTCCGTACTAATAATAGGCTAATGCCTTAATTTGTTATCGCGTATCCCTAGACACGTGTTTCTGGATTCCTCCGTCATCAGTAGGGAAAAGGTCGTAGGTTGCTGGACATGCCGCCCCTTAATTTTACAGGCATAATTCCACTCAGGGCATGCATGCGCTCCAAAGCTCGTCAGCACAGGCGGCTCGAGGGAGCCTTTTAAACAGTAAAAGGGTGTAGGAGCACACTATCATCACGTCTCAGCTTCATTACCTCTGGGCATCTTGGTCGATGTAGTGCATCATTTTCAGTTCAGTACAAAGTTCGTACTAATAATAGGCTAATGCCTTAATTTGTTATCACGTAATCCTAGGCACATGTTTCTGAATTCCTCCGTCATCAGTAGGGAAAAGGTCGTAGGTTGCTGGACATGCTGCGGCTTAATTTTCACAGGCATAATTCCACTCAGGGCATGCAGGCGCTCCCAAACTCGTAAGCTCAGGCGGCTCGAGGGAGCCTTTTAAACAGTAACTGAAAATTATGCACTACATCGACCAAGATGCCCAGAGGTAATAACGCTGAGACGTGATGACAGTGTGTTCCACCCGTTTTTACCACTTTGTGAGATTGGCATCAGGGGCACAGTGCTAAATTGGCTGAGATCTTTCCTGGAGGACAGACACCAAGAGGCCTGGTTGCCTCTTTTTTCCTCCATTAGGAATACCGCCTGGTTAGGAGTGCCCCAGGGCTAGGTCCGCAGTCCTATGATGTTTAACATCTACATGACTCCTCTGGCTAATTTGGTCAAGTCCGTTAGGGCAAAGATAGTGTGCTATGCTGATGACACTTAGCTACTTTTCTCATTTATGAAAGATGAGGCACCAAATCATGAAGCCATCAAACCCTGCCTATCTGCAGTCTTTCAGTGGATGGGTTTTAACCTACTCAAATGTAATCCTGACAAGACTGAGATACTCAGCTTTGGTCATATTGTTACCCTGAATTTACAAGCCCACTGGCTTTATGAGACTCCTCTACCTAATAACCAAGTTGAAGTAAAAAAGAACTTGGGCGTGAGGATTGACAAACAGCTGACCCTTCAAACCCAAATCAATACGGTTGTTGGAAACTGCATTGGTTTGATGTGCATGACCCAAAAATTCTTACAATTTTTGTCCCTACCTGATAGGACTACTGTTCTCCTAGCCCTGGTGCTGTCCAGATTAGATTATGCCAATGCTTTTTATGTAGGACTTCCACATTATCTGCACCAGAAATTGCAGACTGCTCAGAATACAGCAGTTCGACTGGTACTCCATCTACCTAGCCGATTTATTAAACTACCATTGGTTACCTGTCAAAAAAATTATTATGAACAAAACTTTAACACTCAAGCACAGGGCTCTCCACCAGTCTGGCCCAGAGTACCTGTTCTCTAGGGTTTACGTTTATTCTCCACTTAGAACTCTGTGGTTATCTTCTGGCCACTTTTCCAAAGTTCCTAGGGTAAAGCGAGCAAAAACGAGGGCGGATCCTTTTCCCTCCTTGGCCTGCAAGCTTGGAATGGCTTGCTGGCCGAGTTACACCAAGTAGTTAATAAATGTTCTTCTTAAAGAGAGTTGAAAACCTGGCTTTTCTCTCTCTAACTGCAACTCTTGTTTCTCTTCTCTTACTTTTCCACTAGCTCTGGGACATACCCTGGAGTAGCCGCGTGCTTTATTAATCCTGCTATTATTCATTCATTCATTCAAAGTCTGATCCAACAATCGGAAATATATTACCATTCTTTCTAGTGACACAGCAACATTTCTACCAGTTCTTAAAAAAAAGAAACTAACATCAAACCTTTTGTTTCATTACATTTGTCATGATAATGGTCTTTAGAGTTAGATACTGCTAGCTCTGTGTGATCAGTTATCCTTAGGTATGTTCTTTTTACACCATAGATCTGAAGCCTACACAGAGTGGACTTTATATCGGCCCATTCCATTCATTGTCTTTCTTCACCCATCCTCTTTCAACCATTGGCTTGAACCTTTGTCAATCAAGACTTGGCTCAGCCCAGCAGAATATACTGTTCCTCCCTATAGCGACTGGCAGTTTGGGTGTAGACTTCGGCCTCCACTTGAGGCTTGTATTGAATTGCATGGTAGGCTACTTTACATATATAGCTTTTAGGATGTAGCGAGGAATGCACTTATATCTTTGCAATGGTCCAGTGCAACATGCTACTCCGAATCTCCTCAACATGCATGTCTTCATGAGCAGGAGAGGATATAGAGCTGTGCAGAGTGTGTGTGCTGGCTCGACAGAAGCTCTGTGTCTCAAAGGGACTACACTAAACACCTGAGTAAAGCCTGGAAGAAACCACATGTCTCTTGGAACCACAGGACTGTCTAACAACTTGCAAATGGAGACTGCAATTTTGAAAAGCTTGCAGAGAATCTGAGAATTATTTGTGCACCACACTCATACAAGGGTATACACTTGCACTTGTTTATCTGTCTAGGAATCGCACATTGAGATTATGAACTCGTATTTGCGCTTTGCTAGTTTTCACGAGGACTCATCTATCAGGGTTGCAATCTCTATTTTGCACTTGTTTTTATCCTCAAGGCGCATCCACCATGCCTGAGAACTCAGGGGCAGATTTATGTTCCCTGGCGCATCCCTGCAAATCAGCAGGGATGCGCCAGGGAAGATGCATCACGCAAGTTTGCCCTTGCACCACCGCAGATGCACCGCATTTACAATGCGGTGCATCGTGGCGCAAGGACTAGCAGATGCGTGACGCATCTGCCGGCATAAGGTTGGCGCAGTGCTGAAGTTGTGTCGCAAGCGGGACGCAACTCCAGCACTGTTCCAACCTGCCCTATCCCTAACATGGTGCATCACGCCTTACGCCTGCTTGAAGCAGGCGTAAGGATTTGACGCACCAGCTTCGGAAAAGTGACTGCGTGAAATCTTGTAGATTTCACTGTGTCACTTTTCCGAGGCTTTTTCCGACGTAACGCCCACCTTGCATACATTAAACCTGACGCGGGTTTAATGTGGCGCAGGGCTTTACAACATGACGCATCTCCCTAGATGCGTTACGTTGTAAATCTGTCGCAGCATGGCGTTAGCTTTGCAACGCCGCTGCGTCACAAAAGTGATGCAACGGCGGCGCAAAAGTGGCACACGGGGCATGTAAATCTGCCCCTTCATATTTATTTAGATTGCTTTACGAGAGGAACCAGTGGAATCACATCTGACACAAGCTATCTATATAGTATGATAGTAGGTTATAAATCATTACTCCAAACCACAGGAGGCTACTGTACAAAAGGCTACTGGATAATACCGAAAGACTGTAAAAGAGGCAAGTTGAGTGGTTAGACAGCATAAACTGTATCATGTAACAGTTTTGACTGGCACTGTTTCGTGTATCTGCTGTTACGTTAAGGCAGTGCTTTGTGCAAACACCTTTTACTACCGTACTATGAATGCAGGTTTCAGGGGGAGGCAATGTGTGCTACAAATGTGCATATTTGGTGTGTGGCATTTTGTTGTGGTGAGATCTGTTCTGTTGTGTTTTTGTACTGCTTGTTTGCGCGACGTTGTTGCCATACAATGTTGTTTTTCCAACTTTGCAAACCTCAAATACTTGGACAAACTTTTCTTTTTGAACCTTGATTGTAACCCAGTCATTCTTCACGATGGTCCTTTTTACCTCTTCTCTGTACTTCTTATGAAACCACTTTTCCATTTTTTTCTGTTTAATCTCGACATTTGCTCGCGCTGCTTCATACAACATCCACAAATAATTAATACAAATAATTAATCAATAATTAATCTTTTAGACACGTTTCTGTAGCCAGTCATGATTTAAGTCACAATCCAACACACACAGCCACTAAATAATTAAAATGTCAAGATACCAGTTACACTAAGTATTGAACAATGGCACGACCACACAGTGAAATGATTGGTCACAGACAGCCCAGAGCAACAGTCAATTGAACACCCTTTACAATTGAGGTGTGAAATCTTTCGACCAAGCCATTCATGTTTTACAAATACATAGTTTTATTATGGACAGTTCTTGTGCACTCTAGAATCTGTCATACCCTCATTGACGTGGGTTGCACTTCATTGACTGCAGTAATATGTATTATATATGAAGCCCTGATAAAAAATATATTTAATCCAAAAATCCCATTCCAATTTCTATTGTGGGACTCAATTACCGCTAATATGCTTCATGTCTATATCAGCAACTTCAAAAGTCTCCAAAAAACCAATGCTAAGTCCGTCCAAGGTTGTTCAGGAAAATTATACCATAGGGTGCTTGATTTTTCTGTTATTAAAGACATATCAGAACAGTTGCAAAACGCACACGTATTGAAATACTTAGCCATCCTTTTGTTCATAAATTTCCACAATAACAACATTCTAACCTGTCTTTTAGTGCAGGATTCCCCCAAATGCCCTTTGTGTTCTGTTTCAAGAATTTGCCTTCCACAAAACTTGCAGCTAAATTAGCTGTCATTTCTTCCATTTTCCAAACTTCCATAACGATTCTAACAACTTCTTGTAAAAGACTGCCACAAGATATACATTCAACTAATGGTATTTCCATATCTACACGTCCTTTTTCTTGAACTGCATCCATCACTGATGCAACCATACAATCTCCCAGACCTCAATACATGTTTTATCAACAATACCGCTGAAAAATCTCCATAACCACTAACAGGCAAAATTCTTAAAACCAGAAATATATTTGATCTCAAAAATACAGTATATCTAAAGTACGTATCAATTGGCTGATTCCTTACCATTACCATTCTTCTTCAATAAAAAAAATAATGGTTTATGCTTAGCCTAATAATAAAATATTTACCCCTATGATATATCTTAAAATATTGACCTCTCCTTCTGCAAGCTAATGCTTCATGTGCAATCGTGAAAGTATTCTCTCCGCAGTATGATGATGAGGAACTTGATGATGATAATGAGGAATTTATAAAGCGCGACAAATACCCTGGGGTGTCTAGGGGCTGCCCTTTACACATACAGATCAGACCGGACTAAGCATGAGAATTATGCCTCAAAAGGCCATGTTTTTAAGCCCTTTCTCAATTTTAACAGGCTAGTCTTTTTTTTAAGCGAGGTTGGCAAAGAGTTCCACAGTTTAGTTGTTGTAGCAGTGAAGCTCTTGCCACCCCACCTAGC